>NC_083419.1:13367644-14567644 GCF_020745735.1 Hemiscyllium ocellatum | reverse complement strand
ACTGTGCCTGCCTCTATCACCTCTGTTGGCAACACGTTCCAAACACCCACCACCCTCTGAAGTACTTGCCGCATGCATCTCCTTAAACTTTCCACCTCTCACCTTGAAAGCGTGACCTCTCGTTATTGAATCCTTCACCCTGGGAAAAAGGCTGGTCTCTATCCACTCTGTCTATACCCTTCATGATTTTATAAACCTAAATCAGGTCCCCCCTCAATCTCCTTTCTTCTACTGAAAATAAACCTAACCTACTCAATCTCTCTTCATAGCTAGCACCTTCCATACCAGGCAACATCCTCATAAACCTTCTCTGCATCCTCTCTAAAACGTCCACATCCTTTTCGTAATGTGGCACCCAGAACTGTACACAGTATTCTAAATGCGGCCGAACCAATGTCTTGTACAATTTTAACATGACTTGCCAGCTCTTATACTCAATACCCCGTCCAATGAAGGCAAGCATACTATATGCCTACTTGACCACTCTATCCACCTGTGCAGCAACCTTCAGAGTACAATGGACCTACACTCCCAGGTCTCTCTGCCTATCAACTTTTCCCAAGGCTCTTCCGTTCATTGTATAATTCGTTCTAGAATTAGTCTTACCTAAATGCATCACCTCACATTTGTCTGGACTGAAATCCATCTGCCATTTTTCCTCCCAACTCTCCAGTCTATCTATATCCTCCTGCATTCTTTGACAGTCCTTTATGCTTTCTGCTACTCCACCAATCTTCGTGTCATCTGCAAACTTGCTGATCATACCAACAATGCCCTCTTTTAGATCATTTATGTATTTTACAAAACAGTGGCCCCAATGACCCCTGTGGAACACCACTGGTCACCTTTCTCCATTTTGAAAAACTCCCTTCAACCACTACTCTCTATCTCTTATTGCTCAACCAGTTCTTTATCCACCTAGCTAGAACACTCTGCACACCTATGACTTCACTTTCCCCATTAGTCTACCTTGGGGAATCTTATCGAACTGAAAATGTGTTGCTGGAAAAGCGCAGCAGGTCAGGCAGCATCCAAGGAACAGGAGATTCGATGTTTCGGGCATAAGCCCTTCTTCAGGGATGAGGAAAGTGTATCCAGCAGGCTAAGATAAATGGTAGGGAGGAGGGACTTGGGAGAGGGGCGATGGAGATACGATAGAAACCTATCGCATCTCCATCGCCCCTCCCCCAAGTCCCTCCTCCCTACCTTTTATCTTAGCCTGCTGGACACACTTTCCTCATCCCTGAAGAAGGGCCTATGCCCGAAACGTCGAATCTCCTGTTCCTTGGATGCTGCCTGACCTGCTGCACTTTTCCAGCAACATATTTTCAGCTCTGATCTTCAGCATCTGCAGACCTCACTTTCTTCTCGAAGAATCTTATCGAACGCCTTACTAAAGTCCATGTATATGACATCAACAGCCCTTCCTTCATCTAACAACTTGGTCACTTCCTTGAAGAACTCTTATCAAGTTGGTAAGGCACGATCTCTCCTGCACAAAACCATGTTACCTATCACTGATAAAGCAGGAGAAAGTGAGGTCTGCAGATGCTGGAGATCAGAGCTAAAAATGTGTTGCTGGAAAAGCGCAGCAGGTCAGGCAGTGCTTTTCCAGCAACACATTTTCAGCTTATCACTGATAAACCCATTCTTTTCTAAATATAAATAGATCCTACCCCTCAGTACCTTCTCCAGCAACTTTACCACCACCGACGTCAGACTCACTGGTCTGTAGTTACCTGGAATATCCCTATTACCCTTCTTGTACAGGGGGACAACATGAGCAACCCTCCAGTCCTCAGGCACCTCATCTGTATTTAAGGATGTCACAAAGATATCTGTCAGGGCCCCAGCTATTTCCTCTCTCGCCTCCCTCAGCAACCTAGGATAGATCCCATTCGGTCCTGGGGATTTGTCCACTTTAATAACCTCTAGCCTACGCATGTCAACATGATCCAGACTAATCAAACTTCTATCTCTAATCTCAACGTTCATCATGTTCTTCTCCTCAGTGAAAAGGTTGGACCGAAGAGTCTGTTTCTGTGCTGTACACCTCTATGACTCTATGACCGAGAATCCAGCACTGAATGACCACTGAAAACCCAACCCATGTAGAAGCACATGGCATCCTCGTGAGATCTGTCCTTTGGCTTGACTCCAACCCATTGTGACAGAGATATTATTTGCCCCATGGTAAAACCCCAAGAGCTGTGGTTGCAGATTATTGCACGGCGTCCTTATTTAGGTGACAGTGGTGAATTGTCACACAAAACAATTGCGTTAAAACTTAAAGCATTAAACTTATTGTACTTATCTAGGAGTTAAACTTACGTTATTCAGCTGCTGGAAAACCAGCTCCTTGGTGAGACCTGATATTAAAAAATTATGGGCCTCTTAAACCAAGCCCAGACTTTCTAAACTGATGTTACCAAAAATGGAATGAAACTGGGGTTTTGTGGTGCTTTACACCCTAAAGTGCTTTACGGTCTTTGAAATACATTCGCAGTGAGGTCAATGTAGGAAACATCACTAAAGTAAGCTCTTAGACATACACTGGTGCAAAACACTGCTGATGGTTGCGGCATTGTCTATTTGATCCAATGTCGTAATTCTGACAATGTTCGTTTAGTTTCCATTTGCTTATCTCGCAGACAATTGATTGATTTCTTACCAGTTTACCAATAACTTGCAGACTTATCTCACACTGTTGATATGCAACAACATGCAGCAACTCCTTTATTAATGTAGGCAGAGTCCACACATTAAGTAATGTGTTCCATCTGGTGATAAGCCTGATTAACAGAAATGCTCATGCAGGGTGTACCATCCACAAGATGCACTGCAGGCAACTGAAATCTGCAACCTCCACCATCTGGAAGGATAAGGGCACCAGATACACAGGAACGCCAACACCTACATGCTCCCATACAACACCATCAGTAGTAAAGTGAGGCATCCTCATTGGGACCAAGCAAGCGGACCTCACGAAGATGTGGAGCGGCAGGAAGGGATAGCTATGGAGGAAAAGGGATGAATGTCTTCGTGACAACAGCAAGACGTTCTATTGGGTACTGCCCCTTCCCCAACATCTGCCAAAGCCCCTCACCCCACCCCCAGCCCTCACCAGTCTGCTGTCAGGCTCCCAGGAAAGGCCTACCCATGGGACATGCCACCATCCCCATGACTAGTGAAACACCAGCACCAAGGATGAGTCCCTTAATTGGGGCTTAATCAGCCTAGGAGCGGGAATAAGCCTGGCCAGATCACTTCCTTCCCAACCTAATCAGGTCGGGAGGTGACAAGTTCTGCACCCACAACTTTCCATCTGATTAAACATCTGGCCCTCACCCCTACCCTGACTCTGCAGCTGCACCTTAGGGGCAGGTTAAATGCTGCTCTGTGTCAACAATGAAAGACAATAGGTGCTCATATGAAGGAAAAGGGGATAACAGGATGTGGGAACTGACTTGGGGAGATGTTATTGTTTGATTTACTTGGGAGGAGATTGAATAGGGAGACAGGTTGGTTGGCATTTATGGTCTGCTTTCTCTCTGTAGTTCAATATCCAACATCTGCAGCTGTACAGGGCCCTGGTGAGACCACACCTGGAGTACTGTGTGCAGTTCTGGTCTCCAAATTTGAGGAAAGACATTCTGGCTATTGAGGGAGTGCAGCGGAGGTTGACGAGGTCAATTCCTGGAATGGAGGGATTACCTCACTGAAAGACTGAAGCGACTGGGCTTGTATACCCTTGAGTTTAGAAGACTAAGAGGGAATCTGATTGAGACATATAAGATTATGAAAGGATTGGACACTGTGGCAGCAGGAAACATGTTTTGATGGGTGAGTGCCGAACCAGAGGACACAGCTTAAAAATACGGGGTAGACCATTTACGACAGAGATGAGGAGAAACTTCTTCACCCAGAGAGTGGTGGCTGTGTGGAATGCTCTGCCCCAGAGGGCAGTGGAGGCCCAGTCTCTGGATTCAGTTAAGAAAGAGTTGGATAGAGCTCTCAAAGGTAGTGGAATCAAGGGTTATGGAGATAAGGCAGGAAGCGGATACTGATTAGGAATGATCAGCCATGATCATATTGAATGGTGGTGCAGGCTCGAAGGGCTGAATGGCCTACTCCTGCACCTATTGTCTATTGTCTATTATCTGAAATACCTTTGACAGGTGGTATCTTCCTTGCTTGAGGTTTCAATGTGTTCTCCAGGTTTACCATTCTGCCTTTCACTGCGATTTGTAAGCCTCATTCCTGATGAAGGGCTTATGCCCGAAACGTCGAATTTCCTATTCCTTGGATGCTGCCTAACCTGCTGTGCTTTAACCAGCAACACATTTTCAGCTCAGCCTCTGAAAGAAGACCAATAACCAAGAATATGGTTCCATTCATGGACCAACCTACACTGGCAAACTAAAGGTAGTAACATACCATATTTTTGCACTTCAAGTGTAGTTGAACATGTGACTTGTGACTAAAGAGATACAAACTGATAATGGCAAGCTGGTGGAGGGAAATACACTGAGCATGGCTTTAAAATGCTTGCGCTGTGCGAGAAGGTTGCTTTTCCCACTTATGCAAATGCTTCAGGTGCAGTCTTCACTGCTTGTTGATTGCATTATCCAGATCTAAAACTCGTTCCATTTTTCACATTGCTACCTGTCCAAAGTCAACAATACAGTTGTGATGTTGCTGTGGAGGTTGGAACATGTTTGGTCTGTTGATTTTCTGATTGCTTTTGGTCTTGATGGTCCATTCGATCTAACTCTTTGACCAAGATTTGATCTCTTGGTCTGATAAACCCTTACCTGACTTGTATCGAAATTTCGATTGTGCTGCTTGAAGAACCTTGGAACAATTCACTAAGCGCTATATAATGCAAATTGAAAGTTGTTGCTTTTGTTCAGGTGCTGTTGATTGAGGGATATCCTCCTCTGCAGTTCTTGGAGTTGAGTCACAAGACCGTTCGTAGCCATCTGAAAGGGTAGTCAGAGGCACAATTTAACATCTCATCTGAAAGATGGCTCCTTCAATTATAGAGCAATCCACTCAATTCCAAACCAGAATTCTCCATTTAAAATGGGACTTGATCCCACAAGATTCTGCCTCAGGATGAGCTCAGCAGTTTGACATCAAATTGAAGCTTTTTCAGATTTTTGTCTCAACAAGCTACCATCGCAGTTCCTGCACAGTTGGGACAAAAGGAGTCAAACTGGATTCGAAACATTAATTCTGTTTCTCTTTCCACAGCCTCTGTTGGATCTGTGGGTTTCTCTTGCACTTGTTTTTATTCCAGTGAAAATGATGATTGAATTATTTTAATTTTATACATCTGCCAATCTCAGAATACCCTCATGTCAGTTGTTGATGTGCAATGAACTGATCTTGATGAAGCATTTTTAAGTACCACAATCATTTACATTCGGTCTCAGACAAATGCATCTTCAGTCTTACTGCCCATGACAGTTGAAGATGGTGCATATCAGAACCTGATGCCTTTCTTTCTGGGTAAAGCAGGTGCCAACACTGCTGTCAACTGTGTGAGTGGCAAGGTGGCTCAGTGGTTCGCACTGCTGCCTCACAGCACCAGGGACTTGGGTTCGATTCCAGCCATGGGCAACTGTCTGTGTGGAGTTTGCACATTCACCACATGGATACATGGGTTTCCTTCAGGTGCTCTGGTTTCCTCCCACTGGTCCAAAGATGTGCAGGTTTAGGTGAACTGGCCAAGCTAAATTGCCCATAGTGTTCAGGGATGCGTAGGTTAGGTCCATGAGTCGGGAGTAAATGTAGAGGAATGGGTCTTTGGAAGTTCAGTGTGGGCTTGTTGGGCCGAAGGACCTGTTTCCACACTATAGTGATTCTATGATTCTGTAGCTCAATGAGTGACATTTCTGCCTCTGCATCAGAAGTTTGTAGGCTAAAGACCTGTTCCAGAATCTTGAGCATCAAGTCTGGCTGCAGTATCTTAGGTGCCACCTTTCAAGTAGAAAGTGAGGACTGCAGATGCTGGAGATCAGAGCTGAAAATGCGCAGCAGGTCAGGCAGCATCCAAGGAACAGGAGAATCGACGTTTCGGGCATAAGCCCTTCTTCAGGAATTCTTGAAGAAGGGCTTATGCCCGAAACGTCGATTCTCCTGTTCCGTGGATGCTGCCTGACCTGCTGCGCTTTTCCAGCAACACATTTTCAGCCACCTTTCAAGTGCACAGTTATACTAAGGAGAATCTAAAGGGCACTGTGTCTCAGTTTGAATGATAGCTGAGAATCAGGCTTCCTGGAAAATGGTTAGTCCTAACTCATCAAAGTACATGATCTGGTCATTATCACTTTACTGTTTTTGGGAGCATATTGCATGCAAATAGACCAACCCATGGTTCCTAGATTGCAGCATTGACTACACTTTAATCTTACTTGATTGATGTTGAATGTTCTGAGATTGTGAAAACAGTTAGATAAATGCAAGTTATTTCTTTCTTGCATATCACCTTTATGATGACAATTCAAAATGTTATCCCTTGTCGTCCTGTGTCTGTGAACTCAATTATATCTATTCTACTCTGTTACAATCAGCTCCCTTTAGTGGCTACTAATTCAAGGTCGTGCAAAGTCCCTCTTTTATCTCAACATAACAATACATTGGTCCTGCTGTAAACTCTTGAAACAGACCACATTTTTGACCTCAATGGCCAGAAAGCAATGGCAGGGCTGGAGCTTTGCAAGTCAAGATATGGAAGGAAAGGAAAGCCACACAGGACACTTCAAGGATTTATGAAAATTGGAGGAAGTGAGACAGATTCTTTGGCAGGAGATTATTTTGCCCGTCTCACCACTTGGCTCTACTCCAACATTAAAGCAACTAAGTAATCCTTGAGATTTCATTCTTTGTGGCTGCTTAAGTCTAACAAAGGCAATAAATCTTTTATAAACTCAGAGGAAATTGCACTCATGCCAGAAAATGTAAGAGGCTGTTGCACAGCATTTATTTTGAATCATTACTGTATCATCACAATGGCTGAGTAATTAAGCCAGTGTTTCACCAGTGATCAGTCAAGAAAGAAGCTTTCTACACAAACTTCTGGCATGCACAGCTTTATTCTTACTGCACTATTAACTTCCTCAAGTTAATGTTTAAGGACACAAGACGTATTCAATATTGTAATGATTCCAAACAATCACAAATTCCCCACCTTCCCCATAACAGGTTCTTTTCTGTGCTACTGACACACTAACATCGAACTACTGCAGAGGGGAATTTGGAACATGTGAGTTCAGACAATAGCAGTCGACCTCTGCCATTTAGTTGCAACATTATAAATCCTTTTCTACAGTGATTCCAAACTCAGGCACCGATATATATTTGAACACTTTGGGCTCCTTGTGTGTGCATCACAGAGACACAGATGTGAGGAAAAGGAGAATTTTGCTTTGAGCAATGAATTGTTACCAGTGGAATGTGTTGTCTGCAAGGATAGTGGATTCAACAGTAATGATCAAAAGTGAAATGGACAAATAAATTAAAAGTAAAGGTTTATGTTGATAAGAGCAGAAAGTAGATAGCTCCTTCAGTCAGCAGGCACAAGGGGAAGAAAGGTCTCACCTGTGCTGTACAACTCTCTGACTCATTAATCATACCTTTCTTGTATTGTTCACTGAATAGCCACCATTTATACTCTAATACCAGCATTAACTTTTTTAACCAAAAATATACTTTATTCATTATATTTGCACAACATACGTCGCAAAACATTTCAACGTGAATATAATTGAATTTACAATAAAATTCAACTTATTTTCATACACCATGTTCTACTCAGTACAGTTCCAATAGTCTAAATATTTACAATTTATATTCCATGCCAGGTGTAACTGGGCAAACCACTTCAAATTGGAAATTACTAAAAGTGCATTCAAAATAAAGTTCTCTATGCACCATGTTCAATTCTGAGGTGTCTCAATACATTTGTAATTCTGTTCATACTCATGCTGCATATTCTTCCAGGCTCAGGTGCTCTACAGCTTCCAGCCCCTCAGTATTATGCGCTGAGAGACTTTAGCCAGCAACCTTTGCCTCTTGTATTTCTACAGTGACTGTTCTAAATTTTATTACATCCCTCAGTCTGTAGTCCTAGACATTGGAAAATGTCAGTCTGTAGCACTCAGCAGGGGACTACTCTTTGCAAGGAAGACCAGCATCTTTTAGATAAATCAGAAAGTGTCTTTCGGTGAATTGATGATCCTCCAGGTGAAATTAGTGTGTGTACCGGTGTGTGTCAGCTTACTCTGGCAATTTGCAACAGTTAGATTAAGGGTAGTGCTAATGTCAATTTATGTCATGGTGACCGAAAATGTTAAACAAAAATCCCAAAGAACTGTGGATGCTGGAAATCAAAACCAAAATCAGAAATTGCTGGAAAACCTCAGCAGGTCTGGCAGTATCAGTGGAGAGAAAGCAGAATTTCGAGTCCAGTGATCATTCTTCAGAACCGACCTGAGAGATATGCTGGCGCTTTTTTAAAAATAGAGATTCGTCTGATTTTAGCATGGAAACTCAACCAACTCACCACCAGAAAAATTAGGTAAATAAGTTTCATATTTTCAGATTTAAAATTATAAGAGTTGAGGAATTTTGATAAGTATCAGAAGTCTGATACACTCTCATTTCAAACACAGCAGAGTTTGGAAAACTGCAAATAATAATCATAATGTAGGAACTGATGGTTCTGTTCCAATTTCAGCTTTTTAATATGTTGTACAATTTCTTGATGGGTGCATACCATTTACTACAAAGGAACACTGCTCCTTAAAATACAGTTCATGTAAATTTAATTAATAATTTTCACACTTTATCCCAAACACAAACAATCATTTGCGTTTGCAATTGTCAGTGACTGAGTGGTGACACCCTCGTCTGAGGGGTTCAAACCTTACTCTTGGATCAGAGTACATCATCTAAACTCCAGTCCACATTCCAAAGAAAGATTTCAGAGACTGCTACATAATCAAACATGTCCTCTTGTGAATGAAATTTTCAGCTCTGATTCATAAGACTCCTGTGAAAAAATCTAGCCATATTCACAAAGGGTTAAATCAACCTTTCCAACAATTTCGTCCACATCCCTTTAACCAAAAATAGTTACCATTTCTTTGGAAACAGTATCCTTGATGAAGCATTGCACAATTCTCTCTCAAATACATTCCTCCAGATGTTGAGAACATTCTCAACAGTCAATCTTGAGATGATCAAGTCCCTCTAGGAGTTTTGACTAAAGGTGCAATAAGCACAATCAGCACCAGTTTGTTGGATTAAAGAGAGATGGTCAGTAAACGAAATCTTGCCACTTTTGTCTCGATCTCAAGAATAATTTTGAAATGTTAAGCTTTTTAATGGGAATATAGGAAATAGGATAGGCATTGACCCTTTGCTCCCTTGAGCCTATTCTGCACTCAGCTACATTATGTCTGATCTTCTACCTCTATTATTTTCCTTGACTATTTCCATAACTGTTGATGTCTTTAAAATGTAGAATTCTATTGATCTCTGGCCTAAATGACTGAGGCTGGGAGTATTATTTTGATTGTAAGGGTTCAAAAAGGGTTGACAAGGATGTTGCCGGGGTTGGTGGGTTTGAGCCTACGGAGAGGCCGTTTTCTCTGGAGCATCGGAGGCTGGGGGGGGTGACCTTATAGAGGTTTATAAAATCGTGAGGGACATGGATGAAGTGAATAGTCAGAGTTTTCCCCCAGGGTAGCGAAGTCCAAAACTAGAGGGCATAGGTTTAAGGTGAGAGGGGAAAAATTTATAAAGGACCTAAGGGGCAATGTTTACACACACAGGGTGGTGGTGCATGAATGTAATGAACTGCCAGAGGAAGTGGTGGAGGCTGGTACAATTACAACATTTAAAAGGCACTGGGATGGGTATATGAATAGGAAGGGTTTGGAGGAATGTGGGCCAAATGCTGGCAAATGGTACGAGATTATTTTAGGATATCTGGTCAGCGTGGAAGAACTGGACCAAAACGCCTGGTTTTATGCTGTACATCTCTATGACTCTATGAGACTGTGCCCCAGTTCTAAATCACCCATAGCCCCTACCTAAGCTAGAGAAAGCACCCTTCCTGCCTTAATGACTTTAGCAGTTTAAAATAATGCAACTGCATTAGGTAAAACAATCAACAAGCAACTGATCCCTGAACTGTGTTGGGAGAGATTAGATAGGACAATCTAAATTTTGCTGGAGAGACATTCTGGAGTATTCAACCAATAAACGTTAGCCCAGCAGAAGCCTCAAATGATCCAGTCAACCTAAGGATTCCAATTTTAATCACTCCACTCCCTAACTGGATCCCATTCTGTATCTGTCCCTCTCTTGCTTTAAGACACACCTTAAACTTAAATTTTTGACCAAGCTTTTGGCTCTATGTATCCCTCATATGGATGGTTGTTAGGTTTTACCTGAATATGTTCCCGTGAGGTGGTTTGCAATGGTTCCTCTTGAAACCACTGCATGAATGTAAGTTGTTGTTGCTGTTGAGAGTCAATATTACTAGATGGCCCTCAGCATTATCTCCATTTCTTAAAAATGTTTTTACATCTACAACCATCCTAAATAATAACTATTAGCTTATGGAGACTGAGATTTTGGTCATGAGGCGAAGAGTAATAAACACTGACTCCATTCTACTGCACTGCAACAGATGTTTGCATTTGCAGTGGCCCCACCCTGATACTAAACTCCATAATTAAAGCTGGAATGTCTAAACACCTTTAGAATGTTCAGCTAGAAGAAACAACCAGCATCGAATTATAGAAGGTGGATCAGTCCTGAAACCAGATTGAATTCTTTGAAGAGGTGACTAAACCAGTTGGTGGAGGGATGTCTATGGCTGTAACTCATGTTCAGATCCAGGAATCCAGGAATTTAGCTAAGCTTAAAGCTCCTTAGAATTGAAGGCATGTGATTGAACTAATTAGCTGATGAGTGACAGTAAACAGAAACTAGGGATGATGGGTAGGCACTTTAACAGGCAGGGTACAACTGGTGGTGTCTTCGAAGATCTGTGCTGGGTTCTCACTGTATTTTTACCAATTCAATGACTGGGATAGAAAGACATATTTCCAAGTTTGTCCTGATTGAAAGATAGACACATTGTAAGCAGTGTGGGTGAAAGTATAGAAACATCAAAGATTTTTTCTTCCCCTTTTATTCTTTCACGGGCTGGACTAACAGCATTTGTTTCCCATGAACTGAATTACTAGGCCATTTTAGAGCAAATCAAAATGTAACCATATTTCTGGGGCCTGGTGGATATAGACGCCAGACCAGGTAAGGATGGCAGATTTCCTTCCCTAAAGGGCATGAGTGAACAAGATGGGTTTTTATAACAATCAATGATACTTCCATGGTACCAATACTGATAGTTGCTTTCAATTCCACACTTATTACGAATGTAGGAACAGGAAAAGGCCAATCAGCCACTCAAACCTATTTCACTGTTCAATAGGACCATGAGTGATTTGTGGTCTAACTCCATATACCTGCCTTTGGCCCATGTGCCTTAATATCTTTGCTTAACAAAAATTTATCTAGCGCAGGTTTAAAGTTAACAATTGATCCGGCATCAACTGCTGTTTGTGGAAGAGAGGTCCAAACTTCTACCATCCTGTGTGTGTAACTCTAACATCACTCCTGTGTGGTTTAGACCAATCAAATAGATTGGATTTAATTTCCACCAGATACTGTGGTGTGATTTGAACCAATGTCCCAAGTGGAATCACTGGGTCTAACTGGATAACTGTCTAGTGACATTTACCATGATATCATGGTAGGTATAGGACTTATGTTAGGGGTAGATTCTTTACTCAGCGAGTCATGAGTTCATGGAATGCCCTGCCAGTAACAGTGGTGGACTCTCCCTCTTTATGGGCATTTAAACGGGCGTTGGATAGCCAAATGGAGGAAAGTGGGCTAGTGTAGGTTAGGTGGGCTTGGATCGGCGCAACATCGAGGGCCGAAGGGCCTGTACTGCGCTGTATTTTTCTATGTTCTATGTTCTATCATCCTATCTACTCTCAGCAGTTTAAGTGTGTGAGCAAGACTGTGGCAAATGGATTGCAATGTTGACAAATGTGAGATAATTTATTCTGAACATAAGAACAGATGCATTACCAAATGATGAAGGGTTAAAAGCCGTGGGTATTTCAGAGTTTAGGCACAGCCGGAATGGTAAACCAGTTAAAATCATGGATGCTCAAAGGGTGAAGTGATGCAAACGTGGCTTGCCGGGGTTGCAGAGCTGGAGAAGGGGAGGGCAGGAGCCTGATCGAACTTCTTTACCCCTCCCCTTGTCTTTTCACTGTAGGCAAATGAGTAATCCAAGATGGAGGACCGGAAAAATGTCTGGCTGTAACAGCTACACCTTTTTGAGGTATTTCAGATGTTGGAGGTGATTGCCTCGAATTCCAGGAGCAGCAATTGCTGTTTTATATGCTGTTGCATTGTTTTGGAACTTTGGGGAAAAAAAAGTCAAAACATTAGCACTTTTAAAAGGGAGAGGAACAGATAAATGAAGGACATGGTGAGGTCAGTGCAGGAGAGAAAGAGAGAGAGAGAGAGAGAGAAATAGTAACCCATACTGCTAACTGACACAGCAGTGAACCTGTGCAGTTACTGCCTTTGGTGTTTGAAATCATGTATCGCTAGACATCAGAGTGCGTCTGGGAAAATTAACAAACAGTGAAATTCACAAATTAACTTCAAGGAACCTGTTTGGGAGAGGTCACAGCACAGAAATAGATAAGTGAATATTTTTAATTGTGGCCTACATAAAGTCTGCAGTAGTAGAGTAAGTTTTTTATTGATTATATGTTTTATTGAGATATGTCCCTTATTAAACTTAAAATATAAGCCATAAATATTAATTTAACCTGGAGCAGCATTTTGTAGAGGAATAAGACAGTGCTATTTTCTGGGTCTGTAGACTGAAAGTAGCAAAAAAGACCTTTAGTAGAGTGATATGCTCTTCTTGTCAGATGTGGGAGTTTAGGGAGAGTTTATGTGTTACTGAAGACTATATCTGCAATAAATGCCGTTGGGTTGCAAATCCTATCAGATTGAATGGATCAGTTGGAGAGACAGTTAGAGGCAATGAGGAATTTACAAGAGCAAGGGGATGTGATGGGTGGCAGTTATAGGAAGGGGGAAAAGTTGCAGATACAGTCACATAGATGGGTTAACTCCAAGACAGGTAAAAGAGGTAGGCAGCTAGTGCAGGAGTCTTCTGTGGCTATCTCCATATCAAATAAGTATACTGTTTTGGAAAATGTAGGGGGTGATGGATTCTCAGGGAAACATAGCACGAACAGCCACATTGGTAGTATTGAGACTGGCTCTAATGCAACGAGGGGTACGTCGGCTTCCAAGAGATCAATTGTGTTAGGGGACTCTCTAGTCTGAGGTACAGACAGGCATTTCTTTGGCCAGCAGCAAAAAATCAGAATGGTGTGTTGCTTTCATCGTGCCAGGATCAAACATGTCTCAGAGAGGGTGCAGAATGTTTTCAAGAGGGCGAGGGACCAGCAGGAGGTCATTGTCCACATGGGAACCAACGACATAGGAAGGGAAAAGGTTGAGATTTTGAAGGGAGATTACAGAGTGTTAGGCAGGAATTTAAAAAGGAAGTTCTCAAGAGTAGTAATATCTGGATTACTCCCAGTGCTATGAGCTAGTGAGGGCAGGAATAGGAGGATAAAGCAGAAGAATGCATGGCTGAGGAGCTGGTGTATGGGAGAAGGATTCACATTTTGGGATCATTGGAATCTCTTTTGGGGTAGAAGTGACCTGAACAAGGAGGATGGATTGCATCTGAATTGGAAGGGAACTAATATACTGGCAAGGAGATTTGCTAGAGCTGTTCAGGAGGATTTAAACTAGTTAGGCGGGGGTGTAGGACCCAGGGAGATAGTGAGGAAAGAGATCAATCTGCGACTGGTACAGTCGAGAACAAAGGCAAATCAAACACAGGGCAGGGAGGGACAAAGCAGAGAATAAGGTAAGACTGAGAAATTAAACTGCATTTATTTCAATGCAAGAAGCTTAACAGGGAAGGTGGATGAACTCCGGGCATGATTAGGAACATGGGACTGGGATATCATAGCAATTACAGAGATGTGGTTCAGGGTTGGACAGGACTGGCAGCTTAATGTTCCAGGATACAAATGTTACAGGAAGGATAGAAAGGGAGGCAAGAGAGGAGGGGGAGTGACGTTTTTGATAAGGGATAGCATTACAGCTGTGCTGAGGGAGGATATTCCTGGAAATACATCCAGGGAAGTTATTTGGGTAGAATTGAGAAATAACAAAGGGATGATCACCTTATTGGGATTGTATTAGAGACCCCCTAATAGTCAGAGGGAAATTGAGAAATAAATTTTTAAGGAGATCTCAGTTATCTGTAAGAATAATAGGGTGGTTATGGTAAGGGATTTTAACTTTCCAAACATAGATTGGGACTGCCATAGTGTTAAGGGTTTAGATGGAGAGGAATTTGTTAAGTGTGTACAAGAAAATTTTCTGATTCAGTATTAGAATGTAACTACTAGAGAATGTGCAAAATTCTTGGGAAATAAGGCAGGGCAGGTGACTGAGATGTCAGCATGGGAACATTTTGGGGCCAACGACCATACTTCTATTAGATTTAAAATAGTGATGGAAAAGAATAGACCAGATCTAAAAGTTGAAGTTCTAAATTGGTGAAAGGCCAATTTTGACAGTATTAGGCAAGAACTGTCAAAAGCTGATTGGGCGCAGACATTTGCAGGTAAAGGGACGGCTGGAAAATGGGAAGCCTTCAGAAATGAGATAACAAAAGTCCAGAGAAAGTATATTCCTGTTAGGGTGAAAGGAAATGCTAATAGGTATAGGGAATGCTGGATGACTAAAGAAATTGAGGGTTTGGTTAAGAAAAAAAAGGAAGCATATGTCAGGCATAATCAGGATAGATTGAGTGAATCCTTAGAAGAGTATAAAGGAAGTAGGAGTATACTTAAGAGGGAAATCAGGAGGGCAAGACGGGGACATGAGATAGCTTTGGCAAATAGAATTAAGGAGAATCCAAAGAGTTTTTACAAATACATGAAGGACAAACGGGTAACTAGGGAGAGAATAGGACCCCTCAAAGGTCAGCAAGGCGGCCTTTGTGTGGAGCTGCAGAAAATATGGGAGATACTAAGTAAGTATTTTGCATTAATATTTACTGTGGAAAATGAAATGGAAGATATAGAATGTAGGGAAATAGATGGTGACATCTTGAAAAATGTCCAGATTACAGACGAAGAAGTGCTGAATGCCTTGAAACGCATAAAAGTGGATAAATCCCCAGGACCTGATCAGGTGCACCCTAGAACTCTGTGCGAAGCTAGAGAAGTGATTGCTGGGCTTTTCAATGAGATACTTATGTCATCGATAGTCACAGGGTATGTGCCGGAAGACTGGTGGTTGGCTAACGTGGTGCCACTGTTTAAGAAAGGTGGTAAGGATAAGCCAGGGAACAATAGACCAGTGAGTCTGACGTCGGTGGTGGACAAGTTGTTGGAGGGAATCCCGAGGGACAGGATGTACATGTATTTGGAAAGGCAAGGACTGATTAGGGATACTCAACAGGGCTTTGTATGTGGGAAATCATGTCTCACAAACTTGAGTTTTTGGAAGAAGTAACAAAGAGGATTGATGAGGGCAGAGCAGTAGATGTGATCTATATGGACTTCAGTAAGGCATTCAACAAGGTTCCCCATGGGAGACTGGTTAGCAAGATTAGATCTCATGGAGTACAGGGAGAACTAGCCATTTGGATACAGAACTGGCTCAAAGGTAAAAGACAAAGGGTAGTGATAGAGGGTTGTTTCTCAGACTGGAGGCCTGTGACCAGTGGAGTGCCACAAGGATCAGTACTGGGTCCACTACTTTTCATCATTTATATAAATGATTTGGTTGTGAGCAAAAGAGGTATAGTTAGTAAGTTTGCAGATGACACCAAAATTGGAGGTGTAGTGAAGAGTGAAGAGGGTTACCTCAGATTACAATAGGATCTTGATCAGATGGGCCAATGGGCTAAGAAGTGGCAGATGGAGTTTAATTTAGATAAATGTGAAGTGCTGCATTTTGGGAAAGCAAATCTTAGCAGGACTTATACCCTTAATGGTCAGGTCCTAGGGAGTGTTCCTGAACAAACAGACATTGGAGTGCAGGTTCATAGCTCCTTGAAAGTAAAGTCGTAGGTAGATAGATAGTGAAGAAGGTATTTGATATGCTTTCCTTTATTGGTCAAAGTACAAAAGTTGGGAAGTCATATTGCAGATGTACAGGATTGGTTCGGCCGCAGTTGGACCATTGCGTGCAATTCTGGTCTCATTCCTATCGGAAAGATGTTGTGAAACTTGAAAGGGTTCAGAAAAGATTTTCTAGGGTGTTGCTAGAGTTGGAGGATTTGAGCTATAGGGAGAGGTTGAATAGGCTTGGACTGTTTTCTCTGGAGCATCGGAGACTGTGGGGGAGGGTGACCTTAGAGGTTTATAAAATCATGACTGGCATGGATAGGATAAATAGACAAAGTCTTTTCTCTGGGATGGGAGAATCCAGAACTCGAGGGCATAGGTTTAGGGTGAGAGGGGAGAGATGTGAAAGAGACCTAAGAGGCAACTTCTTCACACAGAGGGTGGTACGTGTATGGAATGAGCTGCCAGAGGAAGTGGTGGGGGCTAGAACAATTGCAACATTTAAAAGGCATGTGGATGGATATATGAATATTAATATGGAGGGATGTGGGCCAGGTGCTGGCTGGTGAGACTAGATTGGGTTGGGATATCTGGTCAGCATGGACGACTTGGACCAAATGGTCTGATCTGTGCTGTACATCTCTATAACTCTGTGACTCTAAATAGATTATTCAAGTTAGATTACAGCTCCAAAAGTTCCTTCTGGTGAAACGTGTAATAGGGACATGCAGACTAGTGTCAGAGAATTCAAGAAATGTGTTTTTGGAATGGAGTATCTCTAATGGGAACAATATTAGTTAATAATAGAACAATATTAGCAAATATTAATAAGATGAGTTGAGATTTGAGATATTCCTTTATCCACAGCTGTACCAGGTCAGTGGCCCTAGGCAGGAGAATGCTGGTAAAAATAATTAAAGGTAAGTGCCCAGACCAAACACCATCAGGAAAATTGCAGGAAAGTGCAGGGGACTTGTTGACTTCAGGAAATGTGGAAATTGCAGGTGTTCCATCCATTCATTCTAACTGGCAGCTTTTTCAGCAACTGCTTGTGACACACATGAATCTGAGCTGAGAGTATAAACTTACAGCAATTATCTTAATATGTATGCAAATAATCAATCTCACTTGATAAGAACAAAACTACATGTTGTGATTGGGATACAAATTAAGGCAAGAAAACAAAATCTATTGCATCGTGCCAGTCTGAAGGTTGTGTGTGTCAATGTGGAAATACAGTGCCATAATGGTACCATAGTGGTTTATAATTTATATTAGTTTAGCTATAAATAAACTCACCAAAGATCTTCAAGTTAGTGAAATTGATACACTTCATTTATATTACATTTGGATAGCAGCAGAATATTATTACAGTTACAATTTTTTGTTTTGTCTTGCACCATCATCCTTTTTGCCTTTAATTGCTCTTGCACTCCACCATAATACAGACCTTTGTTTGCTGACAGGGTAATTAAAACTGTTTAAAATTGGCTGCAAAGTACTTTGGGACTTCCTGAGATCATGAGAGATGCTATATAAATGTAAATGCTTTTACCCGTTTTGTTCCTTCCTCCTCCCTCTCTCCATTCACTACAACTTTTCTCCCTGACTCTGAACTTTTACTTCTTAATCTCCAATAACTTTCAGTTCTGATGAAAGATCAATGACCTGAAACATTAACTCTGCTTCTCTCTCCTTGGATGTTGTCGGACATGTTGAGTATCTTCAGCACCTTCTCTTATTGTTTCAGATCTCCAGTACATGCATCATTTTGTTCTTGTCTTAGATTTTGTTTCTCCTTTCGCTAAAATGGTGATGTATATTTGTTTATCTTCAGTAAAACTCTCTCTTTGACTCCTGTCAATCATGATGTGGAGATGACCGTGTTGGATAGGGATGGACAAACTCAGAATTCACATGGCACTAGGTTATGGTCCAACAGGTTTATTTGAAATCACAAGTTTTGAAGCAGTGCTCCTTCATGAGGTGACATGGGGGGAAGCTTCTCTCTACTGCTCCTGACAAAGGAGCAACACTGGAAAAGCTTGTGAGTTCAAAAGCATCTTTTGGACTATAACTGGTGTCGTGTGACTTCTGATCCTGTAAACCACTAATGGAAACTCAAAAGCAGAAGTAGCAAAATGCACACAGTACTCTGATCTAAATGCCATATGAGTAACGTAAACTCACAAGGGCAAGTTTGTTGACACAATCCCAAATTTGGTCATATAACAGAAGTTAGAAAAAATTGTGATTTTTTTTCACTACGCATTCATTTGCACTTAAGTCTTAACCTGCAGTAATAGATAGAATAATTTATGCCAAAAATTGCAGAATGTTCAGTTTGACTGTAGTTTTTATATTTAAACACATGGCTTTATTTCTATTTCCTTCATATTAAGTGCCATTGTCATTACGAGGCGCAGTTTAAAAAGTGCCAAACATACAATTGTAACTCAAAGTAAACTGTATCTGACAAAGTAAACTTTTAAGTGTGGCTGCTTTCCAATCTGCACTTGTGACATAAAACTTTCCACAGAACCTTGGCTCATAAACAAAACAAATATTTGCTATTTTATGAGCCTTAATTGTGTGGAAGGTTATGTGACAGAGCTATAGCAGGGCTACAGTGATACGATCTAAAGTGTTCTCAGCACAATGAAAAGCTGCAAATTGATATGTTGGACTTCTCAATTGCAGGAACAGATGTAGAATGACAAAAGACCATTTGGTCAATCGATGCCTGCTGTGTTCACAGGCCTTGTTCACAATCTCAGCCACTGAAGTCAGTTCAGTTCATAGTACACTAACTCTGACTCATGAAAGTTTGAGAGTTGGACTTCAGACGTAAACTCAATTGATGCTTCAAAGCAGCAGTTCAAATTGATATCATTCAATCTTCAACAGACTGCAAGTCTACAGCCATTTCTTGTTGCAGCAGGTAAAGGTTCTGAAAGGGTTAATGTTTGCAATTATGTTGGGCTCCATCCAGCCTAATGATGTTAGATGGTCTTTGAATGGAAAAGAAGCAATCTAGCACAAGGTTCCAATGGAGGCTGAAGTCTCATCACTGCCTCCTGATAGTCTTGGTAGTTATTCTTAACTAGACAAAGTAAAGGATCCAATAGAAACAACCAGCAAAACAAATGTCATTTACAAAATACCATCCAAACACTATATCAGACAAACAGGCAGGAAACTAGCCACCAGAATGCACGAATACCAACCAGCCACAAAAAGACATGAGCCACTATCACTAGGATCCTTGCATATCGATGAAGGAGGACATCACTTTGACTGGGACAACACATTCATCCTATGACAAGTCAAACAGTGACATGCATGAGAATTCCTAGAAGTATAGCATTCCAATCGAAACTCTGTCAACAAACACATTGGTTTGGATCCCATCTACCACCCTCTTAAAAAAAAGGAAATTACATCACCTTAAGAAACAAGACTCGTAAATAGAAAGTGGGACATAACACTAGCGCTTCACCAGAAGCTCACTGATGATGTTGCCTAGTATGGTGACGAAACGTCTGAAGATGAACCTTCCAGCTCAGCAAGCAAACTTACATCCAGAACCTCAATCTGAGCTACAAATCTTCTCAAAAATTGCTAAGGAGATTTTGGGGTTTGGTTTGTCCAAAGACAAGGACTCCCATGAGTTCGCTGGGACGAAAGACGCACGAATATCAGCTTCTTTTGAACAGGCCAACATCCCCAGCACTGAGGTACTGACCCCCCCCAATCATCTGATTAAGGGGCTGAGCACGTCGTCCACATGATCGACATGAGACTCCCCAACCAGGTGCCCTACTCCCAGCTTCAAAACAGCAGCCAAGCCCCAGGAGGACAGAGGAAATGCTTCAGGTATATCCTCAAGGCCTCATTGGTGAAGTGCAGCATTCCCACAGAAACCTGGGAATCACCAGCTTAAGACCATCCAAAGCAGAGGGAGAACATCTGGGAAGGCGTCAAACACCATGAGACTTGCCGCTGAGAGAAAGCGGAATCCAAGGGGAAACAGCAAAAGGAGCACATTGCCACATCAACATATCACCACCCTTTCCCTTCCCCCATGACCACCTTCTGCCCCAAGGGTAACAGAGCTGTGGAAGCTGCATTGGACAGAACAGCCACCTATGGACTCCCCCTGAGAGTGAAGAGAGTCATCCTCATCTGCGAGGGATTGCCAATGATGATAATTGCTGACACTGTGCGATGTGAGCTGTGTTTGTAAACCATTGTCAGTTCACTGTATTAATTAAAAGGAGGTGCTGGACAAAGGAGGGCGGCACGGTGGCACAGTGGTTAGGGTGGCACGGTGGCACAGTGGTTAGGGCGGCACGGTGGCACAGTGGTTAGGGCGGCACGGTGGCACAGTGGTTAGCACTGCTGCCTCACAGCGCCAGGGACCTGGGTTCAATTCCCGACTCAGGCGACTGACTGTGTGGAGTTTGCACGTTCTCCCCGTGTCTGCGTGGGTTTCCTCCGGGTGCTCCGGTTTCCTCCCACAGTCCAAAAGATGTGCGGGTCAGGTGTATTGGCCATGCTAAATTGCCCATAGTGTTAGGTAAGGGGTAAATGTAGGGGTATGGGTGGATTGCGCTTCGGCGGGTCGGTGTGGACTTGTTGGGCCGAAGGGCCTGTTTCCACACTTTAAGTAATCTAATCTAAATCTGGATTATTTTCACTATAGCGTCGAAGGTTGAGGGTCAACCTGACTGAAGTATATAAAATTATAATAGGCATGGTTAGGGTGGATAGTCAAATACTAAGGGGCATAGGTTTAAAACGAGAGAGGAACAGTTTAAAGGAGAAGTGCAAGGAGAGGTTTTCACACAGAAAGTTAGGCGCATGGAACGCACTGCCAAGGGAGGAGGTAGAACGATATATAGAACTGTACATTACAGTACGCGGACCTGATAGTATGCCGATATGTTAGGAGAGTTTAAAGCGCATTTAGACAGACGCATGAACAGTTAGGGCATTGAGGGATGCAGACCATGTGCAGGCAGCTTCATAGTCCTGGAGGGCTGAGGGACCTGTTCCTGTGCTGTACTCTCCTGTGTTCTATGCTTTGTTAGGAAATCGCATGTTAAAATGCTTTCAATACCATTACCCCATGTCTATCTCTCTGGCCGCCAATGGTTGTAACTTTCTAACAGTTTCTACAGAAATAAATGAAACTTTTCTTCAGATTCTTGGGAACACGCAAAACATTTCTAACTTAGCATGTGTTAACACTGCGACATCTGTTTTGTAGAACATAACACAATGAAGCTCTGTTTCAGGAACACACTTCACAAAAGACAGAATGTCCTAACAGGCCTTCATTGTTTCTTTTGACATTTACTCTCCTGTTTCAGAAAACAAAAATCTTTTCCTGTCCAAAATTCTAGTTAATTGGAAAATTACCCTGAAAATACTAATAGGCTTAGCTTAGCTTAGTGTCATTCCACTGTTGAGTTTATGTTTGATTACTATTTCTAAAGGCAATGTTCCCATTCAGTCCCCCTTTGTTCCTGTTTCCTTTGTGACAGCAGTCATATGATTCAAAGTTACTGGGAAATTATGTTGTTTCCTATTCAGGTGGACAGCAAAAACAGTGACCACCCTTGCACTGTCCCAAAGGTCTTTGAGATTGCTGACAGACTGCAGTGATATGCAGGAAAGATGTTGAATGGTGAGTTGGATGATTTAAGTAGAGATGACAGGATAACAGAGACCAGAATTGAGGAAGGGTCAGAAAGGATGCCATAGAATCCCTTCAGTGCGGAAGCAGGCCATCCAGCCCATAGAATCCACACTGACCCTCCAAAGAGCATCACACCCAGACCCACCCATCCCTGCAGATCTTACGGCTAACCCACCTAGCCTGCACAATTTAGCATGGCCAATCCACCCTACCCTGCACATCATTGGGCTGTGGAAGGAAACTTGAGAACCCAGTGCAGACCCATACAGACAGACGGAGAATGTGCAAACTTCACTCACACAGTTGCCTGAAGGTGGATTCGAAGCCAGTTCCCCGGTGCTATGAGGACATCAGTGCTGACAACTAAACCACCGTGCAGCCCCAGTGTGAGGAGGTGGTATTCAGAACGTTTGGCTAAAGTGTCCTCCCATCTTGAACCGTGGAATGTAAGATGCAGGAAGGGGAACATAGGAGGAGGCCATTCAGTCCACAAGCCTGATCCACTATTCAAAACAATTGTGGCTGATCATCCATTTCAATGCCTTTTCCCATATTATCATCATATCCCTGTATTTAATTGATACTTAGCAATCTACTAATCTCTATTTAAGCACACTCAGTGACTGATCCATAGCCTCCGAGATACAGTATACCAAAGATTCACAATCACCGAGTGAAAAACAATTACCCTGGTCTAAGACATAAATGACTTATTCATTCACAGGATAAAGGCATTGCTGTCTAGGCCATCACTATTACCCATACTTAATTGCCCAGAGGGCAGTTAAAAATCAACCATATTGCTGTTGGACTGGAGTCACATGAAGGCCAGGATGTCAGATTTCTGTCCCTAAAGGTATTAGTGAACCAGACAGGTTTTTCCCCAACAATCAGCCATGGATTCATGGTCAACATTAGACTCTTTAATGCCAGATATTTATTGAATTCAAATTCCACCATCTACTGTGGCAGGATTTGAACTCAGGTCCCGAGAACATTATCTGGGTCTCTGGGTTAATAGCCCAGCTATATATAATACCATTAGGCTATCACCTCCCCTACAAAAAAATTAAAAGGATTAAAAGAATTAAAAGACGCAGGTAAGGTGTTTCCTCTGGTGTGGAGAGTTTAAAACCAGAGGATATAATTTCAATATGAGTCATTTAGGTCTTAGACCAGGGTCATTTGTTTTCACTCAGGGAATTGTGAATCTTTGGAATCACACACACTCTCACATGCACACTCTCTCTCATACACACACACACATGCACACTCTCGCACACACACACGCACACGCACACTCTCTCACACACACACACACGCACACTCTCACATGCATACACACATACAGACATATGCACACTCTCACACACACAGACACACACACACACACGCACTCTCTCACACACACATGCACACTCTCTCACACGCACATAAACGCACAGACACACATGCACATTCTCTCATACACAGACACACATGCACACTCTCTCACACATAGACACTCGCACACACGCACACTCACATGCACACTCTGTCACACACACAGACACATGCACAAGCTCTCACACACAGATACACAGATATGTGGTTGTGGCTGAAAGCCTCAAATTTGCACAGTTCTGTGATGGAGGTAGTCCTGGAACCATTGTGGCCCACCATCTGTTGGGAGCCTATGTGATTTTACGAAAATACTGGCAACCTCATCAAACTGCATCCCAACAGGCAACTAATTGCTGACTACTGCAATGGGTAGGCCACTGCTGCTAGTTTGATCCTGCCTCCAGCAAGGTCTCTTAGAGGCCAGATAGTTCCTGGGAGACATTTTACTCCTGGTCCTGCCTTCTAATTAGGAAACTTTAGTCCACTTTGAGTAGACCAAAATGGCGGCTTAACTTCTATTTATTTTACTTTTTCCACATGATTCCTCTCTGGCTCTTTCATATCAACTGTCATCATTTGGTAGATTTGGCTGGTGATTTCACAGTCAGATGCCCTGCCTATTAACCTTCTGCCACCAAAGAGGGCCACAGGCCAGTACTGTACCAATACACACTGCCTTCCCTACACCAGTGGACAGGTTCTCTCAATCCAGCAAGTCCTGGAATAGTTTTTAAACCAACAACCTTTTCATTGAAAGGTAGAGAGCTATCCACGGAGGCAAACCAACTTCCTTGGTAACACCAGTCACCAAGGGCAATTAGTGAACCAAGAGGATCCAAATCATTGGAAAGATTTTAGTATTCAACTGGAACATGCTGGAATTATTGAAAAGCAAAAGTGATAAAACACAGATGTTGGAAATGGAAGGTGAGCCTTTCACAATCTAAAATCCTGAAAGAGCAGCCTTTTGTTGTGGTGGAAGTGGGGCTGTCAAAGTGAATGGTGTGGAGTGGTGTGGATTGTGCATTGACCTCAATGGAATTGAGAATTGGCTGCTGAACAACAATTTTCCATCTTGACAATAGTTAAAATGGCTCCCCAAGTCACATGACTATCTGCTGACCATTCCTATTCTACAACTAGCAGACTTCCCACAGAATTGCTCACTGCCCAATTAGAATCCAGAAAGTCGTTTTGAGTTTTGGGCTTGTTCCTTCAAAGCCAAGAACTCCTTTGGGAATAGGCATTTGTAAATTACTAGCTCGATTAGTAGGTTCCACAGGGTCTGTAAGTGTCAAACTCCAGATTAATGACTGGTCTTCTATTCATCTTGAAGATAGCTTTTGCATCTGCGTGATGTCAGAAATGTGACAACTAGAATGTTACACCTGAAGTGTGAGGTCTAAAATGTGACAACCATCTGCTAGGCCTCTAACCTTTACGAGGTTCACGAGCTGATCTCCTGTGGTATTGCTCACGGTGAGTCAGATATTGTGTTAAAGTGTGGTGCCTAAAGTGTGAAGTCTGAAGTGTGACAGTAAAGTGTGACAATTAATGTGTGACGGAAAGTGAGTGTGCTATTTATCAGTATGTGCCTTGGGAATAGCTGTATTTTAGACAGTCAGTGTATTGTGGTTTGTTTGCTATTTTGCGATCCAATACAGGTCATAAAATGTTTCTCCCCTTATACTTGAAGTTGTCATAATGAGCAGAATATGTGTCATGAACAATCAGCTATCATTAGGCCTGGCTAATCTTTTATTGCACCCCCTCTGCCAAATCTGAGCCTCCTCCTTTCAACCCAATTTATGCACCGTTGACTTCTGAATCTAATGCCCCCAATATATGCTCCATACTAGAATTGTAGACCTTCACTTCATTAAAATTCCCACTTGCTTTGAGGACCATTGACATTGGGACTACCTGGACGTTCCGAACTAGTACTTGTCAACAGTGGTTTGGCAACATTATGAGAGGCACCCTCCAAATTAGCTGCAATTCGAAACCTTGGAGGTACCAATTCAAAACATTAATCAGGTTTTAAAATAAGGAGACCAAAGGTTGATGTGGTGGGGCTTCTGGGAGGATCACTGGGGACATGGGGACAATTGGACCATACAATGTCTGAGATTCCCAATGATAACAGGCCAATACAGTTCCTTCCTATTTTACAAGATCCCTAACCTCCTCTACCAGCAGCCAAGTACTGCACATTCTGCACTTAGCTTCTTCACAACTTTTTCATAAATTTCTACATCGTTTTGAAGAACATAAGAAAATGTTGACTTTCCTGCTTCACATTTATCACTTTCATTAACACAAATCTTTCAACTTGATTTGTAACAGATCTATCTCTCGTTGTGCTTTTTACCGGGAAACTGATTACATTAATTAACTTTCCAACAGTGTTCAAAGGGAGAAAACATTACCAGAACAAATAATTGCATGGTTAATTAATGGAGTGGTCAGTCTTCCTGTGAAGCACTCATCGAAATGGATAATATGTAGCTGGCACTAACTAATTTGTAAGTATTAATGAATTCCAAGGCTTGAATCCAATAGCAATGAGTTCCATTTTCCACAGAACAGCAGAACCTTGAAGAATGTTGACAATAAATCAACAAATCCATGTGCACCCATCTCTCTGTTGATTCTTGTAGCAGTGATGTTGACCCATTTGAGCTGAACAGCGAGGAGAAAGCTTGGAAAATACATGTAGCAATATCCACTTCAGTTAATATACAATGCCAGTGGAAATGGAAGATTTGGGATGACCACTGGACAGACAGAGAGAAGATTATTCTTTTTAATAGAATGAGCATCTGGAACACACTACCTGAAAGGACATTAGAAGCAGAGACAATAGTAACTTTTAAAAATGAATTGGAAATGGAAAGTCTTGGAAAATTGTGGGAATAGATTTTGGGGGAATGAGAAGAATCAGATAAACATCTAAGGAAAGATATAAGATCCAGAGAGGTGTTGACAGCTTAATTGTGGAGGGAAAGTTTCCTCTTGTGGGAGAAATTAGAACAAGGGGGTTACCTGATGAAGGAGCAGCACTCTGAAAGTTAGTCTTCCAATTAAACCTGTTGGACTATAACCTGGTGTTGTGTGATTTTTAACTTTGTCCATCCCCGTCCAACATCGGCATCTCCACATCATCATTGAAAACTGGTCAAAACAATAATTTTTTTTCTCTCAGTCAGAGGGTCATGACCTCGCTTTCTGAAAAGGTGGCAGAGCAGTGAAAATACTCTAGTTATGCGAAGGGCTGCAAGGTTATTGGAAGGTGAATTTGAAGTTACAATCGGATCAATCATGATCTCATTGAATGGTGGAGCAGGCTCAAGGAGCTAAGTTGCTTGTTCCTGCTCCTTGTTCATGTGGAAATGACCAGACTGATCCCTTCTATGGTGGGATGGTCTTGTAGGAAGAACTAAAAAAACTGGGCCTGTACTCTCCCACCATAAACAAGTTCAACAAATTCAGTACAGATCAAGGTCTCACCACAAGACGTTCCTGGTTTGTTTGACCCAATGGAAAATTCATTGGAAAAACCCACTGTAACTTTGCAAGAAGTTGTATTGACCCACATTTGATCTTAAAATTTGTACTCCAACTGTTAATGACAATGCATTGGCAAGATTCTGCATTGCCTTATGAATGTTCTGGGTTTAGGAACATGTAGGAAACACTTTAGAAGAGAGAGCAGCCTGATGGACGTATATTTCTCTTGGTGTTGCTGTTTTCTAGTTAATGTCTTGGAAGCAGGAGCTGTGGGCATTTATTGTCTGTCCCATATAAGTAGTATTAAGCCTTCCTCTGGATGGGGTTTTGACAGAACTGAGTCCCTTCCTAGTGTTATAGACCAGACCTAAACACCTCAAAACATATATAAGAAGATCACCTAGACACTAACTTTTTCTTATTTTAAAGACAATTGGAAGGTATTGTGTTTCAGATGCAATTCGATTGATCAAACTGCTCAACGTTAAGCAAAACACACTTTAATTTTCCACGACAGTTGAAACACAGACAAAATAAAAATTTTTAAAAATGAATTGGCTTAACTGTGACTCCACTGAAATTCTTAACAAAATAATATATTAACCAAGACTAATTAACTGTTCAAATATCCCATGTAACATCCCATGAACACATCCTTGGCAAAGGCAAATTCAGTAAAATAGATAATCTTGCATGCAATTCTAGCAGCAAGAAAAAAGCTCCAGCTTTTAGCTGTGGCAGAGAGAGAAATGGAAGCTTCCACATTCAGCTTTAAGACCACAGCAAACGCTGAAAGCTAAAATTAAAGATTTTAGTTCTGTGGGAGTCTGACACCACCCATTCAGACTGCTTCTATTGTTCCAACTGTAAAAAAAAACCAAAGTCCTCACAAGTTGTTTACTTTATTGGTCTCAAGCAGACTGCTCAGCATCTCTGTATCCACCTTCCTTCATCAAACAAAAGGACAAAATATATCTCTTCAAGCCATAGTATTGTTATGTTGGCCCCACTCAGTGGGCAGTTACAAATCAGGCAGGTTCATTTGGATTCCCATGTAGGCCCAGACCAGGTAATGGGAGTGAGTTTGCTCCCTAAAGGGACATTAATGAAGTAAAGGCACCATAATTCAAGTAGACCATAGGGCTGCTCTCCCATTATAGACAGTCAACGAGTGGAGGTTTAACCTGAGGGACAACTTTCATGGTAACCTCAGTTGGTGTAGGAACTGAACCTGCACTGTCAATGTCCCTCTGCACCATGAAATAAGCTGTCCAGCCAACTGAGCTAACCAACTCCTTGACATTAATGAACTGTTTGGTTAATGGCAATCTGACAGCTCCATCATCACATCTACTGATGATTTTGTTCCAGAACCCAGATTCTCCAGATGTTTGGGAATTTGAACTAGCCTCTGAACTGCTAAACCCAGACCATGATGATGCCACAGAATTACTTCAAGCTGAAGAACCCATTCTAGAGACCAACTACATGGTAATAATCCAGAAGAAACAGCCAATTCAGTCTCACCAGTCCATGGTGTTTGTCCACCTCATAGTCCAAATTGTTTGTACTTATTTTATTCCAATACTATTTACTTCCCAATTTCTCAAAGCCACAGTCTGACTATCTGGAGGGACAGGGTTCAAGGGCAGAGGAGCGGGAAGTGGAGGAGATGCGGTGGAGAGCACTGTCAACCATGTCTGAGGGGAAATTGCGGTCTTTGAAGAAGGAGGCCATCTGGGTTGTTCGGTATTGGAATTGGTCCTCCTGGACACCCCGTGCTGGCCTCTTACCCGCCCTCGATCTCTTCATAGCCAACTGCCACCGTGACATTGACTGCCTCAACCTGTCCACCCCTCTCACCCACTCCAACTTCTCACCCTCGGAACGTGCAGCCTTCCACTCCCTCTGCTCCAACCCCAACCTCACCATCAAACCAGCAGACAAGGGAGGCGCAGTGGTAGTTTGGCGCACCGATCTTTATATTGCTGAGGCTAAATGCCAGCTTGCAGACACCTCCTTCTACTGCCCCCTTGACCATGACCCCACCTCCCACCACCAAACCATCATCTCCCAGACCATCCATAACCCCATCACCTCAGGGGATCTCCCTTCCACCGCCTCCAACCTCATAGTCCCACACCCTGCATCACCCGTTTCTACCTCCTGCCCAAAATCCACAAACCTGACTGCCCTGGCCGACCCATTGTCTCAGCCTGCTCCTGTCCCACCAAACTCATTTCTGCATACCTTGACACGGTCCTGTCCCCCTTAGTCCAAGAACTCCCCATCTACGTTCGGGACACCACCCATGCCCTCCACCTCCTCCACGATTTTCGCTTCCCCGGCCTGCAACACCTTATCTTCACCATGGACATCCAGTCCCTGTACACCACCATCCCCCATCACGAAGGACTCAAAGCCCTCCGCTTCTTCCTTTCCCGCCGAACCAACCAGTATCCTTCCATTGACACTCTCCTTCGACTGACTGAACTGGTCCTCACTCTGAACAACTTCTCTTTCCAATCCTCCCACTTCGTCCAAACCAAAGGAGTAGCCATGGGCACCCGCTTGGCCCTAGCTATGCCTGCCTCTTCATTAGATATGTGGAACAGTCCATCTTCCGCAGCTACGCTGGCACCACCCCCCACCTTTTCCTCTGCTACATTGATGACTGTATCAGCGCTACCTCGTGCTCCCACAAGGAGGTTGAACAGTTCATCCACTTTACCAACACCTTCCACTCGTCCTCAAATTTACCTGGACCATCTCAGACTCCTCCCTCCCCCTCCTAGACCTTTCCATTTCTATCTTGGACGACCGACTCAACACGGACATCTACTATAAACCAACCGACTCCCATAGCTACCTAGACTACACCTCCATCCTGTCCTCTGTAAAAACTCCATCCCATATTCCCAATTCCTTCACCGCATCTGCTCCCAGGAGGACCAATTCCAATACCGAACAACCCAGATGGCCTCCTTCTTCAAAGACCGCAATTTCCCCTCAGACATGGTTGATGATGCTCTCCATCGCATCTCCTCCACTTCCCGCTCCTCCGCCCTTGAACCCCGCCCCTCCAATCGCCACTAGGACAGAACCCCACTAGTCCTCACCTACCACCCACCAACCTCCAGATACATCGGATCATCCTTTGTCATTTCCACTACCTCCAAACGGACCCCACCACCAAGGATATATTTCCCTCCCCATCCCTATCAGCGTTCCAGAAAGACCACTCCCTCCGCGACTCCCTTGTCAGATCCACACCCCCCACCAACCCAACCTCCACTCCCAGCATCTTCCCCTGCAACTGCAAAAAATGCAAAACTTGCACCCACACCTCCCCCCAAGGATCCTTCAATATCCATCAGAAATTCACTTACACCTCCACACACATCATTTACTGCATCCACTGCACCCGATGTGGCCTCCTATACATTGGGGAGACAGGCCACCTTCTTGCGGAACGTTTCAGAGAACACCTCTGGGACACTCGCACCAACCAACCCAACCGCCCCATGGCTAAACACTTTAACTCCCCTTCCCACTCCACCAAGGATATGCAGGTCCTTGGCCTCCTCCATCGCCAGACCATGGCAACACAACGCCTGGAGGAAGAGCGACTCATCTTCCGCCTAGGAACCCACCAACCACGAGGGATGAATGCAGATTTCTCCAGCTTCTTCATTTCCCCTCCCCCCACTCTTTCTCAGTCCCAACCCTCAGACTCAGCACCGCCTTCTTGACCTGCAATCTTCTTCCTGACCTCTCCTCCCCCACCCCCTCTTCGGCCTATCACCCTCACCTTAACCTCCTTCCACCTATCACATCCCCAACGCCCCCCCCCCACCCCTCCCCAAGTCCCTCCTCCCCACCTTTTATCTTAGCCTGCTTGGCACACCCGCCTCATTCTTGAAGAAGGGCTTATGCCCGAAACGTCGATTCTCCTTCTCCTTTGATGCTGATTGACCTGCTGCGCTTTTCCAGCAACACATTTTTAAGCTTTGATCCCCAGCATCTGCAGTCCTCACTTTCTCCTAGTGAGCGGGAGGGGGCAATGATACACTGCAAAGTACAACAATGAGGGCTCCTCCAGCCTGGAGACCTTTCTGCCAACTGGATGATCCCAGTAGTGCTATCACCTTTTGTCCTGTTGGCACAACACTATGTCTAATTGCCATTGACTGGTCACATCTGTCGTATTAATCCATCTTCCAGCAGGATTCATCAAAAACAGAAACCCATTGGGCAGCTGATCCAACCTGTTCATTTCAAACTTTCCACATCTTCCCGCCTCCAAACACACCTCTTTGGAACTGGGAGAATTCACAACAGTAATCTAAATTTCAGCCATTTACTCTGGTAGATCATTCCCCATGATCACAGCCTTCCATCTAAATGTTTCTCCTAGATTCTGCCCGAGATCTCACATATTCAAAATGATATCAGTGCCCACATTTGTCAAGACCTCTCAATTACTTAGATGGTTACCTCATGCCACAGGTATTTTGTGAGAAAAAAGGGGTTACTTGAGCAGTGAATGTTTCTTGAATTCACTATGCAGTCAGAGAGACAAATCACCAGGCAACCATCAAGCTGATGATGTTGTCCTGAAGGCAGCTTCGAGAGCACAGGCATTACAAGGCCACCCACAAGGGGCAGGAAGGGTGTGGAACCAAAATTACGGATGGTGTACTTGGAGATTGAAACCCTCAGCCTCTGGAGAGGTAACCACTTTCTAATATCAAACCTTTTCTTTGACTAGGTGATTATAGCTCATTTTTAATATTGCAGCAAATCCACAACCAATTGTTCTCTCTGAGGTTGTGCCATTTTAGCCATCAGTCACTATTGCAAGCGAACTCAATTTAAAGCATGTGATAGAGCAACTTCATTCATTCTGAAGGGACCCAGCATCCAGGACTGTTTCAGCTTTTCCCACCAACTCACTATTTTGCCCCTAAGCCTTTTCTATTTCTTTACCACAGCAGGGGAAGGTTTGCTCACGCATCATGTGTTTATAAACTGGTTCTTCATTAATCACTTTACAGCTTCAGTCGCACAATTTGCACAAAAGCAAGTTGTCATTGCAGGGATTTAATTATAATAAGAGTTATTTTGCCTTGGCAAGGGAGTTCTCCCCAGCGTTGCTCACTACAGCCCTTTCTACCCTTTCACCCTCACCCCAGAAGAAAAGCAAACAGCAGCAGGCACTCATGCACCCTCCCTCATTTCTGTCCTCTCATCAGCTTTGGTTTGAAGATTCACCTCCTGACTCCCACATCCCATAAATGAATTTTGAAAAATACTTACAACGCCATCGGCACTTGTCTTGTTAAGTAGTCTTGTATGTGGTACCTTACTGAACGTCTTTTAAAAATCTAAATATATTACGTCAACTGATCCCCCTTTATCTGTCTTGCTTATTATCTCCTAAAAGAATTTAAATAAATTTGTTATGATCTCCCCTTCCTCAAGCCATACTGACTGTGATGGGTTATATTACGTATTTCTGAATACTCAGTTTGGACCTTATCTTCACTTTGCCCATCAAATCCCCTTATAATTGTTGATGCCTCTAGAAGGTGACCCCTCAACCTGCAGATACAATAGATTTCCAGCCTATTCAGTCTTTTCCTGAATGTTTTGTCCATATTTAAATGTTGTTCAAGTTCACTCCTTGAGAGTACTAATCATCAAGTACCACAGTCAGCTGACACTGTACATTCCAAAACCTTAAATTGTGATGACTCATAGCTTGATTGGCTGTAGGCAAGTTCTGTCACCCTCTTCCTGACAATGCAACCAAGGTCAAATAGGCCTTTGTTTGTGCTGCATTATAAATTGATAAGCAGGATCTGTCCCATTCACCCTCCAGCTCCAGACTGCTAATGTTCCAGCCATGTGAACTGATGTGCGCTTCATCAAATACAATTCAGCAGTTTGACCCTGAAAGATAGAAGAATTTCAAAGCAGTTCCATTTTACAACGTGTTCTGTGGGTACAGAGATGGTGGAAGACATAAAGGCAGTTTATGGTTATTTAAATGTGCTTCACTCTGTACATTTCTTGTTCTTCATCAGGTGGGCATGACAGATACATCCCATGTGTAGAGTGTGTCCACCACTGACTGGCGTGCTTTCTGGCAAAAGCCCCAAAAGGCCACCATGAAAAGGTCATTGAAAGGTCTGAGCACAATGGACATCGTTTACTGAGGGAAATAGTCAGAAACCAATGGATTTTCCATATAGTCACCAAACTGTACAAATACATTACTCACCTCGGAGCAGCACAGTTTGGTTTAGGAATGAGAATTTAGGAGATTTATCCATCACCCATATTGGTCACCTGTAAGTTAGGTTATCAATCTTACAACAATACGTAGAATTAACCACCCAGAGGAATATGTCATTTGGTCCAACTGACACATACTGGTATCCATGCATCACACCCATTACTTCCTCTCATTCAATCAGCATGTTCTTCCATTGCTTTCCTCCTGATGTTTTATCTAGCTTCACTTTAAATGTACCAATACTATTCACCTCAATTACTCTCTTTGACAGTGTGTTCCATGTTCTTGTTACTTGGTGATTAATAATGTTTCTCCCATAGTCCTTATTCGATTTATTCACTATTTTATATTCTACTACAAACCCACAGACATCCCACAGCTACCCGGACTACACCACTTCCCACCCTGCCTCCTGTAAAAATGCCATCCCTTATTCCCAATTACTCCGCCTTTGCCACATCCATTTCCAGGATGACCAATTCCACCATAGAAAATTCCAGATGACCTTGTTCTTCAAACACCGCAATTTCCCCTTCTACATGGTCGACAATGCCCTCAGCACATCTCCTCCACTTTCCGCATCTCTGCCCTTGATCCCCAACCCTCCCAACGCACCAAGGACAGAACCCCCTGGTCCTCATCTTTCACCCCACCAACCTTCGCATACATCACATCGTCCTCCGCCACTTCTGCCACCGACAAACTGACCCCAACACTAGGGATGTATTTCCCTCCCCTCCCCTATCAGCATTTCGGAGAGACCATTCCTTCCACAACTCCTTTGTCAGATCAATGCCCCCTACTAACCCACCCCCTTCCACTCCGGCACCTTCTTCTGCCATCGCAAGAAGAGCAAAACCAGCGCTCATACCTCCCCCCTCACCGCCGTCCAAGGCCCCATAGGATTTTTCCACATCTGACAGAAATGTACCTGTACCTCCACAAATGAAATCTACTGTATCCGTTGCACTCGATGTGGTCTCCTCTACATCAGGGAGACAGGACATCTACTTGCGGATCATTTCAGAGAACATCTCCGGGACACCCGCACTAACCAACTCCACCGTCCCATGGCTGAACACTTCAACTCCCCCTCCCACTCCACCAAGGACATACGTGTCCTGGGCCTCCTCCATAACCAAACCCTGGAGCCTGGAGGAAGAATGCCTCACCTTCCGCCTTGGAACCCTGCAACTACACAGTTTTAATGTAGATTTCACCAGTTTCCTCAATTCCCCTCCCCCCCACCTTATTCCAGTTCCAAGCCTCCAACTCCACACCACCCTCTTGACCTGTCCATCGTCTTTTCCATCTATCTGTTCCATCCTCCTCTCCGACCAATCACCTTCTCTCCCACCTTTATCTACCTATTGCATTCCCAGCTACATTCCCCCCAGCCCCACACCCCTTCCTATGTATCTCTCAGCCCCCACCCACGAGTCTCATTTCCGATGGAGGGCTTATGCCCGAAATGTCGATTCTCCTGCTCCTTGGATGCTGCCTGATCTGCTGAACTTTTCCAGCACCACACTCCCGACTCTGATCTCCAGCATCTGCAGTCCTCCCTTTCTCCTATTTCATATTCAGGTCTCAATGAATTGGACTTCCCCACCAATGGAAACATCCACTCTCCATCAGCTTGATAAAGTACTGTCATTATGTTATTCGCCTCTATTAGGTCACCTCTCTGTCCAGCATATAAGAAATAGGGGCAGGAGTAAGACACCTGGAAACTCGAGACTGCTTTGCCATATAATCCCTTGTCTGGCCAATGACCTCACCTCCAAGTTGCTGTCTTGTTTCCAAATCCCCTGATTTCCCTTACCCTTTCTTTTCTTGGGAATAGAGCCTGTTGAGGACGCGGAAGGATAGATTGGGAAGTGGGAAGAGTAACACATGTCACCGACATGATTTCACCAGTCTAAGCGAACTTTTGTCATTTCAAGAAATGAGAAAAACAAGCAAGCCTGAAGCTACTACTCAATCTGAGTCAGAAATTGCTGCCTTGCGCATATGGCTATGTATTTTTTTTTGTAGATTAGTTGGCATAACAACAGAGTGCAGCCAGAGACAAATGTAAGCAGGACAGATGTCTCTCAATTTCAAATCTTATGGTTGCTGGGTACACATTTACTTTGCAGTAATTGCATTGAAGGTTTTTAGAACACATTTTTTCCATTAAAACAGATCGGCCACAATCAAAATACCTGTTCCTACTTCCCAGTGTTGGTTAAATAATTAAATCTACCTAAGAGAAAAGAATTAAATATTTACTCCGACGTACAGAATGACAACACAATCACTGGGTTTTGCTTGTTTGGTTGTTTGTGTTTTGCTTTTATAAAATGAAATTAAGAGACAGAATGTCAGAAAACATTATCGTAAGTTGAGATGTTATTTTCTGATTGGCCTGTGGTCAGTGATATATTGTCCTTTCTTATGGCACTGGGGGAATATTGTGTCAGCAGTTGACTTCATTTATTACCTCAGTGCATGCATTGCTTTGTCTGTGCTTTCCTCAAAGTCACGACTTCCCTGTTTATGACACTGGTAGCAAGAGGCTATGACAATAGCTGGAGATTGAAGTGAATGGCGATGACTGCGTGCCGGTGCCCTGTGACGTCAACTGAAAATGATGCACTCCACACAACATTCCTTTCACAAGATCGCAAGACCATTAGTGGATCAATACAGCTAAAAGTTAATGAGGCTATAAAACTGGTTTCATTCAACAGTTCTCGGTCAACCCTTGTATATAAAAACTCCAGGTAAAACCGATCGATGTTCACAGTCTGTGCTTTGTCTTCAATGGTTACACGCCAGCAGGAAAGTACTTTGCTTTTGAACTGATATAAACATGAAGATTCCAGAGGGTTTTGTAGCCAGTGAAAGTTGGTGCTGAGTTGATGATGGCTAACATTAGGGGCGAGTATGTTTCAAATTTTCAAGAAGTGGTCAGATACAGCCCTTGGAGTGAAAAAGGTCAAAGGATATTGGGGGAGAAGCAGGAACAGGCTATTGAGTTGAATGATCATTCATGAGTATAATGAATGGTGGAGCAGGCTCGAAGGGCCAAATGGCCTGCTCCAGCTCCTTGTAATGAGGTCAGCCAGGGGACTTCATAGAATGATTAGGTCTATTAATCTGGTCCAATCAGAGATATATGGTTAAGATAAACGATGAATAGAGGAGTCAACATTTCAGGTCAGAACCTTACATCAGGAAAGATTCTGACCGAACCATTGACTCTCCTGCTCCCCTGATTATGCTTGACCTGCTGTGCTTTTTCCAGCTCCACACTTCACCAACTCTGACTTTCCAGCATCTGCAGTCCCCACTATCTCCATAAAAGGACAAATGTCAAATATTTTGGTCTCAGAATGCATGACTCAGCGAGAGGCAATGCTATTATCAAAGGCTATGCATTTGTAAATAAATGGTGATTGGTGTCAGGATGCCGGCCTCCGAAGAGTTGTTTCACTCCTGTTTTTCTCATTTTCTAAGTTCTGGTTTGAAATTTTGGATGTCAGAATGATACACAATAAAAGCACAAACAAAGATTGAGCTTCACTCTGTAAAATCAGCATTGACATGAATAATTAGATGTAGCAATAGAGGCTGGAGGCCTTACCACCTTGTTGATTCTGACAGCTTCACAAGGGTCAGTCACTGGTTAACAGAGGTACCATCCTGAAGCAAACAATAACTTTCCTGTCTGTGCAAATTGAAGTTCTAATAGGCACCAGAGGAGGTTATTCAGCCCATTGAGACTTTCCCACTTTTCAGTGGAGAATCCTTCTTTAAGGAGGTGTTGAATTACTATCCTTCTGTCCTCTCAGGAGGCCATTAGTGAGTCTTTGGCACTGATTAAAGAAGAGCAGAGGGAGATCCAAGATGGCGGCGACTCAGCAAGTCTGAGTTTACAGTGCTCTTCCCAAAACCTGGGTAAAGTGAGTTACTCACCCCCACCACACTTACCAAACCACCCAAAAAAATTTTCTAACCTTAATTAGCTGCTTATTATTATATTTAAGCAGTTTAATATTAAGTGGATAATGAGTAAACCAAAGGGATCCTGCAGCTCTCAGAAAACAAAGACCCCTCCCCCACCCTCCTCTCCTCCTCCTGCTGCAGCTGATGTAAAAACAGGCCTTGAAGAGATGATTGCCAGGCTGGAAACGACACTCGTCAATTTCATCGCAGAATCCCGACAGAGATGGAACTCATTCGAAGAAAAGCTACAAAAGCACAGCCAGGCTATTGAGGAGCTGCAGGGCCGAGTGAAGGGGGTGGAGCTAAAGGCCACGACCTCCGAGGCTGCAGCTCAAACAGCTGCAGAACAGGTGCGAGCTCTGGAGCAGAGAGTCCGGGCCTTTGAAATCTACATGGATGATATTGACAACAGAAATCGGAGAAAGAATATCCGTCTTCTGGGCCTCCCTGAACAAGAAGAGAAGGGACAGTTAGCAGTATTTCTGGAGCGATGGCTGCCCCAGCTTTTGAACCTGGGGGCTGAAACTGATCAGGTAAGGGTGGAGTGGGCCTACCGGGTCGCAGCACGCGGATCTGGCCCAAACCAGCGCCCACGCCCGGTCCTGTTCTGGCTGCAGAGTTATAGGGAGAGGCAGATACTCCTGGATGCCTCCAGAAATCTTGGAAAGGATCCTAAAGCCATGATCCATGAAGGATCCAAGATTATGTTATTTCAGGACTTCTCCCCGGCTTTGGCACGAAGGAGGAAGGCGTTTGATGAGGTGAAGAAATGTCTAAGGAACTTAAATATTCAATACACCTTACGCTACCCAGCGACGTTATGCTTTAACCCGAAGGATCCGAGTATAATTTTAGATCACCAGAAGAGGCTAAGGAACTTTTAGACTCGTTTAAATAAATCGTAAGAGACAATTTATGTTGGCTTGCCTCTTCCACACTCCGTGGGGAGAAGTGGATACTTTACTCTACTTTACTTTTGCTTCTGGGAGCAGGGTTGTCTTCCCTTGCTATTTTATGTTATTATACTTAACTGTAATTTGTTGGAGTTGTAATTTTATAGTTATGTGTGTTTGTACATGGCATTGATGCTATCAGATATACTCAGGTATGGGTGGGGAGGGGTGGGGGTGGGGCGCTCACTGTTAACTCTAGCTCGGTATTATATCTAAATCCTATTAAGGAGCGCCCGGGTCAAGGGTGGGACACTGTTTGGGAGAGGATATGGTGGACCTTTAGAAAGGAAGTAAGGCCCCCTGAGAACAAGGGGGAGGATCTCCATTCAAACATGTTTTATTTTTTTTTGTTCTTATTGTTTGGAAATAGTTTCCTTTTTATTATACTGTTATGAGTGTATTAGAGAACATTTTCTCTTGTTTGAAGGATGTAAGTGACTCAACTATACACTCTGGATAATTGTGGATTAGATTAGTAGTTAACTGAGTTTCATTGTTTTTCTTTCTTCTTTAGTATCATTCCTTTGAATTTTGATGATTATATATTTAAGATCTATTTTTATATTAATGTTTGTGCTTGAAAGTTCTGTTTATTTTTGTAAATCTGTCAAAATATTAAATTTCTAATAAAAATATCTTTAAAAAAAAGAAGAGCAGAGTTCTCCCCCAGTGGCTGTGCCAACATTTGTCCTTCACACCGGTTTTCTGCAGATCTACAAATCTGCCATTAGAGTAAAATACTCAGAGAATGCAAGAAATCAGGCAGAGTTTGGTGTTTCTGACCTGGGTCCCACTGTCCAGTTTGATTGATTGATTGATTGATTTAATTATTGTCATGTGTACTGAAGTACAGTGAAAAGCTTTGTTCCAGAGCAGTACAGGCAGATCATTGTAAGCAAGGATGTACAGATCAAAAAGACTTAGACAGAGGCATACAGGCTACATTGTACAGGACGTGCATTAGGTGAGATCAACATTAGCAAGATCAACATTATTTGAGGCTATGCAGTCCATTCATCAGTCTAATAATGGCCGGAAGAAGCTGTTCCTGAACTTCTTGGTGTTTGTGTTCAGGCTTCCGTATCTTTTGCCTGACGGAAGAGATTACCGGGGTGTGATGGGTGTTTGATTTGCTGGCAAAGGAAATGCCAATCTCCAAAAGCTGCCAGCCAATTATGTGATCATTGGTCTAGGATGAGTAATGGCAGGTTGGCGGGTGGGGTGGATGGTAATGTGGGAAAGAGTGGGTAGGGGGGCTAAGAGGCAAGGGCAGATGGGATGACTTGCAGCGTGTCCTGGCTGATGGTCCTTCCCATTGTTGGGTTCTATGATCAGGCACTGATGCCAGAAAAAACAGACTGCACCACCACAGGAGGCACAGAAAGGTAGTGTGGCTCCAATTTAATCCTTGAGCCAGCAGTAAGTTCCAGAGGATAATTGGTGTGCCTGAGTGGCAGCTATCATGAGCAGGCTAGTTTCTGCCTGTGAGTTAATCATTGAGTTTCTTCCTGGAGGCTGATGAGTGGTCAGCAATGTTTCCTACTATGACAAGTTGGATTAGGTTCTGCCGATCGATGTTACTGTCCCAGAAAAATGACCACAGCATGTACTTCCATAAAAGTGGCTTCAAGGGACAACTAGAAGGCCCTGGACTTTCACTTCTAGATCAAATAGAATCAATATTACCAGCATGAAATCCCCTTCTGCCAAATGACTGCAACTCTCCTGATTGAAATAGGTTTGCATTGCTTCAACCTACCTCCCTCTGAGTTGGGGCTGTACTGAGGGAGTGCTGCACTCACAGGGGAATAGTTTTTTGTATGGCATTTTAAATCTCGATGTCCCTCTCAAGTGGATGTAAAGCTTTCCCCGACTCTATTTCAAAGAAGACCGTGCATTGTTAATGGTGGGAAAGGTTGGAGGGTGGGTTCATGGTGACAGCAGTGAGAGAAGAGGGGCACAGGTGAAATGGAGGGGGGTGCATGAGAAAGCAGAATGTGGTTCTCCCAGTTTCCTGACTGAAATGCATTTTGTATACATTCATTCATGAGATGTGGGCATCGCTGGCTGGGCCAGCATTTATTGCACAAGAGAGGGATGAAAAGTCAACCACTTTGCTGTGGGTCTTAAATCACATGAGACCAAACTGACTAAGGTTGGCAGATTTCCTTCCCTAAAGGACATTAGTAATCCAGCTGGGTTTGGATGACAATGTATATATGGTCATATTTCCCCAAGATGGCGGCTGTGGGGTCGGCAGCATTCAGCTCCAGAGCATGAGGCTCAGTGGTTCATGGCTCATGCAATGGCTTCTATTGCATCGGCATGGCTTCACTGTTATCCTTCCAGCTTGGTAACATTATTTCTTTCTGTTCTGGTTGCTCTGGGCCTCTTCCTGATCTTTTCCTGAGGGATTTCGGGGGCCCCATATATCTCCAATCTCCACTCTGTCTTGAGTGGCGGCATTGGAAGACAAGCCAGGAGCCTGTTAGACAACTCAGAACCAGTACACCGTCGGTCGATGCGCAGCGTTGGAAGAGGTACATGATCCGCAGTGTAACCATCTCCATTTTGGAGACGGCAAGCACAGAAGCAATGGCATCAATGGCAGCAGAAAAGCAGCACATTGCCAGGACCCCAGGGACAATATTGGGCAGCAGTGACTGGAGCAGTGGAGAGGGTAAAGTCTACAGAGAGTTTTAGTAATATCAATTTAATATTAAGTTATTCAGTATTTTACCATTTATACAATTTGTTCAGTAATTTATTCTATAATCCAAGATGGCGCCAGAATATGGCGACATTATCCATTTTTCACAGTACCTAGGTACAAGTGACAATGTGAAATACAGAGGAACCTCAATTATCTGGCTTTCGATTAACCAAACAAAATACCCCCACCGTGACCTTCAGATTAGATTAGATCTGATCCCTACAGACTGGGAACAGGCCCATTGGCCCAACAAGGCCACACCGACCCTCTGAAGAGTAACCCACTCAGACCCATTTCCCTCTGACTAATGCAATTTAGCATGGCCAATTCACTTGACCTGCACATCCTTTGGACTGTGGGAAGAAATCAGAGCACCTGTAGGAAAGCCAAGCAGGGAGAACATGCAAACTCCACATAGACAGTTGCCCGAGGCTGGAATCGAACCCGGGTCCCTAGCGCTGTGAGGCAGCAGTGCTAACCACTGAGCCACTGTGCTGCCCCAATAATCAAGGTTCCTCTGTAAATCTAAATCATCATTAGACCAGCTTTTTATTCAATTCGAATGTCATCATTTGCCAAGATGGGATTCAAACCCATGCCCCCACAACATTAGCCCAGGCCTCTGGATTACTAATCTAGTGATATTACAATGATGCTACCACCACTCTCCCGTTTACACATAATCATCACAAAAATGTTTGCCTTAACAGAATCACATGTGTGTTGGTGGGGGCTTCCTGTGTGCAAATAGCCTGCTCCACTTCCTCCGTTACAACGAGTACACATATTTCCATGACTATAAATCACTATGGGATATCCTGAGGCTGGGAAAGGTGCTATACAAACTTACATTCTTTGTTTCTTTTCTTGGCCTGGGGCCTCCAGAACCAAATCATTTTCACACAAATTGTTGATTCGCTCTGAAAGGCTACAGATTAAGGAGTTTAAAAGTGTTGCATAGGTTCTGACCAGAGGTTAGGACTGAGAAGTGTGGCTAGGGCAGAGTTTCCGTTGATTAGTTCTCATTTTTTTTCTGTGTATGAGCTTTCAAATTTGCCAAAACAGGGAATCCTATTAATGGTCACCAGCCATAGCAGGAAAAATGCTTTTAATCACATCCAATATTTCACTTCACAAATTAATTATTTACTTGCAAAGATTCTGTTTGACAAGATCAACTTACATTTCTACTCCTCACTGTTTTTTTGAACTTGCCCTGCTTTGCGAATTTTCCAAGGATAACAGCTGTCTATCTACAAAGCAACCTCACACTTCTTCATTCACAGCTCTCACTCATTTCCTGCTTGATTTTCTCAGTATTTCTTCCTTTCTTTCCCACATACTCACATCTATAATATACAACAAACTGCCAGTAACAACCGAGCAACTGAACATGGGGGAGGTGACGGCCTAGTGATATTATTGCTAGACTATTAACTCTGAGGCCTAGGTAACATTCTGAGGACTTAAGTTCAAATCCTTACATGGCAGATGGTGGCATTTGAATTCGGCAAAAAAAAAGTTGGAACTAAAAATCTAACGACGACCGTGCAACTACTGCTTGAGGGACAAACCCATCTGATTAACTCATGTCCTTCAGGGAAGGAAATTTGTTTTCCTCACCTGGTGTGGCCTAAATGTGGTTGATATTTATTTGCCCTCTGGACAATAAATGCTTGGCTAGAAAGCAATGCCCACATCAAATGTATACCGAACCGCACACCACACCTAAAGTTCAAGTAATACCAGGGTCATAGTTTGAACCTGTCCATTCAAGTCAGACAGTCTCTCTGGAGACTTTAAGGAGAGATAGTCAGGCCAGATCATGGTATATGGTGAGAAAGACTAAATGAGAATGAATTATAATGTAACACTCAGGTTTTTAGAACATAAGAACCAGGAGCAGGAGTAGGCCCTCTGGCCCTTTGAGCATGATCTGCCAAACAATATGATCACAGCTGATCTTTTTGTGGCCTGATCTCCATGTACCTGCCTTGTCACCACAACCCTTAATTCCTTTAGTGTTCAAAAACAACCATCTTAGCTTTAAAAACATTTACTGAGGAAGCCTCAAACACTTCACTGGACAGGGAATTCTATTGATTCAAAATCCTCTGGGTGAAGAAGTTCCTTCTTAATTCAGTCCTAAATCTGCTCTCCCGAATTTGGAGGCTATGCCCTCTTGCCCTAGTTTCACCCACCAGTGGAAACATCCTCTCTGCTTTTATCTTAGCTATTCCCTTCATAATTTTATATGTTTCTATAAGATTTCCCCTCAATCTTCAAAATTCTGATGATTATAATCCCAGTTTACTCAGTTCCTCCTCATAAACCCTCAACTTTGGAATCAACCTAGTGAACCTCCTCTGCTCCCCTTCCAGTGCCAGTACATCCTTTCTCCAGTAAAGAGGCCAAAACTGCACACAGTACTCCAGAGTGGCCTCACCAGCACCCTGTACAGCTGCAACGTAACCTTTCTGCTTTTAAACTCAATCCCTTTAGCAATTAAGGACAAAATTCCATTTGCCTTCCTAATTACTTGTTGTACCTGCAGACTAACCCTGTGTGATTCATGCACAAGGACACCCAGGTCCCTCTGCATAGCAGCATGCTGCAATTTCTTACCATTCAAGTAATAATGCTTTTTTACTGTTATTCCTGCCAAAATGCATGACTTCACATTTACCATGTTCTTACATTCTGGAGCTGTGCTACTACAAAAATATACATTGTGATATTATTACTATTTGATGTTTTGGTGAATGGTTTACTAATTCCATAATACACAAAAGCAGAAGTAAGCTATTTGGACCATCAATTCTGCTTTGCCATTCAATGAGATCATGGCTGATTTGACAATCCTCAACTCCACCCTCCTGCTTCTTTTTCCCCACAAACCCCTAATTCCCTTACTAATTGAAAATTTGCCTTTCTCAGCCTTGTATATACTTAACAATCCAGCCTCAACAGTCCTCTGCACAGATTCACTACCCTCAGAGAAAATGAATTCTCCTCATCTCTGTATTAAATTACAACTCTTTACCCTGAGACTTTGAGCCCTCTGGTCCTATACACTCCCACAAGGGAAAACAACCTCTCCTTATCAAACATATCAAATCCTCTATGTTTCAATAAAGTAGCCTATCATTCTCCTAAACTACAAGGAGTATAACGCAAGCTTCTCAATCTCTCCTCATAAGAAATCCATCCATACTTGTGTTCATCAGTGCACAATATAGTAATAAAGCTCAGACTTGCAGTCATAAAGAAATATGTCATCATCATAAATAAAGTCATCATTAATCAAAATAACTAGCAAGCACACTTAACCTAAACTAGGAGGCAGAACCTTGTTATTTCCATATGGGCCCAGTGAACATTCTCCAGACTGCCTCCGGTGCTGTATCTTTCCCTCAATAAAGGACCAAAATTGTTCATAATTATATTGGTGCGATCTTACTCATGCCTTGTATAGTTTTAGTAAAACTTCCCTATTTTTATGCTCCATTCCCTTTGAAATAAAGGCCAACATTCAATTTGCCTTTCTGTTGTCTGCTGAACGTGTTGAGCAGCTTTTTGTGATTTGTCCCTCTATGAGCAATAAAGCTTAGGTCAAAGCCAAGAGTAGCATTATTTCACATCTCCTCAGGCTATGTGATTAAACCACAAGCTGAAATAGGCAATAGACAGCCCTCTTTTCACAAACCACAAATCTATCTGGCCAAATGAAGACAATCTCTGGAAAACAATGATCCAGACCTCACCTCCAAGAGCTAACCAAAAGACAAAAATAGCTGGAGTGAATATATGCTGAAAAAACAAAACAGGTTCTGCCTCCTTGTTTAGGTTAAGCTTGCTTGAGAGTCCATTTATGACGTAGGTCTGAACTTTACTGCTATATTCTACACTGGGGCACATCTAAAGTGAGCCAGCAACCTGACATCAATCTTGTCTCTCAGGCATCAGCATCCATTCTGTATTTCTAAAGGATCTCCACCTTCGAACATTTTCCGCTCTGCTTTTCTCAACACTGATCCAGTTAAAATTCATGAAGTCCACAAATTTAATATTGCCAATAAGACTAAAAGAAGCATGTTTTATAAAATTGTAATTTACTCTTGGAATGTAGATGTGGCATCTTTTGTTGCTCTGATAAAGTAGTGATATTGCAAGGCCTTTTTGAAGGCTGGTTAAGAGTCAAGCATGACGTGCTGGGATTGGAGTCATGTATAGATCAGTTCTGGTAAAGTTTAGAGATTTCCCTCCCTGCTGCACAGGGACTGTGGAGGAAAGAAAATGAGAGGAAATGCTGTTCCCACAATCAGTTACCTGAGGATGATGTAGACCCGCCCAGATGAGGACTTAACATGAAGCAATGTGCAATTCTTGGGGAAGCCTCAGGGTGAGGCATTTCATTACCTGAATTTGAAAATTTAAGAAACCGTGACCTTGGAAGTCTTGATGTGTAAAGCCAAACCCTTGCAGAGCATCAGAGTCACACACGGATCCTGCTAAACAATTCCAGACGGGTATGACAGGTGACATCAGAGTTAAAGGTTATCTTTGGTGTGAATTCTTTGAAGCAAAATGTATCCTCGAGTGATTGGCAGCTCCAGGAACATCTTCACATATCTCACAGAAGACAAAGAGCTCCCTAAAACATGACAAGTTGATTTGTTTAAAAAATATTCTTTCATGGAGTGTGCACATTGCTGCCTTGGCCTGCATTTGTTACCCTTCTTTAATTGCCCTTGAGAAGGTGGTGGTGAGCTACCTTCTTGAACTACTGTAATCTATCAGTGCTGTTGACTCTGACCTGGTCTCTGGACAATTAGAGATTTGGGAAGGTGATAGAGAGTAATGATGTCAGTAGAACGGTAATCCAGAACTCCAGGCAAATGCTAGGGGACATAAAATCAAATTCCATAATTTTAAATTTGAATTCTATAAAAATCAGCAATAAAAACCTAACCTAGTGATGACCATGTAATTATTGATCATTGTGGCAACACATCAGATTCATTAATGCCCGTTTTGGAAAGGAGGTCTACCATCTTTACCTGACCTACATGTAACTTCAGATCCACAGCAATGTGGCTGATGTTTAACTACCCTCTGGGCAATTAGGGATGGGCAATGACTACTATCTCCACCAATGATACCCACTCTCCAAAAACAAAATGGTATAGACATGTTAAGTGCCATTAGGGAGGGCGAATTTTGACCTGCTAACAGTGCAGGAATGGTGATATATTTCCAAGTCAGAATAGTGCGTGGCTTAGAGGGGAGCTTGTAATTGGCATTCCCAAACATTTGTTGCCCTTGTCCTTTAAGGTGGGTTTGGAAAGAGTCACCAAATAATCTTGTGAATTATATGTGGGGTTTGATTTCCTGTGGTATTGGCTGTGAGCTCACTTTGCTCACTTACCCCATGTTTCTCCATCTCTTCGTCCTCTCACAAGTAAATGAAATCTATTTCTGAAATAACATTTCACAGGCTTTCCCTTCTCTCAAAGAAATTCCCCAAAGATGAAACACTCAACCGGGAGTTCCCAATCAAGTTAAAAGCTTCCATCGCAAAGAGTCAAAATGAAATTGACAAAAGGCCAAATAAAAGCAAAGTTCTCATCACAGAATGAATCACCAGTATTGATCACAAATACCTCAACATTAGCCTTCCTGCCTAGTTTCTGTTTTAAATTCCTTCTGTTTTATAATTACCCCAGGGATTAAAGAGAAAACAAAGATTTTATGCTTATATAGCACTTTTTATAACCTCAAAGTGTCCCAAAAGTGCTTTATATCCAAGAAGCAGTCTCAGAGTTTAATCATTAATATAATGTAGAAAATACAGTAGTCAATTTGTACACAAAGTACCACAAACAACAATGTGATACCAACTCAACAATCTACATGTGTTCCCTTTTAAGCAAGGTCTCAAATCTTAAAATTATCATCTATGTTTGCAAAGCACTCTGTGATCTTAACCCTATCTCATAACAAGCAATGTGAATAAAAGGGATCCTGTAGTTAGATTTTCAGAAGACACTTGATATCGTTCTAGGTTAAAGGGTACTCCACAAATAAGAGCTCATGGTGGAGGCTGTAATATAATAGCCTGGGTGGAGGCGGGGTAAGAAGCAATTGGTTTGTTAACAGAAGACAGAAAATAGGCCTAAATGCTTTGAGGACACGAAATCAATTTCCACGATGGCAAATACTGAAATTTGATTCCAATAAAAATCAGCAATAAAAATCCAACCTATTGATGATCATGTGACCATTAATCATGTACAAATGCATCAGGTTCATTAATGTCACTTCAGGAAAGGAAATCTGCCATCTCTACCTGGTCTGACCTACATGTAACTCCAGATGCACAGCCATGTGGTTGACTCTTAGCTGCCCTCTGGGCAATAAGGGATGGGCATTAAAGCTGTTCCTGCCAACAATGCCTACATCATTTTAGACTGGCACTTTGCAATGATTGGAGTGGCACAGGGACCAGTCCTGGGCCTCAGCTACGTCTAATTTATTATCAATGACTTGGAAGAAGGAACCAAAGAATGATTTCTAAATTTGTTGATGATACAAATGTAAGTAGGAAAGTAAATTGTCAAGGGAATGTTGGGGGTCAGCGAGTGGGTACCAAATCTGGCAGATGGAATATAATGTAGGAAAATGTGAACTTGATCACTTTGACAGGAAACGTTTGTAAAGCAACATATTATTTAAAAACACAGAGAGAGAAAGTGCAGAGCCATGAGACTAAACCTTGATTGTTCAGCTTTGAGGCAAATAGCCGAAGGGGTATTATGGCTTCCTGCCCCTTGGTGTGACATGGTTGAAAGGCCTTAGACAGCAACCTATATCCATTGTGACTCTGCAGCAGCTGCCCCAGGCTTTAGTGCGTGTCCCTCAGCTCGTAGTCCTGGACTTTGGAATGTGCCAGTCTGCAACACTCAGTTTCGGACAGTTCCTTGCTCTGAAAACCAGCAAATCTCAAATAGATCAAACAGTATCATTTACTGAGTTGATTGCCTTCTATTCAGAGTTGATATTTTTCTTGGTGTGCAGCACTGTGACCAGCTAGAGTAGCAAGAATTGTAGTAAAAAATGAGGTCTGCAGATGCTGGAGATCACAGCTGCAAATGTGTTGCTGGTCAAAGCACAGCAGGTTAGGCAGCATCTCAGGAATAGAGAATTCGACGTTTCGAGCATAAGCCCTTCATCAGGAATCCTGATGAAGGGCTTATGCTCGAAACGTCGAATTCTCTATTCCTGAGATGCTGCCTAACCTGCTGTGCTTTGACCAGCAACACATTTGTAGCAAGAATTGTAACAATGCATCTCACACCTGCTGTAGGATGTATTTGTTAAATAGGAAGTTTGTAATAATATTACATGTTGAATTTTCTTACAAGTCCTCCAAGCTCCAAGCTGAAATTATATGAATAAAGTATATATTTTTGAAAAAAAAATTCTGAGGTACAGTGGGATCTGGGTGTCCTGTTAGTACACAGGGGCAGCAAGCAATTAGGAAGGCAAATGAAATTTATTGTTTATTGCAAGGTTATATAAGCAGTAAACATGTGTTGTTAAAGTTATACAGGCTGTTGGTGAGACCAGGTCTGGAGCCCTGTGCATAGATTTATCCTTCTTATTTAAGAAAGGAGGTAATTGCATTAGAAACAGTTCAGAGAAGGTTCACTCAGCTGGGATTGATGGGGAGGGTTACTTATGAGGAAAGGTTGGCAGGTTCAGCATGTAACCTTTAAAGAACTTTAGAAGAATGAGTTATGATTGTATTGAAATGTATTGAAATTGATTGTATTAATAAGCTCCTGAGTGGATTTGTGAGAGTGAATTCTGAAATCATATTTTTCCTTATTCGAGAGGATAAAATTAGGGGAGATCATTTAAAATTAAGGGATCTTCAATTTTAGACAATCATGAGGAGTATTGTTTTTTTCTAAGAGGGTAATGAGGACTGGAACTTTCTTCCCCAGAGAATACTTTTAAGGTAAAGTGCTTGACTAAAAAGTGAATCAACGATTGTCAGGGGTAGGCACGAATGTGAAGTTGAGGCCACCGATAAGCTCATGGCTGATATGTTTAATCATGGAGCAGGCTTGAGGGGCCAAATGGCCTACTCCTGTTTCTGATTTCATAGAATCCCTACAGTTTGAAAGCAAACCATTTGGCCCATTGACTCCACACTGACCCTCCAAAGGGCACCCCAACCAGACCCACACTATCCCTCTAACCTTGCATTTCTCATGGCTAATCCATCTAACCTGCACATCACTGGACACTATGGGCCATTTAGCATGGCCAAACCATCTAACCTGTACATCTTTGGACTTTATATTTTCGTGTGCAATCTTCTTCATTTCTACTTCTAGTCATCCAATTCTGCCTTTTTGAGTATCACCGCTTTTAATTACTCTCTCCGTAACAGCTTAAATTCCCTCCCCAAATCTCTCCAGCTCACACCCTCTCTTTCCTCTTTAAAATGTTTGTTAAAAGTGCAACCAAAACCTTGGTCATCTGCCTTCATTTCTCCTGAGGTGGCTTATCAAATTATGTTTGATAACACCAGCCAATACCTATGTGACATTTTATGACATTAGAAGTGTTACATAAATACAAGTTGTTGTTGAATGACAGCAACACTGTTGGAAGTGTTGTCTTTCCAGACAAGATGTTAATTCTGTGCTATCTGTCTAAACAGGTGAACCTGAAAACTCCCCTGGTACCATTGATTGATAGTATAGTATTTTCCCTGTGTTCCAGCACAGAATTTGAGTATTGTTGAAAAAAGATACATGTTGTTGAAATCTTTCTTAATGCACTCATCAATACAGATGCAAGAAAACCAAACGTCAAAAAGAACAACAACTTGCACTGAATGTTTTCCTTTCAAATTCAGTATTACTACATCTGTCCTGATGGGAGCAAGACAAAAAACTACGGTAACATGTATTTCAGCAATGCAGAATTATTTTCTGTCCAACCTTTATCCCCTACCTAATTATTTTTATTATTCATTTGAGGGATGTGGGTGTCACTGGCTGGGCCAGCATTTATTGCCTGTCCCTAGTTGCCTTTGAGAAGCTGAGGATGAGTTGCCTTTTTGAAGTGCTGTAGTCCACCTGCTGTGGGATGACCCACAATGCCCTTAGAGAGAGAATTCCAGGATTTTGACCTGGCAACAGTGAAGAAATGGTGATATATTTCCAAATCAGGATGGTGAGTGGCTTGGAGGGGAACTAGAAGGTGGTGGCCTAGCCATACATCTGCTACTATTGCCCTTCTAAATGCAAGTGGTTTTGAAAGGTGCTGTCTAAGGAGCTTTGGTGAATTTCTGCAGTGCATCTTGTCAATGTTACACATTGCTGCTACTGAGCGTCAGTGGTGGGGGGAGCAGATGCTCGTGGATGTAGTGCCAATCAGGCCAGCTGCTTTGTCAGTGACTGCTCAGTGACACCCAGTTGGGGTTCCCCCAGGGCCACTCATCTCCTGACCTCATTACAGCAAAAGAGCTGAATTTGAAAACTGAGGTAAGAATGACAGTTTTTCACATCAAGGCTGTATTTAAACAAGTGTAGCATCAAGGAGCCCAAGGAAACCTGGAATTAATGGGTATTGGGGGAAAATGCTCTGCTGATTGAAATCATACCTGACATGTGGGAAGATGGTCATGGTTGTTGAAGGTCAGTCATCTCAGCTCCAGGACATTTCTGCAGGAGTTGCTCAGGGTAATGTTTTAGGCCCAACCATCTTCAACTACTTCATCAGTAACCTTTCCTCCATCATTAGGTCGACGAATGCACAATGTTCAACACTATTTGTGACTCCTCAGATACTGAAGCAGTCCATGATCAAAGACAACAGGATTTGGACAATATCCAGGCTTGGGCTGACAAGTGGCATGTATCATTCGTGCCACACAAATGACAGGCTTTGACATCTCCAGAGAGAGACAATCTAACCATCACCCCTTGACATCCAATGATGTTACCATCACTGAATTCCCAACTATCAACATTCTGGGACTTATCACTGACCAGAAACTCAACTGGACTCACCACATAAATGCAGTGGCCCTACAACAGCAGGTCAGAGGCCAGGAATACTGCAGCAAGTAGCTCACCTCCTGACTCCCAAAGCCTGTCCACCATCTACCAGGCACAAATCAGAAGTGTGATAGAATATTCCCTACTTGCCTAGATGAGTGCATGTCTAACAACACTCAAGAAACTTGACAGCACCCAGGACAAAGCAATCTGCTTGATTGGCACTACTACCACAAGCATCCACTCGCTCCACCACCAATGCTCAGTGGCAGCAGTGTGTATTGCCTACAAGATATACTGCAGAAATTCACCTTAACTAATAAAGTCGACGAGACAAGTTATTTAGTCATATGCATTGTATGTGGAGCTTTGCCGACATAACAGAGACAGTACATCAGAAGTTATCCAATTGTTGTGATATGCTTTTGCATTGTCCTTAGGAAGTGACACAAAAAACTGTAAGAGTGAACTCTATCCCTAAACAATTAACTGGCAGAACAAACAATGACGCTGCTGAAAGAAAATGAAGTGCTGGAAATCAGAAACAAAAACAGAAATTGATGGAAATTTCAGCATCCATTCTGAGGAAGGGTCATTGGACCCAAAATTTTAACTGATTTATCTCCACAGATTCTGGCAGACCTATTGATCCTTTCCAGTAATTTCTATTTTGATGTAGATGACTCTGCTTTCAACCTGACCTTGTTCTCAACTGGTCGTCTCATGAGGGAAGACAGTTTCCATTTTAACCCTAATCAGTTCAATGTTATTCACATCTCCTTCTATATAATTAAAGCTTTATAAAGACAAATTATAACAATACATTTCTTATAATTTGAAGTAGGATTGGATGCAGCTATTGTCTCAAGCACAGTTTGCAATCAAATAATGGAATAAAACATCTATCAATGTTTTATACAATAACATAAATAATGCTTTCCTCCATCCCCTATTAGTTGTTGTTCATCCATACTATCTGCCAGTTTTAGTATTGAATTTTCCATTTCTTCTCTCACCTGTACATAATTTGCATTAATTGCTTCTCTCTCACCAAAGTGTTGTAGTTATTTTAAGCAAAACACCAATCAGATGTTTATTTTTACAATATAGTCTCATAAAATTTTTATTGGGTCCTTATGTAAAAATAACACATTCAACATAATCCATTTGCCCATATTTTCTCCATATTCTTTGATACCTTTGTCTCATAAAAATCACAAACCAAAAATCAATTGACCAAATAGAAATTTCCAGACTTTGACTTGAGTCAAAAATGCTTCCTGATTTCATTTATAAATGGGAAATCCCAACTTTAATTTTAATCCCTTTTGCATCGGGTTCCAAGAACAAAGAAATTGCTTTTGCTACATTAGCCCTAACAATTCCTTTATTATTTTCTACATAATAATTTGACTAGCCTCAATCTTCTGTCCTCAAGAAAATACAAGCCAAGTTGAAACAACCTGCCTAAGAAATTAAAAGCAGGTTAAATTAACCTGACTCTGATCAATGAGGGGTATATTTATTCTGGTTGACGTGGATGCTTATTAAAACAAAACGTTCTGGATATTTCAGAAGCAAACAAAAACAAACTTTGCTGGAGAAACTCAGCAGGTCAGGCAGAATCTCATAGAATCCTTACAGTGTGGAAACAGGCCCTTCAGCCCAACAGGCCGACATCAACCCTCCGAAGAGGAACCCACCCAGACCCATTCCCATTCCCCTTCCCCCTACCGTATATTTACCCCGACTAATGTACGTAATCTATACATCCCTGAACACTATAGCAATTTAGCACAAACAATTCGCCTAACCTGCATATCTCTGGACTTTGGGAGGAAACCGGAGCACCCGGAGGAAACCCACATAGACATGGGGAGAATGTGCAAACTTCACACAGTCACCCGAGGATGGAATCGAACCCGGGTCCCCAGTGCTGTGAGGAGAGAAAGCAGAGTTAATGTATAGCATCCAGTGACCCTTCTTCATAACTAGTTCCCCCAGCGATATCTGTTTTTGTTTGTTTCAGATCTTCAGCATTCTCAGTTCTTTGTTTTATCTGGGCCTTTCAGAGTTTAGCTAATAAAACAAGGAGCACAATTTGTAATGCAACACATGGTTGCATTCAATTATAATAAATGATTCATTTTAAATATGTTAAGAAATATGGATCTTTGAAAATATAACTCAGAAATAGAATCCCTATTTAATAAAGCTGACATTCCAGGCTGATGTACCCAATGGAAAACGAACTTAAGTGGTCATAAAAATGCGCAAATGTGTCCATCCAGCAAGTGTGATTTCACATTGGGAAAACATGGTCAGAAAATTTCCCCAGTAATGTTAAGTCATGTAGGTGCTAAACTTGGGGATGCAGAATTATTGCAAGTTTGCACTTTCAGGAATGAGTCACACCCAGCTGTATTGGAATGACTCAGACTCTATCGACACAAACCCCAACAGACTAAGTCATGCTGCAATCCTCTTTTCTGCAATGGAAAGCATATTTAGAGTAGTTTTTAATAGCTCCAATCTTTTCAAGCAAATGTTTAACCATAAATCTAGCGTTTATGCTCCATTACCTATCAAATTGCTATGATTTATTGGATTATACTTTGCAACCAGCATTGTTCACCCTACCAACAGCTAATTCACTTTATTAGACACTTCTCTTTTCACACAGGCGTTAATCCAGTAGAAGTAAAAGTGTTAACAACAGCATTATAACGCATAAAGAGGGATTTAGTGCATAGTAATAGGCTTTAATACATGCACAGAACTGATCAAAACATATTTGCTTACTTAGCCAATTAGCTTTACATCAGAAGGCACAGAAACAGGTCAGAAGAAAGTGAGGACTTCACATGCTGGAGATTAGAGTCAAAAAGTGTGGCACTGGAAAAGCACAGCAGGTCAGGCAGTATTCGAGGAGCAGGAGAGTTGAATAAAGGGCTTATGCCCAAAACGTCGACACAGAAGCAAGTCACTTGACACAAACAGCCCATGTTTATTCTCCCCTCAAGCTGCATCCCAGCTTTCCTCACCTAAATCTCTGAATAATCCTGCATGCCCTTAGGGTTGAAAGGTTGTGGAATCAACCTGATTGCCTCAGCGACTGGTGTAGGCTAACTGAGGTGCTAATTGAAATAACACTACAGTGGCCAGTAGCCCATCACCAAGTTCACTCCTTATTAACATGTGGACAGTGCTAGTCACTAATCCAGCTCCCTCAGAGCCAGCTCTCAGAGTGAGCAGAACCTCTGACACTTCTGTTTATATCTGTCAAGTGGGGCTCCATGATTGGACCATATTAATAGCTCCAGTACGGGAACTCATACTCTATGAGATCAGCCTGGCAGACCTCATTATAATTACTTCACTAATGGCACAGGTTTCAATCCTGTTCTGGTTGGGACAGGATTTGGGACCTACCCCAATGCCCTTTCTTTATGATGGAGGCTACAGATGGGAAACAAAAGAAGAGGAACATTTTAAAGGTCTCTTTTAGGTCACCTGTCAACCTTTTTTCAAGGCGATGGAGATCCAGCTTGTGTTCTGTCTCACTGGGGTAGTGTGCTGTTCCTGGGGTCATCCTAGAAGCTAAAGATTTGATAAGAGAACACAAAACTCCCCACTTCAACCTGTCTTATAGATCCAGGTTCACAGAAAGCACAGATCAGCTTTCTTAACAGTAAATACTATTATTGCAAGTAAATAAACTCTAGCTACAGATTAACAATTATGAACAGATTAACAATCAGCATATAACATAATAATCCTAACCCATTTATAAACTCATTCTTTTACATGCTTATATACACGCACAACACACTGACACGAAGAAACATGGCATTATGGATAGAAGTAAAACTGGGGAAGAAGTTCAGTCGTCTTTGTTCATAATATCTACTGAGATGGTTTTTGTATTGATCAGAATGTTCCTTCTCAATCTTACTTTTCCAAATGCTTTCTAGTCTGCAATTGGCACAAGGTTGATTATGAAAGGTCTCTTAATTATAAATTAAAAGTCATGGCTTATAGCAACTGAAGGAAAAGAAAACTGGCGTTCTTCAAAACTTAAAGTGGTTTTTACTGCAGAGAACAAAGCTCCTGAGCTGGTGAAGATCTGTTGCCTTCTCATTATCTTGTTCCCAGTTCCAAGCTGTTTTACCTGAGAACCAAGCACACAGTTGTTGGGAGTTAGAGGGTCTTTGAAATTGATAACTGATCATGAGTCCACAAACCAATCAGCTACTTGTTGTCATTTATACACACCCTTTTGGTTCCAGCTTGTCTGCAAACAACACTTCAACTGCTGCTTGATCAAATACCTGAGTTAATTTTTATATACTACCAGTAGTTGGGCTAAGTTATGAAGAAAATCTCTTTTTATTATTTATAATCTGCCATTTGAATTTTCACCACACCTTCCAGTGTGAAGCGTAAGTTGTCATCCCAAAGACTTGCATATGCAAGTTGAATCAAGCAAATTAGGTGAGATGATTGCATCTTGGCAATGTTTCTGGATTAGTATCCAGAATCCTGGGGGTGTGTTCTTGGGAAGTGGGATTAAATCCCACCATAATAAATGGCAAAATTTGAATTTCATAATAAGCTGGGCTAATGGCAACCATGGGACTCCTGACAATTTCCTTACAAATCCATCTGGTTCACCAATGTCCTACAGGGAAGGAAGTCCATTATCCTCACCCAGTCTGGCCCACATGTGACTCCAGACCCTCAACAATGTGGCTGGCTTTTAACTGACCTTTGGAGATGGATAACAAATACCAGCATGGCCAGTGACACTCAGAGTAGAATTTTAAAAATAGACAGGAGAAAGCCATTTCAAGGTAGTGGGGGTTTTCATTCCCACTGCTAGTATAGCACAAACTGTCCTATTGACTGTTATTTGACCAAACAGTGTATTTTAATCATATAAACATAATTACAAGCAGAAGTAAACCATTTGACCCTTCAGACCTCCTCTGCTTCACACTGGAAGGTGTGGTGAACATTTAGGTAATAAGTGGAAAATAAAAAAAAACGATACAGAAGATTTTAAAACGTTTCTTCACTACAGGTAGTTTATAAAAACGAAAACAACTTCTTAGTTGCGCTGTTATTGATAATGCTTAGATCAAGCCAAGTGATACACAGGAGGCAACTGAGTAAGACAGAGTCCCATGGTGTCAGAGGCAAGGTTCTAGCAATGATAGAAGCTTGGCTGTCTGGCAGAAAGCAGAGAGGAGGGATAAAAGGGTCCTTCTCAGGTTGGCAGCCGGTGACTAGTGGTGTTCTGCACGGCTCAGTGTTGGGACCACAACTTTTCACTTTATACATTAACAATCTAAATGAAGGAACTAAGGGTATTCTGGCTAAGTTTGCAGATGATACAAAGATAGGTAGAGGGACAGGTAGCACTGAGGAGGCGGGGAGGCAGCAGAAGGATTTGGACAGGTTCGGAGAGTGAGCAAAGTTGCAGATGGAGTACAACGTGAGAAAGTCTGAGGCCATGCACTTTGGTAGGAAGAATAGAGGCATGGACTATTTTCTAAATAGGAAGAAAATTCAGAGTCTGAAATGCAAAGAGACTTGGGAGTTCTGGTCCAGGATTCAGTCAAGGTAAACTTGCAAGTTGAGTTAGTAGTTATGAAGGAAAACACAATGATGGCATTTATTTTGAGGACTTGAATATAAGAGCAGGGATGTACTTCTGAGGCTCTATAAGGCTCTGGTCAGACTATATTTGGAGTATTGTGCACAGTTTTGGCCCCTATATCTCGGGGAGGATGTACTGGCCCCTGGAGTGTGTTCAGAGGTGTTCATGGGAACGGTCCCAGGAATGAAAAGCTCAACATATGAGGAACGTTTGAGGACATGGAGTTTAGAAGGATGAGGTGGGGGGGGAGTTGTGGGGGTGGAATCTAATTGAAATAGAAAGAACACAAAATAATTGTTGGGAAGATGTTTCCATTGGTAGGAGAGACTAAAATCTGAGGGCACAGCCTTGAAGTAAAGGGAAGACCTTTTAGAATGGAGATAAAAAGAAACTTCTTCAGCCAGAGAGTGGTGAATCGAATGAATTCATTACCACTGAAGGCTGTGGCCAGGTCATTGAGTATATTTAAGACTGAAATAGATAGGTTCTTGAGTATCACGGGATCAAGAGTTATGCTGAGAAAGTGGGAGAATGGATTTGAGAAACTTATCAGCCATGGTTGAATGGTGGAGCAGACTTGATTGGCTGAATGGTCTAATTTCTGCTCCCATGCCTTACAGTCTAATTCTGGTCACCGTATCTTGTTAAAAAAAATGATATAAAGCATGAGGACAAAGTAACTAACAATGCAGATTTATAAGGAAAATGCCAGAAGTACAAAGGTATATCTATCAATAGAGAATGAATAGGCTGTGTCTCCATTGCCTTGAAAGAAGAAGGCTGACAGTGATCTAAACGTAGAAACATAGAAACTAGGAGGAGTAGGCCTTCAATCCTACTCTATCAATCAATATGATCAGGACCATTTCTCTATCTCATCTGTTTTCTCCACATATGTCTTGATGTCTTTAATGTCTAAAAAAATGATCAATCTCTTACTTTGTTATACCCAGACTCCACAGTCTGCTGTGATATCGAATTTCACAGGTTGACAACCCTGAGTGAAGAAATCTTTCCTCATCTCAGTCCTAAAGGGCTTAATCTGTATTCTAGGTTCCCTGGTTCGAGACTTCCCCACAAAGGGAAACACTTGCCTGCATCTACCCAGTCAAATCAGAGTCATATAACATGGAAACAGGCCCTTCAGTCCAACTCCAACTCCCCCATACCAACCAAGTTTTCCCAAACTAAACTCCTCTATGGTAAGTATATCCTCTCTTAGGTGGGAGACCAAAACTGAACACAATACTCTTGGTACAGTCTCACCAAAGCCATATATAATTTCAGTAAGACATCCTTACATCTGAACTCAAATCACCTTGCAACAAAGGCCAACACACTTAACTTCCTAATTGCTTGCTGCATATTCCTGTTTACTTTCATTGATTGGTGTTTAAGGAAGCCCAGATCCCTTTGTACACTCACACTTGCCTAAATATCACAAATTAAAAGAAGTCTTTAAAATTTTCCTCTTACATTTTTCCCTGTCGACAGCATCCACATGTGGGAAGTGCAAGGAGGTGGATCCCAAATTCTGACAAGAGATTGAACAATACCATCATGCCTGAGCTGTTTGTGTTTCAATTTCCGCATTCCCATCTATCTGGGATAACCTTTGATGTACAAAACTATATTCATCATGTTGGAAAACTCCCAAGAAAAAAACAGAAAAGCTCCAGGGATATCCTCAAAGCATTCCTGAATAGGTCAAACATCCTCATAGACTAATAGGAATCTCTCCATTGTCTGTGTGGGTTTCCTGTCATAATTTAAAGATGCACAGGCTAGGTGGATTGGCTATGCTAAAATTGCCCATAGTATCCGATGAATGTGTGGTCATGGGGAATGCAGGCTTACAGGCATGGGATGGGTCTGGGTGGGTGTTCTTTGGCCTGTTTCCACTCTGTAGAGATTATATGATCTTAGGTTTTCTACCAAAGTTATTCTCCTTTTTCCTTCTGCGGTTTTTCTTTTGATAAAATTAAATACAGCTCACAAAAATCACAGAGAAAGAATTGATACTCACAGAAGGTGTGCCTTGCTCCACCAGCAACGCTAAATGCGAGAGGCCAGAGTGGAATCAGCAGATACATCAATTAAATTACTCAGTCTTTAAGTGATCAGGGGTAATTTGATTAAACGAATACTGGACAATTGAATACTAATTGAAGAAACGTGTTTATATTCGTGCTTTCAACAATCACTGAACATCCCAAAGTACATTAAAGCCAATTACACACATTCTGCAGTGTGTTTACTGTTATAATAGATGGTCTTCATCTGAACTAGAGTGGTATCAATATCCTGGTGGGGTGGAATTTGCTAACGCTCTTTGTGTGGGTTTAAACGAAATCAGCTGGGAACCCAAACTGTAGTTTGAGAATACCGGAGGTTGAGAGTAGGGAGGTCTGAAATAAGGTTGCAGGGTGGCAAGAGGGTACCGGCAAGCAAGAAATTGGTTTGAAGTGTGTCTATTTCAACACCAGGAATATCAGAATAAGGTAGTTGAGCTTGCAGCATGGGTCGGTACCTGGCATTTTGATGTCATGGCCATTTCAAAGACATGGGCAGAGTAGGGACAGGAATGATTGTTGCAGGTTCTGGGATTTATGTTTCAGTAAGAACAGAGAAAATGGTAAAAGAGGTGGGGTGTGACATTGGTAGTCAAGGACTGTATTACGGCTGCAGAAAGGACATTTGAGGATTCGTCAACTGTGATAGTATAGGTTGTGATTAGAAATGGGAAAGGAGAGGTCACTCTGTTGGGAGTTTTGTATAGGCCTCCAAATAGTTCCAGAAATTTAGAGGAAAGGCTGGCAAAGATGATTCTCGATAGGAGTGAGAATGACAGGGTAATTGTTATGGGGGACTTCAACTTCACAAATATTGACTGGGAGTGCTATAGTTCAAGTACTTTAGATGGGTCAGTTTTGTCCATTGTGTGCAGGAGGGTTTTCTGACATAGTATGTAGACAGGCCAACAAGGGGTGAGGCTACATTAGATTTGGTATTGGGCAATGAACCCAGCCAGGTTTTAGATTTGGAGGTAGGTGAGCATTTTGATGATAGTGACCACAATTCAGTTATGTTTACTTTCGGGAAAGGGATAGGTATACACCAGAGGGTAAGAGTGACAGTTGGGGGAACGGCAATTACAATGTGATTAGACAAGATTTAGGATGCATAGGATGGGGAAGGAAACTTCAGGGCAAGGGCATAATAGAAATGTGGAGCTTATTCAAGGTACAGCTACTATGTGTCCTTGATAAGTATGCACCAGTCAGACACGGAGGAAGTTGTCAAGCACAGGAGCCATGGTTTACTAAAGAAGTTGAATCTCTTGTCAAGAGGAGGAAAAAGGCTTATGTTAGGCTCAGTTCGGATGATTGAGAGTTGCAAAGTAGTCAGGAAAGACCTAAAGAGAGAGCTAAGAGGGGCAAGGAGGGGATATGAGAAGTTGTTGGCAGATAGGATCAGGAAAAACCTTAAAGCTTTCTATAGATATATAAGGGTAAAAAGAATGACTCGAGTAAGATTAAGGCCAATTAAGGACAGTAATGGGATGTTGTGCATGGAGTCAGAGGAGATGGGGTAAGCACTAAATGAATATTTTTCATCAGTATTCACACTGGAAAAAGACAATGTTGTCAAAGAAAATACTGAGATACAGGCTACTAGACTAGATGAAATTGAGGTTCACAAGGAGGAGGAGGTGATAGAAATTCTGGAAAGTGTGAAAATAAATAAATCCCCTGAGCTGGATGGGAATTATTCTCTGATTCTCTGGGAAGCCAAGGAGGAGATTGCCAAGCCTCTGGCTTTGATCTTTACGTCATCATTGTTTGCAGGAATTGTACCAGAAGACTGGAGGATAGCAAATGTTATTCCCTTGTTCAAGAAGAAGAGTAGAGACAACCCTGGTAATTATAGACCAATGAGCCTTACTTCGGTTGTGGGTGAAGTGTTGGAAAAAGTTATAAGAGATAGGATTTATAATCATCTCTATAGGAATAAGTTGATTAGGGATAGTCAACACGGTTTTGTGACGGGTAGGTTGTGCCTCACAAACGTTATTGAGATCTTTGAGAAGGTGGCCAAGCAGGTGGATGAGGGTAAAGCTGTGGATGTGGTATATATGGATTTCAGTAAAGCATTTGATAAGATTCCCCATGGTAGGCTACTGTACAAAATACGGAGGCATGGGATTGAGGGTGATTTAGTGGTTTGAATCAGAAATTGGCTAGCTGTAAGAAGGCAAAGGGTGCTGGTTGATGGGAAATGTCCATCCTATAGTTCAGCTACTAGTGGTGTACTGCAAGGATTTGTTTTGGGTCCATTGCTGTTTGTCATTTTTATAAACAACCTGAATGAGGGCATAGAAGGATGGGTTAGTAAATTTGCAGATGACAGTAAGGTAGGTAGAGTTGTGGATAGTGACGCAGGATGTTGTGGGTTACAGAGAGGCATAGATAAGTTGCAGAGCTGGGCTGAGAGGTGGCAAATGGAGTTTAATGCAGAAAAGTGGGAGGTGATTCACTTTGAAAGAAGTAATAGGAATGCAGAGTACTGGCACATGGTAAGATTCTTGGCAGTGCAGATGAGCAGAGAGATCTCGGTGTCTCATTACATCGATCCCTCAAAGTTGCTATCCAGGTTGATAGGGTCTTTAAGAATGCATACAGTGTGTTAAGTTTAATCAGTAGAGGGATTGAATTTTGGAACCATGAGGTCATGCTGCAGCTGTACAAAACTCTGATGTGGCTGCACTTGGAATATTGTGTGCAGTTCTGGTCGTTTCATTGTAGGAAAGATGTGGAAGCTTTGGAAAGGTTTGAGAGGAGATTTATTGGGATGTTGCCTGGTATGGAGGGAAGGTCTTATGAGGAAAGGTTGGGGGCTTGAGGCTGTTTTCATTAGAGAGAAGAAGGTTGAGAGGTGACTTAATTAAGACATGTAAGATAATCAGAGGGTTAGATCAGGTGAACAGTGAGATCCTTTTTTCCTAGGATGGTGATGGCTACCAAGAGGGGTGATAGATATAGGAGAGATGTCAGAGGTAGTTTCTTTGCTCAGAGAGTAATAGGAGGGTAGAACACACTGCCTGCAACAGTTGTAGACTCACCAACTTCACAGGCATTTAAATTGTCATTGGATAGGCATGTGGACGAGAATGGAATAGAGTAGGTTAGATAGGCTTCAGATTGGTTTCACAGGGTGGCGCAAAATCGAGGGCTGAAGGGCCTGTACTGTGCTGTAATCTTCTATGTTCTATAATGCAATAAGCACAGCAACTAACTTACATACTGGAATGTGATAATGACCAGGTAATCTGTTTGAGTAAAAAGTGAGGTCTGCAGATGCTAGAGATCAGAACTGAAAATGTGTTGATGGTTAAAGCACAGCAGGTTAGGCAGCATCCAAGAAACAGGAAATTCGACGTTTCGGGCATGAGCCCTTCTTCAGGATACTAGGAGAAAGTGAGGACTGCAGATGCTGGGGATTAGAGCTGAAAATGTGTTGCTGGAAAAGCGCAGCAGGTCAGGCAGCATCCAAAAGCGCAGCAGGTCAGCATTCCTGAAGAAGGGATCATGCCCGAGATGTCGATTCTCCTGCTCCTTGGATCTGTTTAAGTAATGTTGTTTGGGAGATAAATATTGGTCAGGACAATGGGGAGAACTCCTAAAATTGGTGCTATTTGATTAAAGATTCTCCTTCTTAATCTTTCTCCTCGCCCAAGGAATGGTGAATCTTTGTCTCTCTCCAGTAGGACTATGGCAACTTATTAATTGTTGGATCAATTATGGCCACATCATGTAGAAAGATGGGCCTCAGTTTTAACATAGCACAGCTCACCCTCAGTACTGCACAGGAGCAGTCATCTAGATATTTCTGTTCAAATATGGGTGAAAGACTTAAACTCAGAATTTAGTCTGAGGCATGACTGTAGTAATTGAACTATTGCCGTACATGGGGAAATATAACTGAAGACCAGAATGAAAATATTAAATACACAGATAATTGCTTCATAAGACCAGTAGGCCTTGACTCTGCATTGTGCCATGTTCAGGTCAGTCACATGGTTTATGTTTAGCAACTGACTGTAAAAAAAAATTTCCAGAGCCTTAACCACAACATCAGTATCACTGGGGTTTTGACTACTTGGGAGTTTTCAGCACATGGTGGAAACTTGGGTTAAGTTTTAATTTAGGATATTTTAAGCACAAAATTCAATAAGGACTCTCTGAAAGAAAGACTGGAAAACAAGTTTAAAGAAATACTTTGCTCATAGTGGCCCAGTCAAAATTCCACTTTAACCTCAGGAGATCAAAGGAAGAAAGATTTGCACATACAACTCCTTTCAACCATGGCAATTATAAATAGGGCCTTTCAAGAACTCAGGACATTTCAAAATGTTTACAATGAAGTTGTTTTGAAGTGTATGGTCATTGTAATAATGTAGGAAATTAGCAGGCAATTTGCATGTTGTTTTAACACTATATCCCCCAATGACAATTTGAAAGAGTCTTTGGTGTCTTTATTTCACTCAGAAGAATTATAGAATCCCAGAAGTGTGGAAAGAGGCCATTTGGCCCATTGAACCTACACCAACTCTCTGAAGAGCATCCCATCTAGACCTAACCCTCTCCCCTATCCCCATAACCCAGCATTTCCCATGGCTAATCCACCTAACCAGCACATCCCTAGTCACTAAGTGTAACTTATTCCTGATAAAGGGTTTATGCCCAAAATGTTGATTCTTCTGCTCCTCAGATGATACCTAACCTGCTATGCTTTTCCAGCGCTACACTTTTCAACACCATGGACAATTTAGCATGGCCAATGCATGTAACCTGCTCATCTTAGGACTCTGGGAGGAAACCGGAGCACCTGGAGTACACCCTAACTGACACAGGGAGAATGTGCAAACTCCATACAAATAGTCAGCCACAGCTGGAATTAACTCAGGTCCCTGGAGCTGTGAAGTCAGCACTGAGCCACCACACTACCCACAGGCCTTTTGCACATGCCCTGGTTTTCCCTTTGATCAGGTATATAGTGCTAGTGCAGAGAGAAGTTCAGGCTTACCTCAATCAATGCTGGACAGAAAGTAAATCTTAAGTTGATCAAGCAACCATCACACACAAGATTGATCACTTGCTTTTAGAGATTAATCAATTACAATACCACAAGATGTGCCCATAGAACATGCTGTAGTGTAGTGGGATAGGAGTTTCCTATCAGCCCTTACATGGAAGTGAACTATCTGCAGAGTATCAGGATATGCAGACTGGCTTTAATGAGGATGGATGAGGAATAAAGATTGGTTCTGAAGAAGGGTGACTGGACCTGAAACGTTAGCTCAGCTCTCTCACCAAAGATACTGGCAGACCTGCTGAACTTTTCCAGCAATTTCTATTTTTGTTTATTTCTATTTTTTTTTCAACATCCACAGTTCTTTCAGTTTTGAGTCCAGAGTGGCACTTGGACCCAAGATTGTGGCTTGGAGATGGGGACATGCCACTAGATCTCCTCCAAAGAGGTTCATAACCTTGAAGAAGCCAGTATTGATTTGGGGAGTACGGATGCTATATGTGCTCCATTGTGTTTTTGGTGTATATGGAGCAACACTTTTCCACTTCCTGGAGATCTTTACTCGCATTTTAAGACTATTTTCACATCCTTTTATTTATAGTGGGTTTTGTCCTCCTTAGGCATTTTCAAGCTCAATCTCAGACCTGAAAATCTCTTTGGTTGCCTCGAATGTTCTGTTTGAAACAAGGTCATCGCACCAGATTCTCTAAATCTTAATAATTTCCATTGTAGCTTTTACATCATACACATGGAGGCAATGGCTGACGGTGACAGTGGAAAATCACATTCCTTTTCATGTGAGATGGGAACTTAGTGCATGAATAACTTGCCAAGTAATGGATCACTGGGAGTCATTGTGTGATGGAAAAAGCTGACACTTGCAAAGAGGGATGAGGTCTTTAACTGTATGATTTGGATATTTACTGTCTAAAATAAATTAAGTTGGTCCCTAACAGCAGCATGAAATGGACTTGTAGGAAATTGGCAGTCATTTTTTTTTCACTACGACTGATCTTCTTTCCACGGAAGGTCACAGCATGACAGTTCAAATCTATGGCCTGTTTCCATGTAAATTTTACTTGTTTTGATACTTTTTAAAGATCTTGGCACTGTTTTCCAAGCTAATAGCAAATAAAAATCAGCACAATGAAATGTTAGTGATCGATTCACTGGGAGCTCCATTCCCTCAGCTATTACAAATTAACGGGTGGTACGGTGGCTCAGTGATTAGCACTGCTGCCTCACAGCACCAGGGTCCCAGGTTCAATTCCAGCCTCAGCCAATTGTCTGTGTGGAGTTTGCACATTCTCTGTGTCTGCATGTGTTTCCTCTGGGTGCTCTGGTTTCCTCCCACAGTCCAAAGATGTGCAGGTTAGGTGAATTGGCCATAGTTTTAAGTGCATTAGTCAGAGGGAAATGTGTCTGAATGAGTTACTCTTCAGAGGGTCAGTGTGGACTTGTTGGGCCTAAAGGCCTGTTTCCACACTGTAGGGAATCTCACCACAAACATCTGTAACCCTATGAGAATGGGAGCAACTGCAAAAAGCTTCAAAACCTGAGTGAGAACATGGTTTAGTGCTGGTGGTGAAGGCTCAAAACACATAGTTAGATGAAGGGCTTATGCCTGAAATGTCAACTCTCCTGCTCCTCGGATGTTGCCTGACCCGCTGTGCTTTTCCAGCATCACACTCTATAACAATTAAAATCAGGCCCATAACCATTGAGTCAACTAGCAGATCAAGAGACCATTCAACTCTATACTTATATGGGCTGTTTAGAAGATTTATTCAGTTAGCCTCACTCACTTGCTCTTTCCTCTTGACCCACTACTTTTTTGGCTATGAAATTTCTCCTTTTGCACATTCATAGTGAATCCTCCATTCTTTCAGGTGGTACATTCCATAGCAAAACAACTCAGAGACACATGTAGAATCCTCCATATTACCCCTCTGCTTTTTCCTCTGCCTAATATTTCAGCTGCTCAGAATTGGGATACTCCCAGTGTAACATAAGAACTTTGACAGAAGGCCTAATAATTCTGTGTAACATTTTTCTTTGAACAAAAATCACAGATAAATTAGCTGGTCGTCTGTTTCATATGATTTATCCATAAGGAACTGTTTCACTGTTCCTTCACTGTTACTGGGTTAATATCCTGGGACTCACTCACTAACAGCATTGTGGTTGTCCTTACACCATGTGGACTGTAGCAGTTCAAGAAGACCGCTCTATGCCACTTCACACTTCACAACTTCAAACTTCACAAGGGCAATTAACAATAAGCAATAAATGCTGGCCATACCAGTGATGCCCAGATCCCATGAAGTATTATGTTGGAAAAAATACAAATTGGCTGATGTATTTCTTTAAACAGCAGCAGTGACTATCATACAAATGTATGTGACTGACCTGAATTTTTGGGGCTCTCCAAAAGGCAAAATCAGAGGCAGGAAACCTCTGTCAATCTAGGATGACTCAAATCTTCACTCCATCCTCCAAATTGTTGGTGGACAATGGCGAACAAGATCAATCCTTTGATGAAATGGCTACTCAGCCTCTATGGGAACTCCAGAGACAGAAACGCAATGCAACTAATGCTATCTGCTCAATATGACAATCCTGGAGAAGGTCTTTGGGTTTGTAAAGATGCAGTTCTGTTGCTTGGACCACTGTGCTCTCCAGAATCCTCCTGCAAGGATCATAGCCATCATGTTCTTAGTTTTACAGAAATTTCCATTGAGGCATACACCTCGAGGACAATGGAAGGAGACACCTCATTCGGAGAAGTGAAGAAGCAGGAGGATGAAAGAGGAGTCTGAAGGAAGAGGTGGACAAGAAGAACTAGAAAGAGATGACACTGAGCAGTGAGGTGACCCTGGTGCATATGGAGATGGCCTTATCCTACCACCCTTTAGGAAGAGGATATTGCCATTCTCCATCACATTAGAGCCAGATCGGCATCAATGAAGCAACAGGTTGCCCTATCCTCAGGGTAAGGTCTCAGGTTCCCCACTTCTTACTCCCCTCTGGTGCTGTTGAAGGTTTGGGCACAAACTGCAGTTCTCTCCCTCAGCAGCCTAGGTAATGGCTACAGTGAAGACTCTAAACAAGAGCCACACTTTATCGGACCTGCCCCCATTCCTACCTCCATTGGCTCTAAGTGAACAGCAAACAGATCCACATATCAACTAAAGGCTTTCCATGCAGAAATCAGGATTTTCATTTATTTTCTCCTGCAGATAGGTTTCCGATCCAAAAATAGGTCCTGTTTCACATCTTTGGCAAAAATGCGATCCTTGGTCTCAGGTTGCTTTGGAGTGCCCACAGATATGAAAGAAATGCATCGTAGAATAGCATTAGTTAGGCAGCATTTCCCAAACTTGCAGTTGCTACCACCTGGATGGTTGAGGGCATCAACTGAATAGGAACACCACCAAGAAGTTTTGCTTCCAGTTACACACACCAGTGCAACCTGGGCACATATCCTATGTTTGTTCCTATCTGAAAGGCTTTCAGCTTCTTGCCTAACAGCATAAGTAAAACTCTCATCAGAGAGACTGCAGCAGTTCAGAAAGGTAGTTCCTTGTTATCTTATTGAGAGTGACTAGACTTGGACAATAAATTGCAAGCTTGTCAGCTATTCCCATGTCCCCAGAATGACTTTGTACAATGTTTTGTGCAATTAAACAAACAGCACTCTCGTGAGCCATATTACATTGAACATCCAGTTAATAACCCAGATATTTGTCTTTTAAGTCAAAGACTCGACATACAGAATTTACTTTCCAGTTGCTATTCTGGTGAATCAGGCCAGCATGCCTGCAGCAGATAAGATCACTGTTGCCAACAGATAGCAATTAATTTATAAACAATGACAACAAAGGCAAAACAGATTCTATCAGACTTGAAAAGTTTGATAAATGGCAAAACACATAGAGCTGAAATCAATGAGGCAAATTCTAAAATAATAAATGACTTTTGCTAATGGAAACATGCATCAGTTGATGTTTATGACAATTCTTCCACAACTACTTTCCCACAAGTTGTAGCTACACCAATATTTTCCCACAGTGACTTCTTTTAATACAGATGATCCAATTAGACATTTGCAAACTCACTATGTGAACTATCGTCCAAGTTGAAAAATCGTTTTACACAATTTTATGTGGAAAGGGAATTGCATATATTTGTGCAGAATTTAACAATATTGTGTTTAGGGGGTACAGTTTTAGCCCTGAGTGACTGTAACATCTTTGGTGGTCATAAGTAACTTGCACATTGAAAATACAGTTTGTACTGAATATGTCCCTATATAGTAAAATGATTCCAATAGTAGGGAAGCACAAGTTGTGCATCATGGGACTTTCCATTGGGTACTCATTTTTCTTAGTCTCCATTTAATCACAGGGCTAATATGGAACATCAGAAAGTATTTTTATCTGATTAGAAGTTCTAAATTTCCATACCATGGTCAATATGCCTCCAATGATCAGCAAATGTTATAGCACAAGAATAAGATGGTGATTGGCGCAAATCCAGTCAAGCTCTGTGAAATGGTGCAACCCTACAATCAACACATATTTAATCTCCGGTCTTTATTTACAATGAAGAAAAAATTAATAATTAAAGTATGTAACTATCATTAGAAGCAAGCTACTGAAATATGCTGTCAAGATTAAACTTCAAATCCACATTATCTGCCCCAATCTTTTTACTGGTACAAAAGTTCACATTAAACATCACTGCTGTAGTCCTGTATTCTCACTGAATTAATTATTGTTTTCCGTGGAGTTCAGTGTGATCATTAGTCCAATAACACTTTTTTTAAAAAAATTATCTATATCATAGAGAGCCTTTTAAATTCAGAGAATGCAAGGGAATGGGATTTGACAAGATTGCACTAGATGAAGATTTTTAGAGTCATAGAGATGTACAGCATGGAAACAGACCCTTTGGTCCAATTCGTCCGTGCCGACCAGATATCCTAAATAAATCTAATCCCATTTACCAGCATCTGGCCCATATCCCTCTAAACCCTATCTATTCATATACCGATCCAGGTGGCTTTTATATGTTGCAATTGTACCAGCTTCCACCACTTCCTCTGACAGCTCATTCAATACGTGCACCACCCTCTATGTGAAAAGGATGCTCTTGGGTCCCTCTTAAGTCTTTTCCCTCTCGCCTATGCCCTCTAGTTTTAGACTTCCTTGCCCCAGCGAAAAGGCCTTGTCTATTCACCCTAACCATGCCCCTCATGATTTTATAAACCTCAATAAGTTCACACCTCAGCCTCCATTCCAGGGAAAACAACCCCAGCCTATTCAGCCTTTCCTTAAAGCTCAAATACTCCAATGTTTGCAACATCCTAGTAAATATTTTCTGAACCCTTTTAAGTTTCACAACATCCTTTCATCAGCAGAGAGACCAGAACTGAACACAGTATTCCAAAAGTGGTCTAACCTATGTCCTGTAAAGCTGCAACATGACCTCCCAACTGCTATGCCCAATGCACCAACCAATAAAGGCAAGCATACCAAATGCCTTCTTCACTACCCAGTCTATCTGTGACTCCACTTTCTAGGAAATATGAACCTGCACTCCAAGGTCTTTTTGTTCAGCAACTCTCCCCAGGACCTTACCATTAAGTGTATAAGTCCTGCCCTGATTTGCCTTTCCAAAATGCAGCACTTCACATTTATCTAAGCTTTTCCTTTTTTCATTTGTGGGTTTGGGCATTGCTGGTAGGGCAGGATTTTTTGCTGATCCCAAGAGCAGTTCAGAGTCAATCACAATGTTGAGAGTTTGGAGGCACATTAAGGCCAAATTGGGTAATTAGTGCAGATTTCCTTCCTCTAGAGAACATTAGTAAACAAGATGGGTTGTTACGAAAATAAATGATAATTTAATGGCTTTGGTTTGCAATGCTAGCCTTCAATTCTGGATTTGTTCATTGAATTTAGCTCTTGCCCCTGAGAATTAGACTGGGCTTTAGGATTATTAGTCCAGCAACATGACCACCACACTGCCATGTCTCCCAGCACATAGGCAATGCACTGAATGCCCTTTCTTGATCTCCAGTTACTACAGCAAAACCATTCGCAACCAAATGAATACAATTAGCCTATGCTTAAAAACGGCAATTCTATGATTTAAAATATTATTTTCAAGAGGAAAAGACATTTCTATAGGATCATAAAATTCTTCCAGATCCTGGGATTTCCTCCAACTCATGTTACAAATGGAATGCTTGCATTCACATTTGCTGGGGGAGGATGAGGGTATGGTGTTATCAGGGAATTGGGTGCTGCACTGTTGAGATATACAGGCCAGAAGATTTGGTTAGCAGGTGGTGTTGTCAAACATATCATCATTAGCAGCTGGTGTTCCAACCACTATCACCATAACTCTACACACAGGATTAAAACATTGCAGTCTCGAAGTCTGCTCTGATTGGCAATGTAAGGTGGCAGATCATTTGTTCATTGATGCTCCACAGTCTTTGGGTGCAGTGAATGAGGAGTTACAATAAACACCATGTTTTCATTTGAAAGGTCATTTCAGTGGTCAGTTTTCAAAGGAACTGCTCAGTTGTTGGTTAAATTATTTAAAAAGACAGAAAGAACTTGCATTCATATAGTACCATTCGCAACATCAAAACATTCCAAAGTGTATTATGGCCAGTTAAATACTTCCAAGGATGGTCACGGTTATGGTGTCAGAAGTGCAGAAATCAATTTGCACAGCAAGTTCTCATAAATATCAATGTGGTAATAATTCAAGAACTTATTTTTGTCCTTTTAGTTTTAGGATAGTGAGGTCACAGTAGTCCTACTGCACTATAGGGTACTCTTTCATTAGAGAGTGACACAGATGGTGGTTTAACCTGAGGATCACTATACCCAAACAACGGAAGAGGTTGAGGAGGAGAGGGTTTCAAAGTAAACTCTGCACTGAACCCATGCTGTTGGCATCACTCTGCATAACAAACCAACCATCCAGCCAACTGAGCGAATTGCTTTAAGTAAGACACCTGGGATAATTCCACTACTCTGCTACAGAATAGTGGCAGAGGATCTTTAATCTCCACCTGAAAGTGCTGTTGAGGTTTAACACTTTTTCCAAAATGTGGCCGCTCCAACAGTGCAGTATTCCCTCAGTACTGCATTGTCGCGTCAGCCTAGATCTTTGATTTCAAATTTCTGGAGTGGGATATGAACTCACAACCTCCTGATTCTGATACAAAAACATGTTAGCATGTTGAATGCATGCTTCCAGACGAATTACTGCAGTCACATGCACTTGAAACAAGTCTCAAGAGGAAGCAGCAGTGGAGAATTTTCCAACAGTCTGCAAATTATTCACAATTACTTTGTGCAGATTGCCTCTGCAGTGAAGACTGAATAGAGAAACAGATGGGTTTATTCTCTAAGATAAAGCAATATGCCATTGAAATACTGGAATGCTTAGAACCACGTGTGTGGCCCAATGATTGATGGAACAGCCAAACAGAGAGTGAGGAATGTTTGGTTTCCTGCAAATGTAAAACTGTTTAGAGATTTGAAACTTGGAGATTGGAAACAGATAAGTGTCAGTAATAGGAAATATTTACCTATCAATTAGCCACATGGACCAGATGCATGACTTGAAAGAGTAATCACATTAGCAGGACTCTGGGGAAAGCTCTTGCAGCTACTCTGCTATGGCACTTAGGCTTATGCTGCTGATGTTAACTCCTGATAGTCAATCTTTGCCCAGGGGCAGCGTGCTATCCCATACAGTTCAAAAATAATTATTGTCAGATTCCCTACAATTAACACTTTACATTCATATTTTACCCTTTCCAAAGTCGGCCTCATCCAAATTAGGGGAGAAAGTGAGGTCTGCAGATTCTGGAGACCGGAGCTGAAAATGTGTTGCTGGAAAAGCGCAGCAGGTCAGGCAGCATCCAAGGAACAGGAAATTCGACGTTTCGGGCATAAGCCCGAAACGTCGAATTTCCTGTCCCTTGGATGCTGCCTGACCTGCTGCACTTTTCCAGCAACACATTTTCAGCTCATCCAAATTAGCAAGTGTAGATTTCTGTAAAATTTCCACTTTCAAAACTGCGTAGCCTACAGCTCATTACAAGGATGCATGACTATGTTATGCATGACCAGATTTTCTGTTTGGTTTTCCAAATTCAAATGATGGCTCAGTAGGAGCTCTCATTTCTAGAGCCAGGAGGCTGTGAGTTCAGGCCCCCTCCAGCCATATAATCACCTAATGCAAGTTGACATGACAGTGCAGCCTGGAAGGAGTTGCTTAATCTAAAAGCCTCCCAACTTGCCCAGGTGGATGTAGATAACTTTTCACCATTATCAGAAGAAGAACAGGGAAGCTCTCATAATGTCCTGTCCTTGGTTATTATCACCAGAACAGTCTTAATGGGTCAAAGACAGAATATTACAGCAGAGACACTATGCAGCCCATCAACCTTTGTGTTCACTTCATTTTGAGAGCAATCCACTTTGTCTCACTCTCTCGTACTTACCCAATATCCCGGTAGTTTATTTTCATGAAAGCATTTATCTAATTTGCAAACATCATTTTGGCAGACACTGCACCTCATGAACTTTTCAAGCATTTTCAAGTTTTACTTCAGATTTCCAGCATCCAGCATTTTTTCTGCCATATTTTCTTTCTTTGTGTTTATCTATTTTCTTTTAGAGACTTTGATTGTTTCCATCCCTCTCTCATGCAGGGCATTCCAAATCACAACCACTCATTGTCCTTGTTCCCAATCACAGAAACATCAAACTGTTACAGTGCAGAAGGAAATCCTTTTGGCCATCACATCTGCACCAGCTCTCCAAATGAACATTTTAATTTAGTGCCAATCTCCCTATAACACTACACTATTTCTATTCAAATAATCATTTAGTACCCTTTTAAATGCCTCAGTTAAACCTGTCTCCACGCATATTTCCAGATGATTTGTGCCTTTTGGTGTTGACTGTTCAACCACTGCAACCAGTTTCGACACACATATTCTAGCAAAACCTTTTATTATTTTAAACAGCCCAACGAGATCTTCTCAACTTTCCCTGCTACTTTTGGGGTGCATCTTTCTGCATTTATCTCACCCCATCATGCATTCATGCATGTAGACCCTAGGTTCTCGAATTCCTTTTCCAAATGTCTTCACCTCTCTCTTTTCAAAAATCAAGCATCCACTCCAGGATCATATAAGGGAGTACTATCAGAGTTGCCAACAATTCTGATGAATTTGTTAAACAGATGCCCTGTCTTCTCCTTAGGGAAGATGCCAAGAATTCAATGACATTATTTTAAAGAAGGGGAAGGTACACTGGTAAATACATGAACATTGCTGTAGAAATGCAATTTTTCTTGTAGAGTCATGGAGATGTACAGCATGAAAACAGACCCTTCTGTCCAACCTGTCCATGCCGACCAGATATCCCAACCCAATCTAGTCCCACTTGCCAGCACCCGGCCCAAATCCCTCCAAACCCTTCCTATTTATATACCCATCCAAATGTTACAATTGTACCAGCCTCCACCACATCCCCTGGCAGCTCATTCCATACACATACCACCCTGTGCGTGAAAAAGTTGCCCCTTAGGTCTCTTTTATATCTTTCCCCTCTCACCCTAAACCTTTGTCCTCTAGTTCTGGACTCCCCAATCCCAGGGAAAAGACTTTGTCCATTTATCCTATCCATGCCCCTCACAATTTTGTAAACCTCTATAAGGTCACCCCTCAGCCTCCGACACTCCAAGGAAAACAGCCCCAGCCTTTTCAGCCTCTCCCTATAGCTCAAATTCTCCAACCCTGGCAACATTCTTGGCAATCTTTTCTGAACCCTTTCAAGTCTCAAAACATCTTTCCAATAGGAAGGAGACCAGAATTGCACGCAATATTCCAACAGTGGCCTAACCAATGTCCTGTAGAGCCGCAACATGACCTCCCAACTCCTGTACTCAATACTCTGACCAATAAAGGAAAGCATACCAAACGCCTTCTTCACTATCCTATCTACCTGCAACTCTACTTTCAAGGAGCTATGAACCTGCACTCCAAGGTCTCTTTGTTCAGCAACACTCCCTAGGACCTTACTATTTATTAAGTGTATAAGTCCTACTAAGATTTGCTTTCCCAAAATGCAGCACCTCGCATTTATCTGAATTAAACTCCATCTGCCACTTCTCAGCCTATTGGCCCATCTGGTTCAGATCCTGTTGTAATCTGAGGTAATCCACTACACCTCCAATTTTGGTGTCATCTGCAAACTTACTAACTGTACCTCTTATGCTCACATCCAAATCATTCACGTAAATGACAAAAAGTAGAAGACCCAGCATCGATCCTTGTGGCACTCCACTGGTCACAGGCCTCCAGTCTGAAAAACAACCCTCCACTACCACCATCTGTCTTCTACCTTTGAGCCAGTTCTGTATCCAAATGGCTAGTTCTCCTTTTATTCCATGAGATCTAACCTTGCTAATCAGTCTCCCATGGGGAACCTTGTCGAACGCCTTACTGAAGTCTATATAGATCACATCTACTGCTCTGCCCTCATCAATCTTCTTTGTCACTTCTTCAAAAAACTCAATCAAGTTTGTGTAGTTAATTTATTAATGTAAAATTTTGCAAATCTCATCACTTGCGTAACCGACTTTTTGATCATCACAAAAATGAACTTTGCCAATATTTTGCAATGTGTGCAATTTCTGACACTTGTCTAACACTGCTGGTTAAAATAAAACTGAAGCAGAAGATAAAAACTACTCGGTCCCTAAGGAATGCTATTAAGGGAGGGAAGTGGGATATATGTCTGGTGGTGGCATCCTACTGGAGGAAGCAGAAATGATAGCTTATGATCATAAGGCTCCATCTCCAACTATCCACTTACTCTTTCCCTCCCCATCTCCATCATCAGCACAAGTATCACCTTTTCCCAGCTACTGTTAGTTCTGAAGAAGAGTCACTTGACTTAAAACATTAATTCTGTTTTCTCTTCACAGATACTGCCAGGCCTGCTGCGTTTTCCAGCAATTTCTGTTTTTATGTGCTTCAGATCTCCAGCATCCGCAATTCTTTGTTTTAGTTTATTACGTTAGCATCTGAGTGACTCATTAGAACAATCTCAGGGTCAGTCAATACATTTTTATTAATCAATTAAGTCTCACCAACTGCTGTTGCGTGATTTTAACCCATGCCCCCAATGCTTTAGTCTGTGTTTATCACCGAATCCAGTGATACAACCACCCCTCTCCCCAAATGTTATAATTACATCACAGCTTCTTGTATTCATTCCATTTTGGGGCATTTTCTAAAATATAACTGCTGTGTAGTTAATATAGTTAGTGGAATCACCTAGAGATGAGGGACAAACTACATCACAAGGATTGTTTCTCAAGCTTGTCATTTCAGAAGTAACTATTGCATTGTAATAATGTTGCAGCAATTGTATTGTCATATTCAACAAAAGAATCTTGTGTAAAACAGAGCATAATCCACAAGGATCATAGACAATATTGATCATCTCAACTCTGTAGTATTCAGCCAAACAAGTCAACTGTGCAATAAAATGGTCCTCAAGTCCCAAGGTAGCATGAAAATAGGTCAATCTTATGTTTACTGTTTCTGTAAGCACACATTTTTCTTTCACTCAGCGCAAACCCCGATGAATCAAAATACCGCAGATACTGAAAATGAAAGATGAAATAAAATGATAATGTGCTGAAAAAGCTCATCATCTGTGGAGAGAGAAACAAAGTCAATGTTTCCAGTTGAATAGGATCCTTCTTCAAATTCTGTTTTTACAGTACCTTAATAGTTGTTTGAGACTGACATATTTCTCTTCGCAAGCAACAATGTAGATTCCTGAGTGGAGACATTTTGTTCACTTGTGGTCTGAAATGTTTTTCTCTCTCCACAGATGCTATCAGACACGCTGAGTATTTCTGGTATTTTCTGTATTTTATTAAAACACAACTTGACTTCAACATACAACTAGACTGCCAAACAGAGAAAATGAATCTTAGATCTAAAAGAAACCAAATCAGAAAATTTGAAAATTAGAATGATGTGAATGACAAAAGAAGCTTTACTGTTGTATGTTTGTTTAAATTATAACCTAAAATGCTGTGATGTAGTGTTACAACCAGTTCCCTGATAAGGCTTCTCAAGTTGTTACAGTTATGACAGGGTACTCTATCTCATGAAGTTTTTGGATGAGGATGAATGAACTATTTCCCTTTCTAAATTTACCTGACCCCTTGTTTGTTTGCAACAAGATTATTTGAAAAATGATCCCCTCCCTTGCAATATCTTTATTCAAGAGGAAATTCATTTATCTTTTAAAGAAGCCAATTTAACCAGGCTTCATGACAAATCAGTGAGTTATTTGTTACTGAACATGAGAAGAAATGCACCACACATAGATTAGGAATAAGAAGTGAGTCTAAAAATACGTGTACAGCTCAGTCTGAGAGTTACTCATGAAGAACATGTGGCCTTCATATTGCATATTATTGGTCACATGGACATTGGTAGTTACACAATTAATTTTGAGATCTTTGCCTTACAGTATTTGCAGGTTGGCTGAAATTCTTTTGTCCAGGTAATGGGCTGGCAGCACTTAGGACAGTGACTGTTCCCTTCTTTACCTGCAGTGCGTTATGTTTAATGGCTGTTCTCAAATTGTGATCCTCACCGCACACCAGTCCATATAGTAATACATCAGATCAATAGCACCCCAGACCATGGGTTGCATTCAATTTTTAACTACTTAATTTCCCTTGAAGGGTAAAACACAAACGTATCTGCAGAAGATGATTTTCTGCTGAGAGAGGTAGTCAATCTCTTAACTTCCTTGTTAGTCTTTCTGTTGCAGCTTTCCTGACTCTTTAGGTGTGACATTCCTCAGATCCATACTATACATTGTAAGTCACTAAATTTACATTTGCAGTCAACTTTAGCAGTAGCAGTCCCTTTTAAAAAAATACCTTTTAAGTACTTTGGGATTCTAAACCTTTATCATGACATTTGGTATTTATTAAGTTTTAATGTGTTCGCATATAAAATAATTCAATGCCTAGCTGCCTTAGTCAGTCTGGTATGAGACTTGGGGGCTGTGGGTTTGGGCTCCACATTGAACACTGCTCTTTTGGTACCGTGTTGTTGTGTATAACTTGGAAGTCAGAAGGTTTGGGCTTAAATCGCACCTGTCCTGGAGGGTGTCTGCTCACATTGCTTTTTCTTTGTTAAGAAAATATTTCGATATTTTATCGTTTCAGATGTGACATAAATCACAAAGACACAAAAAACGTACGTTTTAAAAGTTGTGGCTTTCCATTGTAAATTTTAAGCATTGTAAGTAATATTAAAAATGCTTCCTATGATCTTCAGACGGAATATAAGCCAATTCCAATTCTTGACATCAAGGGAAGCATGTCAGTATTGCTGCAACAGTCAAGATGTTACACTCACACTGTATCCACATTCTGCAATAAACATTAACAGAGATATCGACTTAATAATTTTGGACAGCAGTCGATTCTGCAGAGCCAGTTAACAACGATCGAAAGGACAACTTAATGTTGCAAAAATCCAAAGATTTGCGTTGCATAGGCGGGCTGGCTGTTGGACGAGCTGTCAATCAGCCCGCTCAACGCGTGCGCGAGAGGTGCCGGTGGCGGCGCGAAGGGCGGGGCCCCGACGCGGCTGATGGGCGGGGCTTCCTCGACGTCATGGAAACAATTACGTCAGGTTGTTCCCCGCCCCCCCCGGCCTGCCGCAGACCTCCAGGAACCACGCCCCCTGAAGGCGGGGAGGTGGAGGCTGGCGATCGGACGGAACGAGCCGGGCCTCGCTCTCCAATGGCGAGGCGGGCCCGGCAGTCACGTGACGTGGCCGGCGGCGGGTTCGGGTTGAGTGGGGGGAGGGAAGAGTGTGTGTGTGTGTGAAAGAGAGAGAGAGAGAGAGTGGGGGAGGGGTTAAGAAAGGGAGAGAGAAAAAAGGAACTGGTAGTGCCCCTTCCTCCTGCTCGGGTTAGTCTAATGTGTTCAGCCTGACTTCCTTCATCCACCTGTTTGCAATAGGCCTCGATTTCCCCCACCCCTCCCCTACACACACAAACAACATTCCCCCCTCCCACCTCACCAACCTTTAATAAACAGCCTCAGGATTGATGGGGCTTGTGCTTGAAGCAGCCTCCAAGTGGGTCAGTCAGGAACTGGCCTGTTGCTGAGGGGACAGGGGGAGGTAGGTAGCCAGCCCTCACTCGAGGCAATAGTCTCAACTTTACCGCCCTCTCTCTCTCCCCCCCCCCTTTCGCTTTAAAGCCGAGCTAAGCGACCAATATACTTGAATTTGGGCTGCAACGTGACACTGAAACCGGCGACGGCCTCTACTCTTCGCTTTAGTTGCGGTTGTTGTTAAGTTTATATTTTTTTTGGCTGGAGGTCAGAGGGTAAAGGGCAGAACCCCCCACCCCCTGCCGGCAGCAGGTCCGCCCAGGGCTGTCCTGACCTGGAAGCAGGAGAAAAGAGGGGGTGTTTAAAAACAAAGTTCTATTAGTAGGATTTCTCTCTTTCTTCTCTCTCTGCGCTCAGCTTCTCTATGTCTCGCTGTCTGCAGGGGGATTTTTTTGCACCAGGTAAGCTCTCGTGGCTCTTTTGTGTATGGCTTTCGCTCTCGTATGAGGAGAATATAATTTTATTTCAACCTGTACGCTTTTAGAGCTGGTTTGCCTATCGAGCCTTTTCACCGTGTAAGCAAATTGCCACTTATGTTTTGCATGAGGCCATTCTGTAATGAAGTCTGAGCTGTACGGATCCGAGATAATCGTCTGTGCTTGTTTACTGGGTTCATGTCTTACAAACGTCTATCCTCAATTTTGTGGATATTTGTCTGATGCGTTTTTTTTTTAAAACTACCGTTTTCACTGAAATGTAAGCTTCGGTTTTTAACTCGGATGCTCTCTTAGTTAAAACCCAAGAGCTCTCTTGACCTTGAATGAAATTGATTCCACTTCACCCACCTAGCTCGCTCCACAGCTGCTGCCTGTCTCTCTCTGTTCCTGTCTGGTGTGGGATTTGGGTTCCATGTTCCGCCGCCTAGTATTGGAAGTGGACGAATGAGCGGGGTTTCCCCCGGCTCGCGTGTCTTTTTTTTTAAATAATCCGGTTTTCACTTCCATCTGGTGGATCACTTGTGGAACTAACTTGTGCGAAAATGAAGTGTTTATTCCGAGCTTCAAAAGGCTGCTATCCTGAGTCCGAATGGGTTGCAAAATCGATCGAATTATGTAACAGGTATATTTTAGGAAGAATATTCAACGCGTACTTGGGACAGTAAGATAGCTACGGGTTTGAACTTTTCGAAAAACCTCTCGTTTGAACCTGTGCGATTGCCTAAGTTCTGAATTCCCCCCCCCCCCCGGTCTCTTTCGGTAAAGCTTCCAGACCTCATCAAATGGCAACACCCTTATGATACCTGCGCCGGTTTCACATCCTTCTAATCATCCATCTTGTACCAACGTCTGTAATTATATCCGTATTTATAAGACGTAAGTTCCTTCATGAATCATCCTTGAGCAGGGTTGGTGGCCCGATGCTAGTTCAGCCCAAACGACTAGATGTTGGGTTGTGGTTGTGCCGGTGGTATACGGTATTGGGTTCCATTGATAATCGATCTTGGCGTGTGGTAAGTACTTTCAGTATAAATTAAGATTTTTACCCTATGGTTTTCATTTTCCCCATTAGAAACGACTGCGCAGGGTATAATGTCTATCTATTTGATGTTTTGCTTGTTACAATTGTCCATGACGTTCCGAAAAGTGTCCCCAGTTGGGCTTAATGTGGACTCGAAAGGCACGTGGATTTGAACCAAGCTATTCATTCAGCCTTAAGACTCTGGTTTCTAGGTTTTGTGCTTTGGTATGGAAAAGGTGTTGAACATTTCTAAATAAGAAAACTGTTGCCTCGCTTATTGAGGAAGATGTGCCATCTAGAGAGTGGTGCTAGCATTTGACATTTCCGAATAACATGTAACGAATTGTAGCTTTCTGAAGAGCTGCTAGTTAGTGGGGAGACCAAACCTGGATTAATCGCGGGATGTCTGGGGCACCCTTTCAGGGCAGGGGTCTTAAATTCAGTGAGCACCTTACGACTGAGGAACTAGGCTAGCGCAGACGTTTTGTGGTTCATAGTTTTTGTTTAGAAAGAAAGTTGAATGCGAGTGTGGATTTATATCTGCCCACCTCTGTCCAACTGAGGGTGAGCTAATTTTGAGAATGGGCATATCAAGGGAGTGGAGTAAAGGCTCGAGAAACTTGACTTTTCGCTAACCAAGCACGTGGTCTGTTCCGGGGAATGTTTAAATAGAGTTCAGTGTTTATAGAAATCTTTTCGGATAGGGAATCGGTTGGGTTTTATTGGTTTTAATCTGTTTTTGTAGTGCCACTCTTCCTCCTGTCTAGAAATAGGCTACTTTTGCCGGAAGGTGTTGCGCCATCGGTCACTGATCACACACGAGGACCATCCGACTCCAACTAAACTGTGGCTAAGTTCACTCCTGATTGGGAACAGTATTTGCAGAATAGGGACGTTGATTTTTCTTGTAAATGGCGGCTAAAGTTTGATATTCAGAAGCATGGCCGCACTGCACAAATATTCAATGGTGGGCCAACTCATTGCAGCAAGTTGACTGGTCTACCTATGTTTGATTATTTGCTTATCCAGACATTTTGGGATTAACAAAAATCTTTTCTTTTGTGCGCCCTTTTCATGGTACCAGGTGCCTTGGGTTAACCTCTTATGTGATAACCAAGCCTCTTTCCTGCAAATAACTGTTATCGCATAACTTGACGTTCAAGCTGTTTGTCATAGTCTGAAGAAGATTGTTTGCAGGTTTAAAGAACATGTTAAAATTGAGATCTCTAAATATTTTTCTATTAAAATAACCTTTTAGCCTCCATGGTATTAAAGCTGATTTTCATCAAACTTGTTTAGCTGTAATTTGCATGTTTATACTTGCATTGAAATAGTTTTGCAAGCCACGCTGTATGTATTGCCTGTATTCTGGGGATCTAATTTTTTAACTAAGCTTAAATTAGGGTCTAGCAATTACAGCCTGCACTGAAAGTAGCAGTATTTATCACTTACAAAAAAAAACTAGGCCATTTGAGGCTTTTGAAAACAAGTTCAAGCATTCCCTAATGTAAATAAACCCTGAGTTGATTGCAATTAACTTTTTTTTACCTGTATTAACCCTAATCATTTTGAAGGGATTCACATTTGTATTTGACTTTTGTTAGTCTCCAACCAACATACCATTCAGTAGTCATTCATGTAGATTCCAATATCGTAGAAGTTTCTCCAGAAGAGAGGATTGCATACTTATCAGGATTTTGGATGGGGATAACAAAGTAGGGAAAAGCTGGTCCAACTCAGTCACTGACCTGGGATAAGTGAGTAGGATGTATTTGAATAATGTGAAAGTTGGCATGCATGACTTCTGCAGGCCCAGGTTTAACTTTTGAAATTCAAAGTCACATGTTTGATTCAAGAATACAGCTGCTGATAAATTTTGAAAGTGATTCCATCTAAAGTTTTCAGTTTTTTATAATACACTTAACCATTCACATCAGCCCCTACTACAATAGGCTATGTCCCTTTCTCCATTATTTGCTACATTGTTGTTTTTATCATGGCCAATAAGTCAGTGCTGTTAGAAGCAAAGACAGGATGCAATGCATACCCTGAGAAGCAGGGATTCCTTCTATTGATGGTAACCAAAAGATGCTGTCAGCAATACTAGGTTTTGCAGATGTTTCTTTCAGACTATTACGTTTTACATTGTGGTTATGTGGGCACTGAGCAGGAAGTTTGGCACATGTCTTTCACCTGTCACAACTTCTACGCTGAGCCCTATCAAATGTAAATTTAGTTGTCATAGATGTAACCAAAAAGGGACATTTTTAATTCTGAAAAATGTTCTGTTTATTTCAATAAGTGTCTCCCTGTTGGTCATGCAGTGTTTGGTCATCCTTGTCCCACTTTCCATACTCCTGAATTTCTCTCCCTAATTATTTCCCTCTTTTTTTGGTACCCTGTTCTCAATTGTTTCTTGAGGCAGGATCTCTTGGATGTTGGTGATAACAACTGAAATGCAAGACTTCTCTAACTTGGGACTGGTTGCTGTGGCAGCAAATTTGTGGTAAAGTGAAAGATTGATCAGGAAGTGGTGAAGGCTGGGACAAGTGCAACATTCAAAAGGCATCTGGGTGGGTATATGAATAGGAAGCATTTGAGGGAAATGGGCCTTGTGTTGGCAAATGGGGCTAGATGAGGTTGGAATATTTGGTCGGTATGGGTGAGTTGGTCTCTGTGCTGTACATCTGACTAATTGCATGTATGGTTTGTGCAGTTTTGAGTTCATACTAACACTGGTGATTGGTCACTTTGGGATCACTTTTTCATTTTAGTGATTTTGCCCAATGTTATTTCTAACTGAAGGAAAGGAATACATTTGGAGTTTGATAATCCAGCCCCAAGTGCATTTGAATATCAAGTGGGGGTACTAGTGCCAGCAGCAGAAGTCATCTTGGTCTTGGCACTTTTTACAAAACCTGTAGCATATTGTTGAGAGAGATCTTGCCTTCATCTGTTTCTAGCTGCAAAACCATTAGTTTGGAGTGGTTGAAAAAATGTTCCCAGTATGGCTGAAAGCTTAATTAAAAACTGAAATGAAAACAAATGTTGAAGATATTTGGGTCATTAAGTGTCCTGAAGTGTTAAATCATCCTGTATCAACTTCCTACAGTTGCTGCCCAGCCTGCAAAATATTTCCAGTACTCTTGTCAGATTTGCAGCAGCAGTGTTTTTTGACTTTAAATTGCAATTGGCAAATCGTTTCATTGAAGCCAAATTGCACACTTTATGCAATTTGTCTGGTTTGAGAATTTTCTTTTTGATATGGGTCAGTGTTTACATTGCTTTCATTAGGATGTGCCACAGTGCAAGCTTTTGAAGGTAAGCTGGCAGTTGTCATTGCTGTTAAGCTGTTAGATTAAATTTTTGTTTTAAATGAGTGATTTTAGATATTCATTGATTATCAAATCTTTAAGTGGTCACATTCAAGAGTTTTAATCCTGTTCCCTTCTACTGGAGAGACAATCACACCATAGTAATATCTTTTCTTTTAGACTTGTAATCCTGAGTCCTGGGCTGATGTAACAAGAGGAGAAAGTGAGGACTGCAAATGCTGGAGATCCGAGCTGAAAATGTGTTGCTGGAAAAGCACAGTAGGTCAGGCAGCATCCAAAGAGCAGGAGAATTGACATTTTGGGCATGAGCCCTGAAAAAAGGCTCATGCCTGAAACGTCGATTCTCCTCTTTGGGTGATGTAACAAGAGTTCAGTTCCCACCTTGACAGCTGTTTGGAGTTTTGAGCTTAATTTGCAAGAAATCTAAGCTGAAAGTTAGCCTCAACAGCTTTTGTTTTTATTAAAAAATCTGCCTGGATCACTAGCCTCTTAGATAAATCTTTGTTTCTTACTGGTCTGCTCTACATGTGACCTCAAGCCCCTTCACAATGATTCCAAGCTGCCTTCTGAAATGATTGAGGAATCCATGTAGTTCAAAGTCAAATTGGGAGTGAACAGCAAATAATAATCTTGCCAGTTTTATTCCATCTGTGGAAGAACAAATTTGTCTTGCCTTTGTTTTTCATTAACCAGTCTTGAACAGAGATCACAATCAATACCACTTTGGCACATTGACTGCACCATGTTTCCTATTTTAGTTAGGAGTCACTTCATAGTAATGAGGAGCAAGAGCTTTTACTGTTCCTTCCCTCTTATCTCTATTAAAATCAAATATTTTTACCACCCACATAGCATAGTAATCATACCAAAAACTTGTCTGACTTTGCCACGTAACAAAACTGGATTACAAAGCCATAAACTCACACTCACAATAACATTGCATTGTAATTGTAATGAAGGCAAGTTTTGAGATTTACTTTTACCCAGCATCTCTAACTATGTAGTATTCTTCCAGTTGAAAGATTGCTAATTGGGATCCTAGCTTGTCTGGTCTTCAGATCTGTTTTGAGTTGCATTGAACTTTGGCTCTGCTGAAGGAAAGTGTCTGGAAGACAGGTGCACTGTATACCTGTGAAGTGAACATGAGCAGCGGAGCAAAGGTGAAGTCTGAAGTCAATTTCATGTGAAGCAATTGGTTGCAAAACTTGGGACAAGCAAATTTCAAATTGTAAAACCCACTATGCCAATTTAAGGGTTTTCACTAGACAGCAGTCAGAAATTTGTTTTATTTGTGACTTTTACCAAAGCATGGGAAAGTTATTGAAGTAATGGATTTTGAATTCTAAAACTTGAAGTACAAGTGTTAGTAATTTCTGAACTCTTGAATTCCCAAATATGGGGATTATGCAATCCTAATATTTAGATTTACAGGGGAAAACTTAAAATCCCCAAAGCTGCACTTGTTAAAAATTCTCTTTTTTTTTTCTACTTTATAATGTAGACCTACTGCAGATTGGATTCATTGCAGTATAGCTTTCATCTTGAAGATCTAGCTCCAGCTATTCATCTTCAAAAAGTACTCTAGCCAGGTAATAGCTAATGCATTTTAATCAATAATTGTTTTTGCGCAAGTACTAAAAACCAATGAAATGACTTGCTTCTTGACCATTAATGTCATCAACCTGAATCTGCTGCTGGCCTGTTTGCTTCAATCCACTTAATTAATAATTGAAGTAGGCCTGTCCATATCATTATCTGATCTATCCACTGCTGTCATGCTCATGAACAGCAGTGGAAAATTAATACATTGCAAGCCTGATTCAAATTTGGTTAGAGTATACCATGACACAGGCATGTAGTAAAGTTGCTTTGTTAATGTATCTGGGGTGTCTTTAAATTATTTGAGGACTTTTAAGAAGCTTTGTGCTCAGTGTTCTGATGTATTTGAAATTCTAATCATTTGAGGTAACTGCTTGTTCTACTACTTTTCTGAAATACTTGGCTGGTTTTTTACTAGGTCAGGAGCTTTTTGATTTTATGGGTTAAGTTTTTCTTGACAGGTTGCTGTATCTTAACAATTTGAGGGAGCTTCTCTTAAAGAAAAAACAGTTTTTCTTAGGAAGACTTTACACTAACTGGCTGCTAATGAATGAGATTTTGTTGATTGACCTATCACCATACTTTCTGCACTGACACAATTTTGTATTTTGCATGATGCAAAGTCTTAAGTACTGAATTCCTTTTTTATATAAAGGATTATACAATTTTTCCATCAATGTGTGAAGTTTGATTTGATTGGGATAATGGAGGAAAACAGTTACTGATCTAAGATGTGCAAATGGTTTCTACAAGGTTTTGTAATTGAACCTTCAGAATTTAAGATTTTTGGTTCCAATTTTAAGTTTGTTCCTACTCTACTTTGAGCTGGCTTGGCTTTGAAATTTTCAGTATTTTGGGCATTGTGTGCAACCAAGCAGAAAAGTAACCTCTGACTGTTAACTCGTGTTTATCATATGGATTTGTAAGAAAGCTGGCAGTCTTCTGTAAAAAGTACAATGAACACTGCTTCACTGAATTGCACCTCATTGTCAAAGTCTGCAGCTTTCAGTGCAGAGAATTTTAACTGACATCATTGATCTATTTGCTCCTGCAGGCAATTCATGTCTGTCGTATAAAATGGGAACCTTTTGGCCCAACTCTATATATTTTGAAGTTTGGACCTTTCCTCCCTCCTCTTCTTCCCCCCCCCCCCCCCCCCCCCCAGCTTTATGAAAAGGTTCCCTAGGTTAGAATAATGAGCAAGACCTAATTGTCAAGCACTTCAAATTTTGATAAATAAGTTTTTCAGCACAAGTATACTTTTGAACCTTTCAGGTTACTAAATGCAGCATACTATAAATGATGGAAATCAGACATGGAGTGCTGGAGAAACTGATAACATCTGTGGCTCAGTTTGTTTGGAATTCAAATGACTCTTCATAATTGCTAGGGGTTGGAAAGCTGGAGTCTTGTGCGATAGCCAAAAAGTCTGTGGAACAGAGGATACCCAGGACAAAAGTGGTGGTGATAGCAATAAAGATGTAAAATGGGTGGAAGCAAAAGCTGTGAAAAGGAGAATGTGGGTCCATTCTGTTGAGTAAGACTGAGATCACCAACTTGCAGGTGAGGATAAAATCCAAGAAAATGGAACATGGAGATCGTGCTCTAAGTGGAAAGTGAAGTGGTCCTCCAGCTTCCATTTAAGCAACATTGGCGCTTTAGCCAGCCCAGCATGTTTAGTGAAGTGGCTTGTTGCCAAGGTAAGCAACCTTGGTTGGTGGGGGGGGGGGGGAGAAAGAGGAAAGAGGAAACTGTCACTTAGTGAAAGTGTCTTGCACAAAGGCTATCCAGCCTGTCTGGTTATGCCAAATATAAAAATAGAATCCTGTCAGTGGTTTTGGTATCATGAAGGAGCTGGAAGTTGCAGAGGATGGACATCTCTAATATGGGCGTTGGTGGAATGTGATCAGGGAACTTTTATTGCTGTTTTGTGAGCGCAGAGTGCAGGAGATGTTTTGGATACAGTTGAGGGCTGTCAATTGTGATGTGGCAAGGGGTTGGGAGAAAAGGAGGACATGTCAGGCATCCTGCTAGACTGTAGCACTGTCTAAATAGTTAGAGCTGGAGAAACTGGGAGATTTGGAATAGAATCATTGCAGGAATCTAAGATTCTAATTGAGCTAAGCTAGAAATAATCAATGGATTTATAGTGAATACTGATGGACATCCTAGCTTCCAATACAAAGTAAAGCTTGAAAGAGAAATCAGATGGATGATCAGATGACACTGCTATATCTGGTGCCACATGGCATCTTCCTGGTCTTTTGCAGATATAAGACTTGACCATTTACCACCACCTTCCAGTTGAAGCAGTGTTTAACTTGCACTACTAGCAATTTATCCTATTTGCTTGTGGTGCAATCTCCTTCATTTGGCAAAGCCAAATGCAGACTGGGTGACTGTCAGTAGAAAATCTTTTGACCTAAATTGCTTGCCATTTCACTAAATCCCCTTGCTGCCATGCTAACACTTGGGCTTGCAACAGTGTTCTAATAACTTGATGCGAGCTGGAGGAGGAACAATTATTTTCCTTTTTTTTTAAAAGGGTTGACCATTTTGAGCTATTGCGCAACTTTAGTACATGGTTCGTTTCTCTTGGTGGTTTTTCTTCTTGAAGCTATATAGGAGATGAGGGATTTATGGTGGAAATTTCAGAACAAGGTCTGTCAGATAGCACAGAAACAGACCCTTCAGTCGAACTCTAAGCTGACCAGATGCTCTTTAATCTAGTCATATTTCAGCATTTTGGCCCATATCCCTCAACACTTTTCGTATACCCATCCCTCTCGCCCTTTTAAATGTTGTACCAGCTTCCACCCCTTTCCTCTGGCAGCTCATTTCATACATACCACCCTCTGTAGAAAATTGCCCCTTTAGATCTTTTTTAAACCTGTGCTATCTAGTTTTGGACTCGCCCGAAGGAAAAGATGTCTATTTACCCAATCCATGACTCATGATTTTATAAATCTCCTTTAAGGTCACCCCTCTGCCTCTGCTGTATGGAAAAACAGCCCCTGCCTATTGCTAGGGAATAGGCAATGCTGGATTTCATATTTTGCAATGAGGCTTTCTTGATAAGGATTCCTTCACCTTAAGCTCTCTTAGGTGGTGGCCATCTGATTGGATTTTCTCTGCAATTTGAGGGAGAAGATAAAATCAGAGGTAATGGTATTTACAGCTTAAAGCTGTGTTTCAGGGAGGAATTTCCTGAATTACTCAGGATGATTCTCTGCTGTAAAAAGGAGGATGTTGTAACTGTGGCCAACTATCAAAATCCGATAGTATAAAAGCAAGAGAAATATAATGTGGTGAGGGGCAGTGGGGAAGCTTAAAGACCAAGAGGGTGGCAACAAAAAGAAGATTTAAATGAAGGTAAGCTAGCCAGTAATATAAAGAACTAAGTTCCCTTTATATCTAAAAGGTAAAAATGGGCACTGGGCTGCTGAAAAATGCTGGAGACTACTGGGAAGGAGGTGGCTGAGGAACTGAATTTATCTTCACAGTGGAGGATGTAATATCCCTCACTCTTGAATTGTTGGGGGCAGAGCTGACTATGGTGGCCATCACCGAGAAGATGCTTTTTCAAAAAAAAACTGGCCTAAAGGTGGACTACACCCCAGCATTCTAAAGGAGATAGCAGAGATGTTAGTTGTAATCCTTCAGGAATTCCTAGAATTAGGAGGGTTTCGGAGGGGACAAACTGCTAACATGACTCCCCCTTTAAAAGGGAGGAAGGCAGATGGAAAATTACAGACTGATTTTAGCCTAACCCCTCTCATGAGAAAAATCCCAGAATCAATTGTGAAAGTTGAGATTTCTGATGGTTTAAAGTCTGTAGTCAGCATTGTTTCATCAAGGGAAGGTCCTGCCTGAAATCTGCTAAATTCTTAGTATAACTGAGCAGGTTAGACCAAGGAGAGCCAATGGATGTTGTCTACCTGGGCTTCAAGGTGCTAGCATGAACAACTTTGGCTGAATGCAGAAAGTGGGGAATGAAAGAGCCCTTATGGGTGACAAATGGTGTTCTGCAAGACTCTGGGGCCATAACTTTATTGATCTAGATGTAAAAACTGAGGGCATTCTGGCTAAGTCTCTAGGTGAAATGAAGATAGGTAGGGAGGCAGGTAGCATCAAAACACAGGCTGCAGAAGGATTTAGATAGGTTAGCAAAAGCAAAGAAATGGCAGATGGAGTACAATATGGGAAAGTGAAGTCATGCACTTTGGTATGAAGAATAGAGGCCTGGATTGTTTTCTAAATTGGTGAAAAATTCAGAAGCCTGAAGTGCAAAGATTTGAGTTGTAGTCGAGAATTCTCTCTGCATCTGCTTTCCTAACAATCTGCAAGTGTACAATGATGGCATTTATTTTGAGGACTTGAATATAAAAGCAGGGATGTACTTCTGAGGCTCTAGTCAGACTATATTTGGAGTATTGTGTGCTACTTGGGGCCCCATATCTCCAGGAGGATGTATTGGCCTGGAGTGTCCTCAGGAGGTTTACAATGGTCCCAGAATGAAAAACATTTGAATGTTTGAAGTCTCTGGGTTTATACTTGACTGACTTCACAAGGGTGAGGGACATCTAATTGAAAATAAGTACTGAATGGCCTGGATGGTAGATCTTGCAAAGATGCCCCTGTTGGTAGGGGAGACTAGGACCTGAGGGCACAACCTTAAAATGAAGACTTTTTTAAACAAAAAATAAACTTCATCAGTGTGGTGAATCTTGGAATTCATTGTCACAGCCTGTGGAGGCCAGGTTATTGTGAGTATATCCAAGACTGAGGGGTTCTTGGAGATCAAGAGTAACAAAGGAAAATGATGTTGAGAAACAGCAGGCATGATAGGAGCACAAATTAGGCCGTTCAGCGCCTCCGTAGCTCAAACCTTCCAATTCTGGCAGTATCCTTGTAAACATTTTCTGAACCCTTTCAAGTGTCACCAATAGCTGGTCTCCCTGCTATAGGAGAAAATTTAAATGCAATGTCCTATACAGCTGCAACATAACTTCCCAACTCCTATGCACAGTGCACTGATCAATAAAAGAAAGCATATTTACACTGTCTTCACTATTGTATCTCCACTTTTTCAAGGAACTATGCGCCTGCACTCCAAGGTCTTTGTTTGGCAACACTCCCCAGGACTTTACCATCTAGGTGTGAGTCCTGATTTGATATGTCTTTGCAAAATGCAGCATCTCATTTACCTAAATTAAAATCCATATGCCACTCCGTGCCCCATTTTAATGTATTGAGGTAACCTTCTTTGCTGTCCACTACACTTCCAAGTTTAGTGTCATCTGTAAACTTGCTAACTATACCTTCTATGTTTGCATTTCATCACTTACTTAAATGATAAAGCAACAGACCAAGCACTGATCCTACTGGTACACTGGTCACTGTTTTCCAGTCTGAAACACTCTTCTGTCTATCCTCTACTATCCTCTGTCTTCTACCTTTGTTGAACCAGTTCTGTATCCAGTAGCTAGTTCTCCCTATATTTGATGTGATCTAACATTGATAATCAGCCTAACATGAGGAACCTTGTCAAATGTCTATGAAGTCCATATAGATCACATCTGCTGACTACCTCAATCCTTTGTTCTTCAAAAAACTGAGACACACTTTCTCCCCCACAAAGCTATGTTGTCTATCCCTAATTGCTCCTTGCCTTTCCAAATACATTTAAATCCAGTCCCACAGGATTTCCTCCTACCTGTCCACTAAGTCTAGCAGTGTCTTATGAAAATAATACTTGAAAGTTAGTATCTTTCATGCCATAAGACTTGCTAAAGTGATTAGACTTCTGAAGTGAAGCTTTTGTTGGAATGAGTACAAAAGTGAAACAGCTAACTTGTGCAGAGCAATATGACAGCATCCTTCCCACCTGTTATGAGGCAGGGTGTGAGATATGTCCCTGCTCTAAACATGTGATTTTTTTTTTGTCTTACATCTAGATGGAGCTGTAATTTAATCTCCATGGTAATTCACAACTCCTTCAGTGCTGCATTGGAATGTCTCTTTTTTTTTTCTTTTGACTCATTTCAACTTCAGCACAATGACCTCTGAGCTCAAGGCCAATATTGTGCTGCTTGAGCCGTGATTGATGGAAAGAAAGTAATTTGAAGATGGATTCTCTTGTGTTCTATTTTCCATAAGTGACTTTCAGAAGTACTTTATTGAAAATCTTTATCCAGGTCTTTCTCTCTCGTTTTCAATTCACCTTGCTATGGTATGAAACACTTGTGACATCCATGCTTTATATACATAGAAGATACTTCATTCTTAAAGTTGACTTTTAAGTTGCCATTGGATGCTGTATTGACATTTGACTACACCAGCTACTGACTTTGGCCCTTCATAAATGAACATTGAGTGAAAATCGGCAGCATGTTAACTTGACTCCCTGGCAAGATTGCATGTCCTTATTGTCTCTGTCTGCCTTAGAACATAAAGTACAGCACAGAACAGGCCCTTTGGCTCACCAATGTTGTGCTGCGGTTTAATCCTAATGTAAAATAACCTACACACCCCTCAACTCGCTGCTATCCATGTGCAGCAGTCACTTAGGTGTCTTTGTAAACTGATCCCCCTAAGCATGTAAGCAGGCTGAGTTTATTGAACTAATTTGGATTTTACAAATATCCAGGAACCTCCGGTTGCAGTTTGTACTGAGATTTTTTCAATGTTAGATTTAAGCTTGACCTCCTTGTTTGCTATTTGCCCATTTGAGTTAGCTGTCCCAAAGGGTCTGAAATATTGAAAAATTGTTCAGTGTATTAAGGTCTGTCTTAATAGCTTACCCCCCCCTTCTGTGTCAAACTATGCTTATCTCCAGTTGCTGTGTTGTTGAACCATTTTTGAAATTCCACATTGTCTGAGCCACCAGGAGGGGCCTATAACTTCTGGTTTTGATCAGAAGCTTGACTGCTGTATTGTGGCCTTGCTGATCTATAAATGTGCAAATCTAAATTTGCCAATACAGTTATATTTTTATTTGGAATCACCTTTGTAAAATTTGATATTTTGGTCTATTTGGGTTTCAGAGCCTTCTGTAGAGCATTTAACACTGGATGTAAGCTAGAATTCTCTTTAATCGTCTCCACAAATTGAGCACTCTGGTTGAAATTACATCCCACTTTCCTATTTCCCAGTGTTAATCCATCTTTCTAAAGCTTTAGGTATTGGATTGTCCAGTGGGGTATTCCATCTGCTCCTACCCTACAACCACCTGAAGTCATTTATAAATGCATGCCATACATCTAGGCTGTCACTTACCATGGCTGAGTGATCTTTTGATATTGCATGCAATCTGGATTTAAAGTTACAAAATGTTTGCCCTGATGAGGGTAACTGGCTTAGTGCTTACCTCCGTAGCACGGGGACCTGGGTTTGATTCTAGCTTTGAGTGACTGGAGCTTTCTGGGTGCTGAGTTTCCCCCTGTAGGTTAAGTGATAGGCAGTTTAGCACAGCCCCGTAATGTCTGGGATGTCTAAGTTGGGTGGATTAGCCATGGTCTGAGGTCTGGACAAAAAACAAAGTTTGCAGCCCTGGAACAGGCCCTTCAGCCCGAACCGATCCAAATCCACTGTCTAAACCTGTTGCCCAGTTCCTAAGCATCTATATCCCTCTGCTCCCTGCCTACGTGTGTCTGTCCAGATGCTTCTTAAATGAATCTACTCTGCCTGCCTCTACTGTCTGTGCCCCCTCAACCCCCAACCCCCCCCCCCCCCCCCCCCCCCCCCAATTTTCTTTTTCAATTGAAAACAATCCTAACCTACTCGAGCTCTCTTCATAGCTAGCACCTTCCATACCAGGCACCATCCTTGGAAACCTTCTGTACCCTTTCCAAAGCATCTGCATCCTTTGTACAGTTCTGGTCACCACATTATCACAGTATTCTAAATGTGGCTGAACCATAGTCTTGTACAGTTTTAACATGACCTGCCAGCTCTTTTATTCAATACCCAGTTCTGATGAAGGCAAGCATACCAAGTGCAACCTTGATCACTCTTCTCCACCTTCAAGGTACAATTTTCCCCAGGGCTCTTCTGTTTAACTGTATAGTTGGCTGTAGAATTAGACTTTCCAAAATGCATCTTTTTTTCTGGATTGAACTCCATCTGTCACTACTTCTCCACCCAACTCTCCAGTCTGTATATTGTCCGTATTCTTTCACAGTCCCCCATGCTTTCTGCTACTCCACCAAGCTTTGTCATCTGCAAACTGACTGATCAGACCAGCCATATCCTCTTCCAGATCATTGTAATCACGAACACTGGCTTCAGTACTGATCCCTGTGGAACATCACTGGTCACTTTTTTTTTCTCTCCACTTGGATACAATTCTAATTCTTTGTGGGCTGTGGTGTTGCTGGCTGACTGGCATTTATTGATTGTCCCTTGGTGGTGGTGAGCTGCCTTCTCAAACCACTCCAGTCTACCTGATGGGAGATCTCATTTGGGAGAGTTCCAGGATTTTGACCCAGCAACAGTGAAGGAGCAGCGATGTTTCAAGTTGGAACGGTGAGTGGATTGAAGAGGATCTGAAGGAAGTGGTGTTTCCATATCTGCTGCCCTTGCTGTGGGTGGAAGTTATTTGGAAGGTGCTGTCTGAGGATCATTTTTGAATTTTCTGCAGTTAACACTTGTTACTGAGTGGTGGATACAGTGCTAGTTAAGCAGGAAGCTTGACACCATCTAGAACAAAGCAGCAAGTGTTGGAACTGCACTCATCCAGGCAAATTGGGAGAATTCTATCAGACTCCTGACTTGGGCCTTGTTGATAATGGATAAGCTTTTTTTCCCTCTGTCAGGTGAGTTACTTGTCACAGTATTCCTAGCTTTGACATACGATTTTGATCAGTGGCAGGCTCACACTTGCTCTCATTTGAACCTGGGTCCCCAGGACATTATCTGGGTCTCTGGATTGGTCTTATGGTGATACCACTTGGCCTTCACCTTCCCTTGAGACAAAGGTCAGTGCTGCCTTCCACTGTAGGGATTCTGATATGCTTGCAACCAAACGTGTTAACTCACTTTAAATTTGGGTGGATGTTATGACCTATTTTAAAAAATTTTTTCCCTTTAACTTTGGTTATCATTTGGGTGAGGTTGGTTGCACCAGGACTAGGGTGAAAATGGCAGCACTGATTACATAATTTGTCTGAAATGAGACATCTGTACCAAAAAGCCTTAAAGAGCAGCAAGAAGGTCTAGGTCTAGGTCCACCATCCTCAATCTGAATCAGGTGCGCCATGACTGTCTTAAGTCATGGGCTCTTAAAACCATCAATTACCAACACCACACTTTTTTTTCCCCTTCACCTTCCTGGTATTAGGGTTATTGTTTCTTCACCTGAGGGAAGCAGGGGTAGCAGCACTCGGGACAAATGTAATGACTAAGATTCCAACTAAATGAAGTGTGCTAATGGAAAAAAGGCTTTTTTTTAATTTAGAGCAGTTGTAAATATCCAATACTTAAGTTGCATATGTAGTTTCAGAAAAGCTTGAGGTGTGAATCTTTTTTGAAGGTAGTATTTATTGCTCATCCTAAATTGCTGTGGTAGTGGGCTGCTGGAGATCAAGAAATGGTAATATAATTTTAAAGATTGCCTGGTTTGTCTCCATGATTCTGAAGTGGTGTTTCCTTCTGTTTACCCTAATTCTACTTTTAGGTTTAGTAAGTATTGTGAAGGGAGATTTGGTGAATTGATGCCGTGTATCTGTTTTCCCTGGAGTGTTGGAGGCTGAGGGGTGACTTTTAGAAGTTTACACAATTTGAGGGGCATGGATAGGGTAAATAGGCAAAGTCATTTCCCAGGGATTTGGAGTCCAGAATTAGAGGGCATAGGTTTGGGGTGAGAGGGGAAAGACAAAAGAACCCTACAGGGCAATCTTTTTACACAGGTTGATGCATGTATGGAATGAGCTGCCAGAGGAAATGGTGGAGGCTGGTACAATTGCAACATTTAAGAGGCATTTGGATGGGTATACTAATAGGAAGGGTTTGGAGGGATATGGGCCGGGTGCTGGCAGGTGGGACTAGATTGGGTTGGGATATCTGGTCAGCGTGGGTGGGTTGGACCAAAGGGTCTGTTTCCGTGCTGTACACCTGACTCTTTTGACTTGGTGGGTACTAGCATCTCTGCCACTACTGCTCTTTTGAAGTGTATTTTAAGGTGGTGCACCTGGAATGTGGCTGTAACCAAGCCCTTCCAGGCATGTGAATATTCAATCACATTCCTGACTTCTAGATGAGACTTTAGGCCTCGGACACTTTGAACTAAATTAGTTCAATGCCCTTGGGTTGAGATGTTTGACCTGGTGAGATTCTTTTGTTGAGCTGCAAAAGATATCTCCTTCTCTTCCTCCACCCTACTCCCATATTGCCATTGACTTCAGTTCTATCAGGACTCCTTGGCACCACAGTATCTCCTCCCTTTTTTTGAATGAAGGAAATTATTCTGTTTGGCCTTGCCAAGGTCCTAATGAGGTTATGAACTGTGGTCATAGAACATAACAGTGCAGTACAGGCCCTTCAGCCCTCTGCACCAACCTGTCATATCAATCTGAAGCCCATCTAACCTACACATTCCATGTACATCCTTATGCTTGTCCAATGACTACTTAAAGTTGGCAAATCTACTATAGCAGGCAAAGCATTCGATACCCTTCCTACTCTCTCTGTGGAATCTAAATGGAGAACTGAGTAGACTGTGTTGCTTGATATTTAACAATCTGATGTAGACTCTTGTTTCTTCAAACACTAAATTTTAAAAAATGCCATTAGAAATTGTTTGGAATTTTTTTACCTATTCTCGTCAATAAAATCCCCATTGGAGAGGCAAAGGTTCTTTGCTCTTGCTTTGCCTTCATGATTTTTTAAATTATGCACTTTTCTCCAGTAGTTCTCCTGGATTACTTCCTGTCACGTTTACAGATGTGACATTTTGAAGTTTGTAAACTAACCAGTATTTGAAGTGATGTGGTATAAAGCAATTTAACACCATGTTTGTTTGTGATCTTAACAGTGAGGCTTTTGAGTTCATCTTAATACTTCAGTATGTATGTAAATGAAACTTTCAGATGCAACCTAATATCTGGGCTCAGGTGACTTAGTCAAACTGCTGCAAAGCTTGAACAATTTGAACACATTGATTATTTAAGACTTGTAATTCCATCTGACTATCAGTCCAGATTTTAATGTGTTGAATAAAACTGTTTGCTCAAATCTATCTTGCAGTGTGAACTTGTGCTTTTTTTTTTTGCTTTTGATCCCCTATAAACTTGAAAGATGTATAATTCTTGTTTTTAGTGTAATGAAAATAAACAAAGATGCTTAATTATGTGATTGAAACAATTGAAATTGACAAAAAATAGTTCCTAAAACTGCTTCAATCTTGCAGATAGCAATTTGACCGACTGGGTCTAGTATTAACCACTCATGAGCAAACTTGTCCCCACCAGCATGTATCTACTAGCAAATGATGCTTGGAATACAGAACAGTCAATGGTGTTTGGAAGGATAAGGGAGGGGGAGGAATCTAATCAAAACATAGATTACTGAATGAACTTTACAAAGATGCTGGGAAGATGTTTGCCTTAGAGTCTAGGACCCTAGGGCATAGTGTTAAAGGGAAGAGTGCTGTTAGAACGGAGATAAGAAACATCCACCAGAAATTGGGGAATCTATGGAATTCTTCCCCTCAGGCTGTGGAGACCAGGTCATTGAATATATTTTAAGGCTGAGGTTTAAATATCAAGGGTTATGGGGGCAAAAGCAGGAGAATGGGGTTCAGTAGATTGGCCATGCTTGGATGGTGGCGCAGCCTCTATGGGCTGAATGGCCTAATTCCTACTGGATAAGGCCTAGAAGGAATGTGATCGGGCTTTGATCTATTTGCTGCCGTCTTCCCATTAAATACAAATGGAATTTGAATGACTAACCATAATCAAACTGTTTTACTATATAACTAATGGGAGGAGTTCAGGCCTTGGACTGAGTAATTAGATTCAGCTAGTGGCTGAATAATTTTGTATTGGGTTTTAAGTTTTTAGGATACTATTGCCACTTTAAGGAACCTGGATTGTATGCTGGGTACATGTGCATTTCTCAACATGAAATCTCCAAGATTCTAATTGTAACACTCTGAATTGCTTGTTCAGTGTTGATACACTTTGTTGATACATAGGATCTCTCAATGCAAGGTAACATGTTACTGTTTGTACTTGAACCTTATTAGTGGAGGATAAATATAAATAACATTGCAGCCATGTAATGAAACTAGTGAATTATGTTGAACTGTTTTTCAATCGTTGAATGCTAACACCCTGAAGTCTAGCCAGAATACTCTTCAAGGCAGTATACTTTGAGCAGAGTGGCATTGGCCTTTTTCACCTGAGAATAACTGTATCCTGAATATGTTTGTTCAACTTGTTGCACATTAGCCCACCATCTTTGAAGATGGAGGGGAATTTCCTCTGGACATTGACCGTCAAAACCTTCCTGTGGAGTCGGTGCTTTTCGACACTTTCCACAATAGTGCCAGAAACTCAATAACAATTGATCTCTGCGCATAATGCCTAGTTTTAAGAAGCCATAAAATGGCAGAGCTTTTTTTTTGTTTCCCCAAAAAAAGTTGAATTCCAGTCATGCAAACAATATAACTTACTAGCCACTTACCTGTTACAGCTATCACTTTGTAGTTTGCAAATACCAGCCAAATAGCCTTTCACTCTTTTCATAGATCATGAACCAAAGCCTTCAATTTAACACTCCAGAACTGACTAATGCATTCCACTATATTGAGCTAGAAAAGTGATTCAGATAAAAGAATCAATCTTGAGGATTGAACTGGATTTGACATTGACAGTTTTATTGAGAGTGCTGGTTTTTAGGTGAAGTATGCCAGCCATTTGGAATTTTCTATTTTGAGCATACCGTACCAGTACTGAGCAGTCTCGATCAAGTATAACCTGTTCCAGATGTAAATTCACATTCACTTTGCTATGATTTGGGCACCTTTTTTTTAGTCCCATTCTTTGATCACCTGTTGCAGTGGTGTTAAACTCCTATTGTCAGCAGCTATATTGAACTTGACAATCAAATTTGGCTAGAGGTTGCCCCATTTAATTTCTTCCTTCAATACTATTACCAGTCTTAAGTATACTATGATGTTTGTGATCTTACTTTCTGTGCATTACATTGAATTTATTTCAATACCTAACATGACATCTTACCATCAAGACTTTAGATATGTTAATTGTAGTCAAGAAACAAGATTATGCAGCTGACACAAATGTCTACCATATCAAGAGACTAATGTTCATGAGCTGTTTAAACTTTGCTTTTAACTTGCTGCACAAACATTGGACTGATTTCTGAGTTTTTAGTTTCGACAATGACGACAAGGCCAGCATTGAATTGATGTTAGTTTGTCCCATAGAGAATCAGGAAGCAGCATGCGATGTTTTCAATATCATTTTAGGAGATGAGAGCTTGAAGTAAAGACAGACACTTAGCCTCTTGAAAGTGTTCATAAAACACTGAATCTGCTCTACTTTCCCCAGAGTTCCTAGGAACTTCAATTTTCAGAGCAACTGTCTTGTGTAGATGTGGGAGAGGTAAGATTGTACTCTAATAAGAATCACGGTAAAGTTATATTTTGGTGATCAGAATTCTGATTATAGGGTTTGTGTAATATTTTGATTCAGATTTGAATTGTGCTTGCTGAAGCAAAATCTTAATTCTATCACTTGGCTAGAATGACCTAATACTTCCAGGTTCAAGCTCTAATTTGCATCAGTCATGCTTGCATTATTCTGGGCTTGTCGGTGTCTGTCTACAAAAGTCAAATCTGAATATCTCTGCCAGTTAGGTTAAATCATTTTTGGATGATTTGAGATTGGTTTCCCCCACTTTTTTTTAGACCAAGGCATGCATTGCCTAGAGTCAGCACTTAGAACTGTTTTGCACTGCCATTATCAACTGCTCAACATTGGACTTGTGCTGCCCATCCTTGCATGCCCAATCAAAGCACCACCCTCTTTTTATGGTAGCCAACGAATATTCCTCTTGGAGGGGAAAAACCATATTTGCTCACTTGGTTTTGAGTTTACCCCCTTTCCTCTGCCTACTGACTACTCCCTGTAAGGGAAATATTATCATTGTAAAATGTCTATATAGTCATAGATGTACAGCATGGAAACAGACCCTTCAGTCCAACTCATCCATGCTGACCAAATATCCCAACCTAATCTCTGCCCATATCCCCCTCAACCTCTTTCCCTATTCATATACCCATCCGGATGCTGCTGCCTCTTTTTTTTTTAAATGTTGCAAATTTACCAGCCTCCACTTTGCCCTGGCAGCTGCAGCTCATTCCATGCACACCACCTCTGCATGAAAATGTCATCTCTTATGTCACTACTGTTTTTATATATATATATATATATATATATATATATATATATATATATATATATATATATAAAAATTTCCTCATCCTCATGTTGTCTACTTATCCTATCCATGGCCATAAACCTCCTATCAGGTTACCCCTCAGCCTCTGATGTTCCAGGGAAAACAGTCCTAGCCTGTTCAGCCCCTCCCTATAACTCAGATCCTCCAACCCTGGCAACATCCTTAAATCTTTTCTGAGCCCTTTCAAGTTTCACAACATCCTTCTGATAGGACAGAGACAAATTGCATGCCATATTCCATCAGTGGTCTAAGCAATGTCCTATACAGCCTCAACATTACCTTCCAACTTCTGTATTCAATACTTTGACCAATAAAGAAAAGCATACCAAATGCTGTCTTTACTATCCTATCTACTTGAGATCCTACCTTCAAGTAACTATGCCCATGCACTCGAAGGTCTTTGTTCAGCAATGCTCCATCCAACCTTACCACTAATCTGATTTGAATTTTCAAAATGCAGCGCCTTATCTAAATTGTAGCTCCTGTTGCAAAAGTGCTCTCTTTTAAACAAGCCAAAAGGAATAACTTAGCAATGTTTGAATCATGCTTCTGGCAGCTAAGATATAACTCTCCAGTGGATTCCTCATCTTCTGAAGTGTAATAGCACACTGGTTTTTCAGATCTCAACTGTGTTCAGCAAACTAGAGTCTGCAATAAATTTGACTAGTTTACATTGAAATTGAACATTTTGGTTTTTCAAAAAGGTGCTAGTGATTTGAGTCTACTGTAATGAACACCAACCTTTTCCTTTTACCACAAGTTTTTTAAAAAAAAAACTCACCTATGCAAGTAGACACTTTCTGACATTGAGTCGTAGTCACACAGCCATGCTGCATAGAAACAGGCCCTTTTGGTCCAACCAGTCCATGCCAAACAATCCCAAACTAAACTGGTCCCATCTGCCTGCTCCTAGCCCATATCCTTTCAAACCTTTGCAATTCATGTACTTATCCAAATGTCATTTAAATGTTGCAATTGTATCCATGTCCTCCACTTGAAGTTCATTCCATGCATGACCCAATCTGTTCTTGAAATGCTCCTCAGATCTTTTTTAAATCTCCCCTCTAATCTTAATGTAGCCCTTAGTCTCGCAATTCCCTATCTCTACACGAGAACTCTTAATTTTTTTTCACTGACTTGGCAACAAATTCAGCTTTTTAATGCAATTGAGTTGGATTTGCACAAGGAATTATTTGAGGAAAGTGAGGTTTTAGTGCAGAATAGGTTAACATGACTTAAGAGTTTTTGGCTATAGGTAGGATGGAGTAGGTTTTTATTTTGTTTCATTCACTCACTCATAGGATTTGGATGTTGCTTGTTGTGTCAGCACTAGTTGCCCTTTTAGTGAACTGCCTCCTTGAGCCAGTTAGCCATGTGCTTGAGATGGATCCACAATGCCATGTAAGCAGGAATTCTGGGGTTTTGGCAAGTGAAGGAATGGCACTTATTTTCAAGTCAGGATGGTGCAGAGCTTACAGGAACTTTGTCCCCATGTACCTGCTGCCTCTATCACTTTACAAATGAGTCAAATGATGAAGCTTATCCACAGGCTTTATTTTAAAGACCAGTTTCTGGTTGTGTACAAATTTTAATTAAATTTGCACTTTTTTTTTTCTCTTGCAGTGTGTTTGAACTGAAGGATTGCATAAAAAGTGAATATGGAAGCAAGTCTGTTAAATATTGGAATTTTCAAGTAATCACGTCAGATAATATGCACTTTCTTTACTGATCAATGTTATCTGGAGGAATCACACTTGGAATCTAGTTTGGCAGGATTACTGCAAGTTTTTTGCCACCTTAAGATTTTACATTAAGGATTTTCAAACATGGATGATATGAATAATACAGTGAAGTATCTCCCAAGAAAAGCAATTGATGATCATGATGAAGGGCAGTTTGGTTGCACGCTCGTGGAGCTTCGTGATCTTATGGAACTGCGATCGATGGAGGCTGTGCAAAAAATAGAAGAGTGTTATGGAGATGTCGAAGGACTTTGCACACGGTTGAAAACTTCACCTGTAGAAGGTAAACTCTTGCACTCTTCCTGTTTCAAACTAAGTTTTTTTTTCTAATGCATATACCTCTGAACAGTTCACCAAGAGAATGCCTTACTGGGAGTATGATAACTGAAGTTTGAAACTTTTTTGTTCTGAGAATTGTTTGTTTACATTTTAAAAGAATTTAAGGTTTTGAGTAGATTTAATTTTGTTATACAGCTGAAATGTTTTTTTTTGTCAAGGTCTTGGTCCAGTTTCATGAGCGCAAATCCATATTGACATTTAGATGTCAACTTTAATAATGAATTATTTGCATATTGCAATCATGAGCAGGATATGACCAAAATTGACTTTCAATTGTCTTTGCTCTTTTGGGAGCATGAAGATAATTAAGTTGTGATCTTCTTTACGCTCCCTCATTGTTTTTTAAATTTCACTTGAGAATCATTTCTTATGCAATTGAATTTATACGAATTATGTTCAATGCTCCCAATTCTGCATTTTTGCACTGTGACACTTCCTATAATCTGAGTTGCAAGACATTATTTTCATTGTACAGTATAAACTGATTTGAGTTTAACATGTAAAACTAGCAGTTTTAAAAATCAATTTTTCCTCATTGTTTTGATGTCAATTTAATGTACTTGTGTGGTAACTTTTTTTGTCCAGTTTCATTTTTGGCTCTAATCTTTTGGGACATACAATACAAGTTGATATGAACAACTTTTTAAAAATGTATTGAGCTATCTTCCTCGTGAGGATATGAAATATTGAGCTGAATAGATTATCTTCACATACTAAAAAATGGACTGATGTTTGACTTCCCCCTTGCCCTGATCCTATCTCCAGTACCCAACTATATTTCAGCGTAGCACCTCCAAGTTAAAGATTGATTATTTTGCTACTGCTTTCATTTCATAAGATCAGTGCATCAGCCAAATCTGGCTGCCTTGGTCAAAGTTTGGGGTAGCAACCAACCGTGTACAGTTACATGCTGTATTGTTGCCTAAGTTTTATGGCTCCCTAAATGTGCATCTCAAGTTGAATTTTGCACTGCCCATTTCTATAGCATGGGACAAACACTTTTAATATGCAACTTCATAAGTTAATATTTCTTCCAAATTAAGAATTACAAATTTTTAAACAACCTTTTTCAAATCCATGACCACTACCATTCAGAAGGACAGATCAAGCTGCATATAATTGGAGGGTCCATCACCTGCAAGCTTTTTTAAACTGCTAAATATACTGACTTTGATAGACATTTCAATTTGTTCAGTATCATTTCTCTTTGGGTCAAAATCCTGGATTTTTTTTTTTCCCCACCACCTTCTGAAAGACAACTAGAGATGAGCAACAAATGCTGGCACTGTTGCTTGGATCACGAGTGAATTTAAATAAACACTTCCCATATGTCCTGTGGCTCACTAACTTTTAAATGACCAGATTTGAAGGCAGAATAGTAGATGTTGTTGAATGACAGTTCTGCATGATTGGTTAGTAATGCTAGGTTGCATGGAATACAAAGGGATCTAGTCTATTGGATGCAACATTCCTTGAAGGTAGCAGACAATGGTAAAGGAGTGCGTTTAGGTTGGGACATCTGTGACCAACTATGTACTACAAAGATCAGTGCTGGGTCTACTGCTTTTCATCAGTTTATATAAAAACTATTTGAATATAGTGGTTTGATACTACCAAAATTGGTCATGTGGTCAGTGAACACTTGAGTATGATGACTCCAATGGTCTTTCCAAAAAGGCGCACCTCATTATCTACATTAAAGACTACCTGCGCCTCAGCCCAATCTAGGGCTTGAGTGAATATTGGGCCTCTGGAGGGTACCAAATAGATCTTGATGCAGGTTCATAGTGTCTGGAAAGTGGACTGCAGGTAAATAACAACATGGTGTGAAAGGCATTTGGTACACTTTACTCACTGGTCATTGGCCAGTGCATTTAGAAATTGAGATGTCAGGTTGTGGATGTGCAGCACACTGGTTCAGCCACGTTTTGGAATACTGTTCAATTCTGATCTTGGGGTCCAGAAAAGATTTACAAAGATTTGAGCTATAGGGAGAGGTTTTTTCCCCTGGTGTCAGGCTGAGGGGTGACTTGTAGAGGCTTTTAAAATCCATGGCCTGAATAGGGTCAATAGCCCCCCAGCACAAGTAGGGGAGTTCAAAATCAGTGTATAAGATATGGGGTAAGGTTTTCAAAAAGGGACCAGAGGGACAACATTCATCACAAAAAATGTGTGGAACGAGTTGCCAGAGGGAATGGAGGCTAGTACAATTTACAACCTTTTTTATAAAAAGGCATCTAGGTGGGTAAATGAATAGGAAGTGTTGAGGGATAATGGCCTAGGTTGATTTTAGGATATCAGGTCTGCATTGAATCAGACCAAAGGGTCTGTTTTCATGCTGCACATCATTGTGTTGGGGGAAGAAATAAGTTCAAAAGCAATGCGTTCTACTTTTTTTGTTTCTGAGAATATGTGAGAACTCTTCCTTTTTTTTGTCTTATTATCTGGGCCTTTAAGATTGTGGCAGGTATCCTGTTCCCATGTTGCTGCCTATTTAGATCACGTGCTGCTAGTTGACATTCTTAACTCTGCTTCCCTTGGATGAGTATGACCTCTTTGCTGTCTTCAGTTCAGAAGCTTGGATTAGTAAGTTATCTTATGCCTGTTTAAGTTTTTTGCTCCAAGTGATGCAGCTATTGCATTGGCTTATGAAATCGCAATGTTTGTAAATAGAAGCAATGGGGAAGAATTAATCCGATTTAAAACTATTATATGGTGAATTAACTGTTTCTGGCTCACATACAACTACCCAATCTTATCACCACTGCAACTTGATACATTGACTGGGTTGACTTGTTCCCTGTGTCCATGAATTAACATTGAGGAAAAAGTTGTGGTTAATCTAAAATTTGAGACATTTCAGCAGATGATACAATCTTAGATTAAATTGACTGACTGACTCTCTTTGAAAATCAGCTGGTTTGGTTCCCACTTCAACCAATCCTGATGAATTGGCACCAGAGTTTCTTTCCAGTGGCTAGGCAACAACCATGCTTGCCATGGAGACAATACAAATTTTTAACCAGTGGGTTATGATAGCCATTGGAGATCTGAATAATGGTCTCTAATGGATGTGGAAGTTTTTTGTGGTCTAGAACGCCCCCTTGTTTAATTGGGGAAGGAGTGTGAACTGCAAGCACCTGACAAATTTTTTTTTGTATGCAGTTTTAGGAAATAATGGCTGAATTTTTGAAGTCTGCACATATTTCAATTATTCCAAAAGTAGAATCTAATTTGGTTACACTTCTCCATTTTTCAGTCTTTTCAGCAGTTCAGTGTGCACCATATCCCCACTGACTTTTCCATGGGGAATCTAGTCTTCCTAAGCCTCACCCAACTCTTTTTTTTGGTGTTTTTACTTCAAAACACCACATGCACTAAAGCGTTTCCTTTGTTTTTGGCTGATTGAATCTTAATCAGGACATTCAGATTTTTTGCATTCTCATCTGAATATCACTTGCAATAAACCTGCAAAGCATTGGTTATATCTTGTCTTAAACAAAGCACATCTTTTAAACCTGTATGTTTGGGTCTCCACTTTTTCCTGCTATAGACCAGTGTAAATCTTTGCAAACAGGCTATTCGAACCCTCACTATCTAGTCAGTGACTGTTTGTTTTACTTGGTCCATTTTGTCCGGCTTAATGTCCAAGTGAGTGCCTGTTTAATTCTAGCTGCATTTATTCCACACAGAAGAAAATGCATTTTTCTACATTAAAAATATTTTGTTTGCATGTGCAGAGAAAATCTTGGTATAAACAACTTCAAACTTTCAGATGTTTTGTCGAAGACTTCAATTTGCCTCTAACATTTAAATTGTGTGGTGTTCCCAAATCTTTTGCTTTGCTTTATTTTTGAAACCTACTGATTGCATCCACCTCCAGACTGCCATACAGCACCATCAGCCCCTCCAGTGCAAATCAACTATGCTGATTAGATATTCTGAATTTAACCTAGTCCCATTTGCCAGCATTTGGTACACATCACACTCGAGCCTTTTCATATACCCATGCATATGTCATAGCATGGGTAAACACTCTCTCCTGCTTTGCTTTAAATCAGCAACGTGGTTTATCTTGTGCAGTGATCTCTGAAAATTGGAGGCCAAGAACTCATTGAAATGAAATGACTAAAGTATAACAGAATATTAACCACTAACTTTTTACAACTCTATCTTCAATATTTGTCAGATTTAACCCCCCCCCCCCCCCCCCCATTAAGATTTACTGAAAATTCAAATTTCTAAACCAGCCAGTGGTTAAATCTTAACTTCTAGATTTGTTCTCCAGGTTTTATTTGTGCCAGCTCCTTCTCTTGACAGGTACCTGAGTTCTGACCACCATGCTGCTGACAAGATGCATTTGTATCTTGTTCAGAACACTTGGTGCTGTCAGGTAGTCCCACTAGCTTTTAACAAAGGTACAGTGTACATGTATCTTAACGCAGATACCTTGAAAGCTGTAATTGTACCAGCTGCCTCCACTTTGGCAGCTTGTTCCATACATGCACAACCCTCAGTCATCTCTCCAGTGCTATTTTTTTTTAATATTCCCACCTTAAGCTTACACCCCTTCTGTTTTGGAGACTCCTACCTTGGAAAAAGACCATGGCTATTCATTATCCATACCCCTTCGACCTTTTTTATAAATGGTATAAGGTCACCCCTCGCTACTTTCCCTCCAGAGTAAAACAGCCCCAACCTGTTCAACCTAATTCTTGCAAACTTTTTTTTTCTGATCTCTTTCAAGTTTCATAATGCCTTCCAATAGGAGGGAGAACAGAATTGAATGCAGTATTCAGTGTTGTACTGATTCTGGAATGTATTTTAGCTAGAGATGGCTAAAGTTACAAGTTCAGTGTCAGCAGACTGCTTCGACCATCCAACTTTCTTCTTGTAAACAGGAAGTTAAATACTTTCCTGTTTTTATTTGCAGTAAACTGCTAAATTGAACATACAATGGTACCCTCTCCCTGTACGTTTTAATATCTGACAGATTTTTACTCCAGGGTGAATTCAATAAAGATAAAATTGATACCGTATAAGCTGCATTGTTAAAGCATTCCTTAAGTTCTGCACTGAAGATTAAGGGCTCATTAGTTGAAGGAGAGGGCTAATATTTTAGTGTTAATAGGATTAATGAATTAGAAGCAAGAAGTGTGCATAGATGGGGCCAGGACTTTGGGACCAAACACAGAATGTTGTACACTCTCTTGAAAACTCACTAGTATGGTATGGAGTGCTGCAAGATCAGGGATGATGTCTTTCAGATCAAAGGGGTGTGTGTGTGTGTCTGCCTGTGCCTGTACTGTATGTTCTGAGCTTCCATCTACTCCCTGCAGACACAAAATCAATACTCTAAACTCAAACAGTGGAGTTCTAACTTCCAGGCTAATATTTGATCTTGTCTTAAACTGATCTACTCATTGTGTATGGGTGCTTGCTCTATACACAAGCTTGTTTCCTAAACCAAGTGAATACACTTACTGTGTATTGCCAGAACCACTTCCTGTATGGTATGGACATTAAAATGCCTTCTATAAATGAGTTTTTAAGCTATTTTTTACTCGTACATGTAACTGAGTATCAAACTAAATCTCTTCTGGGTCTGGAATTGAATTTGTTTTTTCTGCCTATAGCCCTCTTTTAGGTTTTTCTGGGGAAAAAGTAGGTCTGAACTTGCAGACATTAATGGTTTTTTTTCACTTGGTGAACTGAACCCCACAGCTGTGTACCTATCAAGGATAGCAATATGGTCTAATTATAGGAAGGCAGCATTAAGATTTACAAAATAGAAAATATGTTCAGTGGCTGTGAAAATACATTTTTTTTTCCTGTGAAGACCCCTCAATTTTTAAAGCCAGTAATGGACTTAATATAGCTTTTAAATGAAGGAAAATCTACCATTCTTGCCCCACCACACTTCTTTGGTTTTTGTTGGCCAGCTAGAGTTTTGGGAGAATGCATTGCAATTAATTACTCAATTGCACATGCTTTTAGATAATCAAAACTGAAATCATTGCAATTTCATTCTCCACTCCTCCCACTCCCTGCATCCCTTTAAGAAAGCTTTGGAGATTATCTTGCTGTGGCCAAATAAGCTGACTGTATTCTGGAAGTGTTTTAAGGTTTGCAACTAGGCAGTAATTTAAATGCATTCTAGAGCACTTTAAAAATATTGTACTGTGATTCCTGATTTTTTTTTTAAACTGTATTCAAAATTGCCCCCCCCCCCCTGTTTTTTTAAAAAGGTTCTCTTTTTAGATATAAAGGTTGAACAAATGCTTTCTAGGAAAGCATTCACTAAATTTGATTGCATTTCCCTTGCATTTTTGAATTTTCTAAATGAGTGAAAAACCATTTATTCATGAATTTTGAGGCCACCTGAAGAGTTGTTCTGGTGCACCATAACTCATCACATTTTTACCTGAACAGAAATAGTTCAATACATTAGAACCAAATAGTGAGCCTGTCTTTCAGTGCTATCATCTGTGGCTCAGATAGTAGCACTGACTTCTGAAATGGAAACTTACAGGTTCAGGTTCTAGTCTGGGGCTGGAGTACAAAACTAAAAGGCTGATGTTCTAGTGTAGTCTGGAGGGAGCATGGCATTGGAGGTACTGTCTTTTGGATATGTTAAAGTGAAGCCCTTCTTGGATGAATGTAAACAATCCTATTGTGCAATGTGGAAAAAAGTGCAGTTAATTCTGGTGTCCTCTCCAATCGTTGACCCTCCTTTCATTTTAGCCTACTTTTCTGATCATCCTGTTCAGATGTTACTATACACACCTCCCCCAAGGAGGTGGGAGTTGAGCTTTGGTGCAAGAGTGGGGATAATATCACTGCATCACAAGAGGGCCCTGCTCTTTAATTCCTCTCTAAGCATCTTTTAACTGTCTGGTCGTCATTGCATTAATGAAATGTTGTGTGAGAACTGACTGCTCTGCCCACATGACTGACTACATGGCAGAGAAAGCAGTTGGCTGTAAATGTTTTTGCAATATCTGGTCACCAAAAGCTCCATGTACATGATACAAACTTGCTGTTTTACAGGTACAAAATTGGTACATTGTAAATATTTGCAAATCATTGATGCAATTGCATAAGTCTGTATCTGATTTGGGTTAGTTGTCAAGAAGCAGAATACATGTTAAATATCCAGTTAGATTGTGTTGCATTTGCATATTCATGTATATTTATAAACATGGAAATTGATTTAAGCAATCTTGCAGGTGTGCAGAATTTTAGGTCTTGTACACTATTACAGCATAATTTACAAGTAAAAAGTGAGGTCTGCAGATGCTGGAGATCAGAGGCTGAAAATGTGTTGCTGGTTAAAGCGCAGCAGGTCAGGCAGCATCCAAGGAACAGGAAATTCGACGTTTCGGGCAAAAGCCCTTCATCAGGAATGAGGAAAGTGTCCAGCAGGCTAAGATAAAAGGTAGGGGGGAGGGGTGATGGAGATGTGATAGGTGGAAGGAGGTGAGGGTGATAGGCTGGAGTGGGGTGGGGGCGGAGGCGGAGAGGTCAGGAAGAAAATTGCAGGTTAGGAGGGCGGTGCTGAATTAGAGGGAATCGACTGAGACAAGGTGGGGGGAGGGGAAATGAGGAAACTGGAGAATTGAGTTCATCCCTTGTGGCTGGAGGGTTCCCAGGCGGAAGATGAGGCGCTCTTCCTCCAACCGTTATGTTCTGGCAATGGAGTCCAAGGACCTGCATGTCCTTGGTGGAGTGGGAGGGAGAGTTAGTGTTGAGCCATGGGGTGGTTGGGTTGGTTGGTCCGAGCTCCTTGTCTCAGTCGATTCCCTCAAACTCAGCACCGCCCTCCTAACCTGCAATTCTCTTCCTGACCTCTCCGCCCCCACCCTACTCCGGCCTATCACCCTCACCTTGACCTCCTTCCACCTATCACATCTCTATCGCCCCTCCCCAAGTCCCTTCTCCCTACCTTTTATCTTAGCCTGCTGGACACATTTTCCTCATTCCTGATGAAGGGCTTTTGCCCGAAACATCGAATTTCCTGTTCCTTGGATGCTGCCTGACCTGCTGTGCTTTAACCAGCAACACATTTTCAGCCCCCAACTTTAGCTATAATCAAGATGGGATAAATAGCTTCCACTTTGTGCCCAAAAGAGCAAGTGCTCAAAGGGAAATGTAAAAACAAAAAAAATCCTGGCCTGAGATGGCTGGTTTCACCATCCTTCCAGGCTACTTCTATTGCTCCAACCTTTTTTTAAAGCATTGAGCAGCTTTTACTGTGGTGGTTTTGGTCAGCTGTCCTGTACCTCTGCCTTACTACTACTACAACAAAAAAAGACAAGACAAACTTGAAGCCACAGTATAGTCACCACCTTCTTCCTTTTTTTTTTCCCCCCCTGCACCATGCACCAACAGTGTACAGCTTAATGTTTTCTAAAAAAAATACCCTTGGTCTTGGACTGTATACATGAAAAGGTATATATTACATTGACTCAATGTATGAAAATTCACTACTGGTCTGATTCTTTTCCCACCACGGAGTGCCTCATCTGTCGCAAATCATCATGTGTCATCAATTGCATTCTCTCATCCTGTCATGAGTGTATAGTTATCAAATTAGATGGAGCTTGCTTCAACCATCCAAACAACAGGAATTCAAGGATTATGATCTGTATTTACAATTGTCTACAACATAACTTGCAATATAAATGTTGTAACACTAACATCAAGCTCAAGGTTTCCTTCTCAATAGTGCAATGCTTTCATCGATTACTTTTCTGGAAAAGTACCCAAAAGATCTTGTCAATAAGATGACACGAATACAGCACTGATGCCCAATCATTCGTATTAGTAGCCACCTTTTTTTAATGGCTTTGTGTAATTGTGTGGCAAATACTGAAGCAGCAGTTAACACCACCTTCAGACTGTCAAACTTCTTCTGTCCAGTGAAACTTTTTTTAGCACTTCAAGTCAGTCAGTGGAGCAACCACACTGCTAAATTTGGTGCTAACTTCAAATAAAAACCCTCAATACCAGGAATTGTACTACTGCCCTCTTTGGTATGTGAAACTCCCTAGTAACCTTCACTTTCACATCTGTGTGGGGGCCATCTGTCCATGTCCAATAACATCGCCCAGGAATGTGACTTTGGTCTTCTGCAAGCTCACTGAGCCAGGTTGATCACCAAGTCTGTTTCCCAAAGTTGATCAAACGACTGTGGATGCAGTAAATATTCCTTTTCACCTGACTAAAAATTATCAGGTCATCAGTACACCACACAACTAGGTAATTCATAAATAACGTTTTAGTTAGTCTTTGAAGTGTGGCTGTGAGATTTAGAATTCATAAGATTTCTACAGTGTTGAATCAGGCCCTTCAGCCCAACAAGTCCACGTCAACCCTCTGTAACCCACCCAGACCCCATCCCTATTACTCTACACTTTACACCTAACGCACCTACACATCCCTGAACAATGGACAATTTTTGGCATGGCCAATTCACCAGACCTGCACATTTTGGTCTTCTGGGAGGAGACCAGAGCACCCGGAGGAAACTCTCCCAGATACTAGGAGAATGTGCAAACTCGGCACAGATGATTGCTAGAGGCTGGAATCAAGCCTGGGTCTCTTGCTATGAGGCAACAGTGCTAACCACTGAGCCACCTGGCATGACTTTAAATTTGGTAGTATGTTCAGAGTCATGAAAGCTGAACTTCTTTGTTTCAGATAAATGCCAGTATCCTGAGTAAATCCAACTTAGGACAAAAAAAATTGTACCTCTACTTTCATATCCTATTCCACATGTCGACGACTATTGAGAATCAGCTTTTGTAACTTTAATAGTCCCCACCCAAATGTTGGGTATTATCTGGTTTGGCACCATTTTACTATAGGTGAGCTCCAGTTGCTGCATCTCACTGAATAGATGGTCTTTTGAGCATGTGTTCTGTCTGTTTTGAACCTGTATCAACTGCAGGGTCTAGTCTATAAAAATGTTGCTTAATTGGAACAGCACTTCCTATATCTGTGTAATGTTTATTTTCCACTATCTCACCATGTGATTTGTAATGGCTCTTTCAGGCCATCTCTGATTTTCCTATGGAAGTTTAATGCAGTAATTCTTTTCAGTTTAGAACTTTCTCATTTGTCCAGTTTAATTGAGGAATGTCTTCACTGTGTAACCGTAACACTCTCCCCTTTTTTTGCTTTTCTATCAAGTACCCTTTTTGAGCATATTCACACTTTTTTCTATCTGGTGTTATTATCAAATTATTCACCTCACTTGATTGCTTTGAGGCCCACTAAACCTTTGCAAAGTTTCACCTACACTTTGCTAGTGGTGGTAAAGTAGTGAATTTTTGACTACTCAGCTTTGTGTTTTCATCACGTACTGTACTAAATGTTGTCTAGCCAACTACCCACTCCAAATTTTAGGGAAAGATTACAGTCCAAATGTGGTCTAAGATGATTCACCAACTACTTATGCCCCCAAAATTTAAATCAGCTGAATTTGATAGATGCACCAAAATGAATCTTTAATTGCAAAAAGTACAAACTGAATTCCTTTATTCCAATCGTCTGGATAATCTTGATTTTATAAGCCCTCAACATAGTCTTTTGAAGTTTGCTGCTGTCAAATACTCCCTGCAATTCTGGATGATGTATGCATTGGATTTGAATTGTTCTTAAGCTATCCATAACTTTCCTGGAAAACTTCACAAAATTCTGACCTATGATCAGATTTGTTTGACTAGTTTGTACCTATTGAGTAACTCTTATACATTTTTTTTTTAGCTGTGATACTGCATAATGGAATTCCCTCTGGAAATCTCTAGTGGGCTCGCCCCTTATGGTCAGCAAAGTGATTCCCACTTCAGCTTCAACCTGAAGCTTTGACCTTGTTATCACAGTCAAAATCCTGGGATATACTTCATGTAATACCTTTTTAGTTGCCTGATGTTCCACTGGCTTTTCAACCACTAGGTTCAGTCCCACTTGTGATCCAACAATATCATTGCCATGGACTAACTGTATTCCTGAGCGGAGTTTCTCTAGTACTCCCACCACCACTTCTCTACTTTTTCACTAGGCACTCGATCTCACCTTCATGTGAATTCTCTTCTTTTCCCCCCCCACTCACTTCAGCAAAACTCTGGCTTATCCTTTTTTTTCATGTCTCCCTAGTGCTTTTTCTAAACCACCAACACTGACTTCATGTGACTACTTCTATTGCTTTTTACTTCAGTCGCCCTCAGGTTTGTTATTTTTATCCTGTGGCAAATTATCTTTATCATCTACAAGATCTTCCTTTCCCTAACTACTTGAGGATTTCTATCCTTCACAGATTGCCTTCCAACATCAATTTCAAACTTTGATTTATGAACCAACTCCAATCATCCTTCATTTCAGCTGCTAATCTTGCAGTTTTAAATCTGTTCTCCCACCTGAGTTCTCACTACTTCAGGAAGTGAATTCTTGAACTTCCAGTGAGTGTGGAAAGATGAGACCTAAGGGGCAACTTTTTCATACTGGGTGGTATGTGTATGGAATGAGCTGCCAGAGGAAGTGGTGGAGGTTGGTACAATAGCAACATTTAAAAGGCATTTGGATGGGTATACGAATAGGAAGGGTTTGGGCCAGGTGGGACTAGATTGGGTTGGGATATCTGGTCAGGATGGATGGGTTAGACTGAAGGGTCTGTTTCGATGCTATACATCTGACTCTAAATCATCTAAGAACTCACGTTGTATTTTTTTTCTTGCTTCAAGTCAACTTTCCTAATTGCTGATCTTTTCTCCCCTCATGCTTTTCTGCTGGGGTCTGCCCCCTCCTTTTTCCTCTCTACCAAGGCTATTTTTTTTCACCTCTTTGAATTACAATTTTTTAAAAAAAAACAAATGGCAGCTGCTTCACTTGCAACTGAATATTTGTTTCCAAAGATTTCAATGGCATTTCCTGGCAATCGTAAATGTCAAGTTATTGCTGCAATTTCCTCCCCTGTTTGCACAAAGGCAAACCTAACCCCCAGCTAGTTAGCCAATTCCAACAGCTTTGCCTCACTCTTGTGACATTTTAACTACCTGAATCTTTCCACCCCTTTCACCTGCTTCAACTTCTCTCCATCTGATCAGCCTTCCACTCCAACCCCAAACCAGCTGACAAGAAGTGTGGTAGTTTTGTGTGCCAAACTACCTTGCTGAAGACATGTGCCAACTTGCTGACCCTCTCCTACTGCCTCTTGATCACAACCTGACCCCCTCATCACCAAATAATCTAGGCTATATACCAGTCATTTGCCTCAGATCTCCCATTCATGGCCTCAACCACCTTTTTTTTTAAACAGTGCCTTCAACCCCATGCTGCCAATTGCCATCTTCTCCCTAAATGTCAACAAATTATCTCTGCTTGCTTCTGCCCCACTGAATTCATCTCCTTATCTAGCCTCCATCCTATTCCTTATTTTTTTACATCCAGGAAGACCACCACTACCCGCCCCCAATTGGCAGTTCCCCCAGCTCCCATCACCTCCCCTTCACCGTGGGCATCCAATCTTTCTACACCTATGTTTCCCTGATAAGTGGTCCTCGCCCTAAATGTTTCCTTTTCAATCCTCTCTCAAACTAGAGGGGTGACCATGGGTCTGAGCTATGTCTGCCTCTTAGGGTATGTGGAACAGCCCCTCTTCCATAGTTATGCTGGTACCATTTTCCCCTTCGCTTTATCAGCACTGCCTCCTCCTTCCCATGAGAAGGAGCTTGAACAGCATCTATTTCACCCACACCTTCCTCCCTTCCCTTCTTGGACCTCTCCATCTCTGGCAACTGACTTAGCATCTATTACAAACCCCGACTCTCTCAGCCACCTTGATTTGAACATCCCACCCTTCATTTTTCCCCTGCAAAAATGCAATCCCATGTTCCCAATCACTCTGCCACCACTATCTGTTCCCAGGGATGAGTGAATCCACTCCATGACACATCTTATGTCAAAGATTGCAATTACCCCTCTCCATGATCAATGCCCTCAACCACATCCTTGTTTCCTCCCCTCCCCTCACAGCAGGGAGTCATTTGGGTTTCCTCTTTGATTTTACTGCACCTGTTTGTGGTGTGGTCTCCTGTAAATCAGAGTTCGAGCATAAACTCTCAAACTGGTTCAGAGAACTTTCTTATGGGCAGTGTTATAGCCAACCCTACTTCCCTAGTTGCCAGCTATTTCAACACCATCTCTTCTGCATCTTCTCTCCCCCCTCCCCCCCCCCCCCCCCCCCCCCCCCCCATGTCTGTCCATCTAGGCTGCAGCCTCCATCAAAAATAAGGCCACACACAAACTGGAGGAAGGACACCTCATCATCTTCTGCTCCACCCTCAAGCATATAGCCTTTAATAAAGTCTCTCCTCATTCTAGGCCTGGCCCAGCCCCACCCCACCACATGCACTTAGCATGACTCAACCTGTCTTCCTTCCCACCTATCTGCTCCACCCCTCCCAGTGTCCAAACAGCCATCACCTACCTGCATTCATCAATCAATCCCACCCACTGCCCCCCTGTCCTGATGAAAGGTTTCAAACTGAAAAGTCAACTCCCTTTCTCCTGCTTGACTTGCTCTGCTTTCTCCTCTCCTTTTTTTTAGTCCAGTCTATAGAACTCCTGCAGTAAGTACTTGCACCTCCCAAAAAAACTTGCTACACAAGATGTACCCTGGTTCAACCAACTGAATTCAACACCCAAAGCACAGACACTAGCACCTACCATTCACTCACTCAGTCCAAAAATCCAAACCCAACTTGGAATTGGATTTTGATCCTGAATGAGCTGCCTCAATATTTTAAGGTAGCCTAATCCTTTACATTTTGCCTTATAAAAGTAAAGTGTTGTGCTCTGGATGGAATGCAGCTGGTGAAACTACACTCTATTAAGCAAAACAATATTTTAAATAAAACCAAAGAGGAATTTAGAATAATTTGACTATTGGCAAACTTGACAGAATAATACAGTATCTATTACTAATCACTAATTTCCTGGTTTATCTGTAAAGCAATATCTTAATGTCCTAACTAAATGATTTTCTATTAAAAGTATATCTTTGTCATTCTGAATTGCATCTACATTAAGCCCATACTTACACTTGAAATCAATCTGAATTTGCTGTACCAGGTCTTACCAGAAGCTTTATAGGTTCTAAGTCATTCTCCTTGATTTTGCACCATCACTGCTTGAGGGTACTTTACTTTGTTACAATTATTGTAAATTTCAGAAAATGGTATTTCTATTTTCAACTCAGTTCAAAAGTATAGGCCACTAATGAATGGTCCACCTTCTACAGGATTCCAAGATTCTTGTTTTAAGTAGTGGCTTTGAGCAGTGTCTCTAGGTACTTCACAAATTTTGGCGAGCTCATTTAACATTACCACCAGTAATAGTCGTCTCAATGACTATTCTTTCCTCTTTCCATGTTCGGACTAATGTTTTGGAATCTGGGATGGTTGCATCTTTCCTTCCACTAGATGCGGTCATCGCTGTGCATCAGTCTGTGGTAGTTCAAATGGGAGAATGAATGTAAAATACTTTGGATTCATGTCATGACTGTGTATATGAATATTACCAACTCTTAAATTGAAAACTACTAGCATGTTGTAGTTGTAGCATGTTGGCTGTGGTTGGGGCAGCATGGTGGCTCTGGTTAGCACTGCTGCCACAAGCATCAGGCATTCTGGTTCAGTTCCACACTCAGTGCAAACTCCAGTTTCCGTTCACGTTGTGCCTGCATAGTTTCCTTTTGGGTGCTCCAGTTTTCTCCCCAAGAACTTTGGGCAGTTGAGCAAGGCTGATCCATCTGTGTCCAGTGATGTGCAGACAGTGGATTTGCTGTGGGGATACTGTTCAGCGGGTCGGTGAGGCCTCTGGATGAATAAAACATTCTGGATCCAAATTGTTTTAAAACTGAATTTACGCAAGTCTGAAAGGTGGTACAGTATCAAAGTTCACTTTATTCCCAATTTGGGATGGCATTCAACTTTTTCATGTGGTTTGTGTAATTTCACTAATTTTCCCCAACCACCATTCCTTTTTTTTGCTATTTGGAGCAAACCATTGGTGTGAAGTTGTGGTAACCTTACTACAGTGTAAACAGCAGTGGCAGCATAGCCAATGAACTTCCTATGACCCCAAACCTAGAAGGCAACTGTACGTGCACCATTAAAGGTGCAGGAGTCGAAGTAGGCTATTCAACCCATTGAATCTGCTTTGCCATTTTAATTGATATGGCTGATCTGATCAACTCCACCTTTGTGCCTTTTTCATAAACCTTGATTCCCCTAATAATAAAATCAAGTATTTAATATATTTAACAAATCTACCTTGACAGCTGACTGTAATAAAGGAATTGCACAGAATTGCTATTTCTAAGTTAATAAATTCCTTATCACTAGAACATGTGACTCCCTTTGATGCCCTTTCCTAGAATAGGAACAGCAGGATTGGAAAATCTCATGTGCCCTTTCAACCTCCCCTGTTCTAGGGTAAATTAACCTCCAGTCTGTCCAATCTCTCAACTGGAACAGTCCATCCCAAGCAACGTCCTGGTCAAACTCCTCTGCAATCTCTCTAGTGCTATTGTGACTCTCCTATAATGTGGATTCCAAATTGCTCTCATACTCTGGCTGGAACCTAACCAACTTTTTTGATCAGTTCCAGCATAACTTCCTGATCTTTATCTCTCAACTCAAGGCAAGTATATCCATGCCTTTTTATAAAGGACCAGTGTACATGCACAAAGGCCTCTCCTTTTGTTCTTCCCAGCATCCTACCATTCACTATAACATTCTCTTAGTCCATCCTGTCCAAGTGCATCAGCCGGTCTCATCCTCTTGTTTCCTTTCCACTTTCTGCTATCCTTAACTGGTTAACCACAGTTGTTTTGATCTTTGTTCTGCCAAAGGAAGCATGTTCTTAAACGTCTGCCTTTTTTTTCCTTAATAGTATTTGCTGTTCCAATCCACCCCTGTCATCTCTACCCATATTTAAGTTCAGCACAGTTGTTTCTGACAAATTCTTCCCCATGCCATGTTATGGTCACTCATTCCAAATGAAATGTTTTACTGTCATTTTATAAGCTTGCCTTATTATACATCACCAGATTAAAAACTTGGATTAACCAAGAATTAGGAAACTTTTTTCTTATGGTTACTTCTGCCATTCTGACTCTCTACATGAAGCCCATGGTGTATTGCCACAAACTTTATAACCTGTAATTATTTGGAAGTATCTTAACTTTGGTTTCTTGTGTATTTTTAAAGTATCATTAGATAAATTCATAATTAGGATTTCTTGTGCTAAAATGTACCTCTGCTTACGGAGGAAAATTGAATGGAGCATATGTTCCCTTTTTAACAGATGATTCAGTTCCTGCTGCTTAGTGTTGAGGTAGGGAAGCCCTTTTTTTCACTGTATTCAATCCCTGCTGCCAAGCTGTTCTTAACCAATTTCTTCTGATTACCTGCTGACCATCCTCAACAACGAAGGGCAAAGTTTTTTTTCTTGACTGGATGGTTAGCTTTGAATGCCCAAGTTCAAGTCATGAGAAAAGTTAGCTGGTTGTTGGCATTTTCATTAAAAGGAAATGGGATATAAAAGGACACTTTGCTAAAACTACGCAAGGCACTAGTCAGACTAATCGCGCTCCCCTTATCCAAGGATTGATACACTGGATATGGAGGCAGTCTAAAGAAGTTCATTAAGCCAATTCCAGTAATGGAGGGACCCTCAAGTATAGGACTACTGTACTAAACCTGAAATATAGATGAATGAGGGAATCTTCTTGAAAACATAAGATCTTGAGGTAAATGTGGAATGACTTCCCCCTTGAAAAGGTAGGACCAGAGAGCATAATTTGGAATAAAAGTTCTCCATTAAAACTGAGGATTTTCAATTTCTTCTAGTGAATCTGTGGAATTCTTTAAAGCCGAGAACTTGAGGCTGCCTGGCTAAGTATATTCGAGGCTGAGATGGATGGTTTTGTTTAAATTAGTGGGGGCATGAAAGATTGTGGGGCAAAAGCAAGAAAATGAAGTCTAACTATCTCGCTGCAGATTTGATGGGTTAAATGGCCTATTTTTGTTGCTGTGTCTCAAGCCCTTCAGTGAAAGAAACCATCCTTTTGGTTACCATTCCCATCCTAAATTAGAATGGGGCAGTCTAAACCATGCAACAATGTAAATTCTGATGTCACAAATGTAGTGAAACTTAATCACATTGTTTAATATGATTTTGTTTAGTAAATCTTGTGTGGAGAAAGTTTCTTTTGAATCTCTTCCAGCTCCAGTAACTGCCACTGTGCAAATGGGGAGGGATGGAGAATAGTTCATGTTTATAACTCCTTGAATGCAGCACCCTGACTAATTAGAACACCTGTTTAATGGAACTTAACATCCACTCTGGTTTTTTTCATAAGGAGGATTTGAGTCTAGGGATTTCTCATTCTGCTTTTTCTGGATTGTTCCAAAGCATGGCTGCTAAATGCATGTTTGTTTATGCCAAATTTCTTCAGGTTTTTTTAAGAGTAAATCAAATAGTTGGGAGTTTTGGTTCCTCTTCAGCTTGTATCACTCACTTTTAAGCTATTTGTTTACTACATTTAATATTCTACGTTTGTGTAGAACAACAGGTTACTCTACGCATGCCAAAATTGAAATGGGCTTATCAGACTCCATGTTAAGAAGCATGTAGGTTATACTAAAGTCAGAATTTGACCATATGTGGCAAATATATTGGAACTTTTTTCCAACTGTTTAAAAATTCACAACTCTTGACTGGAAGCTTTAATTTGGAATAACTAACTGAAATGTTTTGTCTCTGCAGGATTATCTGGAAATCCAGTGGATCTCGAAAGAAGGCATCATGTTTTTGGAGAGAACTCTATACCCCCCAAAAAAGCAAAAACATTTATTCAGTTAGTATGGGAAGCACTTCAAGATGTTACCTTAATTATTTTAGAGATTGCAGCCCTAATATCACTTGGCCTTTCTTTCTATAAACCTCCAGGGGGAGATGATGAAGGCAAGTATTCCTAATTAATTTGAAATGTTGTGAATACCATGTTAATTATGGCTGCTCTGGAGATGAAATACCTGCACACACCTCTCTAGACTTGTGGTATTCAAAATGAAATATTGTAACTGCCCTAGTTCTAGAAATTGAGCTTTTTTGAAACTTAAGACTAATATGTTGAGGGTCCCTAAATATTTTGAAGGTGGAGATCAATTTTTAGGAAATCTAAAGTTATTTAGGGTATTGGAAGGTGGAATTTGAAACAAAGCAGATTGCTTATTGAACCAGTTTTTTTTTGGTGCATGTGGTCAAGTGACCTTCCTCAGCTTCTATATCATATGTTGGGATGTAAACTTTTAATGTACTAAAATCAGACTTAAAACTCCTGGTCTGAAACAATTGACAGCTTATCAATGCACTATTCCTTCAGACTTTGTATAAGGTGACACTTTCACTTTCTGCATTATACATTATAGCCACAGTAGAGAATTTGCAGAGCTAAACTTGAAAAAAGAACTTAGCTAGTTCTATTGGAAAAGCTAAATGTGGGCTCTAGTGTTAATATATACTTTGCAAATTGTACGCTGGTTATGATCTTAGATTAGATTCCCTGTTGTGTGGAAACAGGCCTTCAGCCCGACAGGTCCACATCAACCCTCCAGAGTATCCCACCCAGATCCATTTCCCCTACCCTATATTTACCCCTGACTGATGCACCTAACATTTAGCATAGCCAATGCACCTGACCTGCACATCTTCTGATTTTTATGGGAAGAAATCTGAGGAAACCCACCCAGATGTGGGGAGAATATGCAGACTCTACAAAGTCACCTGAGGTGGGAATTGAACCTGGGTCGCTGGTGCTATGAATTAGCAGTACTAACATCTGAGCCAAATTGTAGATATTGGCTCTTCTGGAGCCATTTGGGATGTAAAAATCTGCTTCATAGGAAATATTGCTTCAAGCATCTGCAGTGAGAATATCTTAATGTGAACTCGTAGGTCCATAGTTGCACCCTGTAAGACTTTTAGCTACAATTAAATACAAAAATATTTTTGTAATGTAAAATACTTTGGAAATCTGAAATAAGAACAAAATAGTAAAAGATGCTGATCGGACAACATCTGTTCTGACATGCTAATGCTTCTGTCAGGAAAACACTTCACAACTGATTACAGGCTGTCAACCTTAAAACGTTAACCGATTACGGAGTTGCTTCCTGACTTGGTGTTTTATTTGCTTACTGCTTTAACGTGAGCCTGTACATCTTGCTGTAATAGCACACTTGTTGCCACCCCACCCCCAAAGGTAACGACTATAAAAATCTCAACTTTGGTTTTGCCACCAGAAGTTCCAATCTATCGTGAAGCTGAACTTGAGCTCTCAAAGGGACAAAATTTTGACAATTTGAATTGAAGCCTTTGACTGCTTTCTACTTGTCACTTGCAAGTGAGCATGGTAGCTGACCACTTCTCATACCTTTGTTCCAAGCAGGAAAAAAACCATTAGAAATGAGGCCCAGTGTACACTTTTTTTTTCTTTTCAAGCCACTGAGCCTGCTCTTTTTTTTAAGCTAGATCATGGCTGATCTACCTCCTATCATTCCATCTATCCTTTTTTTTAAAAACCTTGAACTCTCTCCAACCCCACCCCCTACACCCCCCACTTCCAGGTAATGGTCCAAAAAGATTGGTTCCTCAATTAGGCTAGTCAATTGTAGCATTGATTTTAATGTAGGTCACCAATGAAAGTTATTTTCTACTAAGCTTGACTAATGCAGTATTTCTGGTCAGTCTGATGCTTGGGTGATGATGCAATTGGACTGGTTGAATCTGATTTTTATAGTACTTGTGAAATCATTCTGCAATTAATATCAAAACATGAGCTAATGTCTTTTATAACCTGTTCTTTCTGCAGTATGTGGTACAGTAACAGGTGGTGAAGATGAAGGTGAATCAGAAGCTGGTTGGATCGAAGGCGTTGCTATTCTTGTTTCAGTTATATGTGTGGTACTAGTTACAGCTTTCAATGACTGGAGTAAAGAGAAACAATTCAGAGGTCTACAAAATCGGATTGAACAAGAGCAGAAATTCACTGTGATAAGAGGTGGCCAGGTTATCCAGATTCCTGTGGCAGAATTGGTGGTTGGTGACATTGCACAAGTTAAATATGGTAATTTTCTACTTTCACCACTTATTCTATAAACTGAACTGGAATCTCAGATTTTAATGACTTCAAGTAAAGATTATTTCACTTTATAAAATATTACAGTTGTGCCAGTGGTAGGGGGCAATGAGTAACTTGTGGGATTGGTGGTGGATTATAAATACACAAATGCAAATTTTCATTGTATCTGGTCAGACAGGATGAGATATCCAGGTCTCTCCCTCAAGCATTGGTCATGTGCTTATTTAGATTTTAGCTTCTAGTTGAGCACTGATCCAAGGAAGAGGCAATGGCATAATGGTATTATTGCTTGGCTGGTAATTAAAGTATCCAGGTTCAAATCTCTCCAAGTCTTTCAGTCTAAAGTCTAATGATGACCACAAACCCTTTGGTTCTCACTTTTTTCAGGGAAGGAAATCTACAGTTGTCAACACTGTAGTTGACTTTGTGTTATCTTCTGAAATGTCATTCACTTATGTGGAACAGGTCATTCAGCTCAGTCCACGTTGACCCTGCCTTTAGTCCATAGAATCTCTCCAAGCATTTCTTTTTATTGTACTTGTATAGCTGCAGCATTTAAAAGGCATTTGGAGGTCACATCCACTTCCTGTGGAAGTTCATTCCACACACAACTGTTTTTGGAAAAACATTGCCACTTGTCTTTATTTTGATCTTTTGTCCTCATTTTTAAAAAAGTCCTGCACCTAAGGAAAAGACACCTGCCATTCACCTTTTAATCTATGTCCCTCATGCTCCAGTACAAAAGATTTGGCATCTTTTTAATTCCAACTATCCATTCTCAGCAACATCCTGGTAAGTCTTTATCCCCTCCAGCTTAATAAAAATCATTCCTCTTGTTTCTTAGTCAAGGTTGGTCACCATTACAGACTGTCTCTAGTGCCATCATTGCACTCTACCAGCAGGACAGACAGATCTAGCATGTAGTAGATATAGGTAGTTGTGCTGCAGAACCTAAAGATTGACTCCGGACTACATGAATTCTCATGTATCTGGTCAAACAAGGGCAGGAAAGCTGCTTGCAGATTACCATGTATCACTCCCCTTTGCCTGACCAATCAGTACTCCATGTTGACCACCACTTGGAAGTATTGAGGGTGACAAGGGCACAATGTATTCTAAGTTGGGATCTTTAATGTCTACCATGAGGAATGGCTCAGCAGCTGTGCTAATCAAGTTTGTCAAGTCTTTAAGGGACAACTACTAGATTTTCGGGGGGTGGGAGGGAGAAGAAAAGTGATTTTAAACCAGCAAAATATTTGACCTCCTCATGACTGATCTTTGCAGTCACATCTGTCCATGACTATGTAAGTGACCACTACCCAATACTTGTGGACATGAAGTACCCTTTTTCATATTGAGAATACCCTCCATGTTAGTGGCACTCCCATGCTGAATGGACTAAATTCACAACAGATAACTGACTAGGCATCCATGAGGCACTACAAATCATCAGAATTGTGTTCAATCTTGATGCCTGTCACATCCCTCACTTTACCATTGCACCAAGCAAGAGATTGTGTATAGATGTACCAAAAGCAGCACCTGGCACACCTTAAAAATGGAATTGTAATGCAGTGGTACTTCTGCAGAGCATAATGCAGCAGGCAATAAATCTAGTAATCCCACAACACCCCTCAACTAATAGTAATCTATTAGTTGAGGGGTGATGGTCAATTAACAAATAACTAAAGACTGAACAAATCCTCCCATCCTCTGGAGGAATCCAGAGCATCTTGAAGTGATACCAGATCTTCAGGCAATTCAGTTTACTCTCTGCAATATGATTTGGCTGAAAGCCATACAGTTGAAGCTTTGGGCCCTGCCAGTATCCCAAGAGTAGTACTTGAGATATGGACTCAAGAGCTCTCTGCACCCTTACCCATTCTAATGCAGTATAGTTGCAACACTGGCATTGACAAACTGGAAAGTGATCAGCTTGGTCTTGTCCACAAAGCAGGACAAATTCAATCTGGCCAATTAATTTAAACACCTGTGCAGTCAGTTGTGAAGCTATGATACTGCTGAACAATCATTTTACAGTACCTGCTCACCAGTGCCTTGTTTGGTTCTGGAATGAAGCATTATCCATCTTTTTGGATCAAGAGTGCAATGAGTCTAATTATCAGGACCCAGATTTCTAGTGAATACAAAGAAAGACCTTCACCCTTGACATTTGACTGGGCCGCAAAGAGCCTTTGTTTATTTGAAGATGGGATTCTGGGAAAGCTCTAGTTGTCTTGCACAAAACCAGATGGTTGTGATAATTGGAGGTTGCTCATAGTAGTCCCTAGACATAGGTGCAGAATTTCCTCCAGGATCGTGTCCCAGGGCCCAGACAGCTTCAGCTGCTTCATCACTCGTCTTGCTTCCATCTTTAAGGTCTGAAGTTAGATCACTTGGTACTGAACAATTTATATTTGTTACCTCGTACCAATTCAAATGCAGCAAGCCCTGAGCAATATTCAGGCAAGGATTGATGGTTGCAAGTATTTTCAATGAGAATCTCCACTTCACATTCAATATCATAACTATTCCTGAATCTCACCATTTTAACAAGTGAATTGCTGTTGAGTAACTAGAATGAGCCATCTACAGTGGCTGCAAAACAAATTGAGGTTGGAATTTCTGTCATGAGTAGCTCACTACCTGACTCATCCTGTCCACCATCTACAGTACATTCCATGTGATTGGATACTTGGTCAGATGACTGCAATTGCACAACATTCTACTTCAAAATCACCCTGAACTTTACTGTCTTGCGACTATTAGACAATAGGTGCAGGAGTAGGCCACTCTGCCCTTTGAGCCTGTACCACCATTCAATATGATCATGGCTCATCGTCCTTAATCAGTATCCTGTTCCTGCCTGATCTCCATAACCCTTGATTCCACAATCCTTGAGCTCTATCTAACTTTTTTTTCTTCTTAAATGAATCCAGAGACACGGCCTCCACTACCCTCTGGGGCAGGGCATTCCACACAGCCACCACTCTCTGGGTGAAGAAAGTGTCTCCTCATCTCTGTCCTAAATGGTCTACCCTGTATTTTTAAGCGGTGTCCCCTGGTTCGGCATTCACCCATTAATGGAAACCTGTTTCCTGCCTCCGGAGTGTCCAATCCTTTAATCTTATGTCTCAATCAGATCCCCTCTCAGTCTTCTAAACTCAAGGGTATACAAGCCCAGTTGCTCCAGTCTTTCAGTGTAAGGTAATCCTGCCATTCCAGGAATTGACCTCATGAACTTACGCTGCACTCCCTCAATAGCCAGAATGTGTCTCCTCAAATTTAGAGACCAGAACTGCACACAGTACTCCAGGTGTGGTCTCACCAGGGCCCTGTACAACTGCAGAAGCACCTCTTTTTTTTTTTTCTTTTTTTTTTTGCTTCTATACTCCATCCCTCTTGTTATGAAGGCCAGCATGCTATTAGCCGCCTTCGCTACCTGCTGTACCTGCATGCTTACCTTCATTGACTGGTGTACAAGAACACCCAGATCTCTGTACTGCCCCTTTACCTAAATTTGATTCTATTTAGGTAGTAATCCACCTTCCTGTTCTTGACACCAAAGTGGATAACCATGCATATTTTATTTATCCACAATAAACTGCATCTGCCATGCATCTGACCACTCACCTAACTTGTCCAGGTCACCCTGTAATCCCCTAACATCCTCATCACATTTTACCCTGCCACCCAGCTTAGTATCATCAAATTTGCTAATGTTATTGCTAATACCATCATCTATATCATTAACATATATTGTAAAAAGCTGCAGTCCCAGTAACTGATCCCTGCAGTACCCCATTGGTCACTACCTGCCATTCTGAAATGAAGCTGTTTATCACTATTGTTTCCTCTCAGCCAACCAACTTTCAATCCAAATTAGTACTTTTGCCCCCAATACTATGCACCCTAATTTTGCTCACTAACCTTCTATGTGGGACTTTATCAAAAGCTTTCTGAAAGTCCAGGTACACTACATCTACTGGATCTCCCTCTTCCATCTTCAGAGTTACATCCTCAAACTCTGAATTGTTAATGTACCGTACACAATGCAAACCAGAAGTTTACGGAGGCTCCTTTTGACAGCATCTTCCATACTCCTCAACCCCATCACCCTGAGTAGTGGGGAAGTGGGTGAATGGGAATGAAAGTTTCCCTCCACTGAATTCTTTGTTACTGGGCCAAAGTGATAGTTGCTAATGGAATTGGCATACCTCTAGTGGTTCAGATTGTGATTAACTTAATATGTGACCTGGTTTTTAAGGTGACCTTCTACCTGCTGACGGTGTGCTTATTCATGGAAATGACCTGAAGATTGATGAAAGTTCCCTGACAGGGGAGTCTGATCATGTGAAAAAAGGCCAAGGAAGAGATCCACTACTTTTGTCTGGTAAGATGCAGCATGAAGGTACTAAACCAACTGTTCTAAGCATGATAGACCACTAACTTTATTTCCCAATTGAGATGTGAAGTTGATTCCAAATCTATCGTGTCTAAACTGCTTCCTGAATGAAGGGTGAATGCAGGCAATTAGTCTCATTTTTTGTGGAAAGATACTACTTGGGTGGGTTGAAAGGTTGGGAAGGAGTAATGAAACCAGAGTCCACCACAGCTTTGGCAGCATGGCTTTAGGCAGATGGTTGGATCTACAACTCCAACTTGCTGGTAGGTATGGTGAAATTGAGAAAAGTACAAAAAGCTAGCTAACAATGCCAATATTGGCAATGGTGGATAGACTGCGTGCACAAATTTTGAGGAAAAATGCTTTGACATTTAAGTGTTAATGGTCCACCAATAAGTGGTGGACAACAAGAAAGCCAAATGTTACAGCTATGGTGGAGGAGTGCAGTCATAGTTAAGCCCCAGAATGCCAGAATTGCACTTTTTTTATAAAATGTTTTCATTAATTCAAATGATCAAGACTTTCCCATTGTCATGAGATTTTTACCAAGTTACTTTTAATTTTGTTTTTTTAACAATGAAAAAGTTCCTAAAATAAGTGGCAGTGATTTAATACCAAAAGTATAATCAGGGAATGAGTATCTCTATCTAAAAGCAGAAATACACTCAACTCAACAGAATCTGCACAGATTTCTTAAAGGAAAATGTCCCTGTTTAATGAAGGTCTGAAAACAAATTTCATGATTTTTTCAGATCATTTATCTTGTTTGCACTAAATTGCATGATCACTATGGACAAATGGAAGATCTTGCAAATGAGGCTTCAGTTTGGATGGAAATCAGTCTGCATCCAAGTTTTTGGATAGTGGTTGTAATTTGGCTATTCAAGTTTTACGAGCAGTCACAATACCGATGTGAAAACTTCCAGGTTCCCATGTGCCTGAAGGGCTCATGCCCGAAACATCGATTCTCCTGCTCTTTTTGGATGCTGCCTGACCTGTGCTTTTCCAGCAACACATTTTCAGCTCCCATGTGCCTCAGCCAAGAGTCTTGCAGCTTTACTGATACCTCTGGTCTTTCTCTTGGAATGTAAAAACCATTCCAACCAGGTGTTTTGAAACTGAATGAAATGGCTTACTGAAATACAAATTGGCGCACTCAAATTTGAGCTTGTTGACAAAACATTATGGAATGCAAGGTACAAAAATTGGGTTAGGTAAAATCACCATAGTCCTCCTGATTATGAAGGTTGTGCTCATTTGGAGATCCAGCTTGTAATGTTTTAAGCTGAGTCACCATGCCTCAGGTGAGGGAAGGAGTTGAGGGGAGAATCCTCCATGATAACCTGAGCCAGTGCAGCAACTGAACCCATGCTGTTGGCATAATGCTGCATTGCAAGCCAGCCATGTGAGCTAACCAACCCCCATAAGACTTGGAAAAGGCACTGACCTAAACTATGGAAGCTTGTAGAATTCTGATAAGATATGAGCTTTTGTGGATGTTGTTTACATGGGAAACTATTAATAGTTTTAAAGCTAGTGTTAAATTTATAAATGTCAATTTCTGCTTTTTAATACATTCTTTATATTGCCTATTTACATTTCTTCCCAATTATATTAAAAGTACCCTTTTGCTTTGTTATGGAGCAACACTTGGGCAATTTGATCTTGCTTATCCATTTCTACAGCAGGTTGTCAGAAATCACCCTTGCCCTTGCCTGGTGTAACACCTGCCCATCTATCACCTTTCTTTGTTATCAAAGGCCCAGAGATGCTTCCCAGGTGAAACAGCACTTCACCTGCATTTTGCACAATGCCCCTGGTCTAGGAACTCCCCACATGTTTGGAACACTACCCACACCCTCCACCACCACCACCAAAACTTTCATTTCCCTGGCCCCCAATGCCTCATCTTCACCATGGACATCCAGTCCTTTAAATGCCTCCATCTGCTATGACTAGGGCCCTCAAGTTTCATCCTCTCCTGGCATCCCCACCAGTACCACTCCGCTGACACTTATTCGTTTAGCTGAACCATTCCTCGCCCTCCATATTTTCTCCTCTTTGAATCTCCCACTTCCTCCAGATGAAAGGGATAGCCATGGGCCCCAACTTTGCCTATCTTTGTTTGTAGAACAGTCCATCTTCAGTTACACTGGCCCCATTCCCAACATCATCCTCCGCTACATTGACTGTGTATTCGCACCACCTTATGCTCCCGCAAGATCAGTTTATCAACTTCAATGCATTCCACCCTGACCTTAGTCCTGGTAAACTTATCTCAGACACCTCCCTCACCTGGACCCCTCCATTTCCATAAACTCTGATTGATACAACACTGACAGCTTCTACAAACCCACTGACTCCCACAGCTACCCGAATTATACCACCTTCCACCCTGCCTCCTGCAAAAATCCTATCCCTTATTCCCAATTCCTCCTTCTGTCACATCTCTCAGGAGGACAATTTCCACTACAGAATACACCAGACGGCCTCCTTCTTAAAGACTGCAATTTTCTCTCCCATGTGGTCGATGCCTCCAGCACATCTCATCCACTTCCAGCACCACCGTTCTCGAGCCTTACCCCTTCAACCGCAACAAGGACAGAAACCCCCGGTCCTCACCTTCTACCCCCACCACCCTCTGAAATGGTGGAGGATGATGTGATGTATACAATCACCTACAAATGGACCCCACCAGAGATATTCCTCCCCATCCTGTCCATCTTTCGTAAAGACCATTCAGTCAGTGACTTTCTTCAGGTCCATGCCCCACCCCCCTTTTTTTTTCTTCCCACCATCTCCAGTCCACTCCATTTTGCTCACAATATGGTCATTATCTATATTGGGGGAAACAAAGTGTAGACAAGTGTACTGCTCTGCAGAACATCTCTGCTGCCTGCCACTTTAACAGCTCCTGTTCCCTTCCCAACATCTGTTTTGGGCTTGCTATAGCACTCCAGTGAAGCTCAGCACAAGCTGGAAGAATAACACTGCAGTTTCTGCTTGGGAATCCTGCAGCCCTCTGGACTTAGTATAGAGTTCAATAATTTTAGGGCCTGAACTCTCCCAATCCATCCCCCTACCCCACGCACCAGACCTTGTTATCATTAGTGTCTGCCATTACACACTACCTATTGTTGGCCTCTAACAATCTGGCTAGGAGGGTAAATAGTGTTATCTACTCCTTTTTGTGTCTCCAACTATTCCCTCTTTTGGGCTCTATCCCCATGTCTCACTTTACTCCCTTACCCTCTTCCCCCTTTCCCCCCCCCAAACTCAATTTTGGATATAAAATGACTTTTTCCTAACTATCCATTCTGAGGAAGGGTCACTTTGGCACACAACGTTAAATGATCTCTCTTCAGATGCTGTCAGACCTGCTGAGCTTTCCCAGCAGCTTCAGTTTTTATTTGATTTACAGTTTTCACTTTTTTTCCACTTTGTTTTCCAAGCTGCTTGAGATTAATCTGTTTTCTGCCAGTGTTAAGGCCCTGCATATCCAGTCGCAGAATGACCACCTCTGAAATAATGCAATCAGCTGAGTCCATGCTGGCTCTCCATAGAGCAATTTAATGATTCCCAGTTCCTTGCCCTTTCCAATAGGCATGCAGTTGAACAGGTGTGGTAAAATCATTCTTGCTGCAACCTTCATCTGTAGATAAATACAATCATCCAACTTCTGGTTTCTAAATTTCTAGTTCATGTACTGAAACAGGTGACAAAACATCTTTTCATTCTCTAGTCAGGAACACACTTGTATCCTTTAATCGGATTTGGCTTGACCCTGTCCATCTTTTTTCTTTATCATCAAAACCACCATTAAGGTGTAGGCAGCACTTGACCAACTTCATTTCATGACTGCATGCAAGTATGTGGAAAACAAAACGCCTTTTTTCTATCCAAGATTATATAGCATCTTGTAGATTCCTGTTGTTTTTGTCCTGTGCTCCTAATTTTCTTCAACATTTCCACCCATCTTCTGGGCACCAAAAGACTTGCAATTTTAACTTATTCTATCAGCAGAGAAAGGGCTGTAAACTGCTAGCAAGCAGTGTTGCAGATTTGTTTTTAACACTGCTTTCAAGTGGCATTTGCTCACCAATGTTCATTTTAGGTGCTGCCAGAAATCATTTGACATTACAGCTTGATCCAAGTCCATCAGATCGCTTTAGTAGTGTTGTGGAGTATGCTTATCGAAGCAGGATGGCTGTCTATTAAATTCAATCCAGGAGCATTTTGTTCCTTGCCCTTATCCAACTCACCTTCTGTTTCTTCAATGAGCTGTCATCCATCACTGGTTTGAAGTGGAGTGCTTGCCTATTCTACAGTTCCATGCACAACTCCTTGGGTAAAGCAGTCCAAGCTGCAGTGTAGCAAGACCTAGATGAGCAAATGACATTTTGACCATACATTTAGCTTGCTTTTGATATTTTGATCCTGGATGATGAACTAATCAAATTCAAGAGATCTGGCTTGATGAATCACTTTTCAGCGTGATGGTTTCATTGTTTGCTTTTCAATGTTCCTGATTTGACTTTTAACAGGGAGTTTTAGAAATTTAATATTAAACCAAATAAATGAGTTTACAACAACACCACATTAAAGATGGTGTTCCTTTTTAAAAATCCTATATCGGGTAAAAATTACTTTAGCACCTGCATTTGCTTAATTTTAACTGGCTTTTGCTCCGGTCTAGAAAATCTGAGCTGCTTCTTGGAGCTTTCATATACTTTTAGCTTAAATGCTCTCTGCTACAAATAACCTCTTCAGGATGTTATCCAAACACCTGGAACTATTAAACTCCTGACCAAGGTGTTTGTTTGCTCTAATCTCTCTCCCATGAAGACTTGTATAAACTTGCCCCGTTTAAACCTTTTTCACCTAATGCGTGTTTCTTGAGTTCAAATGCCTAAAACTTACAGCGTGCTTGCCTTGCTAGTTAAACTCCAAATGGAAACAAAACCTCTAGTTCTAATAAGCTGCCTGTGTGAACTCCTTTTTCAAAAAAAAAAGCTACAATTACCTGTCACTTGATTTTCAGTGTGACTGAAAGATTCAAACTTTAAAGGTTTTAAAAAAAACACTCCCTACACTACACCCTTTGATGGCCTCACTCATTGAACATTCCCAGTTAGTATTAGGAATTACAATTGGTTTGTTATAAATGACTGCACAATTCTGGATTGCTGTTCTGTAACAGTGACTCTCCAATTGACTCCACTCTTTCCACAATGTACAGTGCTTGAATCAGGAGTGTAAAATACTACTGCCAAGGTTGCTACAACATACAAGTGTGGAGGAGCTGGTATTGGGCTAGTTTGGACAAAGTTTAAAAATCACTATCAGGTTATAGTCCAACAAGTTTATTTGAAGCACTAGCATTCAACATGCTGCTTCTTTAGGTGGTTGTGAGGCAGGACCTTAAGAGAATTTATAGCAAAAGATTAATGATACAATGGTACATGAACAAACCTAGATTGTCTTTCATCATTTTAGAATGGATTTGCTGGTTTGGGTTCTTAAATCCCAGATATTTTAAGCCACCCATTCTCTAACTTGTAACAAAAGATGACCTCTGAGCCCAATGCCTTTTTAAAGGTGAGTCAGACCAGTCTTGAGTCAGGTTGGTTCTCTTTCCCAAGTGGAATTTAATGACTTGCTACCTGCACTGACTGCTTGCAGGTTCTCCCCTTTTTTTTTTTGAGCAAAATAGAATGTGTCTGCAAGTAAAATTCTGCAAATACAAATTCACCACCTAAACTGGAGTAAATGCAAGAAACTGAGTGCACGTGTGTGCAAGCTTGGTAAAGTGAGTTGGGGCACATGCCTGTGGGAGGTGTATTTGTACATGAGGGTTTGTGTGCACACGTGTGCTTTGTATGGTGCAGTGGGATCACTTGAGTTGAGGCCATAGCCATGTTTGGCATCCGTGGCGATCAGCCACTCTGCCTGGTTGCTTGTCCCAAAGTCCACCTTGGAGGATGGTTGCCTGAGGCTGAATGTCCCAGATGTTGTCTCCAGCCTGGGAGGGAACACCCCTGCCTGGTGACTGTGTGCAGTGTCCACTCAGTTGTCAAAGCATCTGCTTTGTCTTGCCAGTGTACCATGCCTTGGGACATCCTTGCCTGCAGCCATGACCAACAATGTAGGCTGAGTCACATGTCTACCAGTCATGTAGACACTGGGTGGTGTCACCACGGTTGATGGTAGTATCCATGTTGACACTGACGTATCTTGCAATCATGACAGGGTTGTACAGCGTGGCCTATGTTGTCCTGAAGGCTGGGCAGTTTGCAGCAAGCTGTTTTTAAGGTTTAGTTGTTTAAAGGTCCACTTCTGTCCTTGAAACAACCACATATGTGCACAAGTTTTTATGGGGTGAATTTGTATTTGCAGATGTTTTTTTTTTGCTCAAAAATACAAGCAAGCAGTCAATGCAGGCAGTGAATCTATATAATTCTAAATTCCATTTGAGAAATAGAACCAGCCTGGCTCACCTTTAAGGCATTCTGTCTGAACTGAGTTGTCACCTCTTTGTTAAAACCTTAAACTTTCAAATCGCATTCAACGTAATTTTTGATTTATGTATTAAAGAACCAAAATGAGTGTTAAGGCTTTCATTCTTTCAAATGCAATCTAGGTTTGTTTGTATCCTTGTATCACTGTAATCCTTTGCTATAAATTGTCTTCTGGTCCTGCTTCACAACCACCTGATGAAGCGTGTTCAAAGCTAGTGCTTCCAAATAAATCTGGACTATAATTTAGTGTTATCTTTTTTAAACCATATACAACGCATCATGTCCGGATAGTGCAATCCAGTTGTCTTTTGTACTCCATTCAGAGTACACAATGATTGCAGTATCTCATCAATGAAGTGCAGTGCATCTTGCCCAAGCTGCTTTGGCTCTTTTCAAACTTGTAACCTCTAACTTGAACAAGAACAGCAGTTCTGGGGTAACTGCCTCCTAATTTTCCATGTAGTTACAAGCATCCTGACTTGGAAAACCATTATTCTTTTTGTCACTAGATTAAAAATTCTGACTAACAGCATATAATATCTTAATGGCATTTATAATTATTTAACGTTTCTGGGATAATTGGAAATTAACTACTGTTCCTAGTCTTGCCCCCAAACTGCAATTTCTTTAAACCTATTTATTGAACCTCTTTAAAACCCTCCCAATCTTATTTCACCCTTTCACAATACTGACATGGTTCCCAAATCCTGTGACTTCCTTTAAACTGCTCATGCTGTTAGTTTTGATCACTGCCTCTTTGTGGAAGATACTATTAATGCCCATATTAAGTATTGTGTATAGCTCCAACCTTCTCGATGGTACATGTAATTTCCTTTTTGATCTTGGTAATTCTCACTGACTTGTGGGTCCTATTTTGCAATGCAGCAACTGTACATAGTTTTAAGGTCTAGTAAAATGAAAAGTTATAGTACATCCATAGGTCTGCATGTTTTGAGGAAACAAATTCACTTAGTGCACATTTTTCTGTCCACATTTGGGTGTATTACTCAACTTTTAAAATTTGAGTACAAGTCAGTGGCGCAGTTATAAGTTGGCATCTTGGTGTCTAAGACTAAAAATAGTGGAGTAATAAGGTTATGTTCGGACTATGGCTTCAGCAGTGTTTTGATAGTGTGCGTCGGATGACCATTTGCAGAAATGAAGTTTCAGGGTTTTTATGGGCTGTAGAATTCTGGGGATATCCAAGGCAGCTAAAATTTGTAGCTTTGGTGGATAAGGACGGTTTATCTGCTGCTACTCAGCATAAATACTCTCTTCCCCACTCTAATTTTCAGATTAGGCACTGTCCTTTTCCAAAGGTTGCTACGGAATGGAATATTTGTTGAGAAGACATTTAAAAAATTTTGCATTCTGAATTTAAAAATTTGTAAACAGGATGACCAATGCAGGAGGAAAGGGAGAAGTGAGAATTTAGTTTTGAACTTTGAGCACCAATTGACTTGTAAATGCTGATACGGTTTGAGTTGGTCCTAATCTAGTATGGAGAAAAAGAACCCAGCAAGGAATGCAGATTATTTTCTGAACTGAACCCATCTTTGATCTGGAGCATAAGATGTTGAAAGGTGGTGAAGTTAAAATCATGAAGGATATAGATACAGTAAATAGGTCGGTCTTTCCTAGTTTAGGAAATTTAAGACCAGGGTGAGAGGCTTTTATAAAAATGAGGTGCAAATTTTTTTACGCAAGGCGTTCCTGTGGAAGGAGCTTCCTGAGGAAGCGTTGGATTTGGGCATCACTGCATTGAAGACATTTTGGTGAAGTATATATGAAAATGGAAGGGTTGAAAGGATATGGGCCAGGAGCAGGCAGGTGGGATGAGTTTTTAGTTTGGGATTATGTTCAGCATGGAGTGGTTAAACCAAAGGGTCTGTTTCTACACACTCTGTACATGGATGACTTCCCTCTGGGCATTCATTTGATACACTCCTTTCCCTACTGAGCATTCAGTTGCATATTTGTTATTCCAAGAATTAGACTGATAATTCCAAACATTAATCTCCCCATTGTGATCAAAAGGCTTTTATTTCTCGCCCTCTTTATGTAAAATGCAATTCTCACTGAACTATCAATTTTGAATTCTGTTTATTTTGCTGTTGTTTTAGGGGTCACATCTTTTTCCTCTACATAGAATTTTTCACCTTTGTAGCTCATCCTGTTTTATATTTGTTAATATTCTGTTCACACTAAATTTCTCTTGAACTGGCTCCAACCTGTGCATTCTGATGTCCTCTCCATTTGCAGATTTCTGAGGTGTAGGAGACCTAATTAATGTAGTCCAACATTCTAGTGACTGTGTAAAATATATCTACAGTTGAACTATAAGTTCATAATCTTCAAATATAGTTTAGATTCTAATAAAACTTTGTCTTAAAGTAGTAAATTTATTCATTTTGTGAAACTCATCTGAATTCAGTCTAACTTCATTCTGCATTGTTTACAAACTACTCATTTCTCCAGCCTCCTGTTTTAATGAGCATGGACTCCTAAATTTTCAGATAGTAATGAGAACTTTTTATTTGATACACTATATTTGCAGTAATGGCCAGTTCTAACTAGAATTTATTTTCAGGTACCCATGTTATGGAAGGTTCTGGAAGAATGGTGGTCACGGCTGTTGGTGTAAACTCTCAAACTGGAATCATCTTCACCTTGCTTGGATCTGGAGAGGAAGAGGAGAAAAAAAGTAAGCATGTGGTTGTATTGTCCTCTTAGGCTCAGTTGGGACAGCACTTTAACAGCATTGAATGTTAACCAGGAGCCTTTTTGAAATGACTGCAAGAATTCAGTCTCCATTTTCAGTACAGTATCCCCTTCTGAGCTGGATATTAAGCAGATGACAGATTGCACTAAAAGCATTTTCCCATAATTTGCCTTCCATTTCTTTTGAAAACTGAAGTCCTGCTTTTAATCTTGGAATACCCAACACTTTACTTGCCAAGATTTAAAAGCTATCATTCAGCATTTTAGCTGTCCTCCAGATATCAGGAGTAATTGCACTATTCTTTAATGGTCAACTGAATTTAAACATGATTACTGAAACTTAATAAATAAACTGGCCAAATGTTGTTTTGCCAGTGACATTTTAAAAAAGAACTTAATGGTAATTTCCTGTGATTGCCAAGGATATGTTAAATAACTTTTTTGTTTTTGTTTTTTTGCAATGTTGAGATCAGCGTATATTTGAAACCAAGTTACTAAGGTCCACAAGCATTTATGACAGTACATGCTCTTATTTAGAGTACTTGAATGCTGGAGGAAAACAGCCCAGGAATATCTTTGGACTTGAATTTGTAATGCAAGCCCAGGGATATCTTTGGATTTGAATTTGTAATGCAAGCCCAGGGATATCTTTGGATTTGAATTTGTAATGCAATTTTCGCCAACTAATGTTCCTCACTCAACCAATTGGAACTGATCACTATCTTGTGTTTATGGGTGCTTGCAAATTAACTACAAGTTTCTTAATGATCTAAATTACTAGATTTCAAAATTCCTTGAATCTCTTTAAAAGCATTTGAGATCCACATCCTGGGGGTCATACTATACAAAGTCAGTGTAGTGCTGGAAAAGCACAGCAGGCCAGACAACATTAGAGGAGCAGGAGAGTTGAGGTTTTGGGCATAAGCCCTTCAGGATGTCATAGACTCCCCTCTGCTGCCCGACCTGTGCTTTTCCAGCACCACCGGTTTTGACTCTGATCTCCAGCATCTGCAGTCTTCACATTTTTCATACTAATCAAAATTAATGTAGGTTTGCACATTAAGCTGTAAGGTTTGTTTTCAGATGTTTCATCACCCCATACTAGGTAAAAGTGAGCTTCCAGATGAAGCACTAGTGTATAGCCTGCTTTCTATTTGGGTTTCCTTGGATTGTGACCACTTCCTGTGACATTAGTTTCCTATAGTGATGTCATTTTCTGTTTTTCTCAGGATGTGGTAAATGGGATCAAAGTCAATGTTAGCATTCCAGTTGGAATGCCATACTTCTAGGAATTCTCGTGTCTGTTTGGCTTGTCCTAGGATGGCTGTAGTGTCCTTCCTCATCTGATGTGGATACTAGTGAGTGAGTCATGTCCTTTTTTTTTGTGGCTAGTTGCTCATGTATCCTGGGGGTTAATTTTCTGCCTGTTCATCCAATATAGTTTTTGTTACAGGTCTTGCAAGGTATTTTGTAAGTGACATTAGTTCTGCTTGTTGTCTGTATAGGGTCTTTCAAATTCAGTAGCTGCTGTTTGTGTGTTGGTGGGTTTGTGGGCTACAGTGATGAAAAAATAGCCTTGTGGATGAGGAAGGGCACCACTTTGACTGACTAGGTCAACACATCCATCCTAGGACAAGCCAAACAAATGAGAATTCCTAGAAGCATGGCATTCCAACTGGAACTCTATGAAGAAACACTGACTTCGTAGATCCCATTCACCAGCCCCTGATGGAGGATAAAAGGAAATGACATTGCAAATGTCACCACAGGAAACCCAAACACTTGAACAGAAAGGGAGCTATACCACCAGTGCTTCCTCTGGAGGCTCACTCTAGATGTTATCTAGATGACCATGTCTGAAAACAAGCTTTCCAGCTCAGCAAACCTACATCCAGGACCTTGCAGAGTTTTTTGTGACTGAATTTGGAAAAATATTGCTTGTTGCATCCTTTCCTGATCTACCCCTTAACTACCAATAAATTAACAGTACCCTACACAATCAGGGATGTTTGTTTCTTTGGTTTGTCTGGACAACCACTGAGAACCATTTTTAATTGCAAATATCTCTATCATGTTCGTATACCATTAATTCCAAAATATTGCAAGTTATTTGCAATTAAGTGATTATTATACGCAACTGAACCATTCTATAAGAACAGCATTTTTGAGATGCTAATGACCAGTTGAACTATTGCTTCAGTTGACTCTACTGATGCACTCTGGAAAAGTACCACAAGATGTTTTGGATCAACCTGTGTACTGAGCACTATTCTCCTTTTGTATGGAGGATGAGTCTTCCAATGCAGCACTCCAAGCACTGCACAAAAATGACTTCCCAACTCCTATATTCAATGTTCTCACCAATAAAGGAAAGCATACCAAATGCTGTCTTCACTATCCTATCTACCTGATACTCTTTCAAGGACCATGAACCTGCGCTCCAAGGTCTTTCCTAAGTCATACTCCCTAGGACCTACCCTGATCTGCCTTTCCAAAATGCACACTTCACCTTTAGCTAAAGGTAAACTTCATCTACCAGTCTTCAGCCCATGGACCCATCTGATCAAGATCCTGTTGTACTGAGAGAACCTTTGTCCACTACACTTCCAATTTTGGTGCCATCTGCAATCTTACTAACCTATGTTCATATTCATCATTTATACAAATGATAGAACAGTTGGGTTTCACCAGCTGGCCAGCATTGTGCCAAGTTGTACTTGGTGGTGGCGAGTTGTTATCTTGAACTGTTAGTCTGCATGCTTTAGGTTGACCTACAATGCCTCTAGGGAGACAATGCCAGGATTTTGACCTTGGTGATATTTAAATCTGGGTGAGGAGTGGCTTGGAAAAACTTGCAAGTGGTGGTGTTCCCATAAACTTGCTGCCCTTGTTCATCAAGAAGGACATGGTTGTTGGTTTGGAAGATGTTGTCTCAGCCTTGGTGAATTTCTGTGGTGTCCTGTAGATACAATGTTTTTAGGGCAGATTTTGGGTGGGGAGAGTCTATCAAGGTGCCTAATCTCTCTGCTTTGAGCAAGTGCTGCAGAAAGAGAAGCTGTGAACATAGTTTGACTTCCCAAGTGAAAGGGGCAGGAAAGTAGTGGCTTTTTAATGTTGTAGTGGTGAGAGGAAGGAAAATGTCCAGATCAAAAGGAATTGTGCTGATGTTGGTAAGGAGAATAGAGATGTAAACTTGGTGAAAATAGGTGCGAAGAAGATTGGTTTACTTCAAGCAAAGCCAATGAGGACATGTCATTTTTCTGAAGTTGTGGAACTGAGGGTGTAGGGCTCTACTGTTCCTCCACTTTGTGCTGAGCTTTGAACCGTAGCAAGCCAGAATGGAAATCTTGCAAAGAAGCCACTTTGCTCCCATACTAACATCTGGAAAGTTGAGCTCACTTGACAGTGAAGATGTTCTACGACTTAGTCTCGCAGACTGCATTTGGCCTGGCCAATGTGAAGTTTTTGTTTTTTTTTGTTTCTGCTGCTCAATGCAGGCTGCTTTCAGTACAATAAAACAATGCTTCACATGGATGGTATTGGGGCTTGGATAGTGAAGAGGGAGAAGGTGAATGAGCAAATGATGCACCTTTGGCACTTTTCCACGCAAATGCGCATCATGCAGAGTGAGGAAGTGTTGAGACTTAAGAGTGGACCAGAATGTCAGAGGGAACAGTCCTTGTGGCCTGACACTGGAGGCGATGGGGAAGTTACTTGACAGAAATGCTAGAGGATGCAACATTGAACTTGCTTTTGGGGTGTGGAAAAATCAACTCAAAGATGGGCAAATATATTTTGGTAGATTGCTTGCCATAAGTCAAATGGCCTGCTTCAATCCAGGCCACCACCTGCTCTTTGGCTTTCACCCCTCCTTCCTAGAATAATTATACCATCCCCCTTATCCACACTTTGCATGCCATCAGTTCTTATGTTCTGAAAATTCTTCTATTTCCTCCTCCAGTAGGGGCCTGTTAAATGTTCAGGATCAATGATTTATTTGTAATGCTCAATCTCTACCCACTGGGAACTTCATGTGGCAAGCATTAATGTTAACAAATGTTTTCTTATTTCTGGGCTAACGATTGAACACTTCACAAAGGGGCATCCAGTATTGAAACAGTCACTGTGTGCACATTCAATTTGTGTAGCTAGGTTTCAAGCACTTTAAGATATCAGTCTTTAGATGGCCATCCCTATTAGTACTTATTATTAAGTGCGTACTTCCATTGTGCAGTGTTTGCCAGTTTTGACGGGTGTCGAAGCCAAGTCCAAAACGTGTATGGGACTCAGATTTGCAGGACACCTTTTTTGCTGAGTTATTTTGGTGAAGAATATCAGTACAAAATTAGAAATCTGAAGAATTGACTTCAGGCTACACAATACTGATCATGGAGAGAAGTGTAGGCCAGCACAATATTTAACTTCAAAACACTCAAGCTGCTGGTTTGGATTGGTAGGACTAATAGTAAAAAGTTTTGATGTTCTGCTGAAGTGGCTCATGTAAGCTGTTACTTTTAACTATACAACAACTGCAAAAAGAAAACTGGCTTTATTTAGCTTCAGACAGCTTACTGGCACCTGAATCTTGCTTTTGAACCCTGGTGCAATGTTGTCTTTACACCATTGTTTTGCAAATCATTAAATGATTTGAGCTTCTATAACTTTACAATAATTCCTCACTTGTTGGTGGCCTTGTTTTTGTTTGGGTAGATTGGAAAAAAAAGCAAAACAATTTGCAGTACCACAGACTGCATTCTATCAACTGGCCTTACCATTGCATCAGGAAGTCGTTTGATGTTTTTGAGTGGATAAAGTTTTTTAATAGCGTGCTGCTGATGTTAGTTGCCTACTGGATATTCTTTTACAGTTTTTGAATATGAAATTAAGAGCAGAAGGTCATTCATCCCTTTTAAGCCTATTCTGCAATAGATTCAATATGATCATAGCTGATCTGACGACTCCATATTCAACCTACTTTCAATAACCTTTCACCCATTGCTCATTCGGAATCTATCTCTATCCGTCTCTATCTTAGAAGAATCTGCTTCCCCTGCCTTTCAAAGAATGGCATTCTAAAGTTGCTCAGCCCTGAAGAGTTTTTATCTGATTTTAAATGGGTGGACCTTTTTTCAGATTTTGTGACAAATGACATGTTAAGGTGGAGTATCCAACACAAAATTGCAACCCCTTGAGCACACCAACAAAAGCACTGAACCAGAAGCCCACTACTCCATTCAATACGCTCATTCAGTAGAATTATCAATTGATAATTCTAAGTCCAGTTTGGGCTTGACTCCATTCTCCAGTTGGCATGATTTTACCTTAAAAATTGACAGTTTACTGTTTTTATACTATTTAATCAACCCCAGATGTGCTGAGGCACCTTTTTGGAATAGATGTCTTGAACCTGGGCCCTCTGTCTAAGGCAGGGACATGGCCACTGTCATGAGCCCTTTAAATGGTTGTCTGAATATTGTAATTTTAAGTACTTGAACAATAAACAAAAGCTCATAGTTTGTGTAGCAGCACCCTTAAAACTTGTCCTTATCCATGATTGATGTACTGCCTTTATTACATGCCCTCATTCTCCCGATTTTTTTATTTTTTTTATTCTGCCCCCACATTTTCCTGTTTATCAGCCTATAGAGCACTCCCCAGTGTTGTCTTCCCTTTTTTTTATTTATCTATTTCATTCAGATTCTACATAGCAAGTGATCCTGGATTGGGATATCATACTTTATTCTATCTCTATACCAGTAATGTCACCACACCACCCTTCCTTCCTGCCTATCCAATCAAAAAGTCTCATCTTTCTGAATATTTAGTTCATAACTTTGATCTTCTTGTAGCCATTTCTCTGTATTGGCTACAAGAGTATACCCATTAATTTGTATTTGTACCATTTTTACTTCTGAATATTTCATGCAGAGATATTAATTTTGTCTTTTTACCCTCCACCCTTATTTGTGTAGCTTGCTGTATCACAAGAGTCATAAATGTACAGCATGGAAATGGACTCTAGTCCAACTCATCCATGCTGACCAGATATCCCAACCCAATCTAGTCCCACCTGCCAGCACCTGGCCCATATCCCTCCAAACCCTTTTCTATTCATATCCTTCCAGATGACTCTTTTAAATGTTGCAATTTTACAAGTCTCCACCACCACCTCTGGCAGCCTATTCCCCACACCACCCTCTGCATGAAAAGTTGCCCATTGTCCCTTTTTTTTAAGATCTTCCCCCTCTCCCTATGCCCTCTAGCGTTGCACCGTGCTGCACCCCCCCCCCCCCGAAAAGACTTTGTCTACTTACTCTATTCATGCCTCTTGTGATTTTATAAACCTCTCTAATGTCATTCCTTGTCCTTGCGCTCCAGGGAAAACAGCCCTAGCCTATTCAGCGCCTCCCTGTAGGTCAAAACCTCCAACCCTAGCAACATCCTTGCAAATCTTTTCTGAACCCTTTCAAATTTCACAACATCTTTCCGATAGGAAATAGACCAGAATTACACTTCCTGTTCTGGGTATCTTTGTACAAATAGCTACCCATAATTCTTTGTCCTTTGCAAGCTTGCATTTGCACACTTCAAACTCTTTCCCTCCCAGGCACCAACCTTTTTTTCCCTCATTGGGGACTTCAAATAGTCTGCCTCAAATTGTACATGTGAATCCTTCGCAATGAGAGTATAACTGTATTTAAAATCTGGTAACTTAGTCAAATGTTCAGTGTATTCAAATCAGTCCTCATTTGTATTTATAAATAGCTCATGGTTTGGAAATGTATAAACTGAGTTGATGTTTTCCTGTGATTTTTCTTAGACAAAAAGCAAGATGGAGCTGTGGAAAATCGAAACAAAGGTAAACAATTGTTTTTGAGCTTTTTTTAAGCTCTTAAAATTTAAAATCTACATAAACTTTAGAAATTTTAGTTTTTTTGGCTTTTAAGGTGAAACAAATTATCCCAGTGAAGGAATGGGACAAAACTAAGCTTTGCCATTTGTGGTAATGTCCTTTTGATTCCTCAATTTGTTCATAACATTCGAAACAACTTTTTAACTTAGGTATGCCTTGGCAAACATTACTCTTACTCCAAGACAGGTTTGCCCAGAATGTTCTCTGGGTCACCCTTTGATCCAAATTGTAACCTTGATATTAGCTTCAGATAGTTGTGAATCATCTGAGTAACTACCCCACTGAAACTTCTCTGAACAAACTTTTTTTTATAGTTTCCACTTAAGAACCATAATGAGTTGTTTACTAGATTCATCTGAAGTGATGAATTTTGAGCTGAGTAAACTGTAGATTCTAATGTACATATGTAATGGAATAGGTGTTTCAAAAATGGTTTGGATGCATTTAGCTGAAGGTCTCCTGAGTTGTAAGATTGAGACAATGAATATTAAGGTTGGGTTTATCCCAAAAATTGTATTTAATGCAATGCCTGCATGCTGAGCTATCATAATTGTGTAATCAGAGTAAAACTATTTAAGCAGCTTTGATTTCCATTAGAGTTGTAACTTGAGTTTCTTAACACTCAAGGCCCTCTATTCTTGTCTTAAAAACTGCACTTTTAACAGTTTAAAGTGCTTGTCATGGCCAAATAATTGTGTCTGAGCACTAAGTTCTATTTTGACATGAGATGTTTCTTTGGGTGTGTTTTCACAATGATGTAGTGTGCCACACTAATTTTGATTTTGAATCTGTTTTCTATTTGCAGTAATTACTGCAGCATGAATTATAGAAACTTAATTCATGTAGTGGAGGCCATTCAGCCCACTGTTTGTACTATATTTAAAACCGGTTGTGTAGTGGTCTTCTGGATTCTGTTCCATCATACTCGAGTAATTAATAAAATTGTCACCTTCAGCCATATGTTTGGGTAGTGTTCTAAGCCTGACAAATTAAAAGCAGGAGTAGACCGATTTTATTCTGTATATTCACAGCTGATCCCACATCTCCATGCCATATTCCTGCTTTCTACCCCATATCTCTTGATACCTTTTGAAATATAAATGTTTATCCATTTTTCTTGAGATTTGGAGCAAAGGTTGGAAAGTTGAGTTCCCTTACCTATATCTTGCACTAACTTCAAATCTAACCTACAATAATTGACTCTTGTCCAAGCGAATAATTTTTCTCTCCAAATCTGTCATCTTGGGTCAGCACCACTCCTCATTCAAAGAGCAAAATTCTAATTTCAAACCTTTTTTTGATTTAATATCCCTCATTCTTAGCAAACTACATCAGTGCTCTTAACCCTCCTTGATGGTCTTAGACAATTAGTAAGTGCGCTTTTCACAGCTAGCCTCTAGAATTCTAGACCCCTTTCAACTAGGGGGTCCAACTGTCCTCTTTGACAGGGCAATGACTATTTTACACTTTTTTAATCCCCAGCTAAAGCTCAAGATGGAGCAGCTATGGAAATGCAGCCATTGAAAAGTGATGAAGCAGCTGATGATGCAACTGAGAAAAAGAAAACAAATGTGCCTAAAAAAGAGAAGTCTGTGCTCCAAGGGAAGCTCACAAAATTAGCAGTTCAAATTGGTAAAGCAGGTATGAACACTTTCACTTGAGACCGTAAGTTTATAGAGCAGAATTGGACCATTAGGCCCATTGGGTCTACATCATTCGATCGTGGCTAATGTTTGTCAACCCATGCCACCTTCCTGTAATCTTTTAAGACGCTTACTAATCAAGGACCAATCTGTCTTAAACACATTAGAAAAGCTAGCTTTAGTTCATTGGGAACATAGGTCTATCTTGTGGAAGTAATAGTGAGTTTTGAGAAGATTTTGTAGCTTGAGTTGAGGTTGCATGTTGGTTTACTCACTGAGCTGGAAGGTTCATTTCCAGACCTCTTGTCACCCTACTAGTAACATCTTCAGTGGACCTCTAGGTGAAGCACTTATGTGGAAGTAATTTCCAATTCAGCTGATTAGTATAAACAGAATTTTTAATCTAATTCCATATTTATCAATATGGATAAAACTGAGGTTGTAACAAATACATGTTGACTGTTATTACACTCGACAACAAAATAGCATAACACCTGAGTCAGTCCCAATTAACGTTTTACTTTCTTTAAAAATGGGCTTTTTACTTTTTTAAATTTTATTTCCATAGTTTTATGTAGTCTCAGGTACTAACTCTGTGCATTAACCAGCATGTAAGCATTTGAAAGGCTGCCCAGACTGTGGTAAGCTTCCCAATTCTCTAGACTGACTTAAGAGACTCAGCACTGTCCTGGCCCATCCCAAATGCCCAGCAGAGTTAGTATACAGCCCTGCACCATTTCTACTTCATAATTCTGTGGTTTAATCAGTTGTGCCTAGAAGTGAATGTTGTACTCTTCTAAAACAACACCATTTTGAGGTGCACAAATCCAATTGAGGACCTAATAGAGCATTATTGCTTGAGACATTGGAAAACTTAGTATTGCTTTGACAATTTATTTGAACTATACCACTTAAATATTTAGCTGTATTAATTTTGGAATACTTAACTTATAACTAGTTGATACTTTCATAAGTCAGAAACCAGTGAATGGGGTTGGAGCCATTTTCTGTCCTGTACCTATGACTACTTTTTAGACAGCTTTTTATAGGCTTCTAAATGAAGTGGTGGATGCCAGCATCTAACTTATTATAAAATCTATTGATCTGCTTTTTCTTCCATAGGATTGGTGATGTCTGCTATTACAGTTATCATTCTTATTCTTTATTTTGTGATTGATACGTTCTGGGTCCAGCAACGTCCTTGGTTAACTGAATGTACTCCAATTTACATTCAGTATTTTGTTAAATTTTTCATCGTTGGTGTGACTGTCTTGGTCGTGGCAGTACCAGAAGGTCTCCCACTTGCAGTCACAATCTCTTTGGCTTATTCTGTGAAGGTAAGCTCTAATGTAAAAATAACTGAAATTGTGGCTGTTAGTCTGTTTCTTCTTTTATTGTAAGCTCCTCTTCCTTACCCCACCTGAGTTTAAAACTTCTAAGGTCTATTCCAAATGCAGCAGCTACTTTCAGTAACATTTAATGTAAGTTTCCTGACTTTTTAATCAAGAATAGCTAACTAGTTAACCAACAGTATATGACAGCCAAGCTTGATTTCTGTTCTGTCATCAAAATGTATTTGCTTGTAGGGATTCATTGCATTGTGTTCAGATCTCTCTCCCCACCTCTCTGGGAACAGCCTGCTTTTGAAAATTTGAAGTTTCTATTTCTGCAGTACATTCCCAACTGTTTCTGGTGTTCCACAAACGTTATAGTTGTCACTGACAGGTTTTGTGCATTCCAAAATGGCAATTTTTTTTTGTTTTTGCAGTTCAAACCTAACTGCATCTTGACTTTTGGAACTATATATTTGAGTGAGCTTAGAATTGACTGCATGTTACTCATTGGTTGCAGTTTCTTTTCCCCGCTAGTTGAAAGGATTCACATTTTGGCCAATCTAGTCTCAACCAATGTAATTGTAAACCCTTTCAAAAATTGTTCTGTCAAAAGCTAACACTATCTTGTATATTAAATGTTACATTCTTGAACTGGATGCTAATGATTGCATCCTTCCAAATGCAGAAAATGATGAAAGATAATAACTTGGTCAGACATTTGGATGCCTGCGAAACAATGGGGAATGCAACGGCTATATGTTCGGACAAAACTGGTACCCTCACAATGAACAGGATGACTGTTGTTCAAGCATATTTAGCAGACCGGCACTACAAGATGATTCCAGATCCGGAGTCCATTCCTGACAATATTATGGACAGACTTGTTGCTGGGGTAGCTGTAAACTCTGCATACACTACAAAGATACTGGTATGTTGGGCTCCAATATTAATGCATGATTCTTGCATGGGGCATACAGTGTATAGTGTTAAAACTAATGAGGTTTCTGTATTTAGGTTTTACATTACATTTGGAATGGAAGAGGGCATGGAGTATATTATTGGGCGTTAATTCGAACGAAATTTCAAATGTACTAATCAGACTGATCATTCATAGCTTGCTAGTAATTCACGCTTCATGCTGGATGGTCTTTTAATCCTAATTTAATAGGATTAGTTTCTGTTGCAGTACATAATAGTTGTATACTTTTTGATTTTAAACTCATTTCAATTTGATCTAATTTGGATCAAGTTCTGCAAGATGTAGTATATTAAATGTTACCGATTTTTAATTTTATAGCCTCCTGAGAAAGAAGGTGGCTTGCCACGTCATGTTGGCAATAAGACGGAATGTGCCTTGCTGGGATTTATCTTGGCTTTGAAGAAAGACTACCAGGCAATACGGAATGAAATTCCAGAAGAGAAACTATTCAAGGTCTATACCTTCAACTCTGCAAGAAAATCTATGAGCACAGTTCTGAAGAACCCTGATGGTAGCTTCCGAATGTTTAGCAAGGGTGCCTCTGAGATTGTTCTCAAAAAGTAAGTGTAATCTGTGATGCTTTTTGTAGGGGACTTGATAGGGATCTGATCAATGATCCAAAGAGAACATTTAAACTGATCTTCTAACTGGTAATTTGGCCTTTATGCCAAGGCTACCACTAGACTTGGGAAGGAAGGTTGCCTGCATAATGTAAACATGGGAAATTATTCTAAAACCAATTTTGTTCAAGTTAAATGAAAGCTGCTTCTGAGGCTAAGGTTTTTATTTAAACACTGGGTTACTTCGATCTCTTTTTCAGTACTGCTTGTGTTGATATGGAACTAAAATTGAGCACAGTATTTGTAGTGAGTGCTACTAATCTTTATTTCTGTTGTTACTATGCATAACACACAGGATGTGCCCACGTGAGCTAAGAACTATAACTTTACAAGTAACTCAAATTTATAAATTGCATGCAATGTTCCTATCCCTGAGCAGTCATTCTAAATTTGTGGAATAAAACAATTCTATTTTATATACAACTTTTGATCTATGCTCATCTCATTGTTTACCATTTTCCACTCTTAACTGCCTCCAGATTCTTATGAATGCTTTAATTTTCCCACCCTGAATTTCTAATTCAGTATCACAAATGATTTGCAACCTAAGTAGAATAACATTAGGTGTTATCTTGCAGATGTCCTAGAACTGAAATGCAGTACTTCTGGGGAAAGCATCTTACTCTGCAAAAACTTTTCTGTGTTTACTTTGAAACTCTAGGGCAAAAACAGATGCCAAGACACAGCAGTTTTAAGAAAACTAAAATGTCAGCATTTCTAATTTTGCCCTCAAGTATTCATCCTGAGTATTTGAGTTCCTTACAATACATTAGCATGTTTCTGGGTTTGAGATGGAGAGGGATGAGCAGTTGTAGAGGCCACCATGGCTCCCAATGTTTCTGCTGCTTCTAATACTGTCCCCTTTTTGATTAAAGATTGCAGAAATTTTCATATCCAGATGAGACCACACTCTAGCCTTGTATATTTTATTCACCTCCGACCATCCACAGAAGTAGATGTTTTCAGCTCCCAAATTTGTTTTTCTTGCATGTCAGTCTTTAATTATTTCCCTACTGGAGTTTGACTGCCGACAGCTTACTAACCGCCTCATCAGTACGTGCCCTTTTCCCCACTGATCCAAGCTAATATAAGCCCTCTTGATGCAATCCGCTATTGCATCCAGACAAATTTTAATCATGACCAATAGTAGAGACCTTTGAGGGGGCCAGAAGGGAGAGGTGAATTTCTACCATAAGAGAAGTAGACAACACCTCTAAGAAGATGGGAGTTTTAAAAATTACTGGAAACTAAGATTTTTATTTCTAATAGATTCTATGGAACAATATTTGCAGTATTCTGGTAAATATTATGTGTCCACTAATTTTGAGCACAGGAAGAGATCTGTTCACCAGCTCTAATTTCTAAGATGCCATTTGCATGTTATAAGATTTTAAATGTAAGTTTTTAATAGCTCAGTTTAATATACAAATGAACTGAATCCTGTTCATTTCCAGTTGGTTCTAGTTTTAAGATTTTTAAAAGGAAAAAGCTTTTATAATTTCCTCTCACCAGGTGTTCCAAAATTTTAAACTCTAAGGGAGAGGTCAAAGATTTGAAGATTAGAGATCGTGACGATTTAGTAAAGAAAGTAATAGAACCAATGGCTTCTGAGGGACTGCGTACCATCTGCATGGCCTTCAGAGAATTTGAAGTTGATTCTGATGTGGATTGGGATAATGAAAATGATGTACTTTCTGATCTCACCTGTATAGCTGTAGTTGGTATTGAAGATCCTGTGAGACCAGAGGTAAGTAAACAGTAAATATGTTTGATTAATGTGACAAGAGTAGCATTGGGGTTCTGAATTTTTAAAACCTTATCCAACATTAAGGATTTATCTGTATGTGCACATTAGAAAAATTATTCCATGGTGGCTTAATGTCCATTGTTTAGTCTTAAGAGTTTGATTACTGCAAAGTCTATTTATTTTCCCTGTATTTTCTTTTGGGGCTTCCTGTGTATTTTTCTTGGACAGTATTGAATGTTGAGAATGAAGGCAAGTGGAAATTATTTGGTGAAAAATATCCCTGTCTACTTTAACTTTTAGATGTTTAGATTGACTAGTGGCTGAACTGACCTCAATACTAAAAATGAAAGCTGATTAAAAGTATAATGACATACATTATTTTGAACTTTGGTTTAAAACATGGTTTTCATGCCTTTCAATGACTTGACTACCCAATTCTTGAAGGATGACTATCTAGCAATAGTCAACCTGTATATGTAATTTTTCAGCTGTCTGCTATTTTTTCCAAATTGATTTACTTTGTCATGAAGCCCTTACATTTTCAGTCTAACACTTGTCAAAAAGTCTCATGTTTTAAATATTAAAGGACTACAATGGAATTTGAATTTTCTACAAATTAGTTGCACTGTTTTGACTTGACACTTTATGGGTGTAATGTGGGTAACATTTGGCTATAGATGCTCAAGGTAACTTAATTTCAAATTTTAGTTTTCTGGTAGTCCATACCAGTAATTGAGGCCCAAAGCGTGTTGGAAATATTAAATCCTGCTGGATTTTTAAATTCCAATTATTAACTGAAACATATGGACACTCTTGCTTGGATTAGGTTATGATAAATTGAGTCTGATTTGATGACCTTTTGGGACCTTTTTTTAAGCGTGTATGACAGAAGTTCTTGATCAGTAAGGGGATCACATATAAGAAGGGAAGAGAATGGGGTTGAGAAATAAAAGCCAGAACCAAATGGCAGAGCAGACCTTGAGCTGAATGACCTATTTTAGCTCTTATCTTGTGGTTTTGTGGCAGGAAAGCAATCGTTTTCATGATCTGTGTGGCGCAGACCCATACTGATGTAATTGGTTCCCTCCTTTGGAAATAGACCGAGCAAGCCATTTATCCTTTATTGTTTGAAGTGAATGTCTTTAGTGTTGCAAGTAAAATACATGATCTGGAGAAAATAATTATTTCTGAAATTTGCTAAATTCAGCAGCTATAGAAACATGATTCAAAAGCTGGTAAATATTTCCAATTTATTTACTAAACGATGCATTGTCCTATAACCTGCATTTGCATAGCACCTTCAATGTAATGTAACATTCTGTGGTGATAAGAGTATTATCTAACAGTTGATCTACAAGAAGTGACCAAAAGATTTGTTCTTTGTTAGAGGTAGGTCTCAGCATTACAAGTAAAAGGAACAGGAAAGGTTTGGGAAAAGAATAACAGGGCTCAGGCCTTTGTTAGATTGCTTGCTTGCTTCATTACTGATAGCCATGCTATGAAAATGAGGGATGCTGAAAAGGTTGGATTTGGATAAGAAAGTACATATTTCATTGGAAGGAGCAAGGATTTGAAAATGTGGATTATGAAAAGATTAAACTGACCAGTGGGCAGATTAGAGGATTGAATATGGAAATCAGCCAACAGTGCACTGGAATGTCAATGTGCTTTATTTCTAAGAAATCTAATTTATAGTGATACTCCACTTTAAGTGTCACCCACTGATTTTAATGGGATCACACAGAATAGTGAATCAAGACAATCAATAAATGTCTCAAAGTTTAACTCCATTTAACAGGTTATTTTAGAGCTGGAGTGATGTACAAGATTTTGTTTTAACTAAATATTGTGCAAACTTAATATGAAGTTTGTTTTTTTTTTGAAGGGTAATCCATGTCAGAAGAAATCACTGTCAAGTCACTAAAGTTGTGTTTCTAAAATGGTAACAGCATTCACAATAGCATTAATTAGGCAAGAGCTTGGAAATGTGGATTGGACACCCCTATTTGAAGGGAAATCCACACTTAAGATGTGGGAGGCTTTCAAAGATAATTAACAGCAGTGCAGGATAGGCATGTCCCATTTGAAGGCAAAGGATAGGAAGGGCAAGATTTGTGAATCGTGGATGACAGGAGAAATTGTATGACTAGCCAAGAGGAAAAGCAAAGCATACATAAGGTCTAGGCAGCTGAGAACAGAACTGGCCCTGGAAGAATATTGGAAGAGTAGGGCAAGTCTCGAACAAGGAATCAAACAGGCTAAAAGGGGTATGAAATAGCTTTAGCTAGCAGAATTCAGGAAAATTTTTATATAATGAGCAAGTGGATAACTAGAGAAAGAATTGGTCCACAAAAGATAATGAAGGAAGGCTGTGTGCAGAACCTGAGATTTTGAATGATTACTTTGCATCAGTGTTCATTGAGGAGAGGAACATGATTGTTGATCTTAGAGGTTTGATTAGTCTGGATCACGTTGACATAAGTAGGGAAGATGTGTTGGGTAGGCTAGAGGTTAAGGTGGACAAATCCCCAGGACTGGATGGGATCTATCCTGGGTTGCTGAGGGAGGCGGGAGAGGAAATAGCTGGGGCCCTGACATCTTTGTGGCATCCTTAAATACAAGTGAGCTGCTGGAGGACTGGAAGGTTGCTCATCTTGTCCCACTGTACAAGGGTAGTGGGGATATTCTGGGTAACTACAGACCAGTGAGCCTGATGTTGGTGTTGGAAGTTTCTGGAGAGGGTACTGAGATAGGATCTATTCCTATTTGGAAAGGAATGATCTTATGTGATGGGCAACCATGTTTTTGTGCGGGGAGATCAAGTTGGTACGGCATGATAAGACTTCTTTGAGGAAGTGACCAAGTTGTTAGATGCAGGAAGGGCTGTTGATGTCATGTATATGGACTTTAGTAAGGTGTTCGATTAGATTCCCCATGGTAGACTAATGGAGAAAGTGAAGTCATATGGTGTGCAGGGTGTTCTAGCTAGGTAGATAAAGAACTGGTTGAGCAACAGGAGACAATAGTAGCTGAAGGGAGTTTCTTGAAATGGAGAAAGGTGACCAGTGGTGTTCCACAGGGTCAGTGTTGGGGTCACAGTTTTGTAATATGTGGAAATGACCTAGAAGAGGGCACTGTTGATGTGATCAACAAGTTTGCAGATGACGCTAAGGTTGGTGGACTGGCAGAGAATACAGGAGGATATAGACTGGAGAGTTGGATGGAAAAATGGCCATGGCTTTCAATCCAGACAAATTTAGGTGATGCATTTAGGAAAGTAATTCTAGACTGAATTATACAATGAACGGAAGAGCCTTGGGAAAAGTTGATGGGCAGAGAGATCTGGGAGTGCAGATCCATTTAACCCTAAAGGTTGCTGCACAGGTGGATAGTGGTCAAGAAGGCATAAAGTATGCTTACCTTCAACAGATTTAGTATAAGGGCTGGCAAGTCGTCTTAACATTTGTACAAGACATTGGTTTGGCTGTATTTAGAATACTATGTACAGTTCTGGTTGCCACATTACCAAAAGGATGTGCACGCTTTGGAGAGGGTACAGAGAAGGTTTATGAGGATGTTGCCTGGTATGGAAGGTGCTTACTATGAAGAGGTTGAGTAGATTAGGTTTATTTTCACTAGAGAAAAGGAAATTGAGGGGGGACCTGATGGAGGTTTAAAAAATCATGACTGGTATAGACATAGTGGATAGAGACCAGCCTTTTTTCCCCAGGGTGAAGGATTCCATAATGAGAAGTCTTGTTTTCAATGTGAGGGGTGGAAAGTTTTTAAGGGGGATATATACAGCAAGTACTTCAGAGGGTGATGGGTGTTTGGTACACATTGCCAGCAGAGGTGGTAGAGGCAGTCATGGTAGATTCATTTTAAGATGCATCTTATGTGGGGAGCAGAGGAATGCAAATGCTTAGAAATTGATCGACCAGTTTAATCAGTACACTTGGATCTGCTCCAGCTTGGAGAGTCGAATGGCCTGTTCCTGGGCTAAGTTTTTTTTTCTTTGCTCTTTGTTCTAATTCAGCAAATTAGACATAATTGAACTTTATGGAATTAAATAGTTTGTGGAGTTGTCACCTTTTCATAGATGTTTGAGGTGGGTGCCAGGAAACTTTGCAATGAATAAGCAATAGTCATTCATGCCATAGAGCCTTAGAGTAATGTTGTATGCCCTAGATGTTATCACCAACTCCAGCCACTTTGTTTCTGAACATAGTGTCCTTCACTTTTTTAAAAAAAATCCTCAGTCACTAAGTGGTCATTGTTCAGTGTTTTAAAGGTATTAAGAACCAAAATAATCTTGTTCTTGGTTTTGGTATGCTTTCAGCTACAGGAGGATTTTCCCATTAATTATTGCTTTGCTTAATCATAGCGACATATGAAATGCTGCTTTGTTGAGAACCTGCTATCACCTTCATATCCATGGTGTTACTGTCATGGTAAAGTTTTGAATCTGATGCAAGATCTATTGTGAGCAGATAGTTTTAATGGCAATTTAAGGTCACCTATCTCCTAATGAAGAAACTGTTAATTACTAATTGCATTTGTCCCACTTTTCAGATGGTCTTATCTTTTTGGTGTTGGTCTGGCATTTATTGTTAATAGTACTTTAATCAAAGTTCGTGCGAAGATTTGTAGCTCGGGTGCTCGTTGTTGTGGTTCTGTTCGCCGAGCTGGAAGTTTTTGTTGCAAACGTTTCGTCCCCTGGCTAGGCAACATCATCAGTGCTTTGGAGCCTCCTGCAAAGCGCTTCTTTGATGTTTCTTCCGGTATTTATAGTGGTCTGTCCTTGCCGCTTCCGGGTGTCAGTTTCAGCTGTCCGCTGTAGTGGTTGGTATATTGGGTCCAGGTCGACGTGTTTGTTGGAATTTGTGGATGAATGCCATGCCTCTAGGAATTCCCTGGATGTTCTCTGTCTGGCTTACCCTATGATAGTGGTGTCGTCCCAGTCGAATTCATGTTGTTGTCTGCATGTGTGGCTACTAGGGATAGCTGGTCGTGTCGTTTCGTGGCTAGTTGATGTTCATGGATGCGGATTGTTAGCTGTCTTCCTGTTTTGTCCTATAGTGTTTTGTGCAGTCCTTGCATGGTATTTTATAAACTACATTTAGTTTTGCTCATGTTGGGTATGGGTCCTTCGTTCTAGTGAGTTGTTGTCTAAGCGTGGCTGTTGGTTTGTGTGCCGTTATGAGTCCTAAGGGTCGCAGTAGTCTGGCTGTCAGTTCTGAAATGCTCCTGATGTATGGTAGTGTGGCATGTCCTCGTTCTGTGGTCTTTCTCTTGGGCATCTGTTGATAAAGTTGCGCGGGTATCCGTTTTTGGCAAATACCTTGTATAGGTGTTCCTCTTGCAGTTCTGGTGTACTGCAGTGTGTTGTGGCCCTTTTTGTGTGTGTGTGTGTGTGTGAGAGACTTGGTCTGTGTGTTGCTTTCCTGTATACCCTTGTGGTGAATTCTCCGTTCGGTGTTTCAGAACAGACAGCCAGACTATTGCGAGCCTTAGGACTCATAACAGCACACAAACCAACAGCCACGCTCGGACAACAACTTACTAGAATGAAGGACCTGATCCCCCAACATGAGCAAAACTAATGTAGTGTACAAAATACCATGCAAGGACTGCACAAAACACTATATAGGACAAGCAGGAAGACAGCTAACAATCCACATACACTAACACCAACTAGCCACGAAACGACACGACCAGCTATCCCTAGTAGCCACACATGCAGACAACAAACAACATGAATTCGACTGGGACAACGCTACTATCATAGGGCAAGCCAGACAGAGAACAGCCAGGGAATTCCTAGAGGCATGGCATTCATCCACAAACTCCATCAACAAACACATCGACCTGGATCCGATATACCAACCACTACAGCGGACAGCTGAAACTGACAACCGGAAGCGGCAAGGACAGACCACTATAAATACCGGAAGAAACATCAAAGAAGAGCTTCGCAGGAGGCTCCAAAGCACTGATGTTGCCTAGCCAGGGGACGAAATGTTTGCAACAAAAACTTCCAGCTCGGCGAACAGAACCACAACAGTACTTTAATTGCATTTGGATCTGTCTTCTGGGGTGAATAAACAGGAAATTTTGCATATCAGACCACTCTTGGCATTTGACTCTTCTGGATAACAGTAGTAATCCACAGTTAAGTTTCCAGAAATTAAAACTTAGCATCTTTTGGACTAAGATGTTGAACATCATGGACTTGTTGGCCCAAAGGGCCTGTTTCCACTGTGTAGGGAATCTGATCTAGTCTGGAAGAAAGTTTGCTAAACATCAGCACTTGAGAATTCTTGGAATGATGCCTACTAATTGGAGCAGGTGAAACATCAAATCCACTGCATTGAAGAGGTTTCCAATCTGCTTGTGAACTGAACGAATGTGCAAATTGCTTGTATGAGGGAAAAGTCAAAGTTGTCATTGGTCTCAATGTAATAAAAATCTGTAAGTAGACCACTATATGTAATGAAATTCTGGAGTCCAGTGTTGCATAAACAATGAATAATCACGGAGTCAGTCGTAGAGATGTACAGCATAGAAACAGACCCTTCAGACCAACCTGTCCATGCTGACCAGATATCCTAACTTAATCTAGTCCCACTTGCCAGCACCGTGCCCATATCTCTCCAAACCCTTCCTATTCATATACCCATCCAAATGCCTCTTAAATGTTGCAATTGTACCAGCCTCCACCACTTCCTCTGGCAGCTCATTCCATATGTATACCACCCTCCGTGGAAAAAGTTGCCCCTCGGTCTTTTTTATATATCCTTGCCCTCCTTTCCCCCTAAACCAATGCCCTCTAGTTCTGGATGACTCCACTCCAGGGAAAAGGCCTTTTTGTCTATTATCTTATCCTTGCCCTCATGACTGATTAAGTAACCTCTAGAAGATCACCCCTCTGCCTCCGTGCTCTGAGAAAACAGCACCCACCTATTCAGCTTCTCCCTATAGCTCCCTATACATCCTTATCAATATTTTTCTGAACCTTTTTCAAGTTTCACAACATCTTTCCATTAGGAAGGAGACCAGAATTGCATGCAATGTTCCAACAGTGGCGTAACCAATGTCCTGTATAACCACATGACCTCCCAACTCCTATACTCAATACTCTGACCAATAAAGGAAAGCATACCAAATGCTGCCTTCGCTATCCTATCTACCTGTGACTCCACTTTCAAGGAGCTATGAACCTGTACTCCAAGGTGTCCTTGTTCAGCAACACTCCCTCGCACCTTACCAGTAAGTGTATAAGTCCTGCTAAGATTTGCTTTCCCAAAATGCAGCACCTCACATTTATCTAAATTAAACTCGCATCTGCCATTCCTCAGCCCACAGGCCCATCTGATCAAGATCCCATTATAATCTGAGGTAACCTTCTTTGCTGTCCACAACACCTCCCAAATTTGTCATCTGCAAACCTGGCTAGCTATACCTCTTTGTATATTATTTGGATGTGAATATAAATTATGAAAGATAGTGGACCCAGCACTGATCCTTGTGGCACTCCACTGGTCACCAGGCCTCCAAAATGGAAAAACCACCTACCACCCTGTCTTCTACCTTTTTTTGAGCCAGTTCTATATCCAAATGGCTAGTTCCCCCTGTATTCCATGAGATCTAACCTTACTAACCAGTCTCCCATGGGGAACATGTCTAATGCCTTACTGAAGTGCATAGATCACATTCATCACTCTCTACCCTCTTCAATTCTGTTTATTACTTAAAATCTGATTGAAGATTTGTAGCTCGGGTATCCGTTGTTGTGGTTCTGCTCGCTGAGCTGGAAGTTTTTGCTGCAAACGTTTCGTTCCCTGGCCAGGGAACGAAACGTTTGCAGCAAAAACTTCCAGCTCAGCGAGCAGAATCTGTTTATTACTACTACACACAACTCCAAGTTTGAGGCACCATTTTCCATGCACAAAGCCATGTTGACACTCCTTGATCAGTCCTTGCCTTTCCAAATGTACATGCTTGTCCTTCCAACAACTTGCCCATTACTGATGCCAGGCTCACTGGTCTGTAGTTCCCTGGCTTGCCTTTACCACCTTTCTTTAAACAGTGGCACCCCATTAGCCAACCTCCAGTCTAACAGTATCTCGCCTGTGACTATCGATGATACAAATGTCCCACCAATCGCTTCCCTGGCTTTCCACAGTTCTAAGATATTTCTGAATAGGTCCTGGAGATTTCTCCACTTTGTTTGAAGACATCCAGCACTTCCTCTAATATAGGTATTTTTCAAGATGTCACCATTCATGTCATTTCATTTGAATAGCAAGCAATGAGCACCATTAGAACTATATCAACAGGTCAGTTGATTAAGTGTAAGGGACGGGAGAGAACAGAAATATTAAAGTCCAGCAACCTCTTTGGAGAGAGAATCAAACATTTTTTCAAGTCCATATTTTACAAAGTGAAAAGTTACCTTCATGTTGCTCAAAAGATTAAAAGGTGGTACAAGTAAAGTTAGCCGTTTCATCTAGTCACTGCAATGAGTGATGCTTACCACTAATTGGATGCTGCTGTCAAAGTTTTGTAGTTTACTTATGTGATAGACATGAATTTCAGTGGTGTTCATGCCAAGTACATAATATATCCCTTGCAATAAGAAAGTACTGACTGTAACCAAACAACGCATGTCTTGTCTTCAACAGTATCTAACACTAGATGTGGTTCCCCAATTGAATGGGAAATTGCTAGGATAATCTGAATATGCAAGGCATTACACTGACTTTTAGGCAACAAATATTTTTGAAAAAATGTGCCAATGCCTACCCAAATTTTAAATAGCATTTCATTCTAGATCTGGGTGGCTCACATGTAAGTTGCACCTATGGTACATGAAACCCTGTATATTCTCAAGAGAACATGTACCCACATAGATAACAAGATAGGTGCCATCTGTTTAATTTTTTTCAGGCAGTGCCTTGTCAAGTCAAAGCCAATTTGACTGGTTTAAATGTAAATTAGTATTAATGGTTCCATTCCCTGTGGCAACATTTCTACTAATCAGCACTGTCCTCTTGCAGCATAAGTATGGTTTTTCCCCTTGAATTTGTCATATTACAGAATTTCCTGAGAGACACATCTTGAATGTCTAGCTGAAAATAGTCATGCTAAGGGTTACCTCTTGCACATGAAAGCAAAAATATTAATCTCCATGTTTAGCCCACAACAATAGAAGTATCTGTCCTCTTATGAGCAGTGCTCTTATCAAATCAGCTCATTACATTTTTGTTGAATTAATCAATATATTGAAATATTGAGTAGTGAAATTCTGATATTCAAGAAACACTTAGACTGAGTTGAGCATCAAGACAGGCAGCAGTCAGTACAAACATTTGAGATTTGACTGAAATGCAGTAATAAGTTACCTCAAATGTAATGTTTAACTTTTGAATCTCTTTTTTTATATAAAGTTGTCTTTTTAGACTGAATTTGAGATTAATTTTCTTCGGTAGGTGATTGGTATAATGTGACACTTCTCTACATATTTTTGGCATAAGAACTTGTTTGTTTTTTCCCTTGCTGTGCATGCTGCACCAAACCAGAGCAGCATAAATAGGGACATCCAGTCAAGACACCGCCTCCCCAGTATTTTTCTCAATATAAGCCAATGAGTTTAATCCTGCAATTCTGCCCCTCCCAGTTAGGGGAAGGTTACTTTCCCCACCAGCTGTTCTTGTGCTATTTGGCTCGCCCATATTTTTGGAATTCGGGGTTTAAACATGACTCTGCTTTTGTGCTGGAACTGTAATGTAATTTCTGAACAAAACGTGTTAATCTAGTTGAATTAATTTCCTTTTGTGAAAAATAAGCACCACCTTTGCTACTCAATAAGAATCCAGACAGAGTCCACATCCTGAATGAGTTGAAATTATTTGAACCAGCATTATTTCTTCAATGTTTCTTTAAATTGTTCCTGTTTCAAATTTTAGTACTTGTTAACAAGGGAGAACAGTACTACATTAATATTAAATTAATTTTCAGGCACTGTTGAAATATTCCTTCAATGAAAAATTGCTTTTGCCAGTCAAAAGACATAGCCTTTTGCAAAGTAATAACACTTTAATCCTTGTAGTGACCTAGAGGTGAGTGACCAGTTTAAAAAAAAATGTTGAAATGATTTTTCAGTTTCCTTCAGAAAATTCAAGTTTAAAGACTTTAAACAATACATTTAAAATTTGAATAAACACATTCATGGAAAAACCTGTACTTCACAGAAAAGGTGAACCCAATTAACACCAACTGTGAAAATCTTCGTTCTCCAATTGTATATTTAAGCAGACATACTAGTAAATCCCTGGAACAGGTTCAAAATGATTCCAAGCTCCCAAGGACTGTCCTGCTTATCTTTTCTCGCTGGGACAGCATCTAATCCCTGAATCTGTTTTCATGGTGAGGGATGGGTGAGAATCTTCCAAGCTCATTTAAACTCTCCTCCACCCATGTGAGCTTTAATCCACATTACATCGAACCATAATGATTCATTGCCTCCAGTCTTGTTTCTTACAAATTCTCAAATCTCAACTGGAACCTATATAGTATCCCTCACTTAAATTCTGGACTCCAACCAGGGAAAACCTCTTACCTGCACCTCTCCTGTCTTATCATTTTATTTTGTAGATTTCATTCTTAAAGCTAAGAACAGAGGCCCAATTTACCAGATCTCTTCAGACAACTGTTTCCAGAACATAATCCCTCTATGATAGCTTTCCTCAAATAGGGTCAATATATTTGAGGGAATCTCTAAGTTAATCCTATAGTGACTTTGTATGGATTCTTCCCTCAGGGCCCCAATTTATAACAGTGCAAGTCATATGGACCTTCTCCCCAAGTGGAAATGATCAGACTTTTCACTGAAGCTCTAACTCTGTTCTGTACTTTTATATATATTCAACCCAACTAGAGTCAACTTCACATTCCTAACATGCTTCTGGGATGTTGACAGAGTCTGTCCACTGCCAGCCCAATCCTTTGGGTCATTGTTTTGAGGCCAGCCTGCTGCAGTCTGTAGCTTTGACTTCCTTTTTGAGGAAACTGATTACCATTTGAGGGAGTGCAACAAAGATCCACCAGTCCTAAGACGTTTGGCAAATTGGCCTGTGTTCTAAAAGTTTTGAAGAATGAAAAGTGATATTGCAATTTTCAAAATACTTAAGGGACAAACGGGGGGGTGCAAGTAAGAGGCTTTCTTCTTCTCCTCCCTTCCCCCCCCCCCCCCCCCCCCCTTCCCACCAAAGAAAAAAGCTCAGTATGCTTAAAGGGGAGGTTGCTAGATTTGATTACTATAAATGCCATTTTATGTACTGTGGGTAAAGGACTTTTAAGAGTCATGATTTGTATTAAATAATAGAGCAAGCTGACTGGCCTACTCCTACTTAAACAACCTGAGCCCAGCCAACTGGGATGCTTGTCAACTGAATTCTGAGCATTCTGAAACTTGAAACAAATGTTGCTTTGCAAATGCAAAGTTTAAAACTATATGCTATTCTATATAAACAAAGGCACAAACCACTTGTCTAGTAATGCTACTAGACTAGTGACAGCTGCTGAGCCCAAGGCTAAGCCTGGACCTAAAGTATTTGTCATTTTAGATGAAAATTCCCTGTACCTGTTGTGAACTATTAAAATGTGTTGTAATTTTCAGTTGTAGTTATGCTAAATTGCTAGTGAAACAAATTCCCTTATGCTTAAAATCAGTCATTGTATGTATTTCAGTTCATGCGTACATGTTGTGACATGACCAAGTGTGAAGTAAATTTTCATTATTGATTTAATATTTCTGTGGATTTGACTTGTTTTTGGCTATCAGGAGACTAGTTCAGCATGGAGGTGAATTGCTTCACTACTGTGGATATTCCAAGTGTATTCATTCTAGAAGTCTCACCTAAATGTACTAACTTGTACACTGTGTATGTGTGTGTGTTCTTAAAAGACTAATGTTCAACTGGAGAGGAGTCAAATTTACCAAAAATGTTGCTGGGTTGGGAGGCTGGGAGTTTTTCACTGAAACATAGATTGAAGTGACCTATATAGAGGCTAATAAAATGGGTATAGGTAGTGAATGGTGGGGATTTTTAAGGTGAGAGATTTTAAAGACCTGAGGCAATTGTTTAGTAATTCACCCATGTATCACTTAGTAATGATACATGGAAGTGATGGATATGGTCATTCACAGCATTTAAAAGACATGTATTACTACATGAATGAAGTGTTTGGAAGGATATGGGTCAGAAGCAGGCAGGTGAGACTATTTTAGTTTGGAATTATGGCTGGCATGGACTGGAGAATTGCCAACATAATAGGTGGCTATTTTTAAAGTATGTAAAGATAAGCCAAGGAAATATAGGTCAATCAGAACATTCTGAAAACAAGTTAGAACATAAGTTATGGACAAATGAAAATTAGCATAGATTTCTCAAGCCAATATTGTGCTTTTTACTATGAGTTTTTTGTGGTAATAGTTTGACCATGGTATTCTGTGGTTGGCGCAACAGACTTGAGCAAAGTAACAATTCATGGACTAAAGGATGCACTGGTTAATCAGACAATTGGCAGTGTGCTGGGAAACCGAATACTAGTTAACCAATTCCTGTTTTTAGAGGCTGGTAAAAATTTTTGTAGCGAAGTTTCCCCAGAGTGGGCATTGGTACTGTTATAAAATTTTACTCTTGTAATTATAACCCTCTGAGAAACTTGTAAATTGTGAAACTTGAAACTATATTGTGAATGGAGGACAATGATGTAAAATTTCAAAAGGACATATCCATATCGTGGGCAGACATGTGGCAGATGAGCTTCAGTGAAGTGATGTCACACTAATTATGACCAAGAACAACATAAACAATCCAAAATGAAGCAGTTTTGGGGAGGCAAGAGCAGAGGAGCTGGAGTCTAGGTAAGCACATAGCAGGAGTGGTTAAACTGTTAAATAATGCAGTAACCTAAGTTTTAATACAATACATGAACATTGCTTTGCTAGAGTATTTGTTTTTGGGTGCCACACTTCAAGGCATTGGAGAGTGGAGAAGTGGTTTGAGAATGACAACTGATGAGGAATCTAAGAAGCTAGCGCATTCTCTACTACTTGAAAAGAAGACAGGTGATTCAATTAACTTGAATCATGACGGGTCCAGACATAATGGGAAAAGACTTCCCCACAAGATTAAGAACAAGATAATTTACAGCTATAAAAGTTGAAAATATTTTCAGTGGTTAGTGTCTGAAAAGCACTAGCTGAGTGAAGGCAGGTTTAATTGAGGCAATTGAAAAGGAATTAGAAAGTTAATGTGTGGGATTAGAGGAAAAAGCCAGGTGTGTACAGCATAGGTGAAATGCACATTTGAATAATCAATGCTGCAGAGCTGCCATCTGTTTAAAAACTTTAGATCACAAATGATTGTTTGTGTGGAAATTAAGTCCAAATTAGCCTCTTAATGTCCACATCAAGATTGTGAAATTTTAATTAACATTGCTCTGAACTAACCACCAATTTGAACTGGTGGGATGTAACTGACCTGTAAAGGATGACTGACAAAACTTGGAATCACGTCAGGCTTCCTTTTAACCTAAAAGGACATAATGAACCTTTTTTGTTTTCTTTTGCAATGTTCTGATAGCTTGTACCTTGAAACAGATGCTGGATTTTTTTGTCTAAGCGTTCAAATGCTCAAGCTAGCATGTCAATGATACAGCTACAATAAAAATAATATTGCTGATGCTAGAAATGAGGTAGAAAAAAGTAAAGATGTCATGGCATCTATGGAAAGTGTTGATGTCTGAGCCTTTCAGAATTTCTTTTGTTAACATGGTGTTACCATGTGGTGTAATTCCAGCATTTTGTTTCCATTTAGTAATAAGCCTGGCACTATGGTTGTCATGGAGAATGATGAAACAGAAACAGTGAAAATAATGGTGTGGGGGAAGTTTGGCTCCCAGAGACTTGACAGTTTTTAGAGCATACACCCAAAGGTTAAAGTAAAGGGAATTTTCAGACCTGAAAAAGTGGTATTGAATGGTGGTATGAATTTTTAAATGGTAGTGCACCTTTTTTTAATTTTAAAAAGCCAGGCAGCAGTGGTACCTTTTTTTTTAATGTGCAAATAGTTACTAAAAGAACAAAGTGGCCACAATAGGGAGATTTTAAATTTGCACCAAGAGGGACAGAATCCAAAAATGTTGATCTCTGGTTGCAGTGCAAGTGAAAAGTGTTTTTTTTTAAAAAAAAAACCTTTTTAGCTCGATGTTCCAAAGCACTTGCAGCCAGTTGAATACATAAGTAAATAACCTGGTGTATTGTATAAAAACAGCCACCTTGCACCCAGGAAGGTCCACAAGCAATATAATGTCATATCGGTTTGTTGACATTGACTGAGCTAGACCATCGGGGAAATATTTCCCTGAATGATGAATCGGATCTTTACATTTTGAGTAAACGAGTCGAACGTGGCAGTGGCAAAGCAGTGGGTCAGGCAGCATCTGCAGAGCAGATGTACAAATATATACAAGTTCCCAACACTCAAAGGGGCAAATGTGAGAAAGGAAAGTGCATTCCTATGAAGGGTATATGCCCAAAACATCAACATTCCTCCTCTGCTGCCTGACCTATTATTATGCTTTGCTTTGCCAGTGCCACACTACTTTTGACTTTTTGATCTCCAGTACCTGCAGTCCTCCCTTTTATTTTAAACATTTTCCCATTCAGAAATAATGAATTGCAGCATTGACTCAGTACTGTACAAGGGTACTGGTATGTGACTTGAATTCAACTGTCTGACTAAAGTTTCCAAATTTGGAGGAAAGGGTTCTAACTTGAGATTTATCTTTGGGCAACAGTTCTGAGAATCTATTTTCATTGCTTCAGGTGTAATAGAAGACCAGAGTACCAAACACCACATTGAGATATGTGCCAGGCACAATCCTGGCACATATCTCAATGTTGTTTTTGGTACTCTGGTCTTCTATTACACCTGAAGCAATGAAAATAGATTCTCAGAACTGTTGCCCAGGATAAATCTGAAGTTAGAACCCTTTCCTCCAAATTGAAGTTAAGGAGTGAACTGAGAACCTGCAGATTAAGAACTGAGATATCTTCCTGTAAAGTTTGTAATTGAGGTGCTGAACAAGTTTTGTTTCATCTGTGCTAACCATATTTCCACATCTACATTTGGAGTGAAGAGGCTTTGGAAGTGAGTTCCTTGCAGGATTTGCAGCCTATTTGATATTGTCACATACTGAGATGGTGAAAAGTATTGTTTTGCCTGCTTCCCAAGCACATACTATTCATAAGTAAGTGCTACTGATGCAGAGGAAGATCAGCTTTTAATGATGTCTGTTCAAAAGTCTAAACAGATTCAAGAATAACTTCCCCTCCTTTATGTACTTTCAAATTTTTGTATCTTCTATCTGATGGGTGTGTATAACTGTAGGGGAAGAGGTATTTGATGTTGACTGCTTTGCTTTCTCAATCAATGGATGGAAAGCTGGTTTGTGAGATGGACTAGGTTGCATTCACAAGTCTAATTTCTTGTGGTCTTGGAGAGCAGTTGCCATACCAATCTGACCTTTTTCTGGTAAGCATAGCTGATAACTGGACCAGTGGTCATTAGTGACTTAAGAACATTGGTACTGAAGTGCACGTTTATAAGGCTGCCTAGTATTTATAGATGTTTCCATTGGACAAACCCTTGAAGGGGCAAACATGATACAGGGGAAGTGTTGGGCAAGTGGGGCTAACTGGCATTTGAAGAGGCAGCTCAAACTTCCTTTTACATGCTGTACCTAGTCTAAAATTCAATCCAAAATACTGATATTTGTGGCATTCAAACTTGGACTTTAACCAAAGATTTTTAAATTGCAATTTAATTGTGATCATCCATGGGATTAGTGATATTTAACATTTATAGGGTATAGGTGTTGTATGAGAGGAAGTTGGCTGAAATGTGGGATTTTCTCGCACTTTTGCTCAAGTAGTGTCCATAAATACTACTCCCAGCTAATTTGCTATTTAAGTGGTGAGCATAGAACTTAGATGGCTCCTGTTGTTGTTAAAGTAGACTGTAGCAAGCAACAGTGTAACATGAATGACCTTTTTTGACCCACGCATCTTCAAAGTGCAATTGAAATTTCATCAATAATTGCAAAGTTGTCCTTTTTGTTCTGATTGAAATATTTGCATTGGGAGGATGTCCTATTTAAATCTGGATATGGGGTGAAGAACTCTAGCATAATGCTATTGATCATAGCAAATGTCTTACCAGTGCTCTGTATTCCTATTGTTTTTATCCTTGTGCTCTTAATAATAAGAGGATCCATGCTTACAGGGAGAAAGCAGGAGCTTTTCATTTTTTTTTTCTTATTTGTATAGAGACCAAAAAACTGCAGATGCTGGAATCCAATGTAGACCAGGAGGGGGCTGGAAGGACACGGCGAGTTAGCCAACATCAGGTGGTAAAGTCAACGTTTCGAAACACACGGTTATAAATGAAATGTTGATCTCGCCACCTGATGCTGCTTGGCTTGCGGTGTCCTTCCAGCCCCGACTTGTCTATTTTATTTGTATCTTGGTGTGGATAAATGTTAATAGACTGGGAAGAGCTTGCATTATATTGTCTGACACTTTGTAGAGACATCATTAAATGTTGCTTAACCAGTTATTTTGATATGGACCCATGGTGTTGCCACCATGAGCTATTTTAAGTGTCATATTCCTATAGATGTACGGTATGGAAACAAACCTTTTTGGTCCGACTTGTCGATGTTGACCAGATATCCTATCCTAAACTAGTCCAGTTTGGCAACATTTGGCCCATATCCCTCCAAACCTTTCCTATTCACATACCCATCAAGATGACTTTTTTTAAAAATGTAATTGTACTGGCCTCCACTGACTCTGGCAGCTCATTCTTATTTTTTTTCCCTCTCCCTCTCCCTCTCCCTATGCCCACTTCTAGATTCTCCCTGTTCCCAAAAGACCTTGTCTGTTTACACTATCCATGTCCCTCATGATTTTCATCATGTTTCAACAGGGTTTTGCCACTAGATAGACAAAATATCCCATGGCACTTTAACCAGATTCCCTGCATTAAAATGAACTTTTTAACAGCAAAAAAGGCCAAGTAATTTTATAAATGTTTAAATGGTTTGGTTGATTTATGCTTAGATTTTGAGGCTGATTAACAAGAGAGCCAGAAGTCACATGAACTTTATTGGGTAAGATTTGGAATGTGATGCCGGATTTAATTTTGTATCCGTCACTCCCTGTAGTAACTCTTAATGTCCTTGTGTTAACTTCGTGGAAAGACTTCGAGCAGGGAAGTTAGTTGGATTACTATCTGACCCATCAGCATAGACTTGATGGGCTGGTGACTTGTACTGTTGCTGCTTTGTCAGACACCACCAGCATTAAAGTAATGGGTTGATTGTCAGCTCTCTGGAATGAAACTACCTCCAAGCTGAACTGATAATTGTTTGAATATAATCTTTTAGTTTGTTTCACTTGAGTGAATTGAGAACAATAATGAAGCTTTTGTATAATGAAAATGTATGATCTAAAGTGCTGAAATGTTCCTTTCTGCAGGTTCCTGAGGCCATTAAGAAATGCCAGCGTGCTGGTATCACGGTCCGTATGGTCACTGGTGACAACATTAACACTGCTCGAGCAATCGCTACAAAGTGTGGTATTTTACAAGCTGGTGATGACTTTCTGTGTTTGGAGGGTAAACAGTTCAACAAACGTATTCGCAATGCAAAAGGCGAGGTAAGTTAACACTTTAATTGGCTGTATCAGTGTGGATTTTTCCCTTGAAATTGAATACTGTGAAATGGCAAAATATTTTAATATTTTCAGATTGAGCAAGAACGTATAGACAAGATCTGGCCCAGGCTCCGTGTCCTTGCAAGATCTTCGCCTACTGATAAGCACACTTTAGTCAAAGGTAAAATGGTGATGGTAAAATTATTTTCACTACCTTTTTTTTTTGCACACCTCTAATTCCAATAGATGAGCATTCACTGGTTCTGATTCAGCAGGCACATTAAGCTTTGAATTCTAACTGGATTACCCTGATGCCATTGGTAGAATTGTCAATGTGCTCTAAATTGTATCTCACATGAAATTTCTTGCCTTTATGTTGAAAGGATATCTTGTCCACATAAAGGAGTTGGATCAAAGTGTCTGTGTATATCGGATTCTGACTTGAAAGTGTTTGGCAATACTTCGTTACAGCATAATTATACAAACATTGTCACCTGGTTGGTGTCCAGATAGCCAACCTAAAGCTTGATTTAAATGAAGTGCCTTTAAGGAGTAGGGAGGTGGAATGTTTTGGAACACAGAATCCAATGAATGTATAGCTGCCAAATGTACTGTTATGGGATGAAGGTGGCATGTAGACTAAATGGAGCTTTCGAGATGTGCCCCATTTTGGAGATTATCCTGGACAGCTATATTGTTGGAGGACATTCTTGCAGCAGTGAAGATTCCGAGCATGATGGAAACCAGCGAGAACAAATCAAGGCAGAACTTGTACACTTAATGACAGTTCCTGGGGAGTGTTGTGAAACAATACCTTTGGTGTGCAGGTTTGTAGCTCCTTGAAAGTGGAGTTGCAAGTTGATAGGATTGTGAAGAATGTGTTTAGTATGTCTACCTTTTACTGGCCAGCGTATTGATTATAGGTGTAGGGCAGTCATGTTGGAGCTGTAGAGGAAATTGGCTAGACCACTTTTGGAATAGTGTTCAATTCTGGCCTTTCTGCTGTAGGAAGGACATTGTGAAACTTGAAAGGGATCAGAAAAGGTTTAGGAAGTTGGCAGGCTTGGAAGGTTTGACCTATAGGGAGAGGCTGAAAAGGCTGAGGCTACTTTTTTCCTAGAATATTTGAGGTTGAGTAACCTTGAAGATTAATCTTGAGGGGCATTGATAGGGTGAATAGGCAGTCCCTTGGGATGGAGGGGGGAGTCCAAAATGAGGAGCATGAGTTTTTTTTAAGGTGAGGGTTAAGATTTGAACAGGAACTAAAGGGCAACTTTCTCAGGGTGGTGAGTGTGGAATGAGCTGCCAGAGGAGATGGAGGCTGGTACAATCGCAACATTTCAGTCATCTGGATATAAATAGGAAGGGTTTAGAGAGATATGGGCCAAATGCTGGCAAATGGGACTAGATTTGTTTTGGACAGCTGGTCAGCATGGATGAGTTGGACTGAAGGCTCGGTTTCTGTACTGTGTATGTGACACTGAAGCATATCCAGGTAGTGAAAACTTTCTAACAGCTCTTACCATTAAGGCAGGATAGTACAGTTTTCTTGGCTTGTTTCTGCTACTTAGTTAATGGACACTATAATTGTTTTAAGTGAGAGCTTCTATACATCTAAACTCTAGAGTTAGATACAAAGCTGAAAAGCCATCTTTGAAATGACAAATCTAGCTGTAAATGTATGGACAAGACTGCCACCTAGTGAAAATAGTGCAACATTAACAGAAAATTTCAAAGTCAGCAATGCATGAAAATGTGAATGATGCATAAGTGGAGGTAATACTGAAATATCAGATGTTGAATAGTGTTGAAATTTAGTCTGGGGCTTCATGGCCAATTTTGTGCAGAGTAATGACAGAAAGGTACTTTGTATTGTGTAGATATGCATGAAATGACCATATTTATTGACATTCTGTATTCCCTATGTTTTTGAGCACGAATTTTCCATTGCAATGCTCTTGTTAGTTCAAATTGTAAACTTTTCAGTGGTATGGGAAAAGAGCCAAGATCATAGCCCTTCCAAAAAGCTGATGGCATGAGTCAAGGGTCACCACTTTGGGCGGCACGGTGGCAGTGGTTAGCACTGTTGCCTCACAGCGCCAGAGACCCGGGTTCAATTCCTGACTCAGGTGACTGACTGTGTGGAGTTTGCACATTTCTCCCCGTGTCTGCGTGGGTTTCCTCCCACAGCCCAAAGATGTGCAAGTCAGGTGAATTGGCCATGCTAAATTGCCCATAGTGTTCGGTAAAGGGGTAAATGTAGGGGAATGGGTGGGTTGTGCTTCGTCGGGTCGGTGTGGACTTGTTGGGCCGAAGGGCCTGTTTCCACACTGTAAGTAATGTAATCTAATCTTAGTGTATCCTTCTCATTTTCTTTGCAGTGTTTATAGCCTATAATTCGAAGATTCTTGCTAGTAAAACTCCACCCCCTTAGTGATATCACTCTTAGTGGGTGAAAATAGAATGCAAGAAATTATCAACATTTGGATTGCTAGATCTACTTCAAAAGACTGGACAGTTCAGGTTGTGGATGAACTGAAGTAGCCATTATTAACACTGACTCTCTGTTCTTTTCCATCCCAAATGTGTGCATTTCATCTAAAATTGTGTAATTCGTGTAAAAATTTGTTGTTTGTCACTCCAAAATCTCCGACCCTGTGCAGTGAGTTAAAAACAAAATGGAGAAGCTCAACAGGTCTTCAGGTTACGTTTTCTTTGGACAATATTCTGAAGAAAGGTTACTGGACTCCATGTTTCTGCTTTTGCATAGACATTGCCAGACCAGAGTTTGTCCAACATCCACAGTATTTTGCTTTTAAGACTGCAGTGTTGTATGGGGAAAAAAGATTATGAATGGCATTCCTATTCAAAGTTTCACCTGAAATGCTTGATATTAGTGCATGGCAGCTGAATAATGTTTTTTTAAAACTCACCTATATTTTCACTTCAAGGCATTATTGACAGCACAGTGTTAGAACGCAAACAGGTTGTTGCAGTCACAGGAGATGGTACTAATGATGGCCCTGCACTGAAGAAAGCTGATGTTGGATTTGCTATGGTATGTACAAAAGTTAATTTTGTGCACTGAATTATGCATTTATGCTGACTTATCTAGGTGTTTTAATATTTATTTCAACTGAAAGAGAGCTCCATGGAAATTTTATTTGCAATTATTTATTTTGCTTTCCTTAGGGTATTGCTGGAACAGATGTAGCCAAAGAAGCCTCTGATATAATCCTAACCGATGATAATTTCACAAGCATTGTTAAAGCAGTTATGTGGGGCAGAAATGTGTACGACAGTATTTCAAAATTTCTCCAGTTCCAGCTTACGGTCAATGTCGTGGCAGTGATTGTGGCATTCACTGGTGCATGTATCACACAGGTAACAACAAATTTATTAATTTGACGAGCTTTGTGGAATAAACTGACTTTGTTTATTTAAAGGATGTCCGTGGTTAAGCAAGCATTTAAGAATCCACCTAATTACTGTGGTTCTGAAGTCACACGGAGAACAGACCAGGGAAGGATGTCAGCATTTTTTCCCTGAATGACATTAGAGTACCAGATGGGTGGAGATTAGCTATTTATTCCAGATTTTTATTGAATTCCATCGTTACCATCTGCCAGGACACGAGCCTGATAACTAGTCACCTAATTGTTACTCTCCTTAAATGAGCATAAATGGATATATCAATTACACTGGTCTCTTTTTAATAACCTAAATGGTGATCCATGAACAAAGGGGATATGTATTTTGAAACACTAGGTAGACTGTATATCTTCAGTATCCAAATTCCAAGTTGACTGAACTCCAATACCTGTCTTCTAGGATTAGAAACCAGACTGCACAAGGTAATTATTGTACAGACTATTCTGAAATTGTTTCTGGAGCATGGAATCAGTTGTGCGTATGTAGCTGTGTGGGGTACAGCCCATACACAACAATAACACCAAGCATGAAAAATGTTTGCTGTTTAAGCCCTTCTCTTTTTTTTAAAAAAAACATCTGGGGTTACATCACTGAAAATCTGTACTTGCCTGTATTTTTGTCTGTCTTCAGTGTTTTGCTTTCATTTTAGTACACTTCTCAACAATGACCAGAAACTTTCCTTTCATAATCCTCAATGTAGGTTGGGACTTCTATCTTATACATTTGGGTGATAAGAGACAGATGAGTGAATTAAAGGAAAAAGTATAATTCAATTTTCTGTCTGAACAGGTTGATTTGATTTGTTCAAATCAAAACTTGTCTCACTGCACTGTTCTGTAGGTTTCTTTAAATCTAAATGTTTAGTGTCCCTTCAAAATAATACACACAGCGTGCTACCGCTAAAATGTTCTGTTTAAAATTTTAAATGGCATCTATCTGTGCATGCAGGTATACCCACAGTGCTATTGCAACTGCAAGGAACAGCAAGAGTTTAAGATATTATATTTGAACTGCTTGTATTTCAGTCAGTTTGCAAACTTGCAGCATAAGTTACATTACCAGTGCAAAAAACACTAATTACTAGTTGCAAATTCTTAATGTAGTAACTTGGGGAACCTGTCCATTTTAACTAAATTTAGTGACATGTATTAGTAAAATTGCATTTTTTTTTGAAAAATGCAAAATGTGCAACTGTTAAAGGCAGCAAACTTAACAATTTGCATTAGTTTATTTTAATTTTGATCATAATCATTAAATTTTTATTCTGTCTTTCAAAAGATAAATTATCAAGAGGATTAATTCATTTGGGTCCTCAATTAAAAGATGCATGAGCAGTTGCCAGGTTGGTGATGGACAGGCACAAACCAATTTTGTACATGTTGCTCTACACTGGATGCAAATACTAAATCTCTCTCATTCGCTCACCCATTCCAGCAAATGTCAGTACGTTTTTCTCCTGACTTCTCTGTATCCAAAATGGGCATAGTCATAGATATTTCAGCACCTTTCAATCCAACTTGTCCATGCTGGCTAGATATTCCACGTTAATCTAGTCCCATTTGCCAGCATTTGGCCTGTACCCCCCTCCATTCTTTCTATTCATATACCCATCCAGCTATGAATAGAAATGTTGTAATGGTACCAGCTGTCTCCATCTATTGCTGGGTCCTTTGCTAAGATTTGTATCGCCAGTAGTCACAGGTGAGGTGCTAGAAGGCTGAAGATTTGGCTACTGTACCATTATTTTAAAGATAAAAACAAGCCAGGGGGTACTAGACCAGTGAACCGGACTTTGGTGGGCAAGTTGTTGGAGGGAATCCTGAGGGACAGGAATTACATTCCTTTTGAAAGGCAAAGACTGATTAGGGATCGTCCATATGGCGCTGTGGGAAATAATGTCTCAAATTTGAGCTTATTAATGAAGTAACTAAGGTGTTGTGGTTCTGTTCACTGAGCTGGGAATTTGTGGTGCAGACGTTTCGTCCCCTGTCTAGGTGACATCCTCAGTGCTTGGGAGCCTCCTGTGAAGCGCTTCTGTGATCTTTCTTCCGGCATTTGTAGTGGTTTGAATCTGCCACTTCCGGTTGTCATTTCCAGCTGTCTGTTGCAGTGTCGGTATATTGGGTCCAGGTCGATGTGCTTATTGATTGAATCTGTGGGTGTGCCATGCCTCTAGGAATTCCCTGGCTGTTCTCGGTTTGGCTTGTCCTATAATAGTAGTGTTGTCCCATTCGAACTCATGTTGCTTGTCATCTGCGTGTGTGGATACTAAGGTTAGCTGGTCGTGTCGTTTTGTGGCTAGTTGGTGCACCAAGGTTCTCTATGGAAGACTGGTTAGCAAGGTTAGTTCTCATGGAATACGGCGAACTAGCCATTTGGGTACAGTACTGGCTCGAAGTTGGAGAGTTGTTTTTCAGCCTGTGACCAGTGGACTGCCACAAGGATCAGTGCTGGGTCCACTACTTTTCATCACATATGCTCACATCCAAATCATTTTATATAAGAGATATAGTTAGCAAGTTTGCAGATGTTACCAAAATAGTAGGAGGTCTGGACAGCAAATAAGGTTACCTCGGATTACAACAGGATCATGATCAGATGGGCCAGTGGGCTGAGGAATGGTAGATTAGTTTTTAATATAGATGTGAGGGGTTTCATTTTGTGAAAACAAATCTTAGCAGGACTGAGACACTACTTGGTAAGATACTAAGGAGTGTTGTTGAACAAAGACCTTGGAGTGCAGGTTCATAGCTCCTTAAGGTGGTAAGCTTTCCTTTATTGGTCAGTATAGGAGTTGGGTCATGTGGCAGTACAGGATGTTGGTTAGGCTACTTTTAGAATATTGCATGCAAATCTGGTCTCCTTCATATTGGAAGGATGTTGTGAAACTTGAAAGGATTCTGAAAAGATTGACAAGGATGTTGCCAGGGTTGGAGGACTTGAGCTATAGGGAGAGATTAAATAAGCTGGGGCTGTTTTCCCTGGAATGTCAGAGATTGAGGGGTGACCTATTATAAAGGCTTATAAAAGCACAAGGGATATGGATAGGATAAATGTCTTTTTCCCTGGGGTGGAGAGTTCAGAACTAGAGGGCGTAGGTTTAGGGTGAGGAGAAAGGGACTTCAGGGGCAGTGTTTTCACGAAGAGGATGGCAAGTCTATGGAATGAGCTGTTAGAGGACATTGGGGCTGGTGCAATTGCAGCATTTTAAAAGGCATCTGGATAGGGATGGGTAGGACAGACTTAACGTTCCAGGATCCGAATCCTACAGGAAGGATAGAAAGGGAGGCAAGAAGAGGGGTGGAATTTTTGATAAAGGATATCAATACAGCTGTGCTGAATGAGGATATTCCTGGAAATACATGGAAGCTAATTGGGTGGAATTGAGAAATAAGGGATGATAACCTTATTGGGATTGTATTATAGACCCCCTAATAGTCAGGGAAATTGAGAAGCAAACTTGTAAGGAGATCTCAGCTAACTAAGAATCATAGGGTGGTTATGGTGGGGGATTTTAACTTCCCAAATGTAGACTGGGACTGCCATAGTGTTAAGGGTCTAGATGGAGAGGAATTTGTGTACAATTTTCTGATTGGGTATGTGGATGTACCTACTTGAAGGTGCAAAACTTGACCTACTCTTGGGAAATAAGACAGGGCAGGTGACTGAGGTGTCAGTGAGGAAGCCCTTTGGGGCCAGTGGCCATTATTATATTTAGATTTAAAATGGTGATGGAAAAGGATAGACCAGATCTAAAAGTTGCATTTCTAAATTGGAGAATGGCCAATTTTGACAGTATTAAGCAAGCTGATTGGAAGCAGATGTTTGCAGGTAAAGGGATGGCTGGAAAATGGGAAGCCTTCCGAAATTAGATAAAGTATATTCCTGTTGGTGAAAGGAAAGGCTGGTTGTATTAGGAATGCTGGATGACTAAAGAAATTGAAGGTTAGGTTAAGAAAAAGGAAGCCTATATAAGGTATAGACAGGATAGATCGAGTGAATCCTTGAAGTATAAAGGAGGTAAGAGTTTACTTAAGAGGGAAGTCAGGAGGGCAAAAAGGGGACATAGCTTTGGCAAATAGAATTAAGGAGAAGCCAAACAGTTTTTACTTTTTTTTGTCCTTAAATGTATTTGTAACTCGAGAATATGGCCCCTCAAATCAGCAAAGTGGCCTTTGTGTGGAGCCACAGAAAATGGAGATACTTTATGAATATTTTTCCACCGTAAATACTGATGCAAAGGATATGGAAGATATAGACTGCAGGGAAATAGATGGTGACATCTTGCAAAATGTCCAGATTACAGGAGGAAGTGCTGGATGTCTTAACTGGTAAAGGGGGATAAATCTGCAGGACCTGATCAGGTGTACCCAAGAACTCTGTGGGAAGCTAGAGAAGTGATTGCTGGGCCCCTTGCTGAGATATTTGTATCATCAATAGTCACAGGTGAGGTGCTGGAAGACTGGAGGTTGGCAAATGTCACTGTTCAAGAAAGGTGGTAAGGACAAGCCAGGGAACTATAGACCAGTGAGCCTGACCTCAGTGGTGGGCAAGTTGTTGGAGGGAATCCTGAGGGACAGGATGTATATGTAATTAGAAAGGCAAGGACTGATTTAGGAATGGTGAACATGGCTTTGTGCATGGAAATCCTGTGTCAAACTTACTTCCTCAAAAAAAAACAATCAAGAGGATTGAGGGCAGAGTGGTCAGAGTGATGTATGTGAACTTCAGTAAGGTGTTCAAGGTTCCCCATGGGAGATTGGTTAGATCCCTCAGAACACAGGGAGAACCCACCATTTGGATACAGAACTGGTTCAAAGGGAGAAGACAGAGGGTGATGGTGGAGGATTGTTTTTCAGACTGAAGGCCTGTGACCAGTGGAGTGCCACAAGGATCAGTGCTGGGCCCTCTACCTTTTTTGTCATTTACGTAAGTGAGCATAGGAGGTACAGTTAGTAAGTTTGTAGATGACTCCAAAATTGGAGGTGTAGTGGACAGCGAAGAGGGTTACCTCTGATTACAAGATCTTGACCAGATGGGCCAATGGGCTGAGAGGTGGCAGATGGAATTTAATTCAGATAAATGTGAGTTACTGCATTTTGGGGAAGTAAGTCCTGCTAAGGTTTGTACACTTAATGGTAAGGTCCTAGGGAATGTTGCTGAACAAAGACCTTGGGGTGCAGGTTCATAGCTCCTTAAGTAGCGGCACAGGATGGTGAAGGAGGCATTTGGTATGTTTTCCTTTATTGGCCAGAGTATTGAGTACAGGAGTTGGGAGGTCATGTTGCAGCTGTGCAGGACATTGGTTAGGCACCTAATGGAGTGTTGCGTGCAATTCTGGTCTCCTTCCTATCGGAATGGTGTTGTGAAACTTGAAAGGGTTCAGAAAAAAATTACCTGGATGTTGCCAGGGTTGGAGGATTTGAGTGACAAGGAGAGGTTGAACAGGCTGGGCCTGTTTTTCTTTCCCTAGAGTGTTGGAGGCTGAGGGGTGACCTTGGAAGTTTACAAAATTTTAAGGAGCATTGATAGGATAAATAGACAGTCTTTGCCCCTTGGGTCTCACATCTTTCCCTTCTCACTAACCCCAGGGAAATGTTTTCATGCAGAGGGTGCTACGTGTATGGAATGAGCTGCCAGAGGAAGTGGTGGAGGCTGATACAATTGCAACATTTAAACGGCATCTGGATGGGTATATAAATTGGAAGGGTTTGGAGGGATATGGGTTGGGTGCTGGCGGTTGGGGATATCTGGTTGGCATGGACAAGTTGGACCGAAGGGTCTGTTTCCATACTGTACATCTGACTTTATTTATGGCAGCTCATTTCCCACACCAAAACCCTTTGGAAACATTGCCTTTTTAGGCCCCTTTTTAAATCATTTCCCCCTTAAACCGAAGCCCTCTAGTTTTGGACTGTTTGTGGTGAAAATGTCCTTGTGTATTCACCCTGTGCACCAAATGATTTTCTTAAACCTTGATAGGGTCACCCTTCAGCCTCCAGTGATAAAGGAGAAAAGCCCCAGCCTAATCAGCCTTTTCCTATAGCTCAAACCCTCCAAAACTGGCAACATTCTTGTAAACCCTTTCTGAACCCTTCAAGTTTCACAACATCCTTCCAATAACTGGGAGACCAATATTCCAAAAGTGCCCTGACCAAAGTCCTATACAGTCACAACATGGCCTCTGAACTCTGCACTCAATGCACTTAGCAATAAAGGCAAGCATACTAAATTCCTTCATACCCTGTCTACCTGCAACTCCAATTTCAAGAAACTATGAACCTGCAACCTTAAGAGCCTTTGTTCAGTAACACTCCTAGGACCTTAGTAGTAAGTATACAAGTCCTGACCTGATTTGCCATTCCCAAATGACCCCTCTTGTCTTAGTACTTACAAATTCTCAAGTTATTTTTCTTTATCATTGTCGTCATAACTGCTTTGGGAGTTTCTCTTCCCTACTGTAGCTTTTTTATGTACTCCTTGTCCTAGTGAACTTTTATGCACGCTGTCTAGGAGTTTAGGAACAATTCTATATTATTTCAACTTTCCATCTTTCAAAGAATATTGCAATAATTCCATTGGTGCTTTGTTTCCCAAACATGCCTGGAGTAAGTACATTTTCACTCCAAGTGCTTATAGATTCATTGGAGTTGAGATCAGTAAGTTTATGGTTCTGACTAGCAGTTTCCTTCTGTAAACAAAGAACAGCTAAAGTTGAGGGTACTAAACACTTGTGTATTCCTGCTCTACAATGCAAAGTCACCCTACATCAAATGGTAAAGTGATCATGTCAGTAACCCAGGACCCTGGGTCAGTCTGCAGATGTGGGTTGGAACCCTACCATTGTAGGTGGAATTTTAAATCCAATAAGTCTCTGAAATAAAAAGAAAAGCTAGCCTAATGGCAACCATATTAGCAGCATCTCTTGCCATGAAGATCCATCTCTTTGTAATTGGCAGTAACCTGCCATTTATGGAATATGGGCATAACAACAAAACCAGGCCAAGAATGAATGCCAGATTACCTTCCTTAAAGGCTGAATTAGATGGGTCTTCATGGCAAGAGATGATGCTAATATGGTTGCCATTGGGCTAGCTTTTTATTTCAGACTTGTTAGAGCAGAAATACACAAGTGTTTAGTACCCTCAACATGGGAAAGATCAGTCACTCTAACACAATGCAGCTGTTTTACTTGGCCAAAAGACGATGAAACTTAGATGTGCTTGCTTCTGTCCTTTGTTTTTTTTTGTCTGTGCCTTCTGGTCAGCAACGCTCAAAGATTGCAACTATGACCATTTACATGGTCCCAACCTAAAGGGCTCATGAATGTTTGATCTGTAGATACATTCTGTGGTCCACTATTTCAGAATACTGCTGTTTACTGCTTTGTTAATAGCCTTGAGAGCTGCAAATGGAGTGATAAATTCTCAAGTAGAAGAAAAGCCCTTGAGATATTTCTGCACAGTTAATTCTATTCACTGTTAGTATATACTAAGTAACCTAGTTAAGCCAGTCAGCTACTTCAACTTTCCATTGTCTTTTCTAACTAAGAACCATCTGAAAGACTGCCATGTGGAACAATGTTGTCAAACATTATTCTTCAAGGCTTGTGAAGTGTCTGGTGTGTTCAGAATTTTCTTGGTTGCACATCAAGTTAGTTGAAAATAAAGCATTCATGCTGCAATAATTCTGTTCCTCCAGAACTTGATCAAGTACTCTGAAATAATATGGTTCAATTGTTTATAAACATTAAAAATTGTTTGAATTTTAGGATTCTCCGTTGAAGGCTGTGCAAATGCTTTGGGTAAACTTGATCATGGACACGTTTGCATCGCTTGCTTTAGCCACTGAACCACCCACAGAAGCACTCCTGCTACGAAAGCCTTATGGCAGAAATAAACCGCTAATTTCTCGCACTATGATGAAGAATATCTTGGGTCACGCTGTCTACCAACTTGTCGTTGTTTTTACACTCTTGTTTGCTGGTAAGCAGTGTTGTGAATCCTCCAGCTTCAGAATTTTTAACTAGGATTTAAATGCCAGTGGCTTGAGGTTAACTAAAATAGTATTTAAGATTTTAGAAAAATGTTTTGATTTTGGATTACAAATGACTTCATCGGAGTTAATACTTGTAAGCTCTTTAAAAATCGGTAACTTAATTTATTTTTGGGATTAAAAAACTGGAGCTGAAATTAGGTTTACTATAACTTCCTCTAGGCTACATCAGAGGTCTGCATTATCTCTGCAGAGGTGGTTTTATCTTCCCAAATTCTAGAAAGAATTGCAAGTTTTAAAAACTGCAGCCCAGCAATTCATTAAAGAAATAAGAGATCCAAAGGTTAGGTAGGTGTTTGTTAGCCAGTGAACTAATGGGACCTATTATTGTACAGTTGGAGAAGGAATTGTTTCTGATTTTTTTTTTTTACAAAAGGGAAATCATTTAACTTCAAGAAAACCAGCAAGATAGAGGAAGGGATCCTGTAAATGTTTGAATTCTAATAAATCATCTTCTGCTAAAAGAGCGGGTCAGAGGCTATGAATACTAATGAGAAACTCCTACCTGACTCCCAAAAACCAGTCCACAAGACTGGAGTGAGCTAAATATTCCCCACTTAGCTGGATTGGTGCAGCTCCAACAACACTAAGCTTGGCACAATGAAGGACAAACCAGCCCACATCACATCCACAATCGACCACTCCTTCCTCCAACATCTGATGCATGCTGCTACTATCTACAAGATGCACTGCAGGAATTTACATAAATCCTTAAACTGCTCCTTCCACACTCCCAATCACTTTCATCTAGTAAGACAATCAGTGGGTACATGGGAACATATAACAGGTGGGCTGCAGTGGTTCAAGATGGCAACTAGGGTTGGGCAATAAATGTTGGCCAGCCAACAATGCTCACGTCCCACACATGAATAAATATGAAAATGTCTCTACTGTCTGGAGTTGGCTTGGTGTCTAAATTTCACAAAATATAGCAAAATGAAACCTGTTCAAGCACTGTGCTGAAATTCAGGAAAAATTAAAGATGTAAAGTTTTTCATGAAGTGAACTAGATAACTGTTGTGTGCTATGAAAATGAACCCAACCTGAATGCTGCTATTTGTTACTTTGTTTGATTGAAATCCCAAAGCTTCACTCTAGTTGTCCAGGTTAAATTTGCTGTGACCAATCACTTGGACATGAAGGGAAAGGCTATTTGGCTACAATAAGTAGCTTCCGTTGGAATTTAATTTTCAGATGGGGAAGGTTTGTTTTTAAGCTAAATTTATTTGACTTTGCAGAATTTGTAGCCATTTTGTATTCATACTTTTAAATGTAACCTTTTCAATTTTTTCAGGTGAAAAAATATTTGACATTGACAGTGGACGAAATGCTCCTCTTCACTCTCCCCCTTCAGAGCACTACACAATTGTATTTAATACATTTGTCATGATGCAGTTATTTAATGAAGTGAATGCTCGAAAAATTCATGGTGAAAGAAATGTTTTTGATGGAATTTTCAACAATATAATATTTTGTACAATTGTATTGGGAACATTTATTGTACAGGTAAGTGACTGCTTTGCTTTGACAAACTTATGCTAATATTTGAATTTAAATATTGCACTTCTTTGTTTGCAATTTCAATTTTATTTTTTTTAACCAGATCATTATTGTTCAATTTGGTGGGAAGCCATTTAGCTGTACTAAGCTAACAGCAGATCAATGGTTATGGTGCATTTTTCTTGGAATGGGAACACTAATATGGGGACAGGTAAGCAATTTGCTTTTAGTTGCCTTGCATTTTATTATAGGAACAGTTTGTCTTGCAGAGAAATCTTGTTTTGTTTTCAATGTACCGTTACTACAAGTCAGTTACCAGTTGGAAATAATTTGTCATAACATTGTGAATATTTGTCACGATCCCCTTCCTTCTGAAAAGAAAATTTGAATAAAAGGCAGAGTTGGTTTGTGAAGCATAGAATGTCTGTCTGGTTTCGATTGTTCAGTCTATTGTGATTTGTAAATTTGTCTAAGACTGGTCAGTGCCACTTTACAGAATTTGGTGATCTACATATTTCATGAAGTTTTCATGTTCTCTGGTGTTGAGGTTAATTATTTCAATGTTGGATTATATTGATAGTAATCTGGTCAATACTTAACCATTGTTTAAGTGTTCTAACCCTTTGGTGGCTGGTTTAACTAGATCACCAGCATCTACAAATTGTTAGGAACACTTAGGCATTTCACTGGACAAAATCTATGCTAAGCTTCATGGAGTTTCAATTTGACTTTTCATGTACTTAAGTACAATGAAAAGCTTTGTTTACAAGCAGTATAGACCTATCAAAATAAGTGAGGACATCCATTATGCTTTGGACCAGGTCAGACCCCCTCGAGGTAGCCGAAACCCAACTTTTCTAGCTGTTTTAAGCAGGTGTTAAGTGGATATTTCAGGAGTGATGCAGCAGGTGCAACCACTCCAGTTTTAAACAAAACCATTTTATTTGCAAGATTATTGAATGAAACACAAAGGAACAGAATATAGAATAACTTAACCTATTTAAAAACACACCATATTGTGTGACCTTCATAATTCTGTTCCAAATTCCTGCAATGATCCTCATAAACAGCTCTTGGCAAAAAAGGTAAAGTCTAACAGTCTTGCAAGGGAGAGATGGCAGAGATTCAGCATGGAACACCCTCCATGACTAGCAGCCTCAAACTGCCTGCTTGCTAAAAACCAAACCAGAAAAAAGTTGGGCTGGGAGAACCAGCCACACCCCATTATTGTATGTTTTCTTAACCTGAAAACTTTTTTTTTTCCCCCCCTGAGGCAGTATGTTTATAATCAAATTGGCCCTCGAACCTATCCGAACCAGACACATTAGAACTTCTAGGGTTATGACCCCTCTGGAAACAAAAACCAAGGACAACATTGTTAAAGGAGCAGCAGCATCGCACTTCATAGCATGGAAAAATAAACTTGGGCAGTAGCATACAGGTTACATCGCCTAAAGGTTGTGCAGTAGGAAAGTTCAACATTTTAACTAAATGCTGATCTTTTTATAGTCCATTCATCAGTCCAATAACAGCAGGGAAGAAGTTGTTCTTGAACCTGCTGGTGAATGTATTCGAGCTTCTGTATTCTACCTGATGGAAGAGGTCCTAGGAAAGCATTGCTAGGGATCCATGGCAGCAAGACGTGTAATAGAGCCCACAGATGGGAGGTTGGCTTCCATAATGTCGGGCTATGTACATAACCATCTGTCACTTTCTTAGCCCTGGGCAGAGCAGTTGCTGTACCAGGCTGTTAAACAACTGGACAGTATGCTTCAATGGTGCACTTTAAGTTGGTGAGGGACCTTTTTTTATGGTCATGCCGAATTTCCTATCTCATCCATTGATGTAGATAGGGTCCTGTTCTCCCTTTTTTGAAGTCGATCAGTTCTTTTAGTTGTCTGATTTTGGGAGAGGTTTTTCTCATTGCACCACATCAGCAAGCCTTCTATCATCCTCCTATATTCTGACTCGTTTGATATGTCCTACCCTGGTGGTAATCAACAAACTTGCAGATGTTTGTTCAGAATTTAGTAACATGGTAGTGGGTGTACAGGAAGTACAGTGGGAGACTGGGGATACATCTTTTGGGTGGGGGTTGGTGGCTTCAGTGAGCTGCATTGTGAAGTTGTAGTTAACGGTCTTCAGATTGCTGTTTGTGGGTCAGAAAGCTGAGGGTCATTTGTGGAGGGCAGAGATGAGACCTAGGTCTGAGTTGAGATCAGTCTAGAGGGGATAATGGTATTGACTACAGCTCTGCCTTCAATGAGTCTGACAGGTTGCCTTGTCCAGATGTTCCAGGCATGAATGCAGTGTTTGGGAAAGGACGTCCGCTGTGGAATGCTGTATCGGTAGATGGATTACAGGGGATTGAGGCAGAGTAGAAATTTATGTGGGTCATGACCAGCTATTCTAAGCACGGATTGATTGTGGAGGTCAGAGCCACTGGACTAGTCATTCTCCTTTAAGAGAAGTAACGAGGAATTTGAAGATAGCTAGTTTTTACTGTTTAAAACTAGCCCCTTTAACCAGACTGAACAATTAGTATGCCAACCACACTGCATCTTAAATGGTTTTTTTTTAAAAAGGGGGGTACTTGGGCAAAAGTGATTGGAGATAAGGATAGTTAAGAAGCAAAAGGACACCTCATTGAATCCTGTGGAATAATGCTATTGAACTGTTCCTCAGCAATTTTTCTCCCCTCAACATTTCCTTTTTGATTCATCTGTTAGCATGCATGAGTTTAGAAGTAGTGTTTTAAGCAAGAGAGTTATGTTCATTGCTCACCTTGTGTCGAGTCTGGAGGCTTTCTGCAGCTGTATTGTTCATGATCTGTCCAAAAGCAAATCTGAGAGCACCGCTGGCCCACGTTAACTGATACTTATTCTTGCTTTTGAATGAATAGCTTGTCTATAGGCAAAACTTCCATGAACACACAGTTTCAGCAATCATCTGTCTTCTCCTCTGCCCGTGCTCCCCTTCCCCTTCTCCTCCTCCTGCACCCCCCCCCCCCACCAATTCACCCACCTTGAAAAGGCAACAGTAAATATAATTGAGTTCCAGTGAGGTGTTCAAAACGCTCCTTCCAGTTTCCTTGGTTTAAAACAGTATCATTTTTCCATTTTTGTTCACATTATAAGGTACTTCTCAAAAGTATAAACCAACAGTTGGGAGCAGGAGTGGGATGTTTCACCCCTTATATCGGTCTTTAAGATCGCAACTAATTTGTAGTCTCAACACACTTTCATGGCTATCCCCAAAATCTTTTGACTCACTTGATGGCCAATAAACTCTTTACCTTTTAATTTTAATGATCCAACTTGCATTGTTCTACAGGGGGCACTTAAGAGTCAACATTACTGTGGGCCTGAAGTCACATAGGCCAAGTGAGGATGGTAATTTCCTTCCCTAAAGAACATTAGTGAGGTTTGGTTTTTCTGACCATCTAATGGATTCATGGTCATCATTAATTTCAGATTTATTTTCATTGAATTCAAATTTGACCATCTGCTGTGGTGGGATTTGAACCTGGGTCCTCAGAACATTTTATCTGGTCGTCTGGATTAACAGTTCTGCAATAATCCCAGTAGGCCATTGCCCCCTCCGTAGACAAGACTACATTCAATTTGCCTTCCTAATCACTATGTACCTGCTTAGATTCATCCTTTCAGTGTTGGTCTGCAGTCTCTCCCACTTATCCTTCTCTTGATGGGATGCTGATCAATTTTAAACATACAGACTTGAAGTTGAAATCTATAGTGTATTGAATAAGCTAATTTGAATTCTTTGAATAAGCGGTTTGAATTTCTACACTGAGTTGAGAAATATTTTAAGTGAAATTCAGTAGTTGACTTGAAACTAATGTTTCTGTTTATAGATGATTGCTACAATTCCAACAAGTCAGTTAACATTTCTCAAAGAAGCTGGACTTGGCACACAAAAGGAAGAGATACCAGAGGATGAGTTGGAAGAAGATATTGAAGAAATTGACCATGCAGAGAGAGAATTACGTCATGGTCAGATCTTGTGGTTCAGAGGTCTTAACAGAATACAGACTCAGGTATAAATGCAATATTATCAGCCATGCTCCTGTTGAATGGTAGAGCAAGCCCTTCACCTGTTCCAATTTTCTTATGGTCTTATTTACCTACTTTTTGGAATGGAAGAAAAGGCCTGTGCCAGGATTACCCCAGACTACTTTGCTTTTTATTAACTGTAACTCTACTGCTGTCCTGTAAACTCTTGCCTTTTAGTAATTTCTACTTGTGTATTATAGATCGGATGGTTTTTCTTTTTCTTCTTTCTTCTCTCTCTCTGAACAAGCTGTCACATTCTCTGGTTCCTTGCAGATGGATGTAGTGAATGCTTTCCAGACTGGAACTTCCTTTCAGGGAGCTCTAAGGCGGCAACCTTCCATCGCCAGCCAGCACCATGATGTAACAAATGTTTCTACCCCTACACATGTAGTGTTTACTGCTGCCACTACTGCTTCTACTACTGTGGGGTGTGAGTTTTTCTTAGTGCATGACATTAACATTTCCTGAACCACATGCCTAACGTTTCTCATTTTCTCCCTTAGTACCCTCCAAACTTCATTTGTTTCAGTCTGTTCATGCAGTTTTCTTATGTGGTCACCAAGTCTTCAGATTTTATTTTCTTTGAGGGTTAGAACTCTTTAAAACTTGCAGAAAAAAATTGAAGGCTGAAATGGTCCTGCCAAATTTCAATACATATTACATTAATATTCAAGTGCCTGTGTAAATGTTTGAGTATAAGCCCAGTTTTCAAGGTCCTTTTATTTCTAATATATAAAATGCCATTTTTAACAAATCCATAAACAATTGTTCTACTTATTAACTATAAATTTTTATCTCTACATTAATCAGATTCCGTGTTGGGCTGTATGTTGCATACTTTTTTCTAGGTCTACATGTTTTCTGTTACAGCAACAAGAATGAAACTGAACACTCAGCAGCTTTTTACAGCATTTGCCATATTATTTTATGGAACTCAACTAGATTTTCTTTCCTTGCCTAATGTGCCTGAGTTAGTAAATGATTGTGTGCAACATTTCCATGCAAACAGCCAAATCCATATTTCAAAGGAACAACAAGATCACACTGCTTTCTGGATTTACTGTACTTCAAACTAAATCATATCAACCATCTTTTTGACTTTTAATAGTTTAAGGGGTTTGGCTACTTGTTTCTGTCCTAGCCTATTTGTTTGTATTAAATATCTGTGCACTGGTTGAGTATTCTAAGAAGCAAGTTGTTCTGTTCAGTAGAATTGTGCTCAACTTGTGTAACTGACTGAAGTGTAAATCCTATGAATTCTTAAATGTCGTCTGTCTTGTGGTTTTTTAATCCAAAATTTTGAATTCCATAATTCTGAAGTTGATTAAAGCAAAGCCCATTTCTGGGATTGTCCAACTTGTGAATAGTTCTACTCCAGTTTAAGATGAATGATAAAACTGATTATGGTCCTTTTTTATCTCAATTGACTACCTGGATTGGTGTCAGGAAAGAAATGACTACTAAATTTTTTTTTTGGTATGTTCCAGACTAATTTGTGCTGCTTCTGAGCACAATGCATTCCGACCCAGGTTTGATAAATTAGCAAATCTGAAGGAAATTTGTAGTATTAGGAATGAAAAGATTTGTGTGGGGTGCTGGGAAAGCACAGCAGGTCAGGCAGCGTCAATAGCAGGAACATGAATATTCCAGGCAAAAGCTCTTCAGCAATCAACCCACTTCCCTGATGAAGGGCTTTTTGTCAAAGTCAATTCTCCTCCTCCGATGCTGTCTGACCTGTGCTTTTCCAGAATCCCAGACTTGACGACTGTAATCTTCAGCATCTGCAGTCCTCGCTTTAGCCTAATGAAAAGAGCTTAGCTTTGTTTGAAATATTCTGTAAATATCTTTGCTCATCACAGTTCAAATTCTGTAGTGATGGAATAATCCTGTTTGACTTTATGTATTGAATTCCAGGTTGATAAAAGTAATTTTTCTGAAAAGAAATCCAATCTGTTTTCCTGACCAAGCAGATTATCGTGCAAGGACAGTAACAGGACTACTTCTAGACCTGTTGAGGAAACATAAGCACCTAAAACATTTGCTACTTTTGAAATTCATTCTTTTCATCAGATCAATGATCAGAAGTCTAATAGCAGACATTGTATGATAACAGTAAACTATATATATTTGTATGAAATTTTTGCTTTATAAAGTCTCTGAATGCATTGGCCTTTCTTCTCCACCTGTTTCTCTCCCTTCTGCCCTCAACCTCGTCATTCTTTCTCCTCCTCTTCTCCTCCCCCCCCCCCCCCCCCCCATAAAAATTTAAATTCCATGTAAATGGCAATGGGCATATACATGAACATTTGCACAGGTTCTACTTAGGATTTTCGCATGTTCCATTTTCTTAATGCTGTGTTTATCTTAGGCTTGGCTTTTTATCATAGTCAGTGGCATCCTAAACCCACGCATGAGGTGGTCCTGTTTTGTAGCTCATGTTTTGCATTTTTGAAAATTTTTGGTAAAGTGAGGTTCATGAATCTTGGGAGCTGGTAAGTATTGCTGCATTAACTGCTTTGTTTGTATTTTATGGTACATCAGCTTAAGTGCTTACACCAAGGTAACATGCTTGTTTAAAGATTTTTATTTACTGTTCTAAACTGTCTTAAGTTCTTTCCAGTTCTTCAACTTCCACTGCATACTGCACGATACAGATTTCAAATGTTGCTATGTAATTGGATTTCAACCCAATGCAGCTTAATCATTCTGTAACATTATCAGACCTATCCGTTACTTCAAACATCTGACACTATGTATATTTTCTTACAGCTCAGAGTGGTGAATGCATTCCGTAGTTCCTTGTATGAAGGATTAGAGAAACCAGAATCTCGCAGCTCAATCCACAACTTTATGACGCATCCAGAATTTAGAATAGAAGATTCTGACACTCACATCCCTCTAATTGATGAAAGTGGTGATGAAGAAGCACCAACAAAACGTGATACCTCACCTGGATTATCTCTCAATGAAAACAACAATGCTGTTGACAGTGGGATCCATCTTACAATCAACACAAGCAAGTCTGCTACCTCTTCAACCCCAGGAAGCCCACTACATAGTCTGGAAACGTCTCTCTAGTGTAAGCAGAATGTTAACAGACTAGATCTAGTGAGCTACAAGAAAAGAAAATTGGGTCTTTTTACACTGTGTGATTGACAAGATATTCTTGTCTTGGACTTCAACAGAAGACACACCAAGAATGTAGATACTTAAGCTTTCTGCCAGACTAAGGGTGCTTTTGGAACTCCAAGTGACACACCAACCTGGTATAAAAATGACTTGCTTTGAGGATTTGTTCTGTAACAGAGGATGAAAAATCAACTTGTAAGAATTGTCCTGAGCAGTGTGTTAGCTGAACTTTTAGTTTTTCTTGATTTTTCTGGATGGTGTTTTTCGGGCCCTGCCTCATTGATACTTTAATTTCTGCTACTTGGCTGTTAATATTTTTGAATTATTTATGTTTTAAATGACGCAGTTCTGTTTACAAGGTTTGTAGATACTTCTGTTTGTAGGTAGGTGGCTTCCTGACACACGATGCAGAGAAACTAATCCTTCAAATACTACTGGTATTTTCAGGAAAAAGGGTGTTTCAATTGAAACTGTACTAAATATGCCTGTGATTTACTTGTTAAATATTGTAGATAAAAAGCATAACTTGTAGCCAAATAGATAACACTACTAACATACAATACTTAAGCATTGTTTTATGGTCCCTTTCCCAATGAAGCCCCTAAATACTTGCACAGATTTTTCAATGATTGTTTCAGAATTTAGTTTCTCAGTTTCTGGGAAATGAACTGCAAAGATTTTCTCTACACAAATGAGTATGGGTGAAATGTTCAGTGGAAGAAAACAGCCATGTATAATGAGATTCTTCAGAGTATTTGTCAACTCATCAAATGGATTAAATCAAATGCATCATAACTTTAGTCTATCTGTGTTTGTCCTTAGATGTTAGATTTGTTCAAATGTGAGCACGGTTTTTTTGGTACTTAAATTTGCTATTCTTCTAGCACCAGTGCTGATAACTTTGAAAATCTGTTCTTTTATAGCATTCTTTGTTTAATGGTTCAATAGAGTATCTTTCTCCAGTTAATCATTTTTTTTCTGCCCTTTGGGCATATCAGAAATTATCAGGGGTAGAGCACAATGCATTGCATCATGTAAATACATTTGATTTCAAAGTGGATAACCTTTTTGTGGATCATGATTTTAAATGAAAAGGCTGGAGTACAGTGCAAACTACGGAATCATTCAGCTGCACTGGTTTTCTACATGGTGCATTTTGATAAATTCAGATGTTTTAGAAATGGCGTGGGGTGGGATGATTGGCAAAAAATCCAAAGTCATTGTGACATCCCTTAGGCAGGGGAACTCCACAACTGCTTCAGTGAGGCAGTGTAGTAATGTTTCTGCACTTGTGTAGATAAATGTATATAAGAGCTAATTTTCTTTGAACATCCCACTGAATTAACTTTCAGAAATCCTGCTGCAATTTGGTGCTTTCAGAAAAGACAAGTACACAAATAGTAAAGATTTTGGAGGGATATGGAGCAGGCAGGTGGGACTAGATTTAATTTGGGATTAAGTTCAGTATGGACTGATTGGACCAAGGGTGTCTCTCCATGCTGTATGACGCCATGTAATATATTTCAGTGTTACAGAAAAGCATTACATTTTTCTCGTAATGTGATGGGGTGGCAGGGGAAGGGGTACTTGAATATCTCAAATTGTACAACTAGATATTTGGGTTATAAACTTAACTCCCTATGTATCCCAAACACTTTGCAGGTTTGGAAAAACAAAATATAAAGTCTCGTACTTAGCATTGTGTCCCATTTTTGGCCAGTTATAATAATTTATATATTACTAATGCCAGCAGCGTGTCTTTTTTGGAACAAATTATTAAATGTTTAAGCAATCAACTAAAATGTCAAATTTCCTTGTGTCAGGTGTTCTTTAACTTGTACAAAATGTGTGCTATGGGAGGTATATTGTACTGTAATGGCAACCTTTGGATGGATGATCCAAGATGCTACTGTTGTAGCGATATTTAAAATGGAAAATGTGCCTGTGGATGAGTTTCTAACGGGTACATATTTCAAGAAATGAGTTCAATTAAGATGAACACTAATCAAAATTAGACTGTAAAGACAATGTACAAAGCTGTTAAAAGCTGCATGCCTTCTGTTATTGAGCACTTTGCAATTTTATATTGAAATTTAGTACAAATTGTTATATAACAAGGCCAATTTCTCAATCACTTGTCTACCTGCTGAGTCTAAACTACATTGTGTACTCCAGCGATGTCTGAAATTCCCTAAACTTTATACACTTTTTTTTGAGCTTCTGCAGTTGACCAAATCTTTTGGTCATCCACTTTCTTGATTTATCTACCGCTTGGCATCAAATTGTCTGCAACAGCTTAGGACACTTTTTTAAAATTATATTAAATACACATTTTGAGTTCTGATACCTTGTTTGTTTGTCTTCAAAATGAGCTAATAAATTTAAACAGCCCTTCTTAATCTGTCATATCCAACTGCATTGCCAATTTATTATTTGCTGTTGTCTAGTATCAACTAAATTGCATATCTCCAATATTCATTTCTGATCATTGTGTACTAATGTTTCCTCAGCAAAATTGAAAACTCCATTAATTGATTAACAATGCTAACCAATTGGAATACTGAAATACTTAATATATAACTGATCTGAAGGATGTCCAGTCATAGGACATATTAAGAATAAATCTGATTTTAGTTCCTGATCACTACAGAAAGTGCTCCATTTATGTAGGGTTTTTTTATACAGAGCTGATAGGATGTGATTCCTCTGCATGTTAATTAGAAATCATGAACTGATTTTTGGACTGTACAAAACAAATGTTTAGTTTTTAAGCTGCTTACCAAGTTGACAACAACTGGAAGTCTAGTAAAACTCATAACTGTACAAATCCATACACCTTTTATGGCATCTGACAAACTCTCCCGTTCAAGAAGGGAAGTGATTTGAGAAGTTAGCTGTTTGTAGTAGAAAAACAATTCTAAAACTGGAATGTGGGTCTGCATGATCAATTGTACCATTGTAAATCAAAATTGAATTGATAGTTCTCATTGTCGTCTCTTCAAATCAACTTATTTTGGTGCATAAACCAGCATCTTTAATTTTCTATCTGCATTTCCTTGGAACAATCCTGCATAAAGTTTGGAAGGACTAGCTTTGAGTGTTGCTCCATCAGGTAGCTGTGGAGCAGGACCATTAGACAATTTTATAGTTTTTAAAAGAAAAAAAAAACTAACAAACAACAGCAATCTAGGTTGGTTCAATACATTTAAGTCTTTCATTTTTTTTTGAATGGATGGCAGGTTTCAGTTCATTCACGTGTAAATCCCAGCATTTAAGTCCTGTTCGAGATAGTTGAAATCTCTTATGTTAAATTCTGACAATGCATTAAAAGGTGTGAGGTTAAAGTCGGTTTCCCAATCTTGGGTCAGACTGGTTCTATTTCCAGTGTAACATTTTATAAATACCCATGGGTTAACTGTCTACAGGCTCAAAGCGCACAATCTGCAAATGCAAATTCGCCCCATAGACTTTGCGTTCATGAGTGAGAGAGATTCTCAGAAGTCTGAGGTGAATTTGCATTTACAGACACATTTCTCCTTTGTTTTTCCACAATCTGCAGGCAGTCGATCCATTTTTTAATATTTTTTATAAATTCCACTTTGGAAATAGAATCGAATCTGACTCCAGATTAGGAAACACATGCTAACATTTCGCCTTTTTAATATGTTGTCAGAGCTGAAATCTTTTTCTTTGTAACATGTTAAGTTATCTTGAATGTGTCTTAAATTCTGGGATTTATGTGAATGAATCAAAACATCATTCTCTTTCATAACAATGAAAGACTTGTATTGAACAAACCTAGTTTACTGTTTGTTTCAATTACTTTTTAACTATAAATTGTCTTATGATCCTGTTCCCCAGCTAACTGATGGACCAGTGCTTCCAAATAAATCTGTGGAGTATAACCTGGTTTGGGTTTTTAACTTCACCCCAGTCCAATGCCAGTTCCTCTACATCTATCCTAGACAGATTTCTGAGCTTATTTATCTTGGCATAGGATAAATATGTCCTCCAAAAGATAGCGTTGAGGACCTTTTTTTTTTCATTTTAAAGGTGGGAGGGATCTGGAACTGTTCAAGGGTAGTAGTGATGAATCAACTTTCTCTGCTTGAACTGGTTTTTATTTTTTTTTAAAAAAGAAAATCAGCTGGGCTGTAGACCTAATGGATGAAGGCGAGATTAGGTTGGGTGACTGTATATTGACCCCCAACAGACTTTTTTTAATCCAAGGATGTGAGTGTAGTTTAGAAATGTCAACATGTTGATGCCTGATTTCTTTGAACTGCTGCAGTCCGTCTGCTGTTTCTACTGGGCAGGTATTTATGAACAAATTTTGAAAGGCCAGTGATGGGAGTTCTGTCAGGATGGTATGTGGCTTGTCAGTGTTCCCACACTTCTGCCCTTGTCCTCAAGTTTTGGTTTTAGAAGATGCTGACAGTGGTCTTGGTTGGTTGTTGTCGTGCATCATACATATGCAGTGGCAACCTACACATTTTTATGTTCTCCACCACTAATATATCATGAATTATGAGCAGAAATAGACACCTAAAACCTGTTCTAATCTCCAATAAGATCATGGCTGATTTACATCACATTCCCACCTTAACTCTCTCTTTTTCCCCCCCTTCCCCCAATCAAATTTACCTACCTATTCCATACCATTTAGGTACACACCCAAAAAGGCTATAGAAGCAGTGTTCCAACAATGTTGCCACCTTCTATGCCCCTCTTTTTTTTTTTTAATTTGAAAAATGACCATTGTTTTAATTCTCCAACGAGATGTACATTTCACATGTAAAGATACCTCCAGATATAATGTTGCAAAGTAAATTAGCCAAGGGGCAAACTGTAGCCTCCACCTTGCTGCAGAGTGAGCTGAACATCTAATCTAATCATCGATGGTTTATATTACTTAGTATGGAAACAGGCCCTTCGGCCCAACAAGTCCACACCAACCCGCCGAAGCGCAACCCACCCATACCCCTAATCTAACACTACAGGCAATTTAGCACAGCCAATTCACCTGTCCCGCACACCTGGAGGAAACCCACGCAGACACAGGGAGAACATGCAAACTCCACAGTCAGTCACCTGAGGTGGGAATTGAACCCAGGTCTCTGACGCTGTGAGGCAGCAGTGCTAACCACTGTGCCACCGTGCCGCCCGAATGGTAGACATCAGGATGATGGGGATTTGGTGCTGAAAATGCATTGAATGTCGTGATGAGATTGAGATTTTTCTCTTTGAAATGGTCATAGCCTAGCACTTGTCATCCCATCTTATTGTGACCTTTATTGTCTCTATGGCATGACTTCTCAGGAGTTCCACAGTAATGTGAAAAGAAGACAGTTAAGATGTATGATCCACTGGTCTGTTTTGTCTGGGCCTTCACTTCTTGGCCAGCTAAGCTTTTTCTGTTTTGGAGATGCCAGTGTTAGACTGGGGTGTACAAAGTATAAAAATCACGCCATCAGGTTATAGTCCAACAGGTTTAATTGGAAGCACACTAGCTTTTGGGATGCTGCTCCTTCATGTGATTTGTGGAGGTGAACTGCATGAATTCATGTAAAACTGTTATCTCACTTTTTAGATTAGAATCTAAGCATCATGACAGAACACAGGGTGCTAACACCTTCAACATATTGTCTAGATAACACCGATTGTTACAACAAACCTAAATGCAACTTTAAGTTTTGTTCTTTTACACATGGAAGAAATGAAACTATCATGGTATTTGAACAGATGAAAGACTCTGTATAATTTCAGTTACATTATAAATTCTGTGCCTTACAATTGTCCTCCACAATCACCTGAAGGAGCAGAACTCCAAAAGCTAGAGTGCTTCCAATTAAACCTGTTGGACTATAACCTGATATGATTTTTAACTTTTTTTTTGTTTCTGCTGGTCTCTCTTCCAATGCCCTTCAATACAGCCTGATAGTCTTGTAACAAAAGATTGCGTGCTCAGGCGGTTGTGACAAATAGCTGTTTTCACAGTGTAAGGAGGTCTTTTGAGACCACGTACCCACTGACTATAGTTAAGGTAGTGAATTCATTGCTAACCCAATGACATATATGCTGATTAAACTAGTATCTTCCAGGTTTACCAGTGATCTTATCCTGACCAGATGCTGAAGATATAAGACAGTGATCATCTATTTCTCTCCATTTGTTGAACACCTCTTAAGCTATAAGAGACTAGAAAATCTTGTTAACTCACCTCAGTTGCTTAGGAGAAGATCAAGGTTGTAAAATCTCTACCTTTTTTTGGAGGAGGTTGGGGGGGATTCAAAGGAGATGAGACTTTTTTTTAAAACCCCTAACATAGCAAGGTTAGATCTCATGGAATACAGGGAGAACTCTCCATTTGTATACAGAATTGGCTGAGAAGTAGACAGGGGGATGGTGGAGGGTTGTTTTTTTTTTCAGACTGGAGGCCTGTGACCAGTGGAGTGCCACAAGGATTGGTGCTGGGTCCTCTACTTTTTGTCATTTACATTAAATTGATTTGGATGTGAGCATAAGTATAGTTGGTAAGTTTGCAAATGACACCAAAATTGGAGGTGTAGTGGACAGCAAAGAGGGTTACCTCAGATTACAACAGGATCTGGACCAGATGGGCCAATGGGCTGAGAGAAGTGGCAGATGGAGTTTAATTCAGATAAATGCGAGGTGCTGCATTTTTGGGAAAGCAAATCTTAGGACTTACCATTAAGTGTATAAGATCCTAGGGAGTGTTGCTGAGCAAAGAGACCTTGGAGTGCAGGTTCATAGCTCCCTGAAAGTGGAGTTGCAGGTAGATAGGATAGTGAAGAAGGCGTTTGGTATGCTTTCCTTTATTGGTCAGAGTATTGAGTACAGGAGTTGGGAGGTCATGTTGCAGCTGTACAGGACATTGGTCAGGCCACTGTTGGAATATTGCGTGCAATTCTGGTCTCCTTCCTATCAGAAAGATGTTGTGAAACTTGAAAGGGTTCAGAAAAGATTTACAAGGATGTCGCCAGAGTTGGAGGATCTGAGCTACAGGGAAAGGCTGAACAGGCTGGGGCTGTTTTCCCTGGAGCGTCTGAGGCTGAGGGGTGACCTTTTATAGGGGTTTACAAGATTTGAGGGGCATGGATAGGGGTTTACAAGATTGAGGGGCATGGATAGGATAAATAGTCTTTTCCATGGGATTGTGGAATCTGGAACTAGAGGGCATAGGTTTAGGGTGACAGGAAAGATACGAGACCTAAGGGGCAACTCTTTATCACAGGGTGACATGTATGGAATGAGTTGCCAGAGAAAGAGGCTAGTACAATTGCAACATTTAAGAGGCATTTGGATGTGTATATGAATAGGAAGGGTTTGGAGGGATATGGGCTGGGTGCTGGCAGGTGGGACGAAATTGGGTTGGGATATTTGTTCGGCATGGATGGGTTGGACCAAAGGGTCTGTTTCCATGCTGTACATCTGACTCTGAATTGTCTGCATGAAAAAATCCAGCAGTGTGCCTTTTTGACCTCAGATGCAAGATAGGCCTGAATTTCTTTTGACAAGGAATTATAGTTGTAGTGTTTTTTTTTGTGAAATGCAAATATTCTTTTGAAAGCAGAATTTAGATATCAACTGGATAGAAACATTTTAGTTCTATTATTTAGCTTTCAAGTATCAGGACTGAAATATTGGATGAAAGTGACCTCCAGATTCAATGCAGTCAGTATTGGATTAGGCAAATCAACAGACAGTTGATCAAGTTTTATTACAGTACCTCAAACTATTTTCCAATAAAACCAATTTTACCTTGCTGTTACCTTTATAGGCAAAGTTTAGCTGTACTACATCCCATGTATGAATATATTTAAAATGAGCAAATTTGCCCACCACAATGGATACAGCGAAACTATGATTTGAATTTGTATTAGCTGAACATATTATATTGAATTACTTGTTTGTCAAAATACCCACATCTCTACTCTGGCCCTACACAACCTGCTCCTAACTTCAGTGAATTTATTTTTTTTGGATATTGATTTTTTTTTATTGTCCTTCTCCAGTTTCTTCCCACTTAAGGTATTAAAAGAATCTCCCATTAGTTTCACAACCTCATTTCCTGGCCTCTGCTTCCACCTCCCTCACCATGAATGAAATAAGCAATTCCCCATACCCTGCAGGATGGTTGGAAAAAGGTTGGTTTTCAAAGTAGCAAGGAAGTGTTAAGACCATAACTTAGTGGAAGTAAGGCAATGCAGCCCACTGAGTCTACTCTGCCATTCAATCATGGCTGAAGGGAATTTCAACACTATTTACCTGCACTCTCTCCATATTCCTTGCAAGATTAAGAATTTATCAATCTTTGCCTTGAAGACATCTAACGTCCCAGCCTCCACTATGCTGTGGTAATGAATTCCACAGGCCCACCACTTAAGTGTTCCCATTAGCCACACCTGCATTCATCTAGCTGAACTCATTCTGACTTGGGAGAAACTCTTAAAAGTTAAAGATGTGACCATGGATACCTGTCATTTCACATTTGTCTATCTTTGGGAATGTGGAACATTCCTTTTTTGATAAATCAATGATGTAATTTTTACTGACTGCAACAGATGAGAAATTGTAAAAATTTATCTGTTTTACTTCCAATTTGTATCCTTCCCTCACCTGGGCCATCTGACCTTTTCTGGTGCTTTTTGTGTTGAATTCTGGGATTTGTTATCCACCAGTATCCACTATAAACCTGCTGGCTTCTACAAGGACTCAATTTAATTTCACTTAGTTTCTGTCTCTTCCACAGTGCCTCTGACGTCATTTTTCTAATGCAAGGATTTCCTCCACTGCCACAGTGCTTTTCTCTTCCCAACCTCTTCCTGCCACCCTTCCACCCCTGAGAATAAGATTCCACTTGTCCTCAATTTGTGTCTTAGCATATAATCACAGAAGGCTTAACACTTGCTATTTGCCACTGCCATCCTGACTGTCCAAGGTCTCAAAACCATTTTCCAGGTCCACCAATTTTCTTGTACTAAATTGTCTGTTGTACTGTGTTCACTTTATGCAGTCTCCATTAATATTGGCAAAATTAAATGTGGACTTGGGCATCACATTGGGATTAGCATGTTTTGAGAAGATTCGTAGCTCAAGTTGAGGTTTTGGATGTAAGGTTGCTCGCTGAGCTGCAGGGTTCACTTCTAGATGTTTCATTACCCTACTAGGTAACATTATCAGTGGGCCTCAGGCAAAGCAATGCTGAAAATTCCTGTTTTCTATTTGTTTTAGGTTTCTTTGGATTGGTGACGTTTCCTGTGTGAACTTCCTGTTCCTTTTTTCTCAGGGGGTGGTAGATGGGGTCTAACTCATTCCTAGAAGCATGGCATTCCATTTGGAACTGTATCAACAAACACCATTGAGTTAGACCCCCGTTTACCACCCCCCTCAAAAGGAACAGGATGTGAGTTCAACTGCAGGAAATAGCAGCACAGGAAATGACATCACCAACCCAAACATAATGCTGGAAATTCCTGCTTTCTACTTGATTTTGCCTGAGGTCCACTGAAGATGTTACCTAGTAAAATAACAATGTCTGAAAATGAACCTTATAGCTCAGTGAGCAAACACAACATCCCAATGCATGCTTTCTATAAATTATAAACCAAGAACAGGCCCTCCAACCCTGTGCTGATCCAGATCCTCAGGTTTATAGATAATTTTCCAAGGCTTTATATACCACTGCTCCTTGCCTAGTCATCTGTCTAGATAGACCCTAAATTGTGCTTACCTCTACCAGCTCTACTGCCAAAGTACCCACTACCCTCTGCATAAAGAACTTTCTATGCATTTCTCCCTTAAATGTTATCCCTTACCTCGAACTTGTGACACCAATTAAGTTTTCCCCTACTCTCTTTGGGGGAGGGAGAGAAAGAACAGAAGAGAGTGGAGGAGAGGGGAAGGGAAGAGGAAATGCTTTTTGCTATTTATACTCAAGATTTTGTATAGCTGACAATATAGACCATCAGGTCTCCTCTTCTTTCTTCTCTTTCCATCTATCTATCTATCTATCTATCTACTTTGTTGCCTGGCATGGAGTGCACTAGCTACATTCTGGTGAACCTGGTCTGTACCCTCTTGAAAGCATCCGTATCCTTCTAGTGATGTAGTGACTTGAGCTCTGCAGTATTCCAAATATGGCCAAACCAAAGTCCTATACAACTAATAGGACCTGCTAACCCTCATATTCTATGCTTTGCTTCATGAGATAGGGTATAATCATATATTGTCTTGACCCCTATTGATTTGCATTGTCACCTTCAGGTTACAATAGATCCAAACACCCAGATCTCTCTCCACTAATTTTTCCCAGGAATTTTCTTATTTACTGTATGGTTCACTTTTGAATTGGATCTTGCAAAATGCATTACCTTGCATTTGTCTAGCGTGAATCTCACTGACCCTTTCTCCACCCAACTCTCCACTCTATCTGTATTCTGCTGTATATGCTGACAGTCTGCTTCATTATCTCTCCAGATACCTTCCTCCAGATCATTTTGTATATCACAAACAACATTGCTCCCTGTGATACACTACTGGTCACAGTTCTCCATTTTGCTACAACTATCTCCTGTTATCAAGCCAGCTCTCTATCCATCTAGCTAGTGTACCCCAGACCCCATGTGACTTCATTCTTAAGAATGACCCAAACCTTCCTGTTGCTTGCCATTTCAATAAACTGAGGACTGCAGATGCTAGAAACCAGAGTTTAGATCAGTGGTGCTGGAAAAACAGCAAATCAGGCAGCATCCGAGGAGCAGGAAAAATCAATGTTTCGGGCAAAAGCCCTTCATCAGGAATAGAGACAGGGGGCCTCTGGGGAGGAGAGAAACACTTTCTTTTTTTGCTCCCATACCAACATGTCTATACTAGGCATATTGCAGTGCTCGAGTGAAGAAACTCCAATAGGAACTCTAGTCTGCTTAGGCACTTTGCCTTGAAGGGAGGAGACCTGATTGTCTATATTGTCATGATTTTGTAGACCTGAGTGTGAATAGCAAAAAGTTTTTCTCTTCTCTTCCCTTCCCCTCTCCTCCACTCCTGTTCTTTCTCTCCCTCCCCCAAAGAGAGTAAGGGAAATTTAATTAAGTGTCACAAGTTTGAGATAAGGGGTAACATTTTCAGGGAGATATGCATGGAAAGTTCTTTATGGAGAGGGTAGTGGGTACTTTGGCAGTAGAGCTGGTAGAGGTAAGCACAATTTTTAAGGTCTATCTAGACAGATGACTAGGCAAGGAGCAGTGGTATATAAAGCCTTGGAAAATTATCTATAAACCTACAGCCTGAGGATCTGGATCAGCACAGGTTTGGAGGGCCTGTTCTTGTGTTTATAATTTATTATTTATGGAGAGCATGCATTGGGATGTTGTTTACTCACTGACCTATAAAGTTCATTTTCAGACAGTTATTTTACTAGGTAACATCTTCCGTGGACCTCAGGCAAAATCAAATAGAAAGCAGGAATTTCCAGCATTGTTTGGGTTGGTGAAGTCATTTCCTGTGCTGCTATTTCCTGTAGTAAACTCACTTCCTGTTCTTTTTCTGAGGGGGTGGTAAACGGGGTCTAACTCAATGGTGTTTGTTGATAGAAGCATAGTATTCCAACTGCAACACTAGGAATTCCAAATTAGGCGGCAAATCAGATTAGCGATTGTTCGATTTAGCTGTTTGCGATTAGATTACTTAAATCTGCAGATTTACATTTTACTGGGTTTTTAAAGATGTGGAGTCAAACATAAATTTAATTGGCGAGCTACGTTTAAAGCAGATGGAAGATAACTTTTTAGGGCATTCTATGCCTTGCAGTCCAGATGGCTGAAGGCACAGTATCAAGTGTTTAGACAAAGAAAACGGTAGAGTGCAAATAAGGTCACCGCTAAAGGAGACCAGAAGACGTCGAGAAAGTTCCCCAAAGGGAGAGCAGAGTTTTGTATGCCAGCGTGAGACTTTTGTTCCGTGTTTGCAGCATATGCCCTGCCAGCGGAACCTCGTTTTCTCTTTACAACAATTGGGAGAAGGAAGAACTAACAGGTGATGCGTAATCCCAGCATTCCTTGCGGTAATGAAAGTGCTCTATATTAACCAGTGAAACCAGGAGACTATGTGCAGTGTGTTCACTGTACCTTCAAGCGCAAAGGAAACTGCTTTAATAATATAAGTAAACAGACGCTAGCATGCACTGTACCTGTCCAGCTAGCTCGTCATTTTTAGCACCCGCAGTTTAAAGATTCTTACCTGTCTATTTGCTAAGCCCTTCAAATACGATTGGTTGTTGATATTACGTAATTTTATATACTAAGTTTATGTCTCGTTCGGAACAAATGGATTTCACAGTGGCATTAGGGCGCCAGTGTGGAGCCTGAACCGAATCTTCCAGATACTGGCGACAACTCGCAGGCGCATTTTGCGACTGAACGGCAGCAACGTCTTCAAGAATTCAAAATCGGCCGCCGGAGCGCACGCGGGGCGTCGCAGCTCAGCGCATGCGCAGACTGGGGAGGTTGGCGGCGGACGGAGCTCAGACACGCACGCGCTAGTATTGAGAGGCAGGATTGAAGCGCAGAGCGCGGTGTGGGCATGCGCCTCGGAGGGGGGAGGGGGGTTGGAGGCGGCTGCACGTCCGATGGTGGAGTATTGCTGCAGCTTGAGGCCGCGCGCTGTGGGATGGCGGATGGAGGTCCGGAAGTCCTTTCTTAACGTTTCTCCGGTCCACCACCGTTGTGCGCCATGGCCTCCGCTCTGGTAAGGGAAAGGAGTCAAGGGTGAACGGTCGACGGGGCAGACCTTGAGGAGGCCGTTCGGCCCCTCTCGCCTCTGCTTTCTCGGACAAGAATAGGCCTTTCGCCCCGTCGAACCGTTCTACAATTCAGTGAGATTATGGCTGATTTGTGGTCTGGCTCCATATTCCGTAATACATTCGCTTAACAAAAGTTTATTTGCTTCAGTTTTAAAGTTGACAACTGATCTAGGTTCTATTGCCGTTTGTTGAAGAGGGTTCTAACTCTCTATCACCCTTTCTGCGTAGGTGAGATCTTTCCTGAATGATCTGGCCTTAACTTTCCATCTATGTCCCCAGTTCTTGAGTTTTCAATCAATGAAAATAGTTGATATTTATTATCCTGTTGCTTTCTCGCCTGTCTCCTTGAAGTAATTATTCGCTTAGTCCCACTTCAGCGCCATTGCTCTTTCCCTGCCAGTTGCCGCTTTTCCAGCATTTGCCCTTTCATTGAATCTGCTTCCACTAACTTTAAAAGGTTTGATTACAGATCATGACAACATCGTTTCCCCTCTGGTTCTTTTGCTGTCCTCTATGTTAGTGAATTAGTGAGTATTGGATAACAGCTATTGTTAATAAAACTGAAAGACAAACTCAATAATTTGGGATGACCCAAAATTCTCTGGTGGCAATAAATTGATTATGAAGTGTAGTCACTGTTGTGAAACAAAGGGAAGCCACTACATTGATAGAAAGGACTCTGTAATGTGACTGCGACCAACTAACTGATTTCTTCTTAGGTTGACTCACTCCTCAACCTTTCTACAAAACAGTTCCAGGGGATTTTTTTCCACCCACTTGGATCCTTGGTTTAACTTCTTGTCTGAAAGACTCTACCTCTGATCATGCAGCACTTTAATGCTGTATTTGACTCTCAGCCTAGACTTTTTAAAACTTGGTCTTTAGAGTCTCGGATTCTGTCTCAATATGACTACTCCCCATTGGGTCATGCTGACGCTTTGGGGATGGCAGTTGCTCTATGTACTGATTGTATTACATTGATAGGAAAAGGCCAGCTGGTTCATCAGAACATAGCAGGTATAGTTAGTAAGTTTGCAGATGACACCAAAATTGGAGGCATGGTAGACAGCAAAGAAGGTTACATCAGAGAACAACGGGATCTTGACCAGATGGGCCAATGAGCTGAGGAATGTTAGGTGGAGTTTAATTTAGATAAATGTGAGGTGCTGCATTTGTGAAAAGCAAATCAGAGCAGGACTTATACAGTTCAAGGTCAGGTCCTCAGAAATGTTGCTGAACAAAGAGATCTTGAAGCTCTGGTTCATAGTTCCTTGAAAGTAGAGTCGCAGGTAGATAGGATAGTGAAGAGGGTATTTTGTATGCTTTGCTTTATTGGTCAGAATATTGAGTATAGGAGTTGGGAGGTCATGTTGCAGCTGTATAGGATGTTGGTTAGGCCACTTTTGAAATATTGCACGCAATTCTGGTCTCCTTCCTACCAGGAAAGGGTTCAGAAAAAATCGATAAGAATGTTGCCAGGGTTGGGTGATTTGAGCTATAGGGAGTGGCTGAGTTGGCTGGGCTGTTTTCCCTGGACCTTCGGAGGCGGATGGGTGACCTTATAGAGGTTTATAAAATCATGAGGGGTTTGGATCGGATAAATAGAAAAGGTCTTTTCCCTGGGGTGAAGGAGTCCAGAATGAGAAGACAGGTTTAGGGTGAGAGGGGAAAGATATAAAAGGGTCCTAAGGGGCAACTTTTGCACACTGAGGGTAGTGCGTGCATGGAATGAGCTACAAGAGGAAGTGGTGGAGGCTGGTACATTTGCAACATTTAAAAGGCATCTGGATGGGTATATGAATAGGGTTTAAAGGGATATGGGCCAAGTGCTGGCAAATGGGAGTAGATTAGATTGGGAATCTGGTCGGCATTGACGAGTTGGACCGAAGGTTATCATTGGTTAGCATTGCTGCCTCACAGTGCCAGGGACGTGGGTTCAATTCCCATCTCAGGCAACTGTCTGTGTGGAGTTTGCACATTCTCCCCATGTCTGCGTGGGTTACCTCCCATAGTCCAAAGGTTAGGTGAATTGGCCGTGCTAAATTGTCTGTAGCATTACATGTAGGGAAATGGGTCTGGGTGGGTTGCTCTTCAGCAGGTCAGTGTGGACTTGTTGGGCCCAAGGGCCTGTTTCCACACTGTAGAGAATCTATTTAAAAAAAAATCAGAAATCACAACAACTTAAACTCATGGACTAGCCTATCCTTTAGATTCTGGGTAATCCAATATGGAGGATGGGAAAAAGTTCTGGCTGTAACAGCTGCTCCTTTTTTGTTTTTGAGGTATTTTGGGTGTTGGAGGTGATTTCCTCGATTTCCAGGAGCAGCAACTACTGTTTTATATGCAGTTGCATTATTTTGGAACCTTGCGGTGGAGGGGGGGGTGGGGGGAGAGTCAAAACAACAGCACTATTAAAAGGGAGAAAAGCAGTCAAAGGAAACACATGGTGACATCATTGCAAAAGAGAGAGAGAGAACCTGCACAGTTACTGCCTTTGCTGTTTGAATTAATTATTGCTGAATATCGGAGTGCATCTGAGAAAATTAACAAACAATGAAATTCACAACTGATCTTGGAAGAACTGTTGGGTGAAGTTCACAGCACAGAATCAGATAAGTTAATTGTTTTTAGTGTAGCCTACAGAGAATCTGCAGTAAGGAGTAGAGTGGGTTCTTTCTTGATTATGTTGTTGGAGATATGTCTCTTAATTAAACTTTAGCCATAACTATTAATTTAAACTGGGGCAGAGTTTGTAGAGGAATAAGATGGTGTTATTTTCTGGGTCTGTAGATTGTGAAGGGGCAAAAATGTCCTTTACAGTGATATGTACTACTTGTCAGATGTGGGAGTTTAAAGAGAGTTTAAGGGTTACTGCGGATTATATCTGCCATAAAATGCTGTTGGCTGTGAATCTTATCAGATCGAATGGGTCGGTTGGAGAGACAATTAGAAGTGATGAGGAATTTGCAACAGTCTGCGATGGATGGCAGTTGTAGGAAGGGGGAAAGTGTTGGATACAGTCACATAGATGGGTTAACTCCAGGAAAGGTAAGCGAGGTAGGCACCTAGTGCAGGAGTCTTTTGTGGATATACCCATTTCAAACAGGTATGCTGTTTTGGAAAATGTAGGGGGTGATGGATTCTCAGGGGAGCGTAGCACGAACAGCCAAGTTTCTGGTATTGAGACTGGCTCTAATGCAATGAGGGGTACATCAGCTTCCCAGAGATGAATTGTGTTAGGTATTTTCTAGTCAGAGGTACAGACAGCGTTTCTGTGGCCAGCAGCGAAAAAGCAGAATGGTGAATTGCTTCCCTGGTGCCAGGATCAAGGATGTCTCAGAGAGGGTGCAGAATGTGCTCATGGGGGAGAGGGGCCAGCAAGAGGTCATTGTCCCCTTGGAACCAACGAAATAGGAAGGGGAAAGGTTGAGATTCTGAAGGGAGATTACAGAGAGTTAGGCAGAAATTTAAAAACGAGGTCCTCAAGAGTAGCTTTATCTGGATTACTCCCGGTGCTACAAGCTAGTGAGGGCAGGAATAGGAGGATAGAGCAGATGAATGCATGGCTGAGGAGGTGGTGTATAGGAGAAAGATTTACATTTTTGGGTCATTGGAATCTCTTTTGGGGTAGAAGTGACTTGTACAAGAAGGACAAATTGCACCTAAATTAGAAGCATTCTAATACACTGGCAGAGAAATTTGCTAGAGCTGCTCGGGAGGATTTAAACTAGTAACGTGGGGGAGTGGGACCCAGGGAGATGATGAGGACAAAGATCAACCTGAGACTGGTACAATTGAGAACAGAAGCGAGTCAAACAGTCAGGGCAGGCAGGGACAAAATAAGACTAATAAATTAAACTGCATTTATTTCGATGCAAGGGGCCGAACAGAGAAGGCAGATGAATTCGGGGCATGGTTGGGAACATGGGACTGGGATATCATAGCAATTATGGAAACGTGGCTCACGAATGGGCAGGACTGGCAGCTTAATGTTCCAGAATACAAATATTCCAGGAAGGATAGAAAGGGAGATAAAAGAGGAGGGGGAGTGGCATTTTTGATAAGGGATAGCATTACAGCTGTGCTGAGGGAGGATACTCCTGGAAATACATCCAGGGACATTATTTGGACGGAACAGAGAAATAAGAAAGGGATGATAACCTTATTGGGATTGTATTATAGACTCCCGAATAATCGGAGGGAAATTGAGAAACAAACTTGTAAGGAGATCTCGGCTATCTGTAAGAATAATAGGGTGGTTATAGTGGGGGATTTTAACTTTCCCAAACATAGACTAAGACTGCCATAGTGTCAAGGGTTCAGGTGGAAAGGAATTTATGTGTGTACAAGACAATTTTCTGATTCAATATGTGGATATACCTACGAGAGAAGGTACAAAACTTGACCTACTCTTGGGAAGTAAGGCAGGGCAGGTGACTGAAGTGTCAATGTGGGAGCACTTTGGGGCCAATCACCATGATTCTAATAGATTTAAAATAGTGATCGAAAAGAATAGACCAGATCTAAAAGTTGCAGTTCTAAATTTGAGAAAGTCCAATTTTGACAGGATCAGGCAAGAACTTTGGAAACTGATTGGTGGCAGATGTTCGCAGGTAAAGGGACGGCTGGAAAATGAGAAGCCATCAGAAATGAGAACGCGAATCCAGAGAAAGTATATTCCTATTAGGGTGAAAAGAAAGGCTGGTAGGTATAGGGAATGGTGGATGACTAAAGAAATTGAGGGTTTGGTTAAGAAAAAGGAGGAAGCATATGTAAGGTATAGACAGGATAGATAGAGTGAATCCTTGGAGTATAAAGGCAGTAGGAGTTTACTTAAGAGGGAAGTCGGGAGGGCAAAAAGGGGACATGAGATAGCTTTGGCAAATAGAATTAAGGAGAACCCATAGAGTTTTTACAAATACATTAAGGACAAAAGGGTAACTAGGGAGAGAATAGGGCCCCTCAAAGATCAGCAAGGCCACCTATATGTGGAGCCGCAGAAAATGGGGAAGATACTAAACAAGTATTTTGCATCAGTTCTTACTGTGGAAAAGGATATGGAAGATATTGACTGTAGGGAAATAGATGGTGGCATCTTGCAAAATGTCCAGATTACAGAGGAGGAAGTGCTGGATGTCTTGAAACTGGTAAAGGTGGATAAATCCCCAGGACCTGATCAGGTGTACCCTAGAACTCTGTGGGAAGTGAGAGAAGTGATTGCTGGTCCTCTTGCTGAGATATTTGTATCATCGATAGTTACAGGTGAGGTGCCGGAAGACTGGAGGTTGGCAAACATGGTGTCACTGTTTAAGAAGGGTAGTAAGGACAAGCCAGGGAACTATAGACCAATGAGCCTGACATCGGTGGTGGGCAAGTTGTTGGAGGGAATCCTGAGGGACAGGATGTACATGTATTTGGAAAGGCAAGGATTGATTAGGGATAGTCAACATGGCTTTGTGCTTGGGAAATCATGTCTCTCAAAGTTGATTTGGTTTTTTTGAAGAAGTAACAAAGATGATTGATGAGGGCAGAGCAGTAGACGTGATGTATATGGCTTCGGTAAGGCATTCGACAAGGTTCCCATGGGAGACTGGTTAGCAAGGTTAGATCTCACGGAATACGGGGAGAACTAGCCATTTGGATACAGCACTGGCTCAAAGGTAGAAGACAGAGGGTGGTGGTGGAGAGTTGTTTTTCACACTGAAGGCCTGTGACCAGTGGAGTGCCACAAGGATCAGTGCTTGGTTCTCTACTTTTTGCCATTTATGTAAATGATTTGGATACGAGCATAAGAGATATAGTTGGTAAGTTTGCAGATGACACCAAAATTGGAGGTGTGGTGGACAGCGAAGAAGGTTACCTCTGATTACAACAGGATCTTCATCAGATGGATCAGTGGGCTGAGATGTGGCACATGGAGTTTAATTCAGATAAATGTGAGGTGCTGCATTTTCGGAAAGTAAATCTTAGCAGGATTTATACACTTAATGGTAAGGTCCTAGGGAGTGTTGCTGAACGAAGAGATCGTGGAGTGCAGGTTCATAGCTCCTTGAAAGTGGAGTCGCAGGTAGATAGGATAGTGAAGAAGGCATTTGGTATGCTTTCTTTTATTGGTCAGAGTATTGAGTACAGGAGTTGGGAGGTCATGTTGCGGCTGTACAGGACATTGGTTAGGCCACTGTTGGAATATTGCTTGCAATTCTGATCTTCCTATCGGAAAGATGTTGTGAAACTTGAAAGGGTTCCGAAAAGATTTACAAGGATGTTGCCAGGGTTGGAGGATTTGAACTATAGGGAGAGGCTGAACAGGCTGGGGCTGTTTTCCCTGGAGTGTCGGATGCTGAGGGGTAGCCTTATAGAGGTTTACAAAATTATGGGGGGCATGGATAGGGTAAATAGACAAAGTCTTTTCCCTGGGGTCGGGGAGTCCGGAACTACAAGGCATAGGTTTAGGGTGAGAGGGGAAAGATATAAAAGAGACCTCAGGGGCAACTTTTTCACACAGTGGTAAGTGTATGGGATGAGCTGCCAGAGGAAGTGGTGGAGGCTGGTACAATTGCAACATTTAAGAGACATTTGGATGGGTATATGAATAGGAAGGGTTTGGAGGGATATAGGCTGGGTGGGACTAGATTGGGTTGGGATATATGGCCGGCATGGACTGGTTGGACGGAAGGGTCTGTTTCCAGGCTGTACATCTCTATGACTCTATGACTGTATAACTCTATCTGCCCTATGTCACGCTTGCTGGAGAGTTATGATTGAACATATGTAACATCAATTATCCCTCTGTATCAGTTTTGATTTCAATAATATTTAACCATTTCTCTATCTAAACTGCAGCTAAAGAAATGACCATCAAAACCACATAGAATAAGAAATGTAATACCTCATTTTACATAAAAATACGTGGAGTGGATCTAAATTGAGATATTGACTATAAGAAGGTTTTTTTTTAATTAATTTGCGTGATGTCAATATTGCAAGTTGGCCAGCATTTCTTGCCCATCCTTTGTTGCCCTTGAGAAGGAGGTGGTGATCTTATTGTTTTAGAGGGACTATACACAAAAATAGTCTTATGATGTTCATAGCCTTCGGTAATACATTGATTTCAACAATATGCTATTACAGCCAAAACTAGTTTGATAGTGTAAACAGAGTGAAAGTGTGAAGTGCAAATAATGCCTAATGGAAATTGCATATTTAATCTAGTGATCAATTAATGCTCAGGACATGCAATCACATAGATAAGCTTTCATTCAATTTGAGATGAGGTTTGACCAGTAACTGGATTTTTAAAGTTATGCTTTCATGGGAGTTGCGTGTCGCTAATAAGCCCAGCATTTGTTGCCTTTGAACTGAGTGCCTTGCTAGGCCACTTGAGTGTGCAATTAAGAGTCAACCACACTGTTGGTGATCTAAGTTCATGTATAGTCCAGGCTCGGTAAGAATGGTAAAATAATTCAATGAACCAGATGGGATTAAATGATATTGATAGTTGTCATGGTCACCAATATAGAGATGCACTTTCAATTCCAGATTTTTATCAATTGAACTTAAATGACATGAAATCACTTTTTTTCTCTAATTTCCCTCATCCATTGAACTAGTCTTATGTTTTCTGCATCCTCTCCAAAGCATTAACATTGCCAGCATTGAACAGTTACCATTGAAGCCAAACCACATTTTTGTCAAAGTTCATTATAACTTCTTCACTTTTAAATTCTGTGCCCTTTTTTTTATAAATCCAGGATCCTGAATGCTTATTTAACCATTTTCTCAACATTTTCTGCTTTCAAAGAATTGTACACATATCTGTAGTTGTCTTTGCTGCATTTAGAATTATATCATTTATTTCATAATGCTTTACCTCATTCTTTCTGCCAAAATGTATCCGTTTTCTGGATTGGGTTTTGAGTGCCACAAGTCAACCCATGCCACAAACTTGTCTGTGTCCTATTATTTGAACTGAAGCAACATCTTCTGAGCTACGCTGAGATGCTTTTTAAAGGAATCTCACTTGCAAAATATAAAAAAAATTCTTTCTTTCCATTTAGATTCTGTTAAAAACTACCTGCATTATCTTCAATCCTAAAACAACCCTCCATTGTCAAAAATCACAGCCTTGCATCCTTTAAAAATTAAATAAATTATACCATGGGTTACTATACAATCCCTACAGACGAAGGTAAAGGTATCAACCTCATTATTTGAAAATATAACTAGAAAATCATTTTGGTCATACATTTTTGAGAGGCAGTTAGAGTGTCCCAGTAAAATTAAACGGAACTGCAGATGCTGAAGATCTGAAACAGAAACAAAGTGCTGGGAAACTCAGCAGGTCTGGCAGCATCTGCAGAGAGAAAAACAGAGATAATATTTACTAGATTTGAAATATTAACTCTCTTTCTCTCCGTAAATGCTGCCAGACCTGATGAGTTTCTCCAGTACTTTCTGTTTTTGTGTCTTTATCTTTATCTATGTAAAAACTCTAACTTAATTTAGCAGTTGTCTGCCCCAAGATAATCGCACCATGACTAAATGGGAAAATGTTAACTTTATGATTACAATGAGATAATTCCACAAAACTTAAAGCACCATCTACATATTGACAAAGGATTGCAGAAAATGTTTGCAAATTCTCGGCTGCCACAAGCTGATCCACGTTTTGCTTCAGTAGAAACTGAAAACTAAAGGTGTAGTTGAAATGTGAAAATTCCTCTTTATTTGTATTTTAATCAACATTTTCCTGTGCACCACAGTTTTAAAAGCTTAATTTAGATTTGTGTTTTCATGAACTGCATACAAGAATATTTTAATAAACTTTATAGCTGTAAGTGAGTGGACAATAGACAATAGGTGCAGGCATTCAGCCCTTCGAGCCTGTACCGCCATTCAATGTGATCATGGCTGATCTTTCCTAATCAGTATCCGCTTCCTGCCTTATCTCCATAACCCTTGATTCCACTATCTTTGAGAGCTCTATCCAACTCTTTCTTAAATGAATCCAGAGACTGAGCCTCCACTGCCCTCTGGGGCAGAGCATTCCACACAGCCACCACTCTCTGGGTGAAGAAGTTTCTCATCATCTCTGTCCTAAATGGTCTACCCCGTATTTTTAAGCTGTGTCCTCTGGTTCGGCACTCACCCATCAGCGGAAACATGTTTCCTGCTGCCAGAGTGTCCAATCCTTTCATAATCTTATATGTCTCAATCATATCCCCTCTCAGTCTTCTAAACTCAAGGGTATACAAGCCCAGTCGCTTCAGTCTTTCAGTGAGGTAATCTCTCCATTCCAGGAATTGACCTCGTGAACCTACGCTGCACTCCCTCAATAGCCAGAATGTCTTTCCTCAAATTTGGCGACCAGAACTGCACACAGTACTCCAGGTGTGGTCTCACCAGGGCCCTGTACAGCTGCAGAAGCACCTCTTTGCTTCTATACTCAATCCCTCTTATTATGAAGGCCAGCATGCTATTAGCCTTCACTACCTGCTGTACCTGTATGCTTACCTTCATTGACTGGTGTGCAAGAACACCCAGATCTCTCTGTACTGCCCCTTTACCTAAATTGATTCTATTTAGGTAGTAATCCACCTTCCTGTTCTTGCCACCAAAGTGGATAACCATACATTTATCCACATTAAACTGCATCTGCCCACTCACCTAACTTGTCCAGGTCACCCTGTAATCTCCTAACATCCTCATCATATTTCACCATGCCACCCAACTTTGTATCATCAGCAAATTTGCTAATGTTATTGCTGATACCATCATCTATATCATTAACATATATTGCAAAAAGCTGCGATCCCAGCACGGATCCCTGCGGTACCCCACTGGTCACTGCCTGCCATTCCGAAAAGGAGCCGTTTATCACTACCCTTTGTTTCCTATCAGCCAACCAATTTTCAATCCAATCAAGAACTTTGCCCCCAATACCACGTGCCCCTAAGTTTACTCACTAACCTCCTATGTGGAACTTTATCAAAAGCTTTCTGAAAGTCCAGGTACACTACATCTACTGGATCTCCCTCGTCCATCTTCAGAGTTACATCCTCAAAAAACTCCAGAAGATTAGTCAAGCACGATTTTCCCTTCATAAATCCATGCTGACTCTGTCCTATCCTGTTACTACTATCCAGATGTGCCGTAATCTCATCCTTTATAATAGACTCCAGCATCTTTCCCACCACTGAGGTCAGACTAACTGGTCTATAATTTCTTGCTTTCTCTCTCCCACCTTTCTTAAAAAGTGGTATAAACATTAGCCACTCTCCAATCCTCAGGTACCGATCCCGAAACTATCGAATTCTGGAAAATAATCACCAATGCATCCACGATTTCCCGAGCCACCTCCTTCAGTACCCTGGGATGTAGGCCATCAGGCCCCAGGGACTTATCAACCTTCAGACCTAACAGTCTCTCCAACACCAATTCCTGGCAAATACAGATTCCCTCAAGTTCAGGTCCTTCAGTCGCTGTCACCTCAGGGAGATTGTTTGTGTCTTCCCCAGTGAACACAGATCTGAAGTACCCATTTAATTCTTCTGCCATTTCTTTGTTCCCCGTAATATATTCCCCTGTTTCTGTCTTCAAGGGCCCAATTTTAGTCCTAACCATCTTTTTGCCTTGCACATACTTGAAAAAGCTTTTACTATCCTCCTTTATATTATTGGCCAGTTTACCTTCGTACCTCATTTTTCCTCTGCGTATTTCCTTCTTAGTAATCCTCTGTTGTTCTTTAAAAGCTTCCCAGTCCTCTGTTTTCCCACTTATCTTTGCTATGTTATACTTTTTCTCTTTTAACTTTATATGTTTCTTAACTTCCCTTATTCCTGATGAAGGGCTTATGCTCAAAACGTCGAATTCTCTATTCCTGAGATGCTGCCTGGCCTGCTGTGCTTTGACCAGCAACACATTTGCAGCTGTGATCTCCAGCATCTGCAGACCTCATTTTTTACTCTTAACTTCCCTCGTCAGCCACGGCCGCCCATGCCTCCTCCTGGGATCTTTCTTCCTTTTTGGAATGAACTGATCCTGCAACTTCTGCATTATACACAGAAATATCCGCCATTGTTCCACCGCGGTCATCCCTGCTATGGTATTGCACCATTGAACTTTGGCCAGCTCCTCCCTCATAGCTCCATAGTTCCCTTTATTCAACAGAAGTACTGTCACTTCCGACTGTACCCTCTCCCTCTCAAATTGCAGATTGAAACTTATTGTATTATGGTCACTACTTCCCAATGGCTCCTTCACTTCGAGGTCTCTGACCAATTCTGGTCAGCTTTATCTTTGTCCATTAATTATTCTCTTTGCTGAACATGCAACTTACCACAAGCCTTAAAATGCTACGTAGACATTTTTTTTTTTGAAGACACTCAAATCCAACAGTTTTTTGAAATCTGAGGTATTATTATTGTCTGGTTTTGATTCACTTTTAATGAAACCTACTATGCACATTATAGAAAATTTTCAATTTGGGAATACTCAATTTCTTCAACATTTAGATCAAGAACACTAATGTGGGATTTTGGATGGATTTGGAATTACAGCTGAAATATAGAGTATAGTTCTCTGGTTGGATTGAGTTATGTTAAGTGTGATAGGTAATAAAGATTCAGTTTCAGAATATTTGAACTGGAATCACAATTTGTGGAAAGATCATAAGTCTCAGATGACGCTTAGTTTTTAGCAAAGACAAGTTTTATTTCGCTTTATTTGGCAACGAGCAATGGAATAAAGTAAGGTATTTAATTTTTTTACTATCCTAGGAGGATCCAAACTTAGAACACAACTTTAAAGGTCATAAAGATGTGGTCACCAGTGTTGATTTTAACCCAAACAACAAGCAGCTAGGTAAGTGCTAGATATTTTGCATAGTATAACAGAAACCTAAGCACAGAAGGAGAGCATTTTTGTCCAAAAAACTTGTGCTTCACGTGGCTCTGTCGCTTAGCTTTACATTGTAGTCCACTCCCCTTCCACTTGCCAGTTCCCAGATATCCTTATATCCGTAAGTTTAAGCTTCTGTGAACATTTAACTAATGTTAAAGGCATTGTTTCTATGTAAATTATTATGCATAGAGAGAACCCGTAAATGGAGTTGGAAATTAATGTCAATAGATTTCTACAGTTATGTAATTCACATGTGAAAAAACACTGTAGGAAGCTCCTGTGCTAACACCTTTTGGTGTATTTGGTGTCATATTTAGGTTTATGTCAATTTCTTGCCAGTTTGCAATTGCTGAACATTTGAATTGACTTTTTGTTGTTTAATTGAGATAATTGAATTTACTCATTGAATTGAGTCAGGTTAAGAGATATGTGTGTATTTCTAATATTTAAATAGGAATCTTAAAATTAACATTGGCAGACTATAAAAGGACAGGTTGAGAAGTGATAGGATTGCTGATTTTGGGATTCCAAAGGGACTAATTAATGTTGACCTTGACAAGCTATTTCACCTTGTCTAGAGCAAGTTGACAGTGTTTCAAGCAGAATAAATTGAAAATCAGCAGTGGAGACAGCAATTCATTGAGTGGAGCAAACTCCCACTGGAGCCAATAAAAACAGTTACTATTGATTCATTCAAATGCAAATTAGATAACATTTGCTGCCAGAATAATATTTTGTTATTTATTGCATCTCAAACCCTTATCCTGTGTAACATTTTGGGATACAGACTAAGTGTTTGAGATGCAATAAATGTGGCAAGTGTAGGTCAATGCAGCGATGGTGTACCTAGCTCTGAGCCAAGTGGCTCATATTCAAGTCACACCTGCTCAGACGTGTGTGGTAACATCTCTGAACTGGGTTGATTAGGAAATATTCATCAAACATGAGACTTGACCACAGATATACCGCATTACTTGGAATTTTCTTTACAACATCTCTATGCTACTTACATATATAACACTATCAATTAGAATATATTTCTAATATTTAAATAGGAATCTTAAAATTAACATTGGCAGACTATAAAAGGACAGGTTGAGAAATGATAGGATTGCTGATTTGGGGATTCCAAAGGGACTAATTAATGTTGACCTTGACAAGCTATTTGCTGTAATTAGTCTTCAACACCAATTTGTCATGTGATTTCCAAAATACCAAATGGTGGGCTAGATAGATACAAAAATGTAATGTACTATAGAAACTGAGCACATCTGGTAGCATCTGTGAAAAGAGAAGTAGAGTTAATACTTTAAGTTTAATATGACTATTCTGCAGAACTGGGTGTAATGACATTAAGCGTAAGGGCAAATGCCAAAATTCTCCCCTTTTGTAATTATTGACCTATCTACATGCCAGCTTGCCTTCAATCCTCCGAATTGAGTTTAACGCTGAACAAAACAAAAACAAAGAGCTGCAGATGCTGGAAATCATTAATAAAATTGTAAATAACTGGAAAAACTCAGCAAGATCACCTATCTTTTACATGTTTACCTTCCTTCCATCCATTCTCTACTCTGTCTTCTCTCCACAAATGCTGCCTGCTGCCACTCAGAGTTATAGAGATGTTACAGCATGGAAACAGACTCTTTAGTCCAACTCGTCCATGCTGACCAGATATCCCAACCCTATCTAGTTCCACCTGCCAGCACTTGGCCCATATCCCTCCAAACTCTTCCGATTCATATATCCATCCAGATGCCTTTTAAATGTTGCAATCGTACTAGCTTCCACCACTTCATCTGGCCGCTCATTCTATACACGTACCACCCTCTGCGTAAAAAGGTTGCCCCTTGATCTTATATTTCCCCCCTCACCTTAAACCTATACCCTGTAGTTTTGGACTCCCCCACCCAAAGGAAGAGACTTTGTCTGTTTATCCTCTGACTGTCTACATCCCAGTGTACTGAAGGAGGTTGCTCCAGAAATTGTGAATGCGTTGGTGATTGTTTTCCAGAGTTCGATAGATTCAGGATCAGTTCCTGTGGATTGGAGGGTGGCTCATGTTGTACCACTTTTTAAGAAAGGAGCAAGAGAGAAAGCAGGAAATTATAGACCAGTTAGTCTGACCTCAGTGGTGGCAAAGATGCTGGAGTCAATTATAAAGGATGAAATTACGACACATCTGAATAGCAGTAACAGGATAGGTCAGAGTCAGCATGAATTTATGAAGAGGAAGTCATGCTTGACTAATCTTCTGGAATTTTTTGAGGATGTAACTCTCAAGATGGACAAAGGAGATCCAGTGGATGTAGTGTACCTGGACTTTCAGAAAGCCTTTGATAAAGTTCCACAAAGGAGGTTAGTGAGCAAAACTAGGGCGCATGGTATTGGGGGCAAAGTACTGACTTGGATTGAAAATTGGTTGGCTGACAGGAAACAAGGAGTAGTGATAAACGGCTCCCTTTCAGAATGGCAGGCAGTGAGCAGTGGGGTACAGCAGGGATCAGTGCTGGGACTGCAGCTTTTTACAATATATATTAATGATATAGAAGATGGTATAAATAGTGACATTAGCAAATTTGCTGATGATGCAAAGCTGGGTGGCAAGGTGAAGTGTGAGGAGGATGTTAGGAGATTATAGGGTGACCTGGACAGGTTGGGTGAGTGGACAGATGCATGGCAGATGCAGTTTAATATGGATAAATGTATGGTTATCCACTTTGGTGGCAAGAACAGGAAGGCAGACTACTACCTAAATGGAGTCAAGTTAGGTAAAGGGGCAGTACAAAGAGATCTGGGTGTTCTTGTATACCAGTCAATGAAGGCAAGCATGCAGGTACAACAGGTAGTGAAGAAAGCTAATAGCATACTGGCCTTCATAATAAGAGGGATTGAGTGTAGAAGCAAAGAGGTTCTTCTGCAGCTTAACAGGGCCCTGGTGAGACTGCACCTGGAACATTGTGTGCAGTTCTGGTCTCCAAATTTGAGGAAAGACATTCTGGCTATTGAGGGAGTGCAGCGTAGGTTCACGAGGTCAATTTCCAGAATGGCGGGATTATCTTATGTTGAAAGATTGGAGCAACTGAGAGGAGACCTGATTGAGACGTATAAGATTATTAAAGGATTGGACACTCTGAAGGCAGGAAACATGTTTCCGCTGATGGGTGAATCCCGAACCAGAGAACCCAACCTAAAAATAAGGGTAGGCCATTTAGGACAGATATGAGGAGAAACGTCTTCACCCAGAGAGTTGTGGGTGTGTGGAATGCTCTGACCCAGAAGGCAGTGGAGGCCCAGTCTCTGGATTCATTTAAGAAAGATTTGGATAGAGCTCTCAAGGATTGTGGAATCAAAGGTTAAGGAGCTAAGGCAGGAGTAGGATACTGATTGAGGATGATCAGCCATGATCGTAATGAATGGTGGTGCAAGCTCGAAGAGCAGAATGACCTACTCCTGCACCTATTGTCTATTATCCATGCCCCTCATGATTTTATAAACATCTATAAGGTCACCGCTCAGTCTCCGACTCTCCAGGAAAAACAGCCCTAGCCTATTCAACATTTCCCTATAGCTCAAATCTTCCAACCCTGGCAACATCCTTGTAAATCTTTTCTGAATCTTTTCACGTTTCACAATATCCTTCCGACTGGAAGGCGACCAGAATTGCACGCGATATTTCAACTGTGGCCTAACTAATGTCCTATACAGCCGCACCATGACCTCACAACCCCTGTACTCAATACTCTGATCAATAAAGGAAAGCATATCAAATATTTTCTTCACTATCCTATCCACCTGCAAGTTCACCTTCAAGGAGCTATGAACCTGCACTCGAAGATTTCTTTGTTCAGCAACACTCCCTAGGACCTTGCCATAAAGTGTATAAGTCCTGTTAAGATTTGATTTCCCAAAATGCAGCACCTCGCATTTATCTAAATTAAACTCCATCTGCCACTTCTCAGCCATTGGCTCATCTGATCAAGATCCTGTTGTAATCTGAGGTAACCCTCTTCGCTTCAAACCTTCAATTTTGGTATCACCTGCAAACTTACTAACTATACCTCTTCTGCTCACATCCAAATCATTTATGTAAATGATGAAAAGTAGTGGACCCAGCACTGATCCTTGTGGCATTCCACTGGTAATGGGTGTCTAGTCTGAAAAACAACTTTCCACCACCACCATCACCCTGTCTTCTACCTTTTGAGTTCTGTATCCAAATTCTCCCTGTATTCCATGACATCAAACCTTCCTAACCAGTCTCCTATGGGGAATATAAACAAATATGAACGCATTATTGAAATCCATGTAGATCATGTCCACTGCTCTGCCCTTCTCCATCCTCTTTGTTACTACTTCAAAAAACTCAATCAAGTCTGTGAGACATGATTTCCCACGCACAAAGCCATGTTGACTATCCCTATTCTGTTGAAAATGTGTTGCTGGTTAAAGCACAGCAGGTTAGGCAGCATCCAAGGAATAGGAAATTCGACGTTTCGAGCATAAGCCCTTCATCAGGAATGAGGAGAGGGTGCCAGGTAGGCTAAGATAAAAGGTAGGGAGGAGGGACTTGGGGGAGGGGCGATGGAGATGTGATAGGTGGAAGGAGGTCAAGGTGAGGGTGATAGGCCGGAGTGGGGTGGGGCGGAGAGGTTAGGAAGAAGATTGCAGGTTAGGAGGGCGGTGCTGAGTTGAGGGAACCGACTGAGACAAGGTGGGGGGAGGGGAAATGAGGAAACTGGAGAAATCTGAGTTCATCCCTTGTGGTTGGAGGGTTCCCAGGCGGAAGATGAGGCTTTCTTCCTCCAACCGTCGTGTTGTTATGTTTTGCCGGTGGAGGAGTCCAAGGACCTGCATGTCCTTGGTGGAGTGGGAGGGAGAGTTAAAGTGTTGAGCCACGGGGTGGTTGGGTTGGTTGGTCGGTCCGGGCGTCCCTGAGGTGTTCTCTGAAGCATTCCGCAAGTAAGCGGCCCGTCTCCCCAATGTAGAGGAGGCCACATCGGGTGCAGCGGATGCAATAGATGATGTGTGTGGAGGTACAGGTGAACTTGTGGCGGATATGGAAGGATCCCTTGGGGCCTTGGAGGGAAGTGAGGGAGGAGGTGTGTGCGCAAGTTTTACATTTCCTGCGGTTGCAGGGGTAGGTGCCGGGAGTGGAGGTTGGGTTGGTGGGGGGTGTGGACCTGACGAGGGAGTCACGAAGGGAGTGGTCTTTGCGGAACGCTGATAGGGGAGGGGAGGGGAGGGAAATATATCCCTGGTGGTGGGGTCCGTTTGGAGGTGGCGGAAATGACGGCAGATGATACGTTGTATACGGAGGTTGGTGGGGTGGTAGGTGAGAACCAGTGGGGTTCTGTCTTGGTGACGGTTGGAGGAGCGGGGCTCAAGGGCGGAGGAACGGGAAGTGGAGGAGATGCAGTGGAGGGCATCGTCGATTACATTTGGGGGGAATCTGCGGTCCTTGAAGAAGGAGGCCATCTGGGCTGTGCGGTGTTGGAACTGGTCCTCCTGGGAGCAGATGCGGCGGAGACGAAGGAATTGGGAATATGGGATGGAGTTTTTACAGGGGGCAGGGTGGGAGGAGGTGTAGTCCAGATAGCTGTGGGAGTCAGTCGGTTTATAATAGATGTCTGTGTTGAGTCGGTCGCCTGAGATAGAAATGGCAAGGTCTAGGAAGGGGAGGGAGGAGTCTGAGACAGTCCAGGTGAATTTGAGATCGGGATGGAAGGTGTTAGTAAAGTTGATGAACTGTTCAACCTCCTCGTGGGAGCACGAGGCAGCGCCGATACAGTCATTGATGTAGCAGAGGAAAAGGTGGGGGGTGGTGCCAGTGTAGTTGCGGAAGATGGACTGTTCCACATATCCTACGAAGAGGCAGGCATAGCTGGGGCCCAAGCGGGTGCCCATGGCAACTCCTTTAGTTTGGAGGAAGTGGGAGGATTGAAAAGAGAAGTTATTCAGGGTGAGGACCAGTTCAGTCAGTCGAAGGAGGGTGTCAGTGGAAGGGTACTGGTCGGTGCGGCGGGAAAGGAAGAAGCGGGGGGCTTTGAGTCCTTTGTGATGGGGGATGGAGGTGTACAGGGACTGGATGTCCATCGTGAAAATAAGGCGTTGGGGACCGGGGAAGCGAAAATCCTGGAGGAGGTGGAGGGCGTGGGTGGTGTCCCGAACGTAGGTGGGGAGTTCTTGGACTAAAGGGGACGGAACCGTGTCAAGGTATGCGGTGATGAGTTCGGTGAGACAATGGGTCGGCCGGGGCATTCAGGTTTGTGGATTTTGGGCAGGAGGTAGAAACGGGCGGTGCGGGGTTGTGGGACTATGAGGTTGGAGGCGGTGGATGGGAAATCCCTTGAGGTCCTTGCCTTTCCAAATACATGTACGTTCTGTCCCTCAGGATTCCCTCAATCGACACCTTAGCAATTTGAATGTATTTCCAATTAAGCTAATCATATCACTGACAAAGATTTGTGGTCCACCTTCGTCCTTCATGATGTTTTCCCAGAGTTATCTTTCTTCTTGAGGCTTTTCACAATGGATGCTATATTCAAATAACGTTTGCCAACTGTACCATGTTAACTGCCAATTAATTGGATACTTGCTGCCTACTTCAGAACCTTATTCATTTCTCCCTGCACTGAATAGGGGGCTGCTTATACTGTCTGAAACTGGTTTGAATCTTCTATTGCTTCTGGTGATGTTGTGGATCAGTAACTACTTTGGGATCTATATCTATGATTATCTGAAGAATCTTAACTAAAACCTACTCTTAGTATTGATGAAGCAATTCAAGAGAAAAGCTAATTTGTATAAAATGTTCTTATCTATGTCTTAAGCATTGGCAAGTAACCTTGAGTCTACAGAGCTGTTATTGTGCTACTTGTGAAGACAATATTAAGCAAATATTTTCCCAAGCGCTCTAACTACTGTCAGCCATGTTTTGCTGCATTAGCCATGGGCAGCCATCAGCTATTTTGTGCTGCTCTAATGCGCAGCCCAAACAGTGGGGAATGGGAAACTGCGTTTAAATAGTGAGATTTGGTAATAATGAGATTGCAATGCATGTGAGTAGGCTCGCTAATGTGAAATTTGTCTCACCATTCAACATGTTTTGAGAGCCAAAAATCCAGTTTTCAATCCAAGAAGCTCCTTGCTGGCTATCTGGTATACATTTTCCAGTTTTCTCACCAATGATCATGCTTTTCATGAACTGGTCACAGTTGCAAGAGCCACAGTAGGGTTTTTCCAACATTAAACTGGAAAAATAATTCAGATAGAGAGTGGAAGATCATGGTGTTCTGAAGAAGATTCATTGAATTCACGAAGAGTATTTATCTCGCTCAACTGTAGCTGTCAGACCTGTTGAGTTCTGCCAGCATTTCCTGTTGTCTTGAAGATGGTGACAACAGCTGTAAGGTTAAGCAGAGGAGATTGTATGCGTAATATCCAGCTCACGAACATGAAAACCACATCTTTGCTTTCAAGTAAAATTACTGGAGGGGTAAATGGTGAGAAGAAATGAAACTTGGATTACCAAATTAACCATGCAAGCACTATTGAAGAATATTGAATAAGTGCAAGTAGGATTCAGAATTCGGAGGGAGTCCAGCAGACTGTGGAAGAGACACACACAAAGAATGGAGTGAATGTCAGAAAAAAGCCACAGTTCTATAAGATGTTGCCTATGCCTTGGACCATTGCTACATGTGGTGGAAACCCCACTGGAGGACGTAAAATAAATTCTAAAGACGTATGCAACTGTATTTGCAATGCTCTCGTGAAAATGTTTTTTATTTTTTCACGGAATATAGGCGTCACTGGTAAGATCAGCATTTAGCCTATCCTAATTGCTCAGCTGTTTCAGAGGGCATTTAAAAGTCAACCACCTTGTAGGTTGGAATGTTAGACCAGATAAGGGCAGCAGATTTCCTTCCCTAAGCACATTAGTTTTTTTATTTTATCTGTGCTGGTTGTTAGCTTTGTTTCAGATTTACTGATAACTGCTCTGGTGAGATTTAATACCATCGATAAATTTAAATTTCAACAGCTAATAATCCTGCTGCACTGCAAAACTGATGATGGAGTATGGCTTGAGAAATGCCAGTCCAATGTTATGGTTGAGTGATGATAGATTCAAGAGTACTGATTGAGTAATTCCTGCCTTCTGTTCCACAATATGAGTGAATTGAAATACGTCAAATGTACATTTTAACCTCTGGTGTACTGTTAAGTAATTTTAATCATTTATCATATGCGTAAAGTAATTTTTAAAAAATATTCATATTAAAAGCCATATAAATCTTGCACTGTCTTGTTAAGAGCTGTGTCAAGTAATGTAGTTGATTTGCTCTCTCTCTATGTTCATTGCACTTTGTACTAGTTAGTCATTTTCAATACTTGTGTTTTTTCAAAGAGTCCAATAAAATTTCAATTTTTAAGAAAAATCACTCCTGGCATCACTGGCTGGACCAGCATTTATTGCTCATCCCTAGTTGCTGGTGAGCTGACTTCTTGAACTGCAATGTATCTAGTCGAGATATACTGCCAGTACAGTTAGGAAGGGAGTTCCATGACTTTGAACCAGTGACGTTGAAAGAACAGTGTATTTCTGTCTAAGGAGCTTAGGTACATTTCTGCAGTCCATCTTATGGATGGATACAAAAACAGAAGTTGCTGGAGAAACTCAGTAGGTGTGGCAGCATCTATGGGGAGAAAGCAGAGTTAACATTTCAAGTCCAGGACTCTTTTTTTTTTCTTCTTAAGAATGAATGTCAAGAGGTGGTGGGTGGATTCTCTCTCTTGGGATGTCATTGTCTATTACTTGTGTGGTGTGAATGTTATTTAACGTATTTTAAAACAAAATGAATGTTGTACAGTTTTTGCTGCATTTATTGCTTCAGCGTCTAAGTCGTTGTGAATAGTATTATATGTTGTGCAGTGAGCATCCCCACTTCTGACCTTGTGGTGAAGGGAAGGTCTTTGATAAAGCAGCTGATGGACCGACAACACTCCCCCGGGGAACTCCTGTGACGACTGCCTTCCAATAACTACAGCAGTTTTCCTTTGTCCTTGTAGAATTGTCTCATTGATGTCCATGGATTTCATTTTTGCTAGGGCTCCTTGTTGCCACATTGTTAAAGGCGACCTTGATGTCAAAGGCAGTCATTCTTGCCTCACTTCTGGAATTTAATTCAAGTTTCAACCAAGGCTGTCATGAGGTTAGGAGTTGAGTGGCCCTGACAGAACCCAAACTAGGGGTCAACAAGCTGATTAGTAGTAAGCAAGTGCTGCTTGATAGTGCTGTTAATAGTGATTTGAAAGAAGCTTGTGTGCATATTATATCTTGTATATCTCAAACGCTCTAAAATGCTTCATTTAGATTAATTTACTCTTTAGTTATTGTTATAAAAAGCTTGCCATTATATAGCATTTTACAAGACTTTGTGTCCAGATGCACTACAGCTTATGATCAGCTTTTTGAACCATACCTACTGTAATGTAGGTAACATCCAGTTTGCACTATAATCAGCAATAAATTGTCTGGATGGGTATATGAATAGGAAGCATTTAGAGAGATATGGGCCAAGTGCTGGCAAATGGGACTAGGTTAGGTTGGGATATCTGGTTGGCATGGGAGATTGGACCGAAGGGTCTGTTTTCATGCTATACATCTCTATGACTTTGAGTTTGTGGTGTAAGTTGAAAAATAACTGACCAGGTTATTGGCAGACCTCCAATGCCTTCCCGCAAAAAATGCCCTGTGATCTTTTTGCATCCACTTGAAAAGACAAACAGGACCTTGATTGTACCATCTGAAAAATAACACCTTTTGATAGCACAGCACTTCCTTCAGTTCCACACTAGACTGTCAGTACAAACTAGGTTCAAATCTCTAGAGTGGAACCTAACTCTCTAAGACAACAGATATTTTTCTACTTTTGGGCTAAACTTAATACTTTAAGGAATAAATGCAATCATTTTTGTACTCCATAAACATCGAGATGAATGAATAAAGGACAGTCAGTTGAACAAGATGTCAGTTGAACACTGCTTATATTTGTGAATAATACATTGGCATCTTTACTCATTTAATTCATTAATGAAATAAGCCATTCTATTAAGTTATAATGTGTGTCATAGCTTCTCACTCACTAGATTGCTAACTATTCACAAAAATTCCAGACAGGCTTAAGCCCTCATGATTCTAACACAAAGGTGAAAGGTTGTAGCTGTAAGCTCATCCCAGGATATTCTCTATAGTTGTAAACTACTGAAGCTTCATTCCAGTCATTTATAATGGTCCCGAAGCTTGCCGGTGAGGTAATCACCCTAATGAGTACTCTTTGGCATGCATTATACTCACTTTGCAATGAATAAAAAAATTGTAAAGCTTATATAACTAAATAACCAATGGATTTATAAAAAGCAGCAAAGACAAGGCAGATAGAATAGTTACCTGCGATGAAATATGTGGCTTTATGGTCAGCTATTAGGTAGGAGTTATCAAATGAACCTGATGCACCATATGGAAGAGAAAAGCAAACAATGTTAGCAAGTGGTTAGCCAGGCCTCTGGCTGTGATGCAGAATAAGAACAAGGAAGATGATGCATTATTTATAAAGTCTGCGTCATGCCTTGCTGTGAAGCGATAATTCCCTGATAATTGGTGAATTAAATGCAGCAAATAGCACTTAAAAATTAGCAAAAGGAGGAAGAAATTAGTTTGGAAGTGATAGCTGTTTTACAGTGTGCCCAGGGAGTAAAAGGATATTACCTTCATGCAGTTTCATTTTTCTCCTTTCACTGTTTTCTGCCTCACTATTCATTTTTAGCTCTTGGGGATTTCATCTGTGCCATCTGACCAAGATTTTGCTCCACTGCACTATAAGTAAGGGGCAATATGTGAACACTTTTTTGCTATTCCATGAGTTGTCTACTTCTGCTATTTCCTGATATCTGCTGTTTATCTTGACATCTCTGTCTTTCTATAGTATGCTCACCATTTGCATTGAATATCTTGCCTGAAGAGAGAAAAAAAATAGACTGCAATTAGATGGACAAAAAATAAATAAAAAGAGAAACAGATTTTTTTTAAATGTAAAGGGAATTCAAGTACAATGGAATCTTGATCAGATGGGCCAATGGGCGGAGGAATGACGGATGGAGATTAATTTAGATAAGTGTGAAATGTTGCATTTGGAAAGGCAGATCAGAGCAGGATTTATACACTTAATGGTAAAGCCCTGGGAGTATTGCTGAATAAAGACACCTTGCAGCGCAGGTTCATCGATCCCTGAAAGTGGAGTCAGCGGTAGAAAGGATAGTGAAGAAGGTGTTTGGTATGCTTGCCTTTATTGGTCAGTGCATTGAGTATTGAAGTTGGGAGGTCATGTTGGCGATGCAACCGTGTTATAGCCAGCGCATGTTTTAAAAGTTCACACTATAGAAGCAGCATCCCCTATTTGTCAATCGTGTTACAGCCGATTCACATTGATGAAATGCATATCATAGCAGAACAACATGTTTTCTATTATGCTGAATGAAATTTATTTTCTGCAAAGACTACAAAAAACAATTTGAGAAACATCACTTGTGTTTGAAACTTCTTTGGCACATGATGTAATTAAGAACTTGAAAGGTGACATTGTCTGTTTGAAGAGAAAACCTGCAACAAAACCTAAATTTGTAATTCGGAATGCTGTGAGGGCTGTCGCTAAAATAATGAGATTAGAAATTCTGGAAAATTGCTAGGCAAATGACCCATTACCATATGCTTATGTTCTTTTATCATATCATAGAGATAAAATGTAACTTTAATTTATGCACCACAGCAATCACTATTTACAAGCTTTTTTTACGTTTATTTTATTGAGATAAAATAGTTTAATAATTTCTATCTGTCTTGATCTAAATAAATAATTGTCAGTACATCTGTGAGATTTAACTATGAATATTATTGTTATTTCATGAATCTCTCTCTTTCACAAATAGGCATAAGGGAATGTGAGTCAACTACATAATGTGTTTAAATTATTTGACTGTGATGGTCAAATCTGTACAGAAACTATGTGATTTAATATTGATTTATTCTTTCTGAAGCAACTACCTCAATTGATAAGTGCCTTATGATATGGAACTTGAAGCCACAAACCAGAGCCTACCGATTTACAGGACACAAGGATGCTGTGATGTCTGTCCACTTTTCCCCGTCAGGTCATCTGGTGGCATCTGCTTCACGAGATAAAACTGTTCGACTCTGGACTCCAAATGTGTGAGTAATGCAAGTAAACCTTGAATGTGTAAGTGTATTTTACAGATAGCAGATATATTAATTACACAAATGTTATGAAGTAGATTTTTTTTGACATTCTAGCAAGTATAGATTGCACTGTTGCACTGAAAGGATTTAAATACATTTCTAAGACTTTTGATCAAACTGAAGCTACTGAATCATCTTTAGCATTGCTGTGATTGCTCTCTTATGTATGCTTTTGCTTCTGTTCTTCTTTTCTCATCCACATAAAGAATGAGCATTTTCTTTTTTTTCTACTTTTTTACTTTCATTGTATGCTGTCCTTTTTATCCCTGTCTCCTGTTTCACTTCTCACACTAATTTTCCTTACATTTATCTTTTAAGTTTTTTTTCTTGCAATTCAGGTTGGCAGCCAAGATTCTCACAAAAATTTATGGCATACAAGTACGTAGGTAGTCCAAGGAACATCCAGATCTGGGTGAATGAACCAATAGGTTCTTCACTGTAAGATTTTAGAGAGATAAATTAGGGCAGAAGCAGGAAAGTTTGATTATTTTATTGTTACCTAGTTGATTCTTACTGACTGTTGCCATCTCAATTTATTCACTTCTAATGAATTAATTACTTGAATTGAAATATACTGTCACTGATTTTTGCCCTAAAGAGAGAAGACTTTGTGAAATATGACTCCTGTGAAGATATGATGCAATAGATTTGCACTGAATACAAGACCATTGTATACAATTAGAATATAAATCAGACCAGTTTAGCTACAATTCTCTAGATTCTCTTTCTGCAGTCAAGTTTAAAAATGCATTGTAGTTGCCAAGGTGATTTCATCAAATAAGGTACTCTGCATACGTTTTGCAGTCTCTAAAACGGACTGTAATGGAGTTGTGAAGTATCTGTCAAGATGATTTTCCATAATGAAATCATCTTTGCACATAGGTTATTTTCAGTTCTGTTTCTGGAGTGAATTAAAATGAAATATTTGAAAGAACTTGATCAGAATTTAAAAAGAAAATATTCATGAATGGTTTTCTCTTCACATTTTCCTTTTTCTTTGGGGAGAAAGAAACAACATTAGTAGTGTTCTGTATAATCATTTGGTATATAGTTTGCACATAGTTTTATAACATCTTTTGCATATACTCTTTTAAATGGTTTCCACATAGAATGAGCTTATCTCTTAGTGTTTGGATATTTTCTGATCAACTTGTGCAGATTTGTTATTAAAAGTCTGTGGAGCAGGTGGGACTTGAACCAAGGCTTTCTGGTCACTGAACCACAAGGGCCCTCATAGCACCTAGTCTTGTATTTTCAATATGATTTTCAGTACAAGCTGTTACTGAAAATCCAGGCTGCTCAGCATCGTGTTTATTACATGGTAAGGATTCCAGGGATGATATCTAGAATACTAAATTGATGCAATTAAGCATTGCAGCTATTTCTAGAATATAAAACTCCACTTCGTTTCAAAAGTGTGCTTTTTTTCATCCAATAACCGTTTGACGGCAACATTGCAGTTAAATCATGTTTAAATTGAAAATTAATTGAAGGGAGTGTTTTTTTCCTAAAGGAAGAGTTTTGTCACTTTTTAGGTCTTGAAAATGCATTGATGTTTGTTATATTGATTTAGAAACAGCCTGTGTTATCTGGTATGTCTGTTTTAGAAAGCACTGAAGTGATTTTGCTGTCTTCTAATTAGTAAAGGAACATCAACGACATTCACAGCCCACAGTGCCGTAGTTCGCGGTGTGAACTTCTCCTGTGATGGAAATTTCCTGGTTACGGCATCTGACGACAAATCAATAAAGGTGTGGAACACGCATCAACAACGGTTTCTGTTATCATTTAAAGGACACAATAACTGGGTTCGTTCTGCCAGGTACGTTTATTTTCAGGAACAGATAGGTGAGTGAAAATGTTATCTGTATACAAGTATCTGATCATAATGTTGGCTTAATATTTGTACTTATTTTTGAATCATGATTAAATTGTGACTTGAGTCTGCACTGCATAAATTTGATAGAGTGGCAGAATTTTTAAGTTTCATTCATTTTATTTTGCCTTATCAGGTTAGAAAAAATCTTAAATATCTGCTAAGTTTGCTGAATTCAGTCAGAGGTGCAATAGGAATTAAGTGTGTGATATACTGTGCCTAACGTTGTTGAATTCATAGATTGAGATTTGTTTTCCACTGGGACATTTTTACTGTGTTCTAAGCAATAACTCACTTCTGGTACAAAAAGTATGCAGACGTTGTTAACTTATTCAAAAGGTTTGATTCCTAATATGCATTTTCCCAATACCCAGTGTCACTGTTTGTTGTACCATTTTCTCCAGTGGCATGAAACAAAATATGACACAAGTGCTCCCATTTTTCATAAAAAGGGTGCAGCTAAAAAGAGGCTTAATCATAAAACAAAGGAGTGCTATAAACATGAAAAATTATTTCTAGCATTCACTTCGCTTTAGTCCTTATGTTCCTCATGAGTCACAGAAATCTTCAGATACAATAACATACTACTTTTCCCACGATGTCTGAGTGCAGATATAGTTGCTTGTGCAGTTTTCCTTCCTCCCAGACTTATGCTTTTTTTTACTTGAGGTCCTTTCCATCGAGGCTTTCAAGTTTTCCCTTCCTTCAGCTTGTAAACCTGGAATATTCACATGACCAGACAGAGTTCCTTTCATTTTCCCTTCTTCACAAAATGGGATAAAAGTTCACAGAAACAAGATAGAATTAAGCTTCAGTTTCTCCTGATGTGTCATTCTGTTTGGTTTAATTGAAATCAAATAATATAGTCAGCTGGTTACATGTGACCATGCTGTACAATGAAGATATTGAGAGTTAATTAAGATGACCCCATGCTAAAATGCAATTTGAAACGGCAAGTTATTTTGTGGTTTGCATCAACAGAAATGTTTATGCTGAATTAAATGCAGCTTGCTATTCTTCAGTGGAATTGAAACGTTATTTTTACAATATTGTCCTTTGTATGTTAATACTACAGCTGTGTTTGGGTGTTTTTTTTTGCACCAACCATCATCCCTCTGAGCTCTGTGTGCATTGAAATTAACACTGACTTAACCAAATTAGAGACTTGCAGTAGTGATGATAGTTAAACTGTTCCCCACTGAAATTGATACTGCCTGTTACACCGTGCAGTATTAAATGATATTCCAGACGTTACTTCAGTCATCTGAACAATCTCAAGGCAAAGGGCCAATACCACCTCCCAGAAACACCTGCCAAATATGCAGTCAATGTGAGAGTATCAACATGCAATGACTCTCAGAACCTGTGACCAGTGACATGGAATTTCCTAGCAGAACAATCATACTCATTAGCGAGTGTTTGCTGACATCATCCCTTCTCTAGAGCTTTGTAGTGAAGACGGTCACTGAGTTTGAAATGTTAGCTCTGCTTTCTCTCTACAGATGATGATATACCAGCTGAGTTTCTGTTTTTGTTTGAGTAATCAAGCGACGCAGTGTCATCCCTGTTCTGTAATAATTTCACCTGGGGCTATTAGAGTTCATCTAGATAATTTTGATCAGGTTATGCTCATTAGAGCTCTGCCTCAAGACTACCAGTGTCCTCTCCTCTGAGCCAGAGATTTTGTTTGAGTCCCAGAGGTTGTTGGTGATGGAAGTGAATTCATAGCAGTCAAACAGTTTTAAATATCAACTTATTCAACATACACCAGAGGCAGGCTGTAAGAACAGGAGATATTCTTGCCCAGCCATATGATAGACAGAAATTGGAGCCTTCGCCATCATGATCTATAGCTCCACTCTACAAAAGAATGTAAAGGTTTATGCTGTCACATCAACTTTGTATTGGGTGGCTGGTTGGCTCAGTGACCAGCATGGATCAGATTGATACCAGCAAAGCAAGGTTTAATCCTTCAAGTTTGGAGTGGATTCACTATGTGCTTCTTTGGCCGTGCTGGTAATTGAATGTTGTGTCACTGTGCGTTGAATTTGTCTTCAGGCACAGAATACAAGAGTATTCATTGTGCAGAAGTCACTCTAGCTGAACTATCACAGAGGATTAACTTATTTGACAAATTTAAAATACTACCTTTTAAGAATGAATTTTGAATCACATTTGGGACATGCCGATACAGATTTGAACATTGTTCTGCATTTTGTATTACAGTGCATTACACTTTATTTTTATTGGGTTCACTAAATTGATTCTGGAGTTGAGGGGTTGGCTGATGAGTCGAGACTGAGTAGACTGGGGTTATATTCATTAGAATTCAGAAGAATGAGGGATAGCTTAAAGAAACATGTAAAATTATGAAGGAAATAAATAAGATAAAAGCAGAGAGAATGTTTCCACTGGCAGGTGAAACCGATAGCCTCAAGATTAGGGGCAGCAGAATTGACAAGGAACTACTTCTTCAATCTATGGAATTGTTTGCCTAGGGAAGTAGTTGACACCACTTCAGTAAACATTTTTAAAGCTAAGATGGAATTTTGTTTTTAATCAATAAAGGAATTAAGGAGTACAATGAAAGCGTGGGTAAGTGGATCTGAATCCATGATCATATTGAATGGCAGAGCAGGCTCGAAGGGCCAAACAGCCTGCTCCTGCTCCTATTTCTTGTATTCTAACTCTAAATCAGAATTTGAAATGAGACTAGTTTGAACTATACATTTTGATTTTATTCATTACTTCATTGTTTGCACCCAGGTTAAGGATGGCAGTTTAATATTCATGCAAGGCCTCTGTTTTTAATGGTGCTTAAATTTGCAAGATATTTGCATTTTATGAGAGATATCTTTACTCTATTTTAAATATTTTTCTGGCACTCAATCATTAGGTTCTCTCCAGATGGAAGACTTGTAGTCTCCTGTAGTGATGACAGAACTGTTAAAATCTGGGACACAGTGAGCAGAGAATGTATCAATACTTTCACTGATTACAGAGGGTAAGTTCATATTTCTTCTTTACAAAATGCATTAATCTTTCAACCTCCGCTTCATTAAATCACACCATAAAATAATCTAAATGATTTTGTTGATATTCTATTCATTCTCTGATGTAAGCTCATTAGGCAAATCTGGATATTAGAGCTACATATGACCTGCTGTGGTCAGGTCATTCGGTGTGTAGTTAGAATAGCTTGTAAATTTTCGACTTCAGATGTCACATTTGATTTTCTTTTGGTGAAATGCTTTGCTTCTGTAGCAAAACTGAGACAGACACTCTATAGGCAGAAGATTTAGCTATCCAAATACCTGAAATGATTCCATCACTGTTTTTGCTGTAAGCCACAATGGTCTTGTAATTTATACTGAAAAATATGATGTTTATTATAATCCAGATTTGCCAACTTTGTGGATTTTAATCCCAGTGGTACCTGTATTGCCTCAGCAGGAACTGACAATACTGTGAAGCTTTGGGATATTCGTATAAACAAACTGCTACAACATTACCAAGGTAACTAATGAGAACTGAATTAATACTTGTTTATATTAAACAACTGATAAATTATTCATGTTTGTGAGAAGATAGTTTACCATATTCAACAAACTTCAACCTTGCATGTTTGTAGCATTTTTGAACAAATTTTATAAATGTCTACGGACTGAAAAAAAATTATCAATGTTACGAATGAAAAATGTTTATGGATCTGTGCTTAAAACAATACCATTCACTTTATAGTTGCATTGCTTAGACCATAAGCCATAGGAACAGAAATTAGACATTTTGGCCCATTGAGCCTGCACTGCCATTCAATCATGGCTGATAAATTTCTCAACCCCATTCTGTCACTTTCTCCCCATAATCCTGATCCCCTTGATACTCCGGAATCTATCGATCTCAGTCTTAAATATCCTCAATGACCTGGTCTCCACAGCCTTCTGTGGCAATGAATTCTGGCAGAAGAAGTTTCTCCTTATCTTCGTTCTAAAAGGTCTTTACTCCAAGGCTGTGCCCTTATCTCTCCTACCAATGGAAGCATCTGCCCAACATCTACTCTGTCTGGGCCATTCAGTACTCTGTATGTTTCAATTAGATCCCCCTCCCCCCACCCTCAACCTTCTCAACTCCATTGAATATAGACCCAGAGTCTTCAAACGTTCCTCCTGTGTTAAGGTTTTCATTCCTGGAACCATTCTCCTGAACCTCCTGAATATGCTCCAGGGTCAGTACATCCTTCCTGAGATAATGATCCCCAAAATTGCGCACAAAATCCAAATACGTCAGAGCTTTATAGAGCCTCAGAAGTACATCCCTGCTTTTATAATCAAGGCCATTCAAAATAAATTCTATCATTGCATTTGCCTTCCTAAGTCAACCTGCAAGTTTACTTTGAGAATATTCTGGACTAGAACTCCCAAATCTCTCTGCATTTCAGGCTTCTGAATTTTCTCCCCATTTAGAAAATAGTCCGTGCCTCTATTCTTCCTACCAAAGTGCATGACCATATTGTGTTCCATCTGTCACTTCTTTGCCCACTCTCATAATCCTTCTTCAGCCTCCCCGCCACCTCAATGCTACCTATCCCTCTACCTATCTTTGTACCGTCTGCGGACTTAGCCAGGATACCCTCAGTTCCTTCATGTAGATCATTAATGTATGAAGTGAAAAGCTGTGATCCCAACACTGAGCCTTGTGGAACCCCACTTATTACTGACTGCCACCCTGAGAAGGACACTTTTGTCCCCATTCTCTGCTTTCTGCCAGATGGCCAAGCGTCTATCCATGCTAGCACCTTGCCTGTCATACCATGGGCTCTTATTTTACTCATAGTCTCCTGTGTGGTACCTTATCAAAAGGCTTCTTGAAGTCCAGGTAGATAACATCCATTGGCTCTCATTGATCTAACCAGTTTATTACTACTTCAAAGAATTCTGTCAGATTTGTCAGGCATGATCTTCCCTTGATGAGACCATGCTGACTTTACCCTTATTCTCAGCACTGTTGTTCCTCATGTAATCTAAATAGATTTTCTTGTATCAAACAGTTTTTGAGTCGCAAATGTTTTTGAGGTCTACACGTTAAGCCATGTTAGTTACAGAATATGATGCATTAAGAAAAATGGTCATGTTTGAGATCAAATGTTTATCTTGTCTGCCTTTGTCATAAGCTTGACTTAATTTCTTTCTAATACTTACTTTGTGGCCTTTTTTGTTAATTTACTCCTCATCTATTCTGAATTTGCATGTCATTCCCTCTCTTACTGACCTTTGCATTCAGTTTCCATAATTTAATCAATGATTTCCTATTTTGCAAGATGTACACAAGATTTTACAGTAAGTTCTAAAGCTAGATTGGAAAAGTTGAATTTTTTTTATTCATTCGTGGGCATTGGTGGCTGACCATTCATTGCCTGTCCCTAGCTGCCGTTGAACTGAGTGGCTTGTTCGGCCATTTCAGAGGGCAGTTAAGAATCAACCGCATTGCTGTGGATCTGGAGTCATGTGAGGGCCAGACCAGGTGAGGATGGCAGATTTCCTTCACTAAAGAACATTAGTAAGCGAAATGAGTTTTCCTTGACAATCAACCGTAGTTTCATGGTCATCAGTTAATTCCTAATTCCAGGCTTTTTTAATAGTCAAATAATTTACATATTTTAAAAAGAAAATAAAGTGAGCTTTAAAATGGCAGAGGTGAACCAAAGCTCCCCAACCCCTAAACCTCTTTTCAGGGTTGACATTTGTGACTTTTGACCACTTCTACATATATCGATTTCAAAGTGTGATGCAAAGCTCAAATTGTCTATGTGATAAAAAAAATCAACCTGACTTAAACAGGATAGCTAATGAAGTTTGTCAAGTATTATTAACTTTCATGTAGAGGAGATGTGTGTGTCCAGTATCACTATTACCACAAAATATATCTTCATCAAGACAAAAGTAAGATAACATTGTTTATAATTAAAGTGCTTCTCTTGAGCCAAAGAGCTGTTAAGATATAGGGGCAGACATGTGACATTTGGTAAATTGAGTAACTTTACCATTCTACAAGACTGATGTAATTGAAGCTTTAACTCCACTTTTCTGGCCTCACAGCCCTGGACTGTCTTGTCCATCATAAATCTATCTCTGCCTTGCCTGTACTCATTAATCTAACCTGCCAATGCTCCCTGGGGAAAAGAATTCCCGAAATTAACCATCCTCTTGAAAGAAGAGATTGCTCCCAGTCTATCTTAAATTGGAATCTCTTATTTTGAAACCTTTTTGATTTTTACTTTTCCCCTAGTTTTAGATTCTCTTATGAGAGGAAACATTTTCTCAACATCTACCCTTGTGTTTCAGTAAGGTCCCCTCTTGATCTTCTAAATTGCAACTAATCTAGGCCAATGCTGGTCAACCTCTTCTCAAAGCACCTAGGAGCAGAAGTAAGCCCATTGAGTCACATTTGTCATTCAACGATAACATTGGCTGATCTGAATCCTCAACTCTACATTCTTGCTTTTTCCCCAAGCCCATTCATCGCCTTGTTGATGAAAAATCTTGTTTATCTCAACCATTAATATACTTAACAACCCAGTTTTGACAGCCCTCTACAATAAAACAAAAAAAAACCCTCCGATTCACTGCCCTCCGATAGAATAAATTCCACCACACCTAACTGGGTGGCCTTTTACTCTGAGATTCTCCCCTCTGTCCCTGCCTCCCCAGAAGGAGAAATAACCTGTCTGCAGCTACCTTGTAAGCCCTGTAAGAATCTTGATATGTTTCATTAAGGTCTCCTCTCATTATTCTAAACTCCAGGGAGGACAAGCCCAACCTATCCAACTTCCCATTAAAAAGCCCTCTATGCCCAGAATTAATCTAGTGAGCCATCTCTAGACTGCTTCCAATGCCAGTATTTCTTTCCTTAGATAGGAGGACTAAAATTACTCGCACTGTTCCAGGAAAGGTCTGACTAGCACGTTGTAAAGTTTTAGCACGACGTCCCTATTTTTATATTTTGCTTCCATTGAAATAAAGGCCAACATTCTGTTTGCCTTCTGTATTACTAGCTGAACTTGTATGATAGTATTTTGTGATTCGTACACAGGTTTCCCCAAATCCATCTGTTACAGCTTTTTGCAGTCTTTTCTCATTTAACTAATATTCAGCTCTTTTTTTTTAAATATATCGTTCCTGCTAAAGTGAGTAAGTTCATGTTTTCTATATTATTCCAGCCTCAGGTGACTGGAAACTCCATACAGACATTCTCCTTGTCTGCGTGAGTTTCCTCCAGGTGCTCCGATTTCCTCCCACAGTCCAGGGATGTGCAGTTAGGTGGATTGACCATACCTAATTACCCACAGTGTCCAGGAATGTGCAGGTTAGGCGGATTAGCTATGGGAAGTGCAGGATCAGGGGGATAGGGTGGCAGGTGAAGTGGAATGCAATAAAATGGGTTGGGTGGGGTGGGGTGGATGTGGGTGGGTTGCTCCTAAGGGTCTGTGTGGATTAGATGGGGCTGAATGGCTTGCTTCCACAAGGTAGGGATTCTATGATTTGCCAAATATTAACCCATTCACCACTCTTTATCCCCTTATAGACTCTGTTATCCTAGCTATTTACTTCCTACCTATTTTTGTCATCTTCAAATTTCATGATAGTGCATTCATTTCCATCGTCCAGTTCATTAATATATACTGTAAATAATTGTGATTCCAGCAATATTTGCTGTCACTGTTAATTACAGATGACCAGCCTGAAATGGTCCAAACTCCTTGTTCTTTAGCTCTATCCATGCTTCTCGTGCTCTGAATGCAACGCTGGTATCTTAAGTAGCCTTACGTGTGTTACCTTATTGGAAGCCTTTTGAAAATCCTAAAGCAATCTTCTAATCCCAGATAGCAGCCTAATGAGCCTTCTCAGAACTGTTTCATATACATATTCCTTCTTAAGTAAGGAAACAAAGAGCAAAGAACACTTACAGCCCAGGAACAGGCCCTCCAGCACTCCCAGCCTAAGCCGATCCAAATCCATGGTCTAAACCTGTCACCCAATTCCTAAGCATCTGTATCCCTCTGTTCCCCACCCAATCATGCATCTGTCCAGTTGCACCTTAAAAGAATCTACCATGCCTGCCTCTACTACCTCTGCTGGCAACGCGTTCCAGCCACCTACCACCCTCTGTGTGTAAAGTACTTTCCGCATGTATCCCCTTTAAACTTTTCACCTCTCACCTTGAATGCGTGACCACACATTATTAAATCCCTCACCCTGGGAAAAAGCTCATATTTATCCACTTTGTGTATACCCTTCGTGATTTTATAGACCTCAATCAGATCTCCCCTCGATCTCCTTTTTTTCTAATTAAAACAATCCGAACCTACTCAACCTCTGTCTACTTACCTAGCACCTTCCATACCAGGTAACATCCTTGTAAACCTTCTCTGCACCCTTTCCAAAACGTCCGCATCTTTTTAGTAATGTATTGACCAGAACTGTACACAGGGCAGCACGGTGGCTCAGTGGTTAGCAATGCTGCCTCACAGTATCAGGGTCCCAGGTTTGATTCCAGCCTCGGGCGACTGTCTGTGTGGAGTTTGCACATACTCCCTGTGTCTTTGTGGGTTTCCTCTGGGTGCTCCGGTTTCCTCCCACAGTCCAAAGATGTGCAGGTTAGGTGAATTGGCCAGGCTAAATCGCCCATAGTGTTATGTGCATTTAGTCAGAGGGAAATGGGTCTGGGTGGGTTACTCTTCAGAGTGTCGGTGTGGACTTGTAGGGCCGAAAGGCTTGTTTCCACACTGTGGGGAATCTAATCTCTAATCTATTCTAAAAGCGGCTGAGCCAAAGTCTTGTACAATTTTAACATGGCCTGCCAGCACTTGTATACTCACTACACCATCCGATAAAGGCAAGCACACCATATGACTTCTTGACCACTCTATCCACCTGTGCAGCCACCTTCAGGGTACAATGGACCTGAACTCCCAGATCTGTCTGCTCATCAACTTTTCCCAAGGCTCTTCCTTTTAGAGTATAGTTCACTCTAGAATTAGACTTCCCAAAATGTATCACCTCACATTTGCCTGGATTGAACTCCATCTGCCACTTCTCTACCCAACTCTCCAGTCTATCGATAATCTCCTGAATTCTTTGATAGTCTCTTATGCTTTCTGCTACTCCACCAATCTTCATGTCATCTGCAAACTTACTGATCAGATCAAAAATGTCCTCCCCCAGATCATTTATGTATATCACAAACAATAGTGGCCCCAGCATTGATCCCTGTGAAACACCATCGGTTACCTTTCTCCATTTCAACTACTACTCTGCCTCCTGTAGCTCAACCAGTTCTTTATCCACTTAGCTAGAACACCCTGCACACCATGTGACTTCACTTTCTCCATTAGTTTACCATGGAAAACCTTATCAAGTGCCTTACTAAAGTCCATGTATATGATGGACTTTCTTCATCTATCAACTTGGTCACTTCCTCAAAGAGTTCTAAGTTGGTGAAGGTGTAATCTCCCCTGCACAAAACCATGTTGCCTATCACTGATAAACCCATTATTTTCCAAATATAAATAGATTTCATCCCTCAATATCATCTTCAGCAACTTTCCCACCACTGACGTCAGGAAACCTTAACTTTATACTGTCTCTAAGTGCAGCCTGACCAATATGTAGTACAGGTGTAATAAAACTTTGCTATTTTTTATGCTATATCCCTTTGCACTAAAGGCCAGCGTTCAACTAGCATTTCTAAATACTTGCTGTATTTGCATGCTAATTTTTAAATTGATTTTTGTAAAAGGAGATCCAAGTTCTTAATAGATTTCTAAAATTATTTCATATGTTACGGGTGTTGCTGCCTAATCGCCCTTGAACTGAGGCATTCTAGGCCCTTTCAGAAGGCAGTAAATAATAGTCCCATTGCTGTTAATCTGCAGTCACATGAAAGAATGGCAGATATTCTTCCTTAAAGAACATTAGTGAACCAGATGAGTTCTGTAGCAATTGTGGGTATTGTTACTGAGACTAGCTTTATGTTCCAAATTTATTCATTGAATTTAAGTTACCATGATGAAATTTGAATCATTATCCCCAGCATCTGAACCTCTGGATTAGTAGTATAAGAACTGTTTTTTTTAAATTTTATTTTGTGTTTTAAAAACTATGGACTGAAATGTGAAAAAGCTGTTTTAAAATGTAGTTTAGAGTTTTGGAAGCAATTTGGAACTGAGAGAATGTTTGGATGCTTGGATAGGGCGGCACGGTGGCTTAGTGTTTAGCACTGCAGCCTCACAGCGCCAGGGACCCAGGTTCAATTCCACTCTCAGGTGACTGTGCAAACTCCACACAGACATTCTCCCCGTGTTTGCATAGGTCTTGTGGCACCGTGGTAATGTCAGTACCCTGAGCCAGAAAGCCCAGATTCAAGTCCATTTGCTCCAGCAATGTCATTAAAAATATCTAGCAGTCATCTTGCGTCTCTTACCAGCCAGTAGAAGCAACCAGGGAAAGACAACCAAAGCAAAGAACTGGCCCGCAGAAGAATCATGATGATCATCTGAAACACTGAACCAGGAGCAAAGACTGCTGAACTGTCTTACCACTTTTTTCCCCCACCGCCGTATCTATTTATTTTTATCCTGTCTGTTTGTGAGAGTGTAAGGGGATGCTTATAACGATATTAGATTTTTAAAATTTAAATTACATGCCAACAGTTTAAACTGTTCACGTGGCTATAGTGTAATTACCTGTATGAAATTGTAGTTTTCGTTACATACAGAAACTTTGTCTCTGCTTTCTGTTAATCCAGGTCTGAAAATCAGGTAAATTGGGAACTTTGCATAATTCATAAAACCTTTAACTTTTGTGACAACTCTGGGAATGCCGGTGTTTGATTTCCAGCATGCTCCCCCAATGAGTGGTACTGCCAAAGTGGGCAACTTCACATTTTGCCATAGTTACTCTCTCTACCATATTTTTCCCCAATCTCATCACTTTTGTGTATCTCTTTAGATGCTCTTCATATCTTTCTCACAACTTGTTTCTTATGTATCTGTTTTATCATCAGGTTTGGTTAGAATGCTGTCAATCCTCCAAGACATTAGTATATATCATAAATATTTAAGATCCTGTAGCATTCCACTTACAGTTTCTCAATCTGAAAAGATCCTATTTATTCTGAATCTTTGTCTCTTCTTTGTTAACCAGCCCTCGATCCATGAAAATTGTTAAACCACCACCCAGTTGTGTATCATGAGAGAGCAGCCCTATGGTCCTCTAGGACTATGTTAACTTTGCTTACGATTCCTAAGATTCTTAGTGCAGCAGCCTTTAATGTGGCACTTCATTAAATGTGTTTTGAATCCAAATACAATAAACTTATAGTTCCCCTTTATCCACTATTTATTACTCAAAGAGCTGTAATATTTTTGTCACTTTATTGCCAATTCACAAAACTATGTCGATCTGTCCGATTGTATTATGACTTTCTAAATTACCTGCTACTAAATAACGAATTCTGGCATTTTCTCAATGATTTTTAGATAATCTGGTCCTACTTCCTACTTTATACATCTCTTTTCTTGAACAGTGTTTTACTTTGCATCCTTTGAGACTGTTGGGACCATTCCAGAATCTAAAGAAATTTGCAAGATTATAAGGTTATAACCAATACGTCCACTGTCTATAGCCACTCTTAAGGGCCAAGAGATCCATTTCCCTTAACAGTTACTGTGTGTGTATGTGTGTGTTTTCAGAGTATAAAATGAGGGAGTTGTGTAAAAGATGATTGGAGAAGGAAGGATACCTGAATGGTGAGGCAGAGAATGAGAAAGACAAAAGGAAGAAATGAGGGAGAGTTAGGGGACCTGTGAGCTACTACAATTCATACTTCAGGAGAATAACTGCAAGGTTGCATTAAAAAAACCATTGGGATGGCTTTCAAAATTCTGTGCAACTAGTAAAACTATATACAGGTAGTCCCACATTCCCACGAAACCTTTCATGAGCCAAAAATGGCCTAAAGCAAAGGTGCATGATTTATATGTGAAAAAGTATCGCTGTGTTTCGTAAAAGCAAAAATCCTCTTCGGATTCACAAAACAAATACTAATGTAGATCTTTCGTAAAAGCGAAATTGCGTAAAGCGGGGAATACCTGTACTGCATAATTGTTGGCTATATTTAAAACAGCATTGTGTGAATAATACATTAAAAAAATTGGCTGATTGCTAAATATTGAGCAATGGCCAAAACTCAGTTTAGTATATTGAGAAAATGATAAAGTGTAGGAAATTCCTTTGGATTCTAAAGGAATAAAAATGCTTTAGATCTCATGGAATACAGGAAGAACTAGCCATTTGGATAAGAACCGGCTCAAAGGTAGAAGACAGAGGGTGGTGGTGGAGGGTTGTTTTTCAGTGGAGTGCCACAAGGATCAGTGCTGGGTCCTCTACTTTTTGTCATTTACATAAATTGATTTGGATGTGAGCGTAAGAGATACAATTAGTAAGTTTTCAGATGACACCAAAATTGGAGGTGTAGTGGACAGCGAAGAGGATTACCTCAGATTACAACAGGATCTTGACCACATGGACCAATGGGCTGAGACGTGGCAGATGGAGTTTAATTCCGATAAATGCGAAGTGCTGCATTTTGGGAAAGCAAATCTTAGCACGACTTATACACTTACTGGTAAGGTCCGAGGGAGTGTTGCTGAACAAAGAGACCTTGGAGTGCAGGTTCATAGCTCCTTGAAAGTGGAGTCGCAGGTAGATAGGATAGTGAAGAAGGTGTTTGGTATGCTTTCCTTTTATTGGTCAGAGTATTGAGTACAAGAGTTGGGAGGTCATGTTGCGGCTGTACAGGACATTGGTTAGACCACTGTTGGAATGTTGCGTGCAATTCTGGTCTCCTTCCTATCGGAAAGCTGTTGTGAAACTTGAAAGGGTTCAGAAAAGATTTACAAGGATTTTGCCAGGGTTGGAAGATTTGAACCACAGGGAAAGACTGAACAGGCTGGAGCTGTTTTCTGTGGAGCGTCGGAGGCTGAGGGGTGACCTTATAGAGGTTTACAAAATTGAGGGGCATGGTTAGGATAAATAGACAAAGTCTTTTCCCTGGGGTCGGGGAGCCCAGAACTAGAGGGCATAGGTTAAGGGTGAGGGGGAAAGATATAAAAGAGAGCTAAGGGGCAACTTTTTCACGCAGAGGGTGGTACGTGGTATGGAATGAGCTGCCAGAGATGTGGATGAGGCTGGTACAATTGGAACATTTAAGAGGCATCTGGATGGGTATATGAATAGGAAGGGTTTGAAGGAATATGGGCTGGGTGCTGGCAGGTGGGACTAGATTGGGTTAGGATATCTGGTCAGCATGGACAGGTTGGACCGAAGGGTCTGTTTCCATGCTGTACATCTGTATGACTCTAAGTAAGTAATGATATAAGCAAAAGCAATAAATGAGTCCTCTTGTATTGATTGATAGTCTTGGAGCAAGTAATTAATAAATCATTAGCTGTCATTTTAAAAATCACAATAACTACATTTGCATGGAATTGTAATTATTGGGATAGCGTGATTAAATCTGTAATGATCATTTAATTTTAACACATTGCTATTTACAGCATGGTGACGTAAGAGCCTTATTGTGTCCAGGGAGGTGGTGGTATTGAGGTAATATAATTTGATTAATAACAGAGGCCCAGATTAATGCTCTGGGAATATGAATTTAAATCCCAGCATAACAAAATTTAAATTCCTATCATAAATCTGAAATATAATGCCAGTTTCAGTAATGGCCACCATAACAACTACCATTGATTCCCATTAAATCCCAATTGGTTCACTAATGTGCTTCAGAGGAGGAAATCTACCATCCCTTACCTGGTCTGGCTTACATGTTTCTCGATTACTATCAGCAATATTGTTGGCTCTTACTTGACCTTTTCACCAGAGCATTTAAGTCCCTCAGTTCAAAAGTAATTAGCGATGGGCAAATACTGGCCTTGACAATGACTGCCACATTCCATGAAGATTTTTTTAAAATGTACAGTAATTGTGTACCCAGTAAGAAATCTGATCATATGTGTGTATTTCATGTGGCTACCTGAAAAACAGTCTCATCACAGTGCAGCAAGTCAAGTCTAGGGATTCTAATTGTTCCTTTTTTTAGGAAGCTCATAAATAATTGATTTTTTATAACTCATTAAGTCTGTCTGACCATCCTGTCTTCTAAACAGTCCACAGTGCTTCAGTGAACTGCTTGTCTTTTCATCCTTCTGGTAACTATCTTATCACTGCATCGAGTGATTGTACTCTCAAGATAATGGATTTGTTGGAAGGAAGATTGCTTTACACCCTTCATGGACACCAGGTGAAAATAGTGACACATTATGTAGTGAAACTATTATGTATTTAGTTCTTTATAGTCTTTATAGTTCTCCAATTGCTCTGTCATCTGATTCTGATTTAGTGTTAAATCAGTAAATAAACTCGGCTGGGAAACTTCTACAAATTTGCTCCCTTCCAAAGGGATCTTGTGAAATGGCAGAAAACCTCTCAAAATGTGAAGTCACTTACATGTGTATTTATACCCTAATAGCTGTAAAGCAGTTTCATTTATAGTTCTTTCTTAGAAAGACATTATAGAAATGTGCATTAACATGACAAGTCTGAATGAAATGAAAATTTAATTATAAACTGCTTTTCAATAGACTAAATAAATAATTTTTGTTTTAGGGCCCTGTACTTGCTGTAACGTTTTCTAGGCATGGAGAGTATTTTGCTTCTGGTGGAAGTGATTCACAGGTTTGACATTTTCTTTCTTGTAATAATAATTAGTTTTGTCTGCTAAAGCAATGAGAATGCATACAATAATGGAGGCTTGGCAAGTGTGATAACTTCCTTTCTCATAGTTTTTATTCCCAAAATCACAAGACTGGGATTTTCCATATAATTGGTGGAAAATCATGGGCTAAGAGCCTGATACTCCATGTACTTGTAGTTCCCTCCATTCTCATCAGCCATGCCCTCCTAACTCTCATCCATCCTTGAACGAAAACATTGTTTTTGTGCTGGATTCTCACCTCTGAGCAGAGGCACAGTGTGAAATATTTCCTTGTTTGTTGAAAGATGATATACAATCGGACTATGTATATTTATTTCTATATGCTTTACCAAGCAAAAAGGCTTGTTTAGTTTCAATGCTTTGAAACATTGTTTTGTATCTTTTTAAGACTGTCACTCAGCAATATGAAAATGTTCATTTAGTTTGGATGGCAAAAGGGAACAGTTAAACATGGCATCCTCCCTTTATCTCTAATATGTGTAGCTGTACGGATTGCAAATCCATGAGCTTTAGTGTTCCAGAATTCCATAGATTTTAGAGCAGTCCTCATGGATTGAGAAAATGCTGATGCAACCATGCTGATCAAGGAACAGGAAAAGGATGAATTAGCCCGACATCATTAGGGAAATATTAAGAACGTGGTAACACAGCATTCAAAATTATATGATTAGGTAGAAATAACACAGATTTATGAAAGGAAACTTGTGTTAATCTCTTTTTTTTTGAGTTAATAATTACCAGTTTGGATAAGGAGTAGCCAGTGCATGTGGTGCATTTGGATTTTCAAAGCAAGTCTTCAATAAAGGTAAAACACTATAGGTTATTGCTTAAAATTAGGCATATGTTATTGAGGGTGACAGTTTAGAATGGATTAAGGATTGATTATCAGGCAGGAATAGTTAAGTAGAAAGGAACAGTTCACTTTCATGTTGGCTGACTGGAGGCAACACAGTTTCCCCAAGGATTAGTACTAGGGCCTTAGTTACTTGCAGTCTGTAATCAATATTTAGATGAAGGGATGAAGTTACTGATGGTGAATTAGGAACTAAGGTACAGAGCTTTTCGATGGCAATAATTTTGACAATAATTCACTCATACACATTCCTCCAAATCTCCTGACTCTAGAACTGTGTTCCAGTTGTCCTTTTGTTGTGCTCAAACAAATAGGAGTAGGATCATGCAGCCCTTGAGCCTACTCAATGATTTCTAAATTACAACCTTTCATCTACATCAAAACATTTTTCCATGATACTTCCATTTCCCTTGATTTCATTAGTATTTAGAAATTGACTGAGTTGAACACAGAAATCAATTAATGAGTTTCCACAGCCGTCTACAAAATTTGAAAGTTTCATTAGTGAGTGAAGCTGATCAATTAATGCCAAACACCTGTTTACTCTTAAATGTGTAATTGTGTCTAAATTTGCTGACATTAATGTGCTATGACACAGCAGTGAACCCTTCTGTTAATTAAAACAAACACCCAGAAAAGCCCGCCTTGCATCCTAAATTGTTAAAATGAGTGACAAAGAATTCCCCAAATTCCACTATTTAAAGAAAATATCAATTTATCCTTTAACTCAAGGTAAACATTAAACAACAACTATTTACAACTCTTAAGTCCCTTTTCACTTAACTCCTTATTACCTGCCTCCAACCTTATAACAAAATACTGTTCCAATTTAAAAACATGTTAAAATTACATCAACCTAATTTCAAAACCACGCAGCGGCTAGTGTCTTTGGTGTCTTGTCTTCCGCTGAAGATCTCCCTGGGTCGTCATCTTACTTTTTACTGCAAATGGGTTTCATGTGGAAAAAGTACCTTTGATAGAGTAATTCCTAATTTCTTGGATCTGTGTTGATGGCAGTTGCTCTGTCTGCACTTTTCAAAACGCCTGCAGTTATACATCTCTAACATTGGATCATCTCGTTGGTTCGATTTTGGCAAAACAATAAATTCAAACGCAATCGAGATTTAGTATCCTGGGGCATACTTTAAGCCAGTTAAATTCAAATTGTTGTCAAAATAGCAACCAACTCTGGTATCTATTTCATAGCCAAATGTTACATATTTTCAATTTTCCAGTACACTCTGAGACTGTTGTCAAGTCATGTACACAGGTGCTTGCTTCTAAGTTCTCAGTGCAGAACAAATTTCACTCTCTCTTAAAGATACAGTACACACCTTCAACTTCACAACAAATGTTCGGTGGAAAAGTAAACAGTGAAGAGGACACAAAGAGGCACAATTAAGTGAGTGGAAAAGAACATGCCAGATGAAAATAATTTGAGCAAGTGTTGAGGATGTATACTCTGGATGAAAAAATAAAATATCATATTTTTGAATAGTGAAAGATTGGAGATCTTTGGCATGCAGAGGAATCTGGATGTCAATGTACAAATCCAGAAGTTTTACTGCAATTCTAAAATACTTTGTAGGATTGCACCTGGAGTACTGTGTACAAATTTGGTCTCTAAAATTAAAGTAGAATTGAAGAGATTGTAAAAAAGATGAAAGGTTCCTGGAACGAGGCGGTTTTCCCAAGAAGAGAGCTTTGATAAACTGGGTCTATCATCCTTGCAGTTTAAAAGAATGAGGTAATCTCATTGCAACATATAAAATTATAACTTTAGGTTAGGTCCTGAAGAATGTTTCCCATTATAGGGGAATCTAGAACTATTTGTCACTGTCTCAGAATAAGTGGTTGCTGCCTATGAAGTAAGGTAAGGAGAAATTTATTCATGCAGTGTCATTGATCTTTGAAATTCTTTATACCAGAGGTATTTGGATTTTTGATACTAAACCTCCTGCCTCACCTTTGTCCTTGGCTCAGTTCATCTCTTGGTGGAACCCTCAACTCGACTCAACTATTGCAATTCATTTCTGATCAATTCTCCTCTCATCTAACCTCCATATATTTTAAGCTGTCAAAAACTGCCGATATAACTCTTAACTAGTTCTGTTCCCTAATAGCTTTAAACTCAAGTTGACCTGTGACCTAACTGCTCTTTCAAAGCAATCCCTTAATTACTGATGATATGTTCAAGATCTGTTCAGTTGGTGTGCATTGCACAAGTACAAAATGTATAATAAAACTACAATTTTAGACAATTGACTTAACCATTAAATAGTTAATCAGAATATGTCCCAGCAATGTGTTGGCATAGTTTCAACTTTCATATTAGCATTGTAAATTAAGTAGTTAATTTTTTAAGGAGATTCTTTTTAAAGATAAATTAATCACAGAAGCTAAGCAAACAGATTTTAAGCTCCTATTGATATAAATGCAAATACCTCACTTTTCTAACTAAATGTCTGAATGCTCCAATTTAGTAAATTTTCACTCAAAATTAGTTTACAGGAAAAATGCTGCAGTTATGTTTAACAACATCTTGTTTATTCTCATTGAGAAATAACTCTACGTTATGAAACATTTTGGATGTGAACTATATTTTGTAGGAGTCTGCTACTCAACCTCTGTCTTGCCACTATTCAGTTAGATTCCAATTGATATGTATGTCAACTTCATCTATTGGTTTTTATTCATGAGCCCATAACACCCTTGTGAAACCAGCATTTGTTGACCTCTGTCACAAATTTCATTTGAACAATGATCACAGCCTTGTGGGTGAAGAATTCTGTACTTCACTACAGATTGTGTGAAAATGTTTCTTTATTATATTTTGAAATTATCTTTCTTAAATTTTAAAATTATTCTTTTTTCAGTCTGAAATCCCTTACCAGTGGAAATATTTTCTTTGTATCTGCCGATAAAATGAAAATGGAATTTAATTTTACTCAGTTGGAGCACTCCTCAACTTTCTCAGTGTGAGGAAACACAAGCAATTTCTCATGAAGCCAGTTCTCCTAATTAGACACTCCCAATTGTTGGAAACATCATGATGCAACTATTCCAAGACCAATATATTTCTTATAAAATTCGATTCTCAAAATTGAATGCAGTACTGCAACTGGAGTGGCATAGTCATCGAGAAGAGATGGGAAGTGGTAGTCAATAGACAATAGGTGCAGGAGTACGCCATTCTGCCCTTCGAGCCTGCACCACCATTCAATATGATCATGGCTGATCATCTTGAATCAGTATCCTGTTCCTGCCTTATCTCCATAACCCTTGATTCCACAATCCTTGAGAGCTCTATCCAACTCTTTCTTAAATGAATCCAGAGACTGGGCCTCCACTGCCCTCTGGGGCAGAGCATTCCACACAGCCACCACACACTCTGGGTGAAGAAGTTTCTCCTCATCTCTATCCTAAATGGTCTACCCTGTATTTTAAAGCTGTGTCCTCTGGTTCGGCACTCACCCATCAGCGGAAACAAGTTTCCTGCCTCCAGAGTGTCCAATCCTTTAATAATGTTATATGTCTCAATCATATCCCCTCTCAGTCTTCTAAACTCAAGGGTGGCTGAAAATGTGTTGCTAGAAAAGTGCAGCAGGTCAGGCAGCATCCGAGGAGCAGGAGAATCGACATTTCAGACATGAGTCCTTCTTCAGGAATCCTTTGGAAACAGTAGAGACCGACGAGGCGGCCAGGTCTGTCAATCAAACGTTGGCGTAGAGACAGAGCGGAAGAGTCAGACATCGCACAGAGCCGTGGTAATAGGGGACTCCATAATGAGAGGAACTGACCGGGGTTCTTGTGGCAGCAGATGGGATTTAAGGATGGTGTGTTGCTTTCCTGGTGCCAGGATTAAAGACATCACAGACAGAGTGCAGGAAATCCTCAAGGACGAAGGTGAAGAGCCAGAGGTGGTGGTACATGTCGGCACAAATGATGTCGGGAAGAAGAGGAGGAACATACTACAGCGGGATTTTGGAGAACTAGGAAGGCGGCTGAAAAGCAGGACGTCCAAGGTGGTTATCTCCGGTTTGCTTCCAGTTCCTCGGGCTGGTGAGGCCAGAAACACGGAGATAATGGACTTGAACGTGTGGCTGGGGAACTGGCGCAGGAAGCAAGGATTTAAATTCTTAATCAATTTAGGTAAAGGGGCAGTACAGAGAGATCTGGGTGTTTTTGTACACCAGTCAATGAAGGTAAGCATGTAGGTACAACAGAAAGTGAAAGTGAAGAAGGCTAATAGCATGCTGGCCTTCATAACAAGAGGGATTGAGTATAGAAGCAAAGAGGTTCTTCTGCAGCTGTACAGGGCCCTGGTGAGACCACACCTGGAGTACTGTGTGCAGTTCTGGTCTTCAAATTTGAGGAAAGACATTCTGGCTATTAAGAGAGTGCAGCATAGGTTCACGACGTCAATTCCTGGAATGGCGGGGTTACCTTACACTGAAAGACTGGAGCGACTGCGCTTGTATATACTTGAGTTTAAATCTTCGAGGAGAAAGTGAGGACTGCAGATGCTGGAGATCAGAGCTGAAAACGTGTTGCTGGAAAAGCACAACAGGTCAGGAAGCATCCAAGAAGCATCAGAATCAACGTTTCGGGCATGAGCCCTTCTTCAGGAATGAGGAAAGTGTGTCCAGCAGGCTAAGATAAAAGGTAGGGAGGAGGGACTTGGGGAAGGGGCATTGGAAATGCGATAGGTGGAAGGAGATCAAGGTGAGGGTGATAAGCCGGAGTGGGGGTGAGGGCGGAGAGGTCAGGAAGAGGATTGCAGGTTAGGAAGGTGGTGCTGAGTTCGAGGGATTTGACTGAGACAAGGTGGGGGTAGGGGAAATGAGGAAACTGGAGAAATTGGAGTTCAACCCTTGTGGTTGGAGGATTCCTAGGCGGAAGATGAGGCGCTCCTCCTCCAGCCGTCGTGTCGCGATGGTCTGACGATGGAGGAGTCCAAGGACCTGCATGTCCTTGGTGGAGAAGGAGGGGGAGTTGGAAGTGTTGAGCCACGGGGTGGTTGGGTTGGTTGGTCCGGGTGTCCCAGAGGTGTTCTCTGAAACGTTCCGCAAGTAGGCGGCCTGTCTCCCCAATATAGAGGAGGCCACATTGGGTGCAGCAGATGCAGTAAATGATGTGTGTGGAGGTGCAGGTGAATTTGTGGCGAATATGGAAGGATTCCTTGGGGCCTTGGAGGGAAGTAAGGGGGGAGGTGTGGGCGCAAGTTTTGCATTTCTTGCAGTCGCAGGGGAAGGTGCTGGGAGTGGAGGTTGGGTTGGTGGGGGGTGTGGACCTGACGAGGGAATCACGGAGGGAGTGGTCTTTTTGGAATGCTGATAGGGGAGGGGAGGGAAATATATTTCTGGCGCTGGGGTCCGTTTGGAGGTGGCGGAAATGACAACGGATGATATGATGTATATGGAGGCTGGTGGGGTGGTAGGTGAGGACCAGTGGGGTTCTGTCCTGGTGGCGATTGGAGGGGTGGGGCTCAAGGGCGGAGGACAGGGAAGTGGAGGAGATGCGGTGGAGGGCATCATCTTGTCTGGGGGAGATTTGCGGTCTTTGAAGAAGGAGGCCGTCTGGATTGTACGGTATTGGAACTGGTCCTCCTGGGAGCAGATGCGGCGGAGACGAAGGAATTGGGAATATGGGATGGCGTTTTTACAGGGGGCAGGGTGGGAGGAGGTGTAATCGAGGTAGCTGTGGGAGATGGTCGGTTTATAGTAAATGTCCATGTTGATTCGGTCGACCAAGATAGAAATGGAAAGGTCTAGGAAGGGAAGGGAGGAGTCTGAGACGGTCCAGGTAAATTTGAGGTCGGGGAGAAAGGTGTTGGTAAAGTGGATGAACTGTTCAACCTCCTCGTGGGAGCACGAGGCAGCGCCGATACAGTCATTGATGTAGCGGAGGAAAAGGTGGGGATGGTGCCAGTGTAGCTGCGGAAGATGGACTGTTCCACATATTCTACGAAGAGGCAGGCATAGCTGGAGCCCATGCGGGTGCCCATGGCTACTCCTTTGGTTTGGAGGAAGTGGGAGGATTGGAAAGAGAAGTTGTTCAGGGTGAGGACCAGTTCAGACAGTTGAAGGAGGGTGTCAATGGAAGGGTACTGGTTGGTATGGCGAGAAAGGAAGAAGCGGAGGGCTTTGAGTCCTTCGTGATGGGGGATGGAGGTGTACAGGGACTGGATTCCATGGTGAAGATAAGGCATTGGGGACCAGGGAAGCGAAAATCGTATAGGAGGTGGAGGGCGTGTGTGGTGTCCCGAAGGTAGGTGGGGAGTTCTTGGACTAAAGGGGACAGGACCGTGTCGAGGTATGCAGAGATGAGTTCAGTGGGGCAGGAGTAGGCTGAGACAATGGGTCGGCCGGGGCAGTCAGGTTTGTGGATTTTGGGCAGGAGGTAGAAACAGGCGGTGCAGGGTTGTGGGACTATGAGGTTGGAGGCGGTGGATGGGAGATCCCCTGAGATGATGAAGTTATGGGTGGTCTGGGAGATGATGGTTTGGTGGTGGGAGGTGGGGTCATGGTCAAGGGGGCTCCGAGGGTGAGAGGTTGGAGTGGGTGAGAGGGGTGGAGAGGTTGAGGCGGTTAATGTTGCGGCAGCAGTTGGCTATGAAGAGATCGAGGGCAGGGAAGAGGCCAGCACAGGGTGTCCAGGTGGATGGGGTGTGTTGGAGGCGGGAGAAGGGGTTGTCAGAGGGTGGGCGAGAATCCTGGTTGAAGATGTAGGTGCGAGGGGAAGGCGACGGAAGAAATATTCGATGTCTCACCGCATGTTGAACTTGTTAATCCAAGAGCGTAGGGGAATGAAGGTGAGGCCTCTGCTGAAGACTGATCTTTCATCCTCAGAGAGTAGCAATCTACCTTCCTGTTCTTGCCATCAAAGTGGATAACCATACATTTAACCCTCATTCAACTGCATCTGCCATTCATCTGACCACTCATCTAACTTGTCCAGGTCACCCTGTAATCTCCTAACATCCTCATCACATTTCACCCTGCCACCCAGCTTAGTATCATCAGCAAATTTGCTAATATTATTGCTAATACCATCTTGTATATCATTAACATATATTGTAAAAAGCTGCGATCCCAGAACTGATCCCTACAGTACCCCATTGGTCACTGCCTGCCATTCCAAAAGTGACTACTCTTTGTTTCCTATCAGCAAACCAACTTTCAATCCAAGTTAGTACTTTGCCCCCAATACCATGCGCCCTAATTTTGCTCACTAACCTCCTATGTGGGACTTTATCAAAAGCTTTCTGAAAATCCAGGTACACTACATCGACTGGATCTCCCTCATCCATCTTCAGAGTTATATCCTCAAAAAATTCCAGATTAGTCAAGTATGATTTCCCCTTCATAAATCCATGCTGACTCTGACCTATCCTGATACTACTATCCATATGTGTCGTAATTTCATCCTTTATAATAGACTCCAGCATCTTTCCCACCACTGAGGTCAGACTAACTGGTCTATAATTTCCTGTTTTCTCTCTCCCACCTTTCTTAAAAAGTGGTAGAAAATTAACCACCCGCCAATCCGCAGGAACTGATCCCGAATCTATCGAACTCTGGAAAATAATCACCAACGCATCCACGATTTCTCAAGCCACCTCCTTCAGTAGCCTGGAATGTAGACCATCAGGCCCCGGGGACTTATCAACCTTCAGACCTAACAGTCTCTCCAACACCAATTCCTGGCAAATATACATTCCCTTGTTCAGGTCCTTCAACCACTGTTACCTCAGGGAGATTGCTTGTGTCTTCCCCAGTGAACACAGATCTGAAGTACCAATTCAATTCTTCTGCAATTTCTTTGTTCTCCGTAGTATATTCCCCTGTTTCTGTCTTCAAAGGCCCAATTTTAATCTTAACCATTTTTTTTGCCTTTCACATACTTAAAAAAACCTTTACTATCCTCCTTTATATTATTGGCCAGTTTACCTTCGTACCTCATATTTTCTTTGCGTACTTCCATCTTAGTAATCCTCTGTTGTTCTCAAAAGCTTCCCAGTCCTCCGTTTTCCCACTTATCTTTGCTATGTTATACTTTTTCTCTTTTAACTTTATATGTTTCTTAACTTCCCTCGTCAGCCATGGCCACCCATGCCTCCTCCTAGGATCTTTCTTCCTTTTTGGAATGAACTGATCCTGCAACTTCTGCATTATACACAGAAATATCCGCCATTGTTCCTCCAATGCTAAGGTATTGCACTATTGAACTTTGGCCAGTTCCTCCCTCATAGCTCCATAGTTCCCTTTATTCAACAGAAATATTGTCACTTCCTATTGTACCCTCTCCCTCTTAAATTGCAGATTGAAGCTTATTGTATTGTGGTCACTACTTCCCAGTGGCTCCTTCACTTCGAGGTCCCTGATCAATTCTGGTTCATTGCACAATACCAGATCCAGAATTGCCTTCTCCCTGGTCGGCTCCAGCACCAGCTGCTCTAAGAATCCATCTCTGAGGCATTCCGCAAAGTCTCTTTCTTGAGGTCCAATATCATCCTGATTCTCCCAGTCTACCTGATGTTGAAATCCCCCATAACAACTGTAATAACATCTTTGCGACAGGCCAATTTCAGTTCCTGATTTAACTTACATCCGACATCCAGACTACTGTTTGGGGGCCTATAGATAACTCCCATGAGGGTCTTTTTGCCCTTAGTATTTCTCAGCTCTATCCACGCTGACTCTACATCCCCTGATTCTAGGTCGCCCGTGCAAGGGACAGAATATCATCCCTTACCAACATGGTCACTCCACACTCTCTGCCCATCAGCCTGTCCTTACAATAGCACGTGTAGCCTTGAATATTCATTTCCCAGGCCCTGTCCACTTGAAGCCACGTCTCAGTTATCCCCACAATATCACATCTGCCAATTTCCAAAAGAGCCTCAAGCTCATCCATCTTATTTCTAATGCTTCGTGCATTCGTGTATAGTATTTTTAATTTGTTACTGCCCTCACCCTTCCCATCAACTCCTGTTTCACTCAACCTTGCAGCATATGATCCCTTTTCTGAGTTTTCTGCCTCATTGATACAGTTGTCTTTCTTGACTTCCCTTGTTCTAACTTTCCCTCCAATCTCCTCCTCAAACATCCAGTTTGTCCCCCCCCAGCTACTTAGTTTAAACGTAGCTGTGTTGCAGTAGGAAACCTGCCTGCCAGAATGCTGCTCCCTAACCTATTAAGGTGCAAACCGTGTCTCTTGTAGAATTTATGCTTACCACAAAACACGCCCCAGTGATCCAAGAATTTAAATCCTTGCTTCCTGCGCCAGTTCCCCAGCCACACGTTCAAGTCCATCATCTCCGTGTTTCTGGCCTCACCAGCCCGAGGAACTGGAAGCAACCCGGAGATAACCACCTTGGATGTCCTGCTTTTCAGCCGCCTTCCTAGTTCTCCGAAATCCTGCTGTAGTACGTTCCTCTTCTTCCTGACATCATTTGTGCCGACATGTACCACCACCTCTGGCTCTTCACCTTCGTCCTTGAGGATTTCCTGCACTCTGTCTGTGATGTCTTTAACCCTGGCACCAGGAAAGCAACACACCATCCTTAAATCCCATCTGCTGCCACAAGAACCCCGGTCAGTTCCCCTCACTATGGAGTCCCCTATTACCACGGCTCTGTGCGATGTCCGACTCTTCTGCTCTGTCTCTACGCCAATGTTTGATTGACAGACCTGGTCGCCTCGTGGACTGGCAGTGTCATCGGTCTCTACTGTTTCCAAAAGATTCAACTTGTTCCTGACAGGTACTTCCCTCTTTCACCTGTCTCCTCTCTGCCTTCCTTATCGTCTGCTCTCTTCTGGTACGATTGGTGTAATAACCTCGCTGAAGGTCTTGTCCAGAAAGATCTCGTTCTCTCGGATGAGCCTAAGGTCCTCGAGTTCTTTCATCAGTGCTGAAATATGCTCTGTCAGTAGCTGAACGTGCACACACTTTCCACACTTGTACGAGCCAGACACACCAGAGTCGTTGACCTCCCACATCAAGCACGTAGCACACTGAACCAGCTTGGCAGTCATGTTTTCACCCTCTTCAACTGTGGCGTAATCACTTCACTCAACCTCCTTGTCAAGGACTCCTGAGCTAAAGCCTCACTCTTCAATCGACAGGAATTTCCTTGGACCCTCTTTTTGGGGCAAGTCTGTGGACTTTTAATTTAGGTTAGAGGAGGAGGGAGGGAGGCCCTACTTTGTAGGACCTGGGGTCTAGAACACACCCACTCTAATAACAATCAGTTACCTTCCTGACCGGCTTTACGCTCTGCCTTCACTTCCGCCCAGCTCCCTGATGCGAAAAGACCGTTGGCGTTGAGGTAACTTCTTAAATATCAATCTCTTACCTTCCCGACAGGCTTTGTGCTCTGCCTTCACTTCCGCCAAGCTCCCACCGCTCTCTGATGTGATTAGTCACGAATAATACAACACAGCTTACCTTTGGATCTTTTTGTTAAATAAATCTTTGTTCCTTATGAACACAATGAGCAGAGTTAAGGAGCTAATTAGCACATCAAGTATTTTTATTGCTTCAGTACATGTATACAAGATATATATAGTGCTAATCACTGACTCTCAAATAACCAAAAAGCTCGTTCTTTTACCTTTTTTTTTAAAATCTAATAAAGATCTGACTAATTTAAATTCTACAAATTTTACTTTTGGTTTGCACTTTTGAATTAGGTAAACCAATTATTTTTGTTCTTCGCAGTAAATAATTCAGCTTGAAATTTTCAACTTAATTCCATGTAATTGTATTCAGCAAATTATAGCGACCAACAATGTAACCAGAAACAGGAAATGAAATTTTAGATAATATTTCATCAGTAATAAAACAAATTTGAATAAAATTTATGCAGTAATTGTATTAATTAAATATAGGGTTGAATTTTAGATATTTACTTGAGGCAGCCCTATTCTAAGTTATTGATTTTAGCTTAAGCTAACAAAATTACTCATTGCAAGAGTTTTAAAAAAAAACTTCAAATCATTATACAGCCAGTCTGATTTTCCTCCTTTTTCTTTCAGTTGAATGGAAGGTATCAAGTTATATAATGTTTTAAAAATTCTGCTATTAACCCTGTGTGTTTTGGTGCTGACCAGTCACTTTTCAAGAGATACTATCTTCATGATAAAGCCTTGCCATAAACCAACCACGCATTTGTTCCTATTAAACTGCGTGTGTAAACTGATCTCGACTGGATAATTGGGAAGCAATAGATTGTGTTATATAGTGTATGCATATTTGGTAGTGTCAATGTAGGGCACATATTTCCAATTGCAACAAGACCAGACCTAGAGGCCATAAATATGAGACAGTCATTGAGAAATTTGACAGTGAGTTCAAGAGAAACTTAATTACCCAGATGATGGCTAAAATACCAAATTCCTCATCATAAAAAAAGTACTTAAGGTAACTAGTTAAGATGTATATAAATTGAAGCTGGATAAACACTTGAAGAAAGAACTAGAAGGTTATGTTGACATTTGATGAAGGATAGGAGAAGCTTCATGGGGACCATGAAAAACAGCATGGACCTGTTGGGTTGAATGGCCTTTAAGGCACTTGTTGTCATCCATCTGCAATAGAAAATTGGAAAGGGCTGGGAAATGGTTCCTTTTCTGTCTTGACAATGTTAGAGTCAGATGAGGACTGGAATGCCCCCCTCTTTGTTTGACCACCATGGAATTTTTTTCATACAAAAACCTGTCCTTTCAGTTGATATTTAACTGTTTCACACTGTGACTGTAAAACATACATTCAAATTAGTTTCCACACTCCTTTTTGAAGGAAAGGAAAATAATCTTTATTTTACTTAACATCCAATCTAATTGAAAATAATGAAAGTGTTCTAATTGTCACTCATCCTTTCAGGCATACAGACAAATATAAACTACCAAGTGACAGATTAGATTGAATAGTTTTCAGAAGTCCAAAAAGAAATTAGTTTTATGTGGATTGAGTAGATTGATGCCTTGGATGGTTTCAGATTGGGCACACTGATCTTTCTGAATACTATAGTAAGACAATTTCAAATTGTTGATGGAAAGTTTCTATTTGGTCTTCTAAAGTTAGTTGCTGAGTTGGGTTTGGACACAGCCCAAAACAGATAAGTGGTCAACAACAGACAAGGCTCAACCTTTCATGAATGGTGCAACAGTGCTCATTCAAGATCCTTCCTTGATTACATCTTTCCTTCAAGGAACCGAAAAGCAGTTCCTTAAAGCGCAAAAGGGAATTAGTTGGATTATCAAATAGAATGGTCCTCTCTCAACAACCGAGCAGTTACCCAACGTGGCTATGAGAAGTGAATTCCAGGTCCATGACTTAGATATTATTAAAATACAGCTATAGCTAAGTTCCCTTCTCAGCCAGAGTCTCTTGTTCAGAATAAATAGGTCCAATGTCTGTTTCCATGTCCAGTTGAATAGCTGGTTGTCTGAAAACTTTGTGAATGATGCTGGAGGTGAACCAATAACTCTTAAAGGTGATTGCCCTTAGTTTTTTTTTAAGATGGTGGGGCTCCATTACAATGGCTTTATAATTTGCTGGGTAAAGTTGTGTTAATGTTCAGCCATTTAGAAGCTGCTGTTTTAGTCCACTGAAGTGGTATTATTCAGTTTTCTTTGTAAACTCCATCAGTGATTTAAATCCAATAAATAAATTCAGTCATTTTCAATATAAAGCATGGCTGTGTCACAATAATTAAATAACATCTGAAAGGAAACCTAAAACTCAAATGAGAAATGAACTTCAGTACCGTACTACTTCAGCTGTACTAAACCCCGCCCCCACGCCGTCTTTCGTCACTACGCATAACCCCGCCCCCACGCCATCTCCCGTCGCTTCACGTAACCCCGCCCCCACGCTTATTTCCGTCACGACGCATGACCCCGCCCCCACGTCGAGCAACGTCACCACGTCTAACTCCGCCCCTACTTCGATCTCTGTCCCCGCCCCCAGCTCCAGCTCCAGTCCCACACCAGGTCCTAGCTCCCAGCCTTGCCGGATTTTCACCATCCCTCCAGATCTCCCCCTCTCTGAGGATGAAAGATCAGTCCTCAGCAGGGGCCTCACCTTCGTTCCCCTACGCCCTCGGATTAATGAGTTCAACACGCGGCGAGATATTGAACAATTCTTCCGCCGCCTTCGCCTCCGTGCCTACTTTCACAACCAAGACTCCCGCCCACCCTCTGACGACCCCTTCTCCCGCCTCCAACACACCCCATCCACCTGGACACCCCGTGCAGGCCTCCTACCCGCCCTCGACCTCTTTATAGCCAACTGCCGCCGTGACATCAACCGACTCAACCTGTCCACCCCTCTCACCCACTCCAACCTCTCACCCTCAGAACGTGCAGCCCTCCACTCCCTCCGCTCCAATCCCAACCTCACCATCAAACCCGCAGACAAGGGAGGCGCGGTGGTAGTTTGGCGCACTGACCTGTACACCGCTGAAGCCAAACGCCAGCTCGCGGACGCCTCCTCTTATCGCCCCCTTGACCACGACCCCACCTCCCACCACCAAACCATCATCTCCCAGACCATCCAGGACCTCATCACCTCAGGGGATCTCCCATCCACCGCCTCCAACCTCATAGTCCCACAACCCCGCACCGCCCGTTTCTACCTCCTGCCCAAAATCCACAAACCTGCCTGCCCCGGCCGACCCATTGTCTCAGCCTGCTCCTGCCCCACCGAACTCATCTCCCAATACCTCGACACGGTCCTGTCCCCTTTAGTCCAAGAACTCCCCACCTACGTTCGGGACACCACCCACGCCCTCCACCTCCTCCAGGATTTTCGCTTCCCCGGTCCCCAATGCCTTATTTTCACTATGGACATCCAGTCCCTGTACACCTCCATCCCCCATCACGAAGGACTCAAAGCCCTCCGCTTCTTCCTTTCCCGCCGCACTAACCAGTACCCTTCCACTGACACCCTCCTTCGACTGACTGAACTGGTCCTCACCCTGAATAACTTCTCTTTTCAATCCTCCCACTTCCTCCAAACTAAAGGAGTTGCCATGGGCACCCGCATGGGCCCCAGCTATGCCTGCCTCTTCGTAGGATATGTGGAACAGTCCATCTTCCGCAACTACACTGGCACCACCCCCCACCTTTTCCTCCGCTACATCGATGACTGTATCGGCGCTGCCTCGTGCTCCCACGAGGAGGTTGAACAGTTCATCAACTTTACTAACACCTTCCATCCCGACCTGAAATTCACCTGGACTGTCTCAGACTCCTCCCTCCCCTTCCTAGACCTTTCCATTTCTATCTCGGGCGACCGACTCAACACAGACATCTATTATAAACCGACTGACTCCCACAGCTACCTGGACTACACCTCCTCCCACCCTGCCCCCTGTAAAAACGCCATCCCATATTCCCAATTCCTTCGTCTCCGCCGCATCTGCTCCCAGGAGGACCAATTCCAACACCGCACAACCCAGATGGCCTCCTTCTTCAAGGACCGCAGATTCCCCCCAGACGTGATCGACGATGCCCTCCACCGCATCTCCTCCACTTCCCACTCCTCCGCCCTTGAGCCCCGCTCCTCCAACCGCCACCAAGACAGAACCCCACTGGTTCTCACCTACCACCCCACCAACCTGCGCATACAACGTATTATCCGCCGCCATTTCCGCCACCTCCAAACGGACCCCACCACCAAGGATATATTTCCCTCCCCTCCCCTATCAGCGTTCCGCAAGGACCACTCCCTTCGTGACTCCCTTGTCAGATCCACACCCCCCACCAACCCAACCTCCACCCCCGGCACCTTCCCCTGCAACCGCAGGAAATGTAAAACTTGCGCCCACACCTCCACACTCACTTCCCTCCAAGGCCCCAAGGGATCCTTCCATATCCGCCACAAGTTCACCTGTACCTCCACACACATCATCTATTGCATCCGCTGCACCCGATGTGGCCTCCTCTATATTGGTGAGACAGGCCGCTTACTTGCGGAACGCTTCAGAGAACACCTCTGGGCCGCCCGAACCAACCAACCCAATCACCCCGTGGCTCAACACTTTAACTCCCCCTCCCACTCCACCGAGGACATGCAGGTCCTTGGACTCCTCCACCGGCAGAACACAACTACACGACGGCTGGAGGAGGAGCGCCTCATCTTCCGCCTGGGAACCCTCCAACCACAAGGTATGAATTCAGATTTCTCCAGCTTCCTCATTTCCCCTCCCCCCACCTTGTCTCAGTCGGTTCCCTCAACTCAGCACCGCCCTCCTAACCTGCAATCCTCTTCCTGACCTCTCCGCCCCCACCCCACTCCGGCCTATCACCCTCACCTTGACCTCCTTCCACCTATCCCACCTCCATCGCCCCTCCCCCTAGTCCCTCCTCCCTACCTTTTATCTCAGCCGGCTTGGCTCTCTCTCTCTTATTCCTGATGAAGGGCTTATGCTCGAAACGTCGAATTCTCTATTCCTGAGATGCTGCCTGGCCTGCTGTGCTTTGACCAGCAACACATTTGCAGCTAAACTCATTTAAAATCCCTTTGCAACAGTAAATACATTTTCGCGTTCGTATCTCTGTATGAGAGTGACCTATTTTGTGTTGAACTTCAAACAATGGAATTGGTAGCTAGAGTTATAGAGATGTACACCATGGAAGCAGTCTAACCCGTCCATGCCGACCAGATATGCCAACCCAATCTAGTCCCACCTGCCAGCACCCGGCCCATATCTCTCCAAACCTTCCTATTCATATACCCATCCAAATGCCTCTTAAATATTGCAATTGTACCAGCCTCCACCACTTCCTCCCAATCTCTAAATCAAGTTAGAAGCACACTCTAGTAGATCTATTATCTTAATATCTATGGTGGGAATCTACTGCTACCCTTTTCATAAAGGAAATAACTCAAACATGTAGCAAAAACAAAAGCCATAAATCCATTCAAACATGGGGTTATGAAAGGTGAATGGGAACTAGCAAATATAATGGAATTCTTTGATCTTTATGTTGATTTCATGTTTTGACCTTTTAGAAAACATTTCATCAGGCCTTAGCAGAGTTCTGCCTGAACCAAAGCCTCATATGTCCTAAGATTAAATTGAGAGTTGAATCATTATTGGATAGGCAATGCTAAGAAGCAGCTTTCAATGGTCACAGCTCTGGCTGTGACAAATGGAGCCCTCTGAGCATAACTTTGAGGTGCATGGTATTTTGAACATTTGCTATTGGGTCTTTGTATTCTAAGAATATCTATAGATGACAAAGCTTTGTAGCAAGTGTGGTACAAAACAATGTAATGACTCTTGTAATTGAACAATTAAATAGAGTTTAGAATTGAGAACTAGATGTCACTGCAAAAGCAAGCCACATAAAAATCATAATGAAATTTATCTCAAAATAAAGTCAGTATGCTTGTAATTGTTTGCTATCACTGTTGAAACGTCTTGATACATGTTGCAGTAATTGTCAAAGAAGATAGAATATTGACAACTATTTAGATCCATCAGTCATGAATGTAATTAATATTGAATGTCTAATGCATCATTGAAATGACACAGTAACTGCAGTGATCTGCTAAAGCATGAAGGCAATTGAAAGAACTTAGTAGTTCAATTAGGACAAGTACTGACTTGAAACAGGTTCACAAAATGAATATTGCAGTTTAAGATGGAAGAACTGGGGTATTGGTCTTGCTGTTGGCCCTTGTAATTTAGAGACGCTTTGCATCGAGAGGGGTATCGTCTTTTGGATGAACTGTAAAATAGTGCCACTATCTGCCACGTCTGGGCATACAGTGCAGGATCCCATGGCACTATTTGAAGAAAAGGAAGTTTCTTCCATTTTCCTACCCAGCATCTATCTCTCAACCATCATTAAAACACAATTGTGAATTATTTCATTGCCGTTTATGGGGGCTTGCCCTATGCAATTTGAGTCCTATAGTAACTACAGTAACTACATTCAAAAAGCATTAAAAACATGCAAAGTATTCTGAAGTATTCCTAAACCAGATGACAAGGTCATTTCACCAAAAGGGTAATTTTCATAGAATCCCTACAATGTAGAAGCAGGCCATTTGGACCATCAAGTCCACACTAACCCTCTGTGAATCATCCCATTCAGACTCACCCCCCCCTCCCCAATCCCTATAATCCTGCATCTCCCATGGCCAATCCACCTAACAAGCACATCTTTGGACAGTGGGAAGAAGCCAGAGTATCCAGAGGAAACCCACATAGACATCAGAAGTATGTGCAAACTCCACATAGGCACTCATCAAAAGTAGAATCGAACCCAGGACCCTGGCACTGAGCGATAGCAGTGCTAACCACTGAACCTGTAGAAGGTCTCATGCCCGATACTTCGATTCTTCATTCCTGAAGAAGGGCTCATGCCCAAAACATCGATTCTCCTGCTCCTTGGATGCTGCCTGACCTGCTGCGTTTTTCCAGCAACACGTTTTCAGCTCTAACCACTGAACTACCATGCCACTGAAAATTTTTTCCACAATTTTCTGAACTATTTTAAACTTTAAATTATTTTTTAAGAAAAGACTTTGCTACCTTTAAGAGAAAGATAGGAGGAAGGTAAGACGAGGAGGGTTTCAGTCACTCACTGCCTACTACCATGTGTATTTACTGCCTTTATCAATTCTAAAACTTACTTCTGCAAATGTGAGATTTCACCAGCATGGGGTTTGAATTCTATATACAGTAAAAATACATGGGAACAAATACAGAAAGATCCTACCTTAGAGCTATACGTGATTTCAAAGAAGCTACACGTATTTGAGAAAAATAAACAGACTGAAATGTGATTTTTTTTCAAGCATTTGGTCAGGAAGTCAATCGGTGAAATCCATGTGAAGAATTTATTTGTGTTGAGACGGGTAGGGGCTAGATGTGGGTTTAATATTAGGCAGTTTTGTTTTTGCCAAGTGCTTTCCAGAGAGCATGTCTTTTTCCGGCTAGGCTGGATTCAATTTACACGGGTGGAAAGAAACTATCCAGATTTACTTTTACCTAATTAACCTGGGCTTTTCATGAGGTAGTTTTGTGTCTCAGCTCAGTCTCTTCAATTATCTTGTAATGTCTGATGGATTACAACTAAATGAGATAAGCTAGATGGATCAAAGGGTTTTTTCCCATCCAACATTCTCATTTATTAAAAATGTTCTCATGGGATCTTCATTCTAATAGATCTGTTATTATTCTAGTTAAGTAACTGCACCAATGCTTGAGGTTGAGTAATGTAATCTAACTGGGTCTTGTACAGGGATGTATTTGAAAACTAGTTAGATAAGATTGAGAAAAACAGTCTTAAAGATTTTAACTAACAAATGTATCCAATCAGTTTACTACAAAATTGCCATTCAATTTTACCAGCACTTGGGTTATATTTCTTGGTTCCTTCTTTGATTTCACAGCAGGCTTAAAACAATTAAAACTCAACTAATATTACCAGAGGTAGTACCATTATGTGAAATGTGGTGTATGTATCTTTACTCATTTATCATTCTGCAATTGAACAGAATTTTATTAGGCTTCTCAGATGTGCTTATTAATGTTATAATTGGATACTTGTTAACTTGCATTCAAGCCTGACTTCGTCTATGACAAAGCTGCCTTCTTGCTAGGTACCAATCCACCACCTCCAACATTCTTTCCCTTCACCACAGATGTGCAACTATTTATAAGATGCACTGCAGTAACTTACCAAGACTGCTTCAACAGCACATTCTAAACATGTAGGATCTACCATTTAATCAAAAAAAAATGTTTTGCAGGTATTGGTATGGAAGACAAATTTTGACAGTATTCCTTATAACAAGGTTCTGAAAAGCCTTAGTGTAAGAACAAATCCTGATCCTGCTCCTCATATCACTGATATTCACCCAAGAATTCCTCATCTGCATACTTCAGGACCTCAGCTGATTCAGGTAATTGTATTATACACCAGTTTGCCTAGCAGCTAATTCAAACAGATGAAACTGTATGAAGCTCATTAATGTAAAGTGAGGATCACTGAAACAATATGTGAATAAATATCTAATATATTCTTGATAGTAATAATTTTGTGTTATGTGTATGAGTAAAATGAATACAAAATAATTGATTGACTAATTGATACCTTAAATTCATTTGGTGAAAGGGTTTCTTGATTACAGATGTTATTTGAAACCCAATGTTGAATGAATATTGTTTCTCATGCATACATTCTTTTATTCATTTATGGGATGTGAGCATCATTGGCTGGGTTAATATTTATTGTCCATCTTTAATTGCTCTGAAGAAAGCTGCCACCTTGAACCTCTGCAATCTGTGTACTTGGGAAATGAGTTTCAAGGTTTTCAACCAGTAATGCTGAAGGGATGGTAGCATAGATCCCAGTCAGGTTGGTGTGTGGCTTGGAGGGGACCTTGCAGGTGGTGGTGTACCCATGCATCAGCTGCCCTTGTCCTCCTTGATGGTAGAGCCTGCATGTTTAGAAAGTCCTGTTGAAGGCTTGGTAAGTTACTGTAGGGCATCTCGTAAATGGTGCACATTTCGGAAGGGAAAGAATGTTGGAGGTGATGGATTGGTGTCAAGCAAGAGGGCATCTTTGTCATAGATGGTGTCAGGCTTTTTAAAATGTTTTTGGAGTTGTGCTCATCCAGCGAAGTGGCAAGTATTCTATCTATGATTTGTGTTGTGACTGGTCGACCGACTGAGGGGAAACAGGAGGTGAGTTATTTGTCATAGAATTCCACCTGTTCTAGTAATCACCATATTTATATGGCTGGTCCAGTTCCCATTTCTGGTCAGTGGTAACCCCTAGGATGCTGATAGTGGAATGTTAAGTGAACATGCCTTAAGTGCCTCTGAATGCCAAGGGGTAATGATTAGATTCTGTCTCGTTGGAAGTTTTCATTGCCATCTTGTATGATATGAATGTTACTTAATAATTATCAGCATAAGTCTGTTTGTCCAAATCTTGCTGCATATGGACATGGATTGCTACTGAATCTGGGGAATTGTAAATGGTACAACCATCAATGAACATCCCCACTTCTGACCTTATGACAGAGGGAAGTTATCAAAAAAGCAGATTGTTAGCCTAGGATACACCAGAACAAGAATAGGCCACCTATCCTTTCACTTCTACTCCACTACTCAATACAATCATAGTTGATCTGATTTTAATCTCAACTCTATATTCCTGCATATCACCTCCAATGTTTTTTTATCCCCTTGGAAATCAAGAATCTATCCACCTCTACCTCAATATTTGAAGATTCTACATCCACTGCCATTTGAGGAACAGAATTTCAAATATTCTCAATCCCAGAGACCAAGAAAATGCTTCCTCATCTCTGACTTAAATGAGTGATCCCTTATTTTCAAACTGTGACTGTTAGTTCTTAGCTTTTTTTTGTTTTATATGGCATTTGAAAATAAATTTATTATGACTTATGATGTTTAAATCATGATGTTAACACTGACAATTAATCACTTGGCAGAAAATATAGTTCCTCTTCTTTTGGTTTAACTGTGCCAAAATATATTTGAAATCACAAGCTTTCGGAATGCAGCCCCTTCATCAGGTGAAGTGAGAGAGAAGATCACACAGACACAGAATTTATCGGCAGAGAGATAAAAAAAATCATACGACTGGTGTGAGTGGGGAGAAGCATAATGAGTCGCAGTTGGCTAAGAATGTTGGACGGCGTGTGTAAAGTGTCAACAATTGAATAACGAGCAAAGGGATGACCTATAATCCAATTAAATGAGGCAGAGAGATAATTACAAACAATTAAAAATAAGGTGTAGTTGGAGACAAGCTAAATTACTAGAATATATGATAGATATAAGAGTCGCATGCTGAGGGTCTAACTTAAGTAATAAGTCATGCAAAACTGTACAAACTAATTAAGGTAGATAAATCATAACAATTTATCAAGGTGATGGTGTCAGAACAGGACAGTAAGGAAGATTTTACAGATACAGAACAGTGTGGTGGGGTCGCATGGTGCAACATGAACCCAGGATCACAGTTGAGGCTGTCTTCATGGGTGCCAAGTCTAGATTAGAGTGGTGCTGTAAAAGCACAGCAGGTCAGGCAGCATTCGAGGAGCAGAAAAATCAACTTTTTGGGCAAAAGCCTTTCAGGACTCCATTCCTGATGAAGGGCTTTTGCCCGAAACGTCAATGTTCCTGCTCCTCGGATGCTGCCTGACCTGCTGTGCTTTTACAGCACCACTCTAATCTAGACTCTGGTTTCCAGCATCTGCAGTCCTTTTTTTAACCTCCATGGGTACAGAGCTTGGCTAAAAGGTTTCTGCTGAGACTCTGCATTGTTGTGTGTCTCGAAGGCCCTCTTGGACAATGCTTACCCAAAGATTGGAGGCTAAATGTCCTTTGCAGCTGAAATGTTCCCCGACTGAGAGGGAACCTTCCTGTCCGGTGATAGTTGCATAGTGTCCATTCATCTGTTGTCGTAGCGTCTGCATGGTCTCGCCAATATACTATACATCAGGACATCCTTGCCTATAGCGTATGAGATAAATAACATTGGCCAAGTCACACGAGTATATGCCATGTTCGCTGTGGGTGGTGTTCCCACGTTGATGACAGTATCCATGTTGGTGATCTGATGTGGCTTGCAGGGGTTGCCGTGGCAGGGTTGTGTGGTATTGTGGTTAATATTGTCCTGAAGGCTAGATAGTTTGTGCGAATGAGGACTGTTTAAGGTTTGGCGGTTGTTTGAAGGCAAAACATGGAGGCAGAGGGATGATCTTGGCTGGATACTCATCATCACTGATGATGTGTTGAAGGCTGCGAAGAACACCGCAGTTTCTCTGTTCTGGGGAATTACTAAACAACAACAGGTACTCTACTGATCATATCCTGTGTCTGTCTTCTGAGGAGATCATTGCAGTTTTTTGCTGTGACACGTGGGATCCAGTGAGTGATGAGTTGAGCATCATATCCTGCTGTGATGAGGGCGTGCTTTAAAATCTTTAAGTGTCTGTCACGTAGTTTATAGTAACATGTCATCAACTCGCAATTACGAACCTCAATTATGGTTTAATTCATAAGCTTCTGGAATGTATTTGAGGCATTTTTTTTAACTCAAGTGGCATCATACGACATTGTATTAACCCATTTGGAATGATAACATGGATATTTCTTTTGCCTTTGATGTTAATGGCACTAAGAGAAAGTGAGGACTGCTCATGCTGGAAATCAAAATCAAGTGTGTGGTGCTGGAAAAGTACAGCCGGTCAGGCAGCATCCAAGAAGCAGGAGAATCGACATTTTGGGCGTAAGCCCTTCTTCAGGAATCCTAGTGAAGGGCTATGCCCTGAAACATCGAATCTCCTACTCCTTGGATGCTGCCTGACTAACTGTGCTTTTCCAGCACCACACTCTCGACTGTTAATGGCAGTCGCTCGTATCCCCTTCAAACAGATAAATCTTAAGTTTGACTGTGTCTCATTTCTTTCTATCAATTCTATCTTCTAATGCTTCGGACTGGATTTGAATCAGTCTTCATGACTACATTAATCTTTCTATAATCTGCAAACTTTAGTTGATTCAACTAATTTAAAAACTGTGGGTGAACTCCAGCTATTTTAACTAGCTTCAGTCAAGTGGTCTTCCAGCATATATTGAACTTCTGTTTCCACCAGAGCTTGTTGTTTTTTTTATTCAACCTTTGCTGCTTTATAGGTCCTGATTTTTCTATGTCCATATCGTGCTTGGGCTATTGCAGTACAAATTTTTACCTCATCAGTAGTCTTACAAAATTCTCCCATTGTCCTTCCTCTAAATACAAGAATGCGGTGTCTCACTGTCCTAATATTTGTGATGTGGAGGTGCCAGTGTTGACCTGGGGTGGACAAGGTCAAATGTTTCACAACACCAGGTTATAGTCCAACAGGTTTATTTGAAGTCACAAGCTTTTGGAGCATTGCCCCATCTGTATTAGCTAGTTGGATAGTATGTGTTTATCTTAAGAGCTGTCCAACACTCTTTTTTTAAATATATAAATATACTGATGTGGGACATGGGCATCAGCATTGGGCCAGCATTTGCTTCTCACCTCTATTTGCCTTGAGCAGTGATGATGAGCTATCTACTTGAACTGCTGTAGATTATGCTATAGGTTGACCCACAATCTCCTTCAGGAGGCAATTTCAGGATTTTGACCCAGAATAGGTGAAAGAACAGTAATATATTTCCAGGTCAGGTTGGTGAGTAACTTGCAGGAAACTTGCAGGTGTTGTGTTCCCATGTACCTGCTGCATTTGTCCTTCCAGAGAGGAGTGGCTGAGAGTTCGGAAGTGCATCTTGTAGGTGGCAAGCGCTGCTGTTGCTCAGCACCAGTGTGGAGGTAGTGGTGCCTACCGAGTGGCTTATTTTGGCCTGGATGATGTCGAGCTTCTTGAGTGTTGTTGGCAAGTGGGGAGTATTTCATCTCCTCACTTGAGCCTGTAGATGGTGAACAGGATGTGGGAAGTTAAGCGGTGAGTTACTCACTGCAGTATTCCCAGCTTCTGACCTGCTCTTGTAGCCACGTGTCTTGTATGGCTAGCCCAGTGTAGCTTCTGATCAGTGGTATCCCTCAGGGTGTTGATGGTGGAGGAATCCGTGATAGTAATGAATGTCAAGGAACAATGTTTGATTGTCTCTTACTGGAGATGAACATTGCCTGGTATTTGTGTGGCAGGAATGTTACTTGCCACTAGTCAGACCAAGCCTGGATATTATTCAGGGTGGAGGAGCTGTTTGGGGATTACGAAGCACTAGGAAGGAAATTGAAGTGCAGGTCCTCAAGGGTCATAATCTCCGGATTACTGCCCGAGCCACGTGCCAATTGGCATAGGGATAAGAAAATTAGGGAAGTAAACACGTGGCTAAGGGATTGGTGTGGGAAAGAGGGATTCCACTTCATGGGGCATTGGCATCAGTTTTGGAACGGGGGGATCTGTACCGTTGGGATGGTCTCCACCTGAACCGATCAGGTACCAAAGTTCTAGCGAAGAGGATAAATAGGGTGGTTAATAGGACTTTAAACTTCTGAGTTGGGGGAAGGGAAAGTGAAAGCGACAGGGAGTATGGAGTTAAATAGAAAGGTAAGCAACAGGATAGTATATGTGTAGGTGGATTTAAACTCGAGGTAGACTGGGAATGCAGCAAAAAGAAAAGATAACTCAGGACATCTTATGATTTCCAATATCTCTAATGATAAAGTTAGCATTAAGGCACTTTATGAATGCCACGAGCATTCAGGTAACAAAGCAGATGAACTGATGGCAAAGATCATAGTAAATGATTATGATGTGGTGGGCATCACAGAGGCGTGGTTGCAGGGGGGTCAGGACTGGCAGTTAAACCTCCAAGGATTTTCAATTTATCGAAAAGACAGGGAGGTGGGCAGAGGGGGTGGGGTTGCCTTGTTAGTTAAGAACAAAATTAAATCTGTGGCACTGAATGACATAGCGTCGGATGATGTGGAGTCTGTGGGTGGAATTGAGGAACCATAAAGGCAAAAAAAAACATAATGGGAGTTGTGTACAGACCTCCTAACAGTGGTCAGGACCAGGGGCACAACATGTACAGGGAAATAGGGAAGGCATGTCAGAAAGGTGGCACAGTGATTAGCACTGCTGCCTCACAGCGCCAGAGACCCGGGTTCAATTCCTGCCTCAGGTGACTGACTGTGCGGAGTTTGCATGTTCTCCCCGTGTCTGCGTTGGTTTCCTCCGGGTGCTTCGGTTTCCTCCCACAGTCCAAAGATGTGCGGGTCAGGTGAATTGGCCATGCTAAATTGCCCGTAGTGTTATATAAGGTGTATATGTAGGGGTATGGGTGGGTTACGCTTCGGCGGGTCGGTGTGGACTTGTTGGGCCGAGGGACCTGTTTTCACACTGTAAGTAATCTAATCTAAGGCAAGGTCACGGTGATCATGGGAGACTTCAATATGCAGGTGGACTGGGTAAATAATGTTGCCAGTGGATCCAAAGAAAGGGAATTCATGGAATGCCTACAGGATGGGTTTTTGGAACAGCTTGTCATGGAGCCCACAAGGGAGCAGGCTATTCTGGACCTAGTGCTATGTAATGAACCAGACTTTATAAAAGATCTTAAAGTAAGGGAACCCTTAGGAAGCAGCGATCATAATATGGTAGAGTTCAGTCTGCAGTTTGAAAGAGAGAAGGCAAAATCGGATGTGATGGTGTTACAGTTAAATAAAGGTAATTATGAGGGCATGAGAGAGGAACTAACAAAAGTAGACTGGTAGCAGAGCAAAAATGGCAGGAGTTTGTGGGTATAATTGAGGACTCTGTACAGAGGTTCATCCTCAAGAAAAGAAAGATTATCCGGGGAGGGATGAGACAGCCATGGCTGACAAAGGAAGTCAGGAAATGTATTCAAGAAAAAGAGAGATCCTATAAAGTGGCCAAGAGCTGTGGGAAATCAGAAGATTGGGAAGGCTACAAAAATAAACAGAGGATAACAAAGAGAGAAATAAGGAAGGAGAGGATCAAATATGAAGATAAGCTGCCAGTAATATTAGAAATGATAGTAAAAGTTTCTTTCAATTCATAAGAAACAAACGACAGGCAGAAGTAGACACTGGGCCACTTCAAACTGATGCTGGAAGCCTAGTGATGGGAGATAAGGAAATAGGAGAACTTAACAAGTACTTTGCATCAGTCTTCACAGTGGAAGACATGAGTAATATCCCAACAATTAAAGGGAGTCAGGGTTGTGTTTGGTTGCCATTACAAAAAAGAAAGTGCTAGAAAAGCTAAAAGGTCTTAAAATTGATAAATCTCCTGGCCCTCATGAGATACACCCTAGAGTTCTGAGGGAGGTGGCTGAGGAAATAGCGGAGGCATTGGTTGAGATCTTTCAAAAGTCACTGGAGTCAGGGAAAGTCCCGGCTGATTGGAAGATCGCTGTTGTAACCTCCTTGTTCAAGAAAGGATCAAGACAAAAGATAGAAAATTATAGACCAATTAACCTAACCTTGGTTGTTGGTAAAATTCTAGATTTCATCATTAAGGATGAGGTTTCTAAATTCTTGGAAGAGCAGAGTCTGATTAGAATAAGTCAACATGGATTTAGTAAGGGGAGGTCGTGTCTGACAAACCTATTGGAATTCTTTGAAGAGTTGACAAGTAGGTTAGACCAGGGAAACCCAGTGGATGTGGTCTATCTAGACTTCCAAAAGGCCTTTGATAAGGTGCCACCCGGGAGGCTGCTGAGCAAGGTGAGGGCCTATGGTGTTTGAGGTGAGCTACTGGTATGGATTGAGGATTGGCTGTCTGACAGAAGGCAGAGAGTTGGGATAAAAGGTTCTTTTTCAGAATGGCAGCCAGTGACAAGCGGTGTCCCACAGGGTTCAGTGTTGGGGCCGCAGCTGTTCACATTATATATTAATGATCTGGATAAAGGGACAGGAGGCATTCTAGCGAAGTTTGCCCATGATATGAAGTTAGGCAGACAAGCAGGTAGTACTGAGGAAGTGGGGAGGCTGCAGAAAGATCTAGACAGTTTGGGAGAGTGGTCCAGGAAATGGCTGATGGAATTCAACATGAGCAGATGCAAGGTCTTGCACTTTGACAAAATGAATAAAAGCATAGACTGCTTTCTAAACGGTGAGAAAGTTCGTAAAGCCAAAGTACAAAGGGATCTGGGAATGCTAGTCGAGGATTCTCTAAAGGTAAACATGCAGGTTGAGTCCGTGATTAAGAAAGTGAATGCAATGTTGTCATTTATCTCAAGAGGGTTGGAATATAAAAGCACTGTTGTGCTACTGAGATTTTGTAAAGCTCTGGTTAGGCCCCATTTGGAATACTGTGTCCAGTTTTGGTCCCCACACCTCAGGAAGGACATACTGGCACTGGAGCGTGTCCAGCGGAGATTCACACAGATGATCCCTGGAGTGGTCGATCTAACATATGAGGAACGGCTGAAGATCCTGGGATTGTATTCATTGGAGTTTAGAAGATTGAGGGGAGACTTAATAGAAACTTACAAGCTAATACATGGCTTGGAAAGAGTGGACGCTAGGAAATTGTTTCCGTTAGGCAAGGAGACTAGGACCCGTGGACACAGCCTTAGAATTAGAGGGGGTCAATTCAGAACAGAAATGCGGAGACATTTCTTCAGCCAGAGAGTGGTGGGCCTGTGGAATTCATTGCCGCAGAGTGCAGTGGACGCCGGGACGCTAAGTGGCTTCAAGCCAGAGATTGATAAATTCTTGATGTCACAAGGAATTAAGGGCTATGAGGAGAATGCAGGTAAGTGGAGTTGAAATGCCCATCAGCCATGATTGAATGGCAGAGTGGACTCGATGGGCCGAATGGCCTTACTTCCACTCCTATGTCTTATGGTCTTATTCCGGTCTTATTGCATTTAGATACAGATGGTTTTGATATCTGTGGAGTTAAGAATGGTGCCGAACATTGTGCAATCGTCAGTGAATATCCCACTTCCTACCTTATGATGTAGGGGAGGGTCATTAATGAAGTAGCTGAACATGCTAGAGGCTAGGGAACTACTCTGAGGAATTCCCTCTGAGATGTTCTGAAGATGATTGACTTCCAAAAACCAAACCATATTCCTATGTGCCAGTTTTCACTATTGCTTCACTCTTATTGTCTCTGTCATATTCTACTACTCTTACCTGACGCACTTCTTCCCCCTTTCTTCTATCCTAGAATAATACCTTTTCAACATGTTTATGTGACTAACCAATGATTCTTCCTATGACTAGTATTTACCAGGTAAGTCACTTACTTCATCTTCTGTTTGAAATGTTCTAATTGCTGACTGTTGTCTGCCCATTCTTTTTCCTTGTGAAACTTTCAAATTCTCTCGTGAAACCCTACATGCTCCTGTGTTTCTTTTGAAGAAAAATGGACATGCATTCTAACATTGAGGATTTGTCTTTATTTGGTTTAAGAACTTCTCCCAAATTAATCTTAACAGAACACTCATGACAATAAATCACTTAAAATGGACTGAACCTGGTGGTTTCATTTGGCAAATACTAAGGAATCTAATTGTTTGTCCCAATCCTATGGGTATTCTCGACTATATGCCTTAATTGTGGTTTGAGATTCTAATGGTATCTCCCCAGAGCACCATGGTTTATAGCTGATATGCATTGACTTAATTGTTTTATACCCAACAAAAAAAAACTGTAGGCGCTGGAAATTGGAAACAAAAAAAATTGCTATAAAAACAGTGATCAAAGGCCAGTCTAGTTCTGACGACAGTCACTGGACTTGAAACATTAACTCTGCTTTCTCTCCACTGATGCTGCCAGACCTGCTGAGTTTTTCTAACAATTTCTGTTTTTGTTTCATGTCCAAACTGTTAATGATTTCCTGGAAAACCTTAGAACATTGAGATTGTATCTCAATTGGTAGTCAATAACAGAGTAAGACTGAGTAAATCTTTCTGCTGCAAATGTGTTGCTGGTCAAAGCACAGCAGGCCAGGCAGCATCTCAGGAATAGAGAATTCGACGTTTCGAGCATAAGCCCTTCATCAGGAATGAGAGAGAGTAGCCAAGCAGGCTAAGATAAAAGGTAGGGAGGAGGGACTTGGGGGAGGGGCGATGGAGGTGGGATAGGTGGAAGGAGGTCAAGGTGAGGGTGATAGGCTGGAGTGGGGTGGGGGCGGAGAGGTCAGGAAGAGGATTGCAGGTTAGGAGGGCGGTGCTGAGTTAAGGGAACCAACTGAGACAAGGTGGGGGAGGGGAAATGAGGAAACTGGAGAAATCTGAATTCATACCTTGTGGTTGGAGGGTTCCCAGGCGGAAGATGAGGCGCTCCTCCTCCAGCCGTCGTGTTGTTATGTTCTGCCGGTGGAGGAGTCCAAGGACCTGCACGTCCTCGGTGGAGTGGGAGGGAGAGTTAAAGTGTTGAGCCACGGGGTGATTGGGTTGGTTGGTCCGGGCGGCCCGGAGGTGTTCTCTGAAGCGTTCCGCAAGTAAGCGGCCTGTCTCACCAATATAGAGGAGGCCACATCGGGTGCAGCGGATGCAATAGATGATGTGTGTGGAGGTACAGGTGAACTTGTGGCGGATATGGAAGGATCCCTTGGGGCCTTGGAGGGAAGTGAGTGTGGAGGTGTGGGCGCAAGTTTTACATTTCCTGCGGTTGCAGGGGAAGGTGCCGGGGGTGGAGGTTGGGTTGGTGGGGGGTGTGCATCTGACGAGGGAGTCACGAAGGGAGTGGTCCTTGCGGAACACTGATAGGGGAGGGGAGGGAAATATATCCTTGGTGGTGGGGTCCGTTTGGAGGTGGCGGAAATGGCGGCGGATGATACGTTGTATGTGGAGGTTGGTGGGGTGGTAGGTGAGAACCAGTGGGGTTCTGTCTTGGTGGCGGTTGGAGGAGCGGGGCTCAAGGGCGGAGGAGCGGGAAGTGGAGGAGATGCGGTGGAGGGCATCATCGATCACGTCCTTGAAGAAGGAGGCCATCTGGGCTGTGCGGTGTTGGAACTGGTCCTCCTGGGAGCAGATGCGGCGGAGACGAAGGAATTGGGAATATGGGATGGCGTTTTTACAGGGGGCAGGGTGGGAGGAGGTGTAGTCCAGGTAGCTGTGGGAGTCAGTCGGTTTATAATAGATGTCTGTGTTGAGTCGGTCGCCCGAGATAGAGATGGAAAGGTCTAGGAAGGGGAGGGAGGAGTCTGAGACAGTCCAGGTGAATTTCAGGTCGGGATGGAAAGTGTTAGTAAAGTTGATGAACTGTTCAACCTCCTCGTGGGAGCACGAGGCAGCGCCGAGATGAACTGTTCAACCTCCTCGTGGGAGCACGAGGCAGCGCCGATGCTGAGTAAATCTTTCCACTACTACCCTAGCTGTATCTGTCATTAAGGTAATGGCATCTGGGAAGCAGGTTCACATATCCATAAATATAAGGTTATACTGATGATCTGCTTTCATTTTCAGTGGTGGTTCTGTGCAATCTAAAACCCGACTGGTATGGGTATTAAAGGTGCTGGTTTTCCTACCACCTGATGTTTTACAGAGCTGTACTATGTCTTTTTGAAGTCTTGGCCTTATAAAATACATGTTTATCAGTGCCTGGGTCTTCCATGTTCCAATGTGGTCTGCCAAAGGAATTTGATGTACTACTCACATTATCTCCTTATGAGATGTGGTGGTACCAATATTTGGTGAACAGTCTTCCATTTTTTGGGCACAGATCTGTGCAGATGTCTCCACTTCCTCATGAGATCCAACTTCTTAATATGGTAGCACTGTTAAACTACCCCAACTTCAGCTTCGGTGTGAGCTGTCTATGTTAACTTTTTTTTAAACTCTGGATTTACTTCCTAAGCCTCAATAGCAAAGATATGCCAAACACCACCTTCAAATTATCCTCATTCTCAAATAGTCTCAGCCACCTAATATTTTCTTTCATTAATGCCGTGACCTCTGGTGATGAACTTTGTTAGCCATTATTCTGGACACTATGCACGATGGAAAAATATTCTGAACCTATTCTTGCAATTATTCCATCTCCTTTTAGCCTCAAATGGACTTTCTATTGCCATAGGCAAGGCTGTAACCTTCACTCCTGAATCATTCCCAAAGGGTAAATCAACTCTGTCTACAAGTAATTACTTAAAATAAATATAGAATCCCTACAGTGTAGAAGCAGGCCATTCAGCCCATCAAGTCCACACCAACCCTCCAACGACCTTCCCATCCAGGCGCACTCCCCCATCCTATCCTAGTAACCCCACAATTACCATGGCCAATCCACCTAACCTGCACATCTTTGGACTGTGAGAGGAAATCGGAGCATCCAAAGGAAACCCACACAGATACGAGACGGTCAACTGCCTGTGTGAAGTTTGCACAAAGGGTAGAATGGAACCCAGGTCCCTGGTGCTATGAGATAGCAGTGCTAATCACTGAGCCACCATGCTGCCCTTATTTAACTAATTCAGTTACTACTAGACTGGACAAAAAGTCACAATGCACACTTTGTACAAAGTGACATTAGTACAAGACAGGAGGAGAAATAAATATTTTATATATGTAGTATTTTTATATATTGTGAGCAAGGGTACAAGTTAGCAGGAAGAAAGTGAAATATAAAAACTTTGTAAAATAGAACAAGCTGTAAGAGTCCAGTTGAAGAAAAAAAAGCGGTTTGATCCCAAGAGGGCAGATCTCCTCACCTGTGTGATATTTGAAGAAAGGCCATTCTATAATACACCTTCAAATTTGCAAAGTTTCGGTAATGCCAAGAGAATAAAATTAATATTTCCATTTCAGCATATGAACTGGTTGTTGCTACTGTGCAGAGAATGTCTGCTTTCTTGAAATTCCAGGCAGTGTTTGAAGCCAAAATTGCAATTTGAGCCAATTAGAATTCTTATTTTAATTGGCTTTTTTAAAACCATTGGCTTTTGGGTCATTTGCTTGATTTTCAAAAAGCAGGCTGCAAATGCAAGAATGAAACAAGTGGATTATCTAGAATTTGAGGGGGAATTGGACATTACATGGTAGTTTAACGTCACATCATAGATTATCGATTCTCAAACTAAGTTTATGTTGGATCATGAATCTGCATATATTGGTTACATTTGGAGTGAGACTGTGTTTAATGTTAAGTCTTCAAAAATGTGCAATCTTACGTGTCACAAGGGTGCATACCCTTCACCTACTACTTCAATTACTTAACCGTAGATAGTTCATTCTACATGTTTACTACCTTCAGTATGATCTAATTAAATCAAAACTGCAATTCTGATCTCTCTGCTATAGGAAAGATGTTATGAAACTTCAAAGGGTTCAGAAAAGATTTCCAAATATGTTGCCAGAGTTAGAGGGTTTAAGCTAGAGGGAGAGGCGGAATAGGCTGGGGCAGCTTTCCCTGGAGTGACTTTATAGAGTTTTATTAAATCATGAGGGGCATGGATAGGGTAGATAGTGAAGATCTTTTCCCTGGGGTGGGAAAGTGCAAAACTAGAGGGCATAGGTTTAAGGTTAGAGGGAGAAGATTTAAAAGAGATCTAAGGGGCAGCTTTTTCATGTAGAGAGTGGTGCATGAATGGAATGAGCTGCTAGAGGAAATGGTGGAAGCTAATATAATTACAGCATTTAAAAGGCATCTGGATGGCTATATGAATAGGAAGAGTTTAGAGGGATATGGAATGAATGCTGGCAAATGGAACTCAATTTCTCTAGAATATCTGGTCAAGTTGGACCGAAAAGTCTGCTTCCGTGCTGTCCAACTCTATGACTTTGTTTTAGCACACCACTGTCGTCTTTGTTTGAGGATTTGGTATCTAATTCTAAAGTTTGCTGCAAAAGTAAGTATATTATCAAACTTCATTTTGGATTTATTCAGTTTATTTGTTCCCTAAAAATTCTGATTTTCTGAAGCAGCCTATGTCATTGGGTTGATTTTCCCCATTTCTAATCTTTATAATTATGTAGATAAATCCCAGGGGACACATAGTTGACATGCAATCGTCTGATCCCCCAGTAGTGGACATTGGAATCGACTTTCTCTCTAAACACAAGGTGAGCTTGTCATGTAATATGACTATTTCATATCTTAAAGGGAAAATAAATCAGGTTCAAATGTTGTTACTACTTATGAAAATTATGATTTAGAAGTGCTGCTGTTGGACTGGAGTGGACCAAGTTAAAAATCACAAAGCACCAGGTTATAGTCCAACAGGTTTATTTAGAAACACTAGCTTTTGAGGCACTGCCTCTTCAGGTAGTTGTGGGACATGATCATACGACGCAAAATTTATAGCAAAAGGGTTACAGTGTCATAGATTTGTAGTAATATATTAAACAACTTTAGGTAAAAATCACACAACACCAGGTTATATTTCTCAAACAAATTTAGATCAAGTCTTTCATCTTTTAGAATGATATATGGTGGTTTAGGTTCTTTAATATGTAAGTCCCAGAATTACATTGTGCGATTTTCATTTTTCATTTCTCAATTTTCATTCTCCTCCTCGGCACCACTCCACCACCCCCAGACATCAACATAAAATACCATTTCTGAGCTATTCTCACTTCTGACGAATGGTCAGTAGACTCCAAAGCATTACTTCTTTCTTTGTTCTCTCTACAAGTGCTGCAGGAACTGCCAAGTTTCTCCAACACTTCATTTATGTGCACGCACTCGATGTGTGTTTCAACTTAACAAAACCGGTGGCAGATATTAAAAACCCAAACAACTGCAGATGCTGTAAATCGGAAATAAAAACAGAAATTGCTGGAAAAGCTCAACAGGTCTGGCAGCATCTGTGAAGAGAAATCAGTTAACATTTTGGGTTGAGTGACCCTTCCTCAGTTCTCAATCAGGTGACCGATATTTGCTGGTTCAATTCTCAGGGCTTTCCCATTTGAAATCTAAATGGAGCTTGGCAGATCAGTCAATCATCATTAAATATGGTCTTCTTTGTGACAACGTCTTTGCTAATCAGAATCCACTAGGAAACCAATCAGTATTCTCCCCTCATGCAGTGTTAATGTTGACTTTCTCTCCATTGGTTTTGAATTGACCTAATGAGCACAGGCTGAAAAGCTTCAACAAAATATCCTTTCTCAGCAATACACATACTGTTGGGAAGAACTTGTTATCTATTGTAATACCACAACTTTCCCTGCAGAGGGCAATATTTGTGTCCATTTTGAAAACTACTTTGTGGATAGCTGGATTTGAGTACTTTTTTATTCACTCGTGGGACATGAAGATCACCTTCATTTATTACCCATCTCTTGAGAAGGTAGTGGTGAGCTCCATTCTTGAACTGCTGCAGTCCATGTGATGTAGATCGATCCACATTGCACTTAGGGATGGAATTCCAGCATTTTAACCCAGCAACAGTTACAGATTTCAAAGTCAGAAGGTGAATGGTTTGGAAGAGAACTTAGACAGTGGTTATCCCAATACATGCTGCCCTCGTCCTTCTAGATGTAAGTGGCTGTGGGTTTGAAAGGTACTGTCCTAGGATATCTGTGGCACATCTTGTAAGTAGTATGCATTGCTGCTACTGAGTGTCAGTGATGGAGTAAGTGGCTGCTTTATGGATGTGCTACCAATCAAGTGGGACACTTTGCCCTGGATGATGTCAAGCCTCCAAAGTGTTGTTGGAGCTGCACTTTTCCAGACAAGTTGGGGGAGTATTCCGTCTCACTCCTGACTCGTGCCTTGGTAGATCGTGGTCAGGCTTTGGGCATTCGGGAGGTGAAGTTACCTGCAGTATTTCTTAGCCTCTGACCTGCTGTTGTCGTGAGTAAGTCCATTTGAGGTCTGGTCAATAGTAACCCCCAGGATGTTGATAATTGGGAGCAAGTAGGGAGGGGATTCAGTGAATGTAATATCATTGAATGTTATGGGGTAATGATTATATTGTCTATCTCCTACTGCAGATGGTAATTTCCAGGCATATACAGTATATGCTGCTGAGACTACATTGTAATATTTCAGTTATCCTGTAGATGGTGCTGTTGGGCTGCAAACCACATTGATCCCAACACAATACTTCAATGTGTCAGACACAAATTTAAGTTTAGAAGTTGCAACTGCTCCTTGCTTAGCTTAATTTTCCTAACTTGGGCTAATATCTTAATGCCCAGCAGTTGATTTGCACTCCACATAATACTGCATGAATGTACAATTTCATTAGGTTTGCAATAAACATCAGCAGCAGGGCATGTGATTTACTAGCCTGTCTCCATGTTTGGTAAACCTATTTAGAACATTATTATCATTGAGCAGGGTAATGAAAAAGCCAAGTGCAGAAATTGAGACATAAATCAGACAAGTGTAAACATTTACTCAGAGCTGAAAATGTGTTGCTGGAAAAGCGCAGCAGGTCAGGCAGCGTCCAAGGAACAGGAGATTCGACATTTCGAGCATAAGTTCTTCAGAAATGCAGCACTTTTCCAGCAACACATTTTCAGCTCTGATCTTCAGCATCTGCAGACCTCATTTTTTCCTTAAACATTTACTCAGAAAAGACAGAAGCATAAATATTCTGCTACCACACGCTTACTGCCTTAACAATGTGTGGAAAGAAATTAGAAAAAAAACAAAGAGAAAAGGAATTTCAAGTACTGCAAATGAAAATCTGCCTACGTTGGTGACAATTTTTCCAATGTACATTACACCTTCACAACTGCGGTAGTATCCATTGCCAGTCATTATTTATATATTAGGTGAATCAATATTTTTGGCATTTAACCAATCCCTAGATGCTTGTCCTAACTTGGGTTTAATAATTGGACATAAACTATGGTGCATGGATGATGATGATGTCTGAGAACTAGGTTCAAATTCAATATGTTAGCATAGAAGTTATGTGGGTAATGGGAATGGAGTATAGATGTAGGGAAGTCTTACTAAAATTATACAGATCTAGATCCATATTTTGCTCCCTTTACTGAAGGAAAGATACACTGGCTTTGTAAGCGATCCAGAGAAGGTTCACTAGATGGTTTCCAGGAATGGAGGGATTTTTCTCTCGAGTAGAGTTTAAGTAGTGTGTATACTCATTGGAGTTAAGAAGAATGAGAGGTGACCCACTGAAACATAAAATGTTTTGAGGGCTTGACAGGGTAGATGTGAAGAGATTGTTTTCCCTTGACATCTACGACCAGAGGACATAATCTGAGAATAAAACGTCAACCATTTAAGACTGAGGAAGAATTTCTCCTCTGGTTTGTAAATCTGTAGAATCCTTTACTGAAAAGAGCTGTAAAGACTGGGTCTAAGTGCTTTTAAGGTAGCCAGATGTTTTTTTAATCAGTAAGGAAATTAAGGAGCTGAAAATTCAGATCAGCTATGATCTTATATCTATGATCTTTTGTACAATTCATCTGTGCCAACCAGACATCCCAATCTGACTAAGTCCAATTTGCCAGCAATTGACCCATATCCCTTGCTCCTTGGATGCTGCCTGACCTGTTGTGTTTTTCCAGCAACACACTCCCAACCCATATCCCTTTAAATCCTTCCTATTCACATACCCATTCAGGTGCATTTTATTTGTTGTAATTGTACCTGCCTCCACCACTTCTTATGGCACCTTATTCAATACATGCACCACCATGTGCATGAAAAAGTTACCCCCAGTCCTTTTTAAATTTCTTTTTCTCCCCTCCTCCTCCTCCTCCTCCTCCTCCTCCTCCTCCTCCCCCCCCCCCCCCCCCCCCCCCCACCAAAACCTATGCCCTCTAATTTTGGATTCCCCCACCCTAGGAAAAATACCTTGGCAATTTACCCTATTCATGCCCCTCAGGAAGATCACTCCTCCACCTCCAACACTCCAAAGAGGGAAAATGTCCCAGCCCATTCAACTGGTCCCTATAACTCAAACCCATCAGCCTCGGTTGAATGACAGCATATTCAGTAGCTGAACGCCCTCTTTCTGTTCCTGCATTTTGTAATCTTATGGAAGTAGATGCTTTGAAAACCTGTACAAATCTGAGGAAGAAAATTCTTTGAATGTGAATCCACAAGCCAAAGTTATTCATCCAAAAGGCAAAGCAGTTAATAATTGAGCGAAAGTGGGAAAAGTGTGAATGTGATATAAAGACTGCTGGTCCAAGAAATGGAAAGCGTTCCCAATCCTTTCTCAGATTTGTTAACCATTTATTGTCGAAGGAAAAAGTAAAGAGTATTTAGCATCAAAATTAGTATATGACCTTGGAACTGATTCTCTGGAGCAAAACCTGTTACATTCCACAGTACTGAGGTTGCTCACTTGAATGAGTAGAATAGGGGAAATTCACAAGTTTGTATTATCTGTAAACCTCGCAAAAATAACTTCAGTTCCTTTGTCAAGATTTGTTAAAGCAGATTATGAATAGAAGGTTTTTTTAGTATGCTTGCCTTTATTGGTCAGTGCAGTGAATATAGGAGTTAGGACATCATGTTGCAGCTTTACAGGAAATTGTTTAGGCCACTATTGGAATACTACATTCAATTCTGGTTACCCTGCTACAGGATTCATGCTGTGAAACTTGAAAGGGTTTGGAAAAGATTTACAAGGATGCTATCGGGATTGGAGGGATTGAGCGATAGGGAAAGGTGAATGAGGTGGGCTATTTTCCCTGGAGCTTTGGAGGCTGAGGGTGACCTTTTATAGAGGTTTACAAATCATGAGGGGCATAGATAGGGTGAATAGCCAAGATCTTTTCCCCAGGATAGCAGAGTCCAAAACTAGGGGACATAGGTTTAAGGTGAGAGAGGAAAGATTTAAAAGGAACCTAAGGGACAACTTTTTCATCCTGAGGGTGGTGCATGTATGCAATGAACTGCCAGAGGAAGTGGCGGAGGCTGGTACAATTACAACATTTAAAAGGCATCTGGATGGATGGATATATACCGAGAAAGAGTTTGGAGGGATATGAGCCAAATACAGGCAAATAGGACTAAGATTAGGATATCTGGTCAGCATGAATGAATTGGACAGAAGGGTCTTTTTCCATGCTGTATGACTGAGACTTTGGGATGTGATCCCAAAACTGACCCCTGTGGAACTCAACTAGTTGCCATTCTGCTATCCTGAAAGTGACCCCTTTAAATCCATTTTCTGCCAGTCAGCCAATCCTTGATCCATGACAGTACCTTGCCCTAACACCATGGACTCTTATCTTATTTAGCAGCCTCCTGTGCGACAACTTGTCAAAGGCTTTCTATAAATCAAAATCGATTGTGTCCACTAGCTTTCCTTTGTCTAACTTGTTGCCTCCTCAAAGAATTCAAAAAGATTTGTCAGGTATGACGTCCCCTTAATAAGCTGTGCTGACTCAACCCTATTTTACAATGCACTTTTAAGTACTCTGCAATCTCATCCTTCATGATGGATTCTAAAATCTTACCAATGATAGAGGTCAGGCTAATCCATCCATAATTTCCCATCTTCTGTGTACTTAAGCAAGTGTAAACATTTTAGGAGCAAATTACTGCAGATACTGGAATCCATACTGAAAACAAAAAATGCTGGAAATCACAGCAGGTCAGGCAGCATCATTGAAGAGAGAGCAAGCTAATGTTTCGAGTCTAGATGATTTCATCAGAGCTGACGTGAAGTCAGTCCTGCTTGGGTACCTTCCCATGTAACAGTTACCCCTTCATCACCTCTCTGCTCCTCATCCAAGGTCCTAAACCACCTTTCCAGGTGAAGCAGAGTTTCATCCTTCCCTTCAACCTGGTGTATTGCATTCGCTGCACACAATGTGGCCTACTCTACATTGGAGAAACTAAACACAGACTGGTTAACCGTTTCGCTAAACACCTCTGGTCCGTGTGCAAGCAAGACCCTGACCTTCCAGTCATTTTAACACAGCGTCCTGCTCACATGTCCACTTGTCTGTCCTGGGCATTCTGTTATGGTCCAGTGAATCACAGCACAAACTGGAGGGACAATGTCTCATCTTCACACTGGCACTTTACAACCTTCTGGACTTCAAATTGAATTCAGCATCTTCAGATTGTAAACCCACTATCATTCCTTCTCTTTTAGCTTTACTTGCTACATTCTCTGTCAGCATGTCCTCTGAGCCCTCCCTCCAGTTCAGTGGGACTGTCTGTTCTTTAAAGTTTGGCAGTTAAACACATTATTATTCTGCCTTTCTCACATTGCAATAACCTAATCTGCACAATCAATGCCCTTTCTCCGTCAGCACTCCCACCCCACCCCAATCATTACATATGTGCTGCTCCTTCTACATTTCATGTCAGCTCTGAAGAATCATCTAGACTTGAAATGTTAGTTTGCTCTCTATCCATGGATGCTGCCTGACCCACTGTGATTTCCAGCATTTTTTGTTTTCAGTTAAAGGTTTACATTGGCTATTTTTGAGTCCTCTGGGATCCTCCCTGATTCCAGTGTTTCGCAAAAGGTCACCACCAATGTCTCCACAATCTCCTTAACCATTCCCTTCAGAAACCTGGGGTGTAGTCCATCTGGTCCAGGGAATTTATTCCCCTTCAGACGTTCCAGCTTCCCCAGTATCTTCTCCATTACATTCACCTCTGTCCCCTGACTTTCTTGAAGTTCTGATATGCTGCTGGTATTTCCCACCATGAGGACTGATGCGAAGTACCTATTCACTTCTTGTGCCTTTTTTTTTTGTTTATCATTCCTACTTTTCCCACCTCACTTTCCAGTTATTCAATGTCCACTCTTGCCTCTATTATCTTTTTATATATCTAATAAAACTCCAGCTATCTTATTTTATTACTAGTTTGTTTATCCTCATATTTCATCCTTTCCTCCCTTGTTGTATTTTTTTTAAGTAGGTCCTCTGGCTTCCCACTAATCTTCACCACATTATATGCATTTTTGTTTGTTTTTATGCTGTCCTTCACTTGTCTGGTCAGCCATTCTCCCCTTAGTATGTTGTTTCTTCCTGGGCTTGACTTGCTGCTGTGTCTCCTAGTTACCCCCCCCCCCCCCCCCCCCCCCCAAAACCCCTGCCATTGCTGCTCCACCGTTTTCCCTGTTAGCTCACTTTCCAATCAACTCTGGCCAGCTCCTCCCTCATGTCTTTGTCGTTATCTTTTATTCAATGTAATAGTTATATCTATTCCAGCTTCTCCCTCTCAAACTCCACGGTGAATGTTATCACATTATGGTCACTGCCCTCGAGCGGTTCTTTTACTTTAAGCTCCTAATCAACTCTACCTCATTACATATTACCAAATTCAGAATTGCCTGTTCCCTAGTAGGCTGTACTATAAACTGCTCCAAAAAGACACCTCATAGGATTCCACAATTACTTGTTTTGGGATCTGCTACAACCCTGATTTTCCCAGTCCATCCATATATTGAAGTCCCCATGGTCATTGCAATAGAACCTTTCTTACATGCTTTTCTACCTCTTGATTTATTTTCTACCACACATTCTGACTACTTGTAGAAGGCCTATACATAACTTCCAACTTGGTCTTTTTCTCTTTAGTAGTTCCTCAACTCTACCCACACTTCTACACTTTCTGACTTTTTGTTTCCTGCGATTGACTTAATTTCATTTCTTACTAACAAGGAAACCCCACCCCCTTTGCCCATCTGTCTGTCTCCTTCCAGTAGACTGTATCCTTGGATACTTAGTATCCAACCCTAACTCCCTTTGCAGTCGCATCTGTGATGTCCACAACATTGTACCCGCTGGTTTCAATCTGCAATGTAAGTTCACTTACCTTACTTCATGTACTCCGCGTAAATAGTTGGGGGTCATCTGCAATGTGAACCCGGGACCCATCGCATGCTAGTACACTACAAATCCCAAAGGCAGAATTGTACCCATAGAACAATGAGGGAATGATGTAACACAAACCACTCGTTCACTGTCACGCTTTCTCGGAGAATTAAACTGGGGAACTTTAGATTGTTAAATGGCTGCACTGCTTGCTATGCTAAGAAATCATTGTTTCTCTGCTAGCTGGAAAAGAACTGTCCAACATAATCCCTCTTGCCAACTTTTAGCCTATAGCACTGTAGGTTACAGCATCTCTAGTGCACATGGAAGGGCTTTTTAAGTGCGATGGAAGATTTTTGATTCTATCGTCCTTTCTTGCAGGGAGTTTCAGGTTCCCACACCATCTTGTATCTGAGCGTTTCTCATCAACTTCTCTGTAAACTGTCTGTCCATTATTTCACATCAATCCGCCCAGATTATTAAAGAATCCACTAGGCGAAAGTGAGTACTGCAGATACTGGAGATTAGAGTGTGGTGCTGGAAAAACACAGCAAGACAGGCAGCATCCGAGGGGCAGGAAAATCGACGTTTCAGGCAAAAGCCCTTCATCAGGAATGAATATTAAAGAATCCCAGACTTTTACACAGTTTTTAAATTGTATATCTCACTTCCACCTCTTTTTAGCATCCTCTTTTCCAAAGGTAATGTATCCAATATTTTTTTCTTATGAAGAAAATAGAAATACGTGTATTTATACAGTCATTTCACGATTACAAGATATCTCGAAGTGCTTTACAAAATGTATTTTGAAGTGTTGTCATTGTTGTAACGTAGGGAATGCGACAGCTAATTTGTACATTGCAAGCTCCCAGAAATAGCAAAATGATGTTGACCAGCTAAATATTCTCCAAGGCACCTACACCCTTGTTCTTTTTTTCAAATTATGCTTGGAATATTTTACATCCATTTATAGATGGGGGCTGGGTTTAATGTCTCATTCATAAGGCAACACAGTGCAACATTCCCTCAGTATATAATGGATTGTCAGCTTTGATTTTTGTGCTTAACTCCTGGAATGGAATTTGAACCTGGAACTTTGTGATTTAGAGTTAGGAATAAGAATGCCATCAACTCAGCTACTGCTGACACATTAGCAGTGTCCTTCTAATGTTTTGTTTGTCCTTCCTGTAATGTGGGGATCAGAGCTATAATGTAATATTCTAGCTGTGGCCTAACTAGTGTCATACAGGATTCTGGCATAACCTCCTAACTCTTATAATCAGTGACTCATATGTTAAAGGAAAAAAATCTGTAAGGTTCCTTAAAAGTTTTATCTAATCTGACGACACACACTCTTAGAGCCTTTCATCCTCTTTCACGTCTACTGCACGGTGAATTTCGTTGACTGACTTGCCTTCTCCAAATGCATTATTGCACATGCCTCTACATTAAGTTTGATTTTCCGCTAAATTGACCAGTGCATTGTATATTGGCTCTTCCCCTGTCTATCCATGGCACAAGATTTTTTATTGTTCAGAAAAGTCTTCATCATACCCTCTCTGTTTAAGTCTAAACCAGCAGTACACCACAAAAGCAAGGAGTCTAGTGCTGAGCCCTGCAGCACCCCAATGGTTGCAACCTTCCAGTGGCCTGAATGTCTTTCAATCATTCCTCCTAACTACCACTGAGCCAACTTTGTTTTCCCTTTGAGTCCATGAGTTTTCACTTCCTGACCATTCTCCCACAAATTGGTCATCTCCTACGTTTAACTGATAAATAGGTTTTGTTGGTTGGGGGGAAACAATCAGTAGCTGGAATATGTTTTTTTTTTTAGATTAGATTACTTACAGTGTGGAAACAGGCCCTTCGGCCCAACAAGTCCACACCGACCCGCCGAAGCGACAACCCACCCATACCCCTACATATACCCCTTACCTGACACTACGGACAATTTAGCATGGCCAATTCACCTGACCCGCACATCTTTGGACTGTGGGAGGAAACCGGAGCACCCGGAGGAAACCCACGCAGACACGGGGAGAACGTGCAAACTCCACACAGTCACCTGAGGCGGGAATTGAACCCAGGTCCCTGGCGCTGTGAGGCAGCAGTGCTAACCACTGTGCCCTCCGCTTTTGTGGAGCTACAAAAAGTCTCCTGGTCTCATTAAGATAAAAATAAATTTGGGATAGTTTAAGCTAAGGCTTTTCAACATTTCCAAAACTTAAGTGATCATATTTTCAAATGTGGGACATCTAAGTCTCTGATTTCACCACATGCTGCATAATATATTGTACTTGAAAAGCAATGAACACTACCTGGGTCATTGCGAACTTTATTCACTGGTGTGAATGAACTTCATGTTAATGTGAAGTACTGTATTGAAATTGAAAGTTTTAAAATAGTTTTCTACCAGCACTGGTCTAATTAATCTCTCAAAGCCAGCTTTTGCTCTGCCAACATTTCACTTCTCAGAATGAATGGAAATTAGCATGCTAAAAGCTGATTGTGTAACTGCTCTCTTCTTGATTCTGAAATACTGACAATCATTGGACCCAGCAATTTAACTCGTGCTTTTTGCATCCTGATCCAATTAACAAAAGACAAGTGCAACAGTCCTCTTGGCCTGCCCTTATTTAGATTCCATATGACCATGGGGTCAGCACAGTGGCTTAGTTATTAGCACTGTTGCCTCAGTGCCAGGGACACGGGTTTGGTCCCAGACTTGGGCAACTGTCTGTGTTGTGTTTGCACATTCTCCCTGTGTCTGCATGGGTTTCTCCAGGTGCTCTGCTTTCCTCCCACAATCCAAAAGTTTGCAGGTTGGGCAATTTGGCATGGCCAATTCACTTAGTGTTCAGGGATGTGTAGGTCAGGTGCAAATGTAAAATAATAGGGTAGAGGAATGGGCCTGTGGGTACTCTTCGGAGGGTCGGTGTTGTTGCGTCAAATGGCCTGTTTCCACACTGTATGATTCAGAGGTTCTCTACCAAGGTCAGACACCTGTCAAAGCTCTTACCTAAGTGAACCAAAGAACACTATCCTATAGAAAACAGAATCGAATGTTGCAAGGCATTGTAGAACAAAAATAGTCTGTTTTTTTTCCACCATAAACTTCCATAATTCTGTTTTGTATGGCTGGTGCCTTATTTTCATAATGGATTATGCAGTTGTGTGACAAGTGAACCCATTTCAAAAGATTGTCTACTATATGAGCAAGTTGGACTAATGAACAGAGTGGCTACTCTTCAAAATCTATATCTGACTCCACGATTTGTCCTTCCAAACATAAATAAAAAATTTTGTTCTGAAAGATGTCTCCAGCAAGGGACTATACAGCTTGGATCACAGTTAGCATGTACTGCAAGGAAGGCATTCCTGCAGGTCAGGCATAATCTGTGACTGTCCAACAGTTGTCTTTAAGGAAGAGTTCAGTGGAGCTAACCCATCTTGTAAATTGATAAGTTTGCAACCATATATTTATTTATTACAGGCATCTTGTACACCTAGGTAGATGGAAGAACATCTGTCATAGTCTTTAATTCATGCTTGGAGATCAATAAGCTCTCCCTCTTCTAGTGGAACAATGCAAGTTTAAAAGACAAGTGAAAGGAACAGAATTAGTGTTGGGGCAGATGACTAAATAAATAATTCAACACTTTGAGTCCACTTCCAGCAAAGAATTTATTGAAGTTACACTGATGGGAAGAAATCTCCGGGGTTCCAGAAGTTTCTTCCCTGTTTTCAGCCATCTTTGACTCTATAAATCAATCGCATTACTAATTGGTCACATATATAGTCAATCTGGTTAATCATGGCACTGTATGATCTGTAATAGACAAACTTATGAAGCACCCTCAGTCTTCCATGATTTCACAGTGCATCTTATTCAGCCACGTTCTAATACTGCTAACTTCTGCTCCTGTAATTCAATCCACCCAGCGAACAGTGTGAGGGCCTTTTCTTACAGTTTCAAGCTGTCTCTCTAAAGTTATTGAGTTTAGTCCCTGACTGTTTACTGTATTTTAAAAGATTATATGTGTTTATATATATTCCAAATCTGTAACTATGATTATCTAGGAATCTTAACAGATCCTTTTATCCTGTGATGCATCTCATTACTTAAATCAGCTATGGAATTCTTTTATCAGCACACTCAAGGTGTCTTTATCCACCTGTTTCTGTATAAAGAATTGCAGCTGTATGTTTGCAACAACATCCTTTGTGTACTCATTGTAAGACCCTTTGTGTGCTATCGTAATCTTGTTACCTTGGATGTATTCTGTCTACAAATATTACTTTAATATTACACGAAACAAGCTCCTGCTTCAGCTAAAAAAATCTTCTCCGCTATCTTATGTTAAGTAAAACTTGCAGCCAGCCATTTTCATGTCACCTTCAGCAGGGAATCCCCAATAATTGAGAATCAAGTTAGTTAGTTGTAAACATTTTTTTGTCTCATCGAGTCATACAGGCAAAAGTGAGGACTGCAGATGCTGGAAACCAGCATCAGAGTGGTGCTGGAAAAGCACAGCAGGTCAGGTAGCATGAGACGAGCAGGAAAATCGATGTTTCGGGCAAAAGCCCTTCAGCTACTCCTGATGCTGCCTGACCTGCTGTGCTTTTCCGGCATTACTCTGATTTAAACTCATCGAGTCATACAGCAAGGAAACAAACTTTTCAGTCCAAATGTTCCATGCCAAACCAGGTTTCCCAAACTGAACGTGTCCCACTTGTCTATTTGGCTCATAGAACATAGAAAAATACATCGGCCCTCGATGTTGCGCCGATCCAAGCCCACCTAACCTACACTAGCCCACTATCCATATGTCTATCCAATGCCCGTTTAAATGCCCATAAAGAGGGAGAGTCCACCACTGTTACTGGCAGGGCATTCCATGAACTAACGACTCACTGAGTAAAGAATCTATCCCTAACATCTGTCCTATACCTACCACCCCTTAATTTAAAGCTATGCCCCCTCATAATAGCTGACTCTGTACATGGAAAAAGGTTCTCATGGCCAACCCTATCTAAACCCCTAATCATCTTGTACACCTCTATCAAGTCACCCCTAAACCTTCTTTTCTCCAATGAAAACAGCCCCAAGCACCTCAGCCTTTCCTCATACGATCTTCCTAACATACCAGGCAACATCCTGGTAAACCTCCTCTGCAACCGTTCCAGTGCCTCCACATCCTTCCTATAGTCTGGCGACCAAAACTGCACACAATACTCCAGATTCAGCCACACCAGAGTCTTATACAACTGCAACATGACCTCAGGACTCCGGAACTCAATTCCTCTACCAATAAAAGCCAGTACGCCATATGCCTTCTTCACAGCACTATTTACCTGGGATGGCAACTTTCAGAGATCTGTGTACATGGACACCAAGATTCCTCTGCTCATCCACACTACCAAGTATCCGACCATTAGCCCAGTACCCCATCTTCTTGTTACTCTTACTAAAGTGAATCACTTCACACTTGGCTACATTGAACTCCATTTGCCACCTTTCTGCCCAGCTCTGCAGCTTATCTATATCCTGCTGTAACCTGCCACATCTTTCCTCACCCTCCCTCACTGTCAACAACTCCACCGACTTTCGTGTCATCTGCAAACTTGCTCACCCAACCTTCTAGCCCCTCCTCCAGGTCATTTATAAAAATGACAAACAGCAATGGTCCCAAAACAGATCCTTGTGGAACACCGCTGGTAACTGCACTCCAAGATGAACCTTTACCATCAACTACTACCCTCTGTCTTCTTCCAGCCAGCCAATTCCTAATCCAAACCTCCAACTCACCCTCAATGCCAGACCTCCGTATTTTTTGCAGTAGCCTACCATGGCTCATACCTTTCTAAAAGTTTTCTCTTCAATGTACCTAGCCAAATGTTTGTTTAAATGTTGTAACTGTACCTGCATCTACTACTTCCTCTGGCAGTTCATTCCACATACGAACCATCCTCTGGGGGAAAAAAAATTGCCCCTCCAGCCCCTTTTAAGTCTTTCTCCCTTCAGCTAAAAATGTGCCCTCTGGTTTAGAATTCCTCTACTCTAGGGAAAAGACCTTTGCTATGCACCTTATCTGTGCCCCTCATGACCTTATGAACCTCTATAAGGTAACCCCTCAACCATCTACGTTCCAGTGAAATATCCAGTCTCTCTTTATAATTCAAACTCTCCAGTCCTGGCAACATCCCAGTAAATCTTTTCTGAGACCCGTCCAATTTAATAATATCTTTCCTACGGCAGGGTGACCAGACCTGTACACAGTACTCCAAGGGGGCCCTCGCCTACGTTCTGTACAATCTCAGCATCAGTCCAAACTTCTATACTCAGTGGTCTGAGCAGTGAAGCAAGTGTGCTGAGCACCTTCTTTCTGTTGAGTCTCTCTGTTTGACAACACTCCCCAGGGCCATACCATTAACTGTCAAAGAACTGCGCTTGTTCATTTTACCAAAATGCATTACCTCACATTTATCCAAGTTAAACTCCATCTGCACTCCTCAGGCCATTGCCCCAATTGATCAAGATCCCTTTGTAATCTTAGATAACGTTTTTTACTGTCGACTATGCCACCAATTTTGGGGTTGTTGACTTACTCGCCAAGCAGGTAAGTTTGTTCACAGACATTTCATCAGCATTCTACTAACATCATCAGTGGGCCTTTGATGAAGTGTTTGCGTTCTATCAAGCTTGCAATTTGTGTGTCTGGGTCTGCTGGTGTCATTTCCAGTTTTGTTTCTCGTTCTGTTTCTTAGTGATTGGTATACGGAGTCCAACTCTACATGTTTGTTTATGGAATTCCAGGCTGAGTGCCAGGCTTCCAGGAGCTTCCATGCATGTTTCTATTTGACTTGTCTTAGGATGGATATCAGATCCCAGTCGAATTGGGGTCCTTCATTGTCCATGTATATGAATACAAGTGATAGCTAGTCATGTCTCTTGGCGGCTAGTTGGTGTTCATGTACTTGAATACTCTGAGCAATTTTGATGTCATCTGAAACTTACTCACCTGCCTCCTGAATTCTCATCCAAATAGTTTATATAAACATAAAGCAACTGTGAACCCAGCACCAATTTCTGCAGTCCCGTCTCCTCCTGCCAAGCCAATTTTGTATCCAATTGGTAAGCTATCCCTGAATCCCATGTAATCTAACTTTACTAATCAGTCTACCATGCAGAGCCTTGTCAAAGGCATTTCTGAAATCCATGTCGACACAGTCTACTGTTCTACCCTCAATCGTGGCTTGCATCTTCATGGATCATCTTGACTGACTATTCTGGTTGGAGTACGTGGGTATTCCTGGCTAGATTGCCCATTCCTAATTGCCAGGCAGTTAAGAATCAAGTACATTGGCAATATGTCTGGAGTCACATGTAGGCCAAACTGGGTAAGGATGGTTCTTTTCCTTTCCAAGGTATTAATAGCCAGATGGATGAAGGAGAAGATGCCAAAGTAAACATAGTCTCTTAAAGACTGGGGAAATAATAATAAGGAATAAGAAAATGAAAGAGGAGCTGAATAAATACATTGCATTGGTCTTACAATTGAGGATGCTAATATCGTTCCAAAAATATTAAATAATCAAGCCCAAACTGGTTTGGGAAGTAAACACAACTACTATTGCTCAAGGGAAAAGTCCTATGGAAACAAATAGGGTTAAAAAACCAACAAATCCTCTGAACGTGATAAGTTGCATCCTAGATTTTGAGGAAGTAGCTGCAGAAATAGTGTATGCACTGATACTAATTGTCCCAGAATCCATGGATTCTAGCAAAGGTCCCGGAGGTTTGGAACACTGCCAATGTAACATCAAATTATTGAAAAGGGAGGGAAACAAAAACAGGTAACTATAGGTCATTTATTTTTAACATTTGTCATTGGGAAAATCTTAATAAGGGATGCAATAGTACAGCATTTTAGAAATGCGTCATATAATCAGAGTCCACATGGTTGCCAGAAGGAGAACCTCCTGCTGACAAAGGTATTCAAATTCGTTGAGCTAACAACAAGGATAGATAAAAAGAATGTATGTCTGGCATAAGTGCCTTGGAGGTTGCCCAACTAAACCTTCAAGGTGACTGTGGTAGCAGGTGCACATGACCTGTCGTGTAGTTTGGTCATATGCAACATGGAGGTCCTTCGCAGCATTGATGAGCTGATTTCGCCAGGTCCTCACTGGTTTCTGTGTAAAGATTTCTCAACATCTAGTGTGTTTAGTAAGATATAACTGTTAATTTAAACCAATTAACAGGAATCTTACATGGTAAGATCGGAAGCTGAATGTTAATGAGGTGAGATGGCCATTAACAAGGTGCATCATAACTGGCCTTTCCAGACTTCTTGTACAATTCTGCTTCTAATCCTACCATCGCCAGCATCACATGGGCCCTTAGAAGATTTTGCCCATAGTTCAGCTGCTATGATGGGATTTGAGCCTGTCCCCCCAGAGCATTAGCCTGTGCCTTTAGACCTGTAACCTTACCAGTATCCCCATGATAACATAAAAATATGGGAACAGTTAAAGCTGAATCTTGGAAGCCATTGAAAGCTAGCACATTGCTGAAACAAAATGAAATTAATGTAAGTCAGTATTGAAGTTGCTCACAAATCCAATGGCTTTTGTAATTCTTACCTGAAATATTCTTTCATTAAAACTTAATGCATTTATTATGGGAGAAAATGTAGTTTATTTAGGAAAATTCCAGTATACAATTATTTTAGATTAAAATGTTAGCTCAAATACTATTAATGCTGGGATTGTTGAACAATTAGCATTCTCTCAAGGAGAACAGATTGTGCGTCAACATCAGAACTTTCTTTTGCCAAGTGAAAATAAGATAATGCTGTACATAATATGTTAAGTACTGTGCTTCCTGTAAGGACTCCAAGCAGTTGCAATAGTTTGTTTCCATTGCATTCCATCTGACAATACCATGATGTGTAAAATATCTCTCTTCATTTGGTGACCCACCACCACTGCAGGTGGCTTCGCTGTCATCATCTACGATTTCCACAACTCCAAATGAACCAACCTCTAAACTCTTTCTGTTGGAAGGAACAGTTCACTACATGACAGCTAGCACATGTTCCTGCCACTGCATTGCTAGATTTTCTTATCCCTGCATCATTACATCTGAGAATACATGCATTCAGTGTGCCCACAGTGCCAAACAATTCTCCTTTGCATGAAATTTGCAGATGTGTTAAACCTGCTGTCCACTGCAGGGTGTCCTTTGCATTTGGAATACCAAAAATTGATGAGATGACCACTTTGTCAAACATCCTGAAGCTTTCTGTCACTTGACATTTCAGACCTCTAGCTCTCTCCAACTCAGACCTCTGTTCTTAAACTTATGCACTGTTTTAGATCAGCTTAACACAATCTCAGAGAACAGCAGTTTTTCATTTGTTTAGGTACTTTGCTCCCCTGTGATTATGTTGACTTTAATAATTTAGACTTCAGTTATAGTTTTTCTTCAGGATATGCTTGCATTGTTGATAGCGTATTTGTATTTTCAAGGAGTGTTGCCTGTTGGAGGTGGCACAGTTGGCACTGTAGTACTCAACACCCATGAAGTGTATCTGTTTGTTCTCTGGGGCTAGGATCCTGTACCTTTGCAAAATTCCCTGTTCCCATTTTCACTTGTCTTGCCTCGCAAAAGACACACGTCCCATCCTAACCGCTGCAACAGCACTGGTACATTCTGTGCCTCATTATTTTTGTTTAATGTAACAATGCATTTATGCATTCTAAGAATCATTTTACATTCAACTATTTTCTTTCTCCCCCTCTATCTATTGTAGTGTTCTCCTCATTTCTTCCAGTTTTGGTAAAGGGTCTAGACTGGAAATCTAAACTTGCCTATTCCTCAACAAGTTGCTAATTGATGTGCTGATTTTTTTCCCATTTCTATTTCAAAATTCGTTTTTGTGCTTTTTATGTTTCTTTAATCAATGATCTTTGAAAAGTCATTCTTTTAAAATACCTAGTCAAAATGTCAGAGGCTCCAATACTGCAGCTTGTTTGGGAGTGTTTTTGCTGTGTGGAAAATATAGGGACAGCTAAAGTTCCAAGAATTATTTCTGTTCCTTCGTTTCCTGTGTTTCTGGTCACCCTTGACCTCACTGCTGTGAAAGCACAAATAGCCCTCGTTGGTATCTATAATAGCAACTTGTTCCATGTGCAGATACAGAGTCAGTGTCACTGTTTCACATAGTTGATAAGGAAACATTCAAAGAATGTTCAACAAGCCATCAGCCACATAGTCTGTAGCAACTGTTCCTTCCTTTCTTCCTGTTTAAAAGTAACTTCCTTCAGGGAGAAATGCACCTCAAGGTATGTAACTGCAGAAGTTCCACAGGAAATGGTATCTGTGGTGCTGACAGCTAGTGTTTTTGTCACTTGGCTTGCCAGGCAGTAATGAGCTTCCTGCTGACATAAAAGATGATTTACTGATCTAAATGCCATTTCCGTGAGAAGTTTGTTATAGTTTTCCAGAGGATACTAAAGTTAGCATCTCACAGTTGTCCAGCACATCAGTTACCAAACTGAGACTTATATTTTAAGTGCAATTAGATTTATAAAGATAGAAGTACATTCTTGGTGTTCCTTAGTAAGGCTGATCTTGATATTGCCTGTAATAAATATGATAGTTACTGAATAATGAATACCCTGGTGAAAGGTTATATTATTTTCGGTGAATTTACACTGCAGTATTAAATGCCATGGAACAGTAGGTTTGTGGTTCGATGTATTATATCATTTGTATGAATGGTAAAAATGATTTGTAGTATCTTAAATCTTGTGCTGATGTCAGGCAGATGTTTCAAAGTGAGCATTCTGGCATGTTTATTGGTTGGATAAACCTGATTAGAAAGCTAGATTTTGCATTTTTACCCTTTTAATCTTCAGATCATAGCTGCTTCCTACTCAACCACCGCACTACAATATAAAATTATAGTGGCAATTTTCTTACATTTCGTGACAATATGACTCTTAAACTCCCCAGCTGATAAAGCCATTATTTTGTTGGAAATATTTAAATGAGTGGTTGCAGGAATCTTAGAAAGAAGAGCAGGTGTTGATTCCATGGCTTGTAAAGCCCAGTCCACCATTCAACATGATCATGGCTGATCATTGGCCTCAAATCCACCTCTCTTTCCTACTCCCCCACTGCCACAATTTATTAGTTATAAATGTTGAACTCTGTAGTGAAGTTGATTTTGTTTTACTGAAAATGCATTTAACTGTATTTGGGTTGAAACTGGACAATCTCAGAATTGTTACTGTGTAGAAGTAGGCCATTCAGCCCATGTTTGCACAGCTCTCCGAATGAACATGGTGACAGTGCCATCTCCCTGCCCATTCGCCAAAATAGTGCGTAATATTTCTATTTAAATAATCTAAAGCCCTGTTGAATGCCTCAAACGTATCTGCCTCCAGCAAACTTTTAGGCAAGTCAATGGAAGTCTGGAAACACTATTTCAACAAGGACAAGATGCATTAGGTTGCTACTACTTTAATTCCTTACTGTTCCTCGGATGCTGCCCGAACTGCTGTGCTTTTCCAGCACCACTCTAATCTAGAATCTGGTTTCCATCATCTGCAGTCCTTACCTTGTTGATTGTAAAAGTATTTTTGAATACTTTTGATGACAGTATATTACATTGCAGCTATATAATTTACAAAATAGTTTGTTCAATATAATAGTTCTCAATCTAGGTTTTGTCACCAGTTTTAATCTCATACACTTGATAGACAACTGAGTCAAGACTCCTAATTTGAAATGAGTCCCTGGCATAGTTGCAAGGTTTAAGATGCTACAAATAGTTCACTATTCAAATGAAAGTGTCATAGTTTAGATTTTAAACCTACCTTTCTTTCCACAAAAAAAACAGTTTGATTATATTTTGTGATACATATTCAGGAATATAAAATCTAGGAAAGGTTCCTCCACCCCCATGGAATATAAAAGTGAGATTCACAGACTATTTCTGACCATATGGGCCTGGTAATGAATTAATAAAGTACAAATTTTAAAATCTTATATGGTCTTAATGTGAGAGAAGTGAATGATATATTGGTGCAGCTAAGTATAAAGCTGCATGCAGCAACTTTTAGGGGCAATTGCAAAATATCTGTTCATTTCTTAAATGTCCACTCAAAGTATACTTCCCCTTGTTATTTTGATCTCCTGTTGGCTAGTTAAGTAGTTCTGCAATTTATGAACATGCAAGCACATTATCCTTCCTGTTCAGTTATTTATAGTGTCACTTTTGAGAGTATTTCCTGTTGCAGTATTTCTCATCTTTGACATCCTTCATTTCGCACTGAGGGCAGTGTCTTTATCTTACCTTTTAAGTGTAATTATATTCTGAGTTAGTCACCCTCTTTAAGGAGGTTACTAGGACTTGACTAAATCTACAAATGTATTTGTTCCCTCAAGTGTAGCGGGTATGGTACTAATTTATTTGCATGGTTCCTTTTAGAATATGAGCAGACAAAAACAGAAATTGCTGGAGAAAGTCCGGTCTGGCAGCACCTGTGGGAAGAAAGCAGAGTTAAAGTTTTGAGATAAGACCGTTCCTGAACGGTCACCAGACTCTGTCTCTGTCCTGTCTTCTGTTCTTTGAATTGCTCAGGGTAGTGTCCTAGGCCCAACTGCTGCATCAATGACCCTACCTCTCCATCATAAGGTCAGAAGTGGGGGATTTTTGCTGATGATTGCATAATATTCAGCACCATTCATGGCTCCTCAGATACTGAAAATTAGATTCCCTACAGTGTGGAAACAGGTCCTTCGGCCCAACAAGTTCACACCAACCCTCCAAAGAGCAACTCACCAGACCCATTCCCCTACATTTACCTGACTAATGCATCTAACACTACGGGCAATTTAGCATGGCCAATTCACCTAACCTGCATATCTTTGGACTGTGGGAGGAAACCGGAACACCAGGAGGAAACCCACGCAGATATAGGGAGAATGTGCAAACTCCACAGACAGTTGCCCAATGCGGGTATTGAACCCGAGTCCCTGGCGCTGTGAGGCTACAATGCTAACCACTGAGCCACAGTACCTGAAGCTGACCATGTTTAAATGCAGTGAGGTCTGTACAATTTCTAGGCTCGAGCTGATAAGTGGCAAGTAATGTTCAAGCCACACAAATGCCAGATAATGATCATTCCTACTAAGAGACGATCTAACCATCACCTCGTGATATTGAATGGTGTTAACATCACTGAATCCCCCACTATCAAGATCCTTGGGGGTTACCATTGATCAGAAACTCAACTGGACTCACCACATAAACGTAGTGGCTACAAGAGCAGGTCAGAGGTTAGGAATAATGCAGCAAGTAGTTCACTACCTGACTCCCCAAAGACTGTCCTCCATCTACAAGGCACAAGTCAGGAGTGTGATGAAATACTCGCCACTTGCTTTAATGGGTGCAGTTCCAACAATATTGAAGAAGCTTGACACCACCCAGGACAAAGCAGCTCAGTTGATTATCGTACCGCATCCACAAGCATCTACTCCCTCCATCACCAATGCTCAGTACAGCAGTGTGCACTGTCTACAAGATTCATTGTAGAAATTCACCAAAGATTCTTAGACATCACCTTACAAACCAATAACCACCATCCAGAAGGACAAGGGCAGCAGACAGATGGGAGCACCACCTGCAAACTTACTTCCCAGCAAATCACTACTTGGAAATATATCGGCATTCCTTCACTGTTGTTGGGTCAAACTCCTGGAATTCCCTCCACAACGGCATTGTAGATCAACTTGTAATATGTTGACTGCAGCAGATCAACAGTGCAGCTCGCTACCATATCTCAAAGGTAAGTAGGGACCAGTGATGATTGCTGGCCAGCCAGTGACACCCGGATCCAACAAGTGAATTTTTAAAAAAGGCCTGGCCATGCCATTCCAAACATCCGAAACACATTGCCAACTTACTAAGAAATAACAGTAGTTTTATTAATAAAAAAAAACATGTATTTATAGATGCACTCCATCTCTATCACCTAGAAGAAGATCAGGTGCTTGGGGGCACCACTGTCTGCAATTTCCTCTCTAAATTGCACACCATCCTGACTTAGAAATATATCACTATTCCTTCATTGCCGTTGGATCACAATGGTGGGATTCTTGGCTAGCAGCATTTGCTATGTACCTACGACCGAAGGATTCAGTAGTTCAAGAAGCCAGCTTCACCACTTTTTCCAGGGCAGTCAGGGATGGGCAATGCTAACTTAGCCAGCAATGCCCACATTCCCATGAACAAATAACAAAGAAGATGCAGAAGCGGAGTTAGTCTTGGCTCAGTGGTGACATTAAAGCCCCCTGAGGCAGTATTTTGATCCTATTCAGCCTTTATCAGACAGCAAAGAGGCATTCCAGTCTCTGAATACTGGGCTGACATCTAGTGGGGTGTACTTGCCCAATAGGAATAGAGTAACCCTGGTCGGCAGACCCATAGTTACTTCATGCTGTAATGTTTTGAAGTTGCAGTTTGAATGTGTTCATGTGAAGCTGCCATACTTAGAAGCACAAGTAGATGGAGCTGTACTAAGCAACAGAAAGCATTAAATGATTGCTTAATTTTTTAAAAATCAATATTGTTTATTTGTATAATATTAAATCTTGGTCTGCTTTTGGCTATATTAAGTCCCAAGAACATTATGCATGGCCAAGAACTTCTCAGGTTCACATCCTATCTGTCCAGTTGCAATAGAGTCAAGATCTATCATTGTAACTAGTCAATTTTCATGATAAGGAGTACTAGGTCAGTCAATGACCAGGTTTATGGGCAAATATAGGATTTCGTCACAGTAACAACACACAATGATTTCAAAAAAAGAAATAGCTGGACAAATTCATCAGGTCTGACAGTCACCAGTGCCTCCAAATCATAGTATCTGTGGAGAGATAGCAGAGTCAGCATTTTGTGTCCAATGTCTCTCTTTCCAGCATCTGCAGTTCTTTGCTTTTTTGTTTACAGACTATGATTTATTAGATAAAGAAGTTGAAGAAATAGATTACTTCATCTTTGTAGATAAGAGAATCAGCAAAATACGTAGAAACAACTATTATGATAGTTGTGTTATTGAATATAGCAATCTGCTGCCCTCTGCAGCTTTTTGGAACTGCACTGATTTGGAAACCCAATCATATGTTGAGGTCATACAGAACGTTGGTGAGGCCTCTTCTGGAGTACTGTGCGCAGGTTCTGTTTGCCCTGTTATAGAAAGGATATTATTTAACTGGAGAGGGTTCCGAAAAGATGTTGCCAAAATGGAAGTTTTGAGTTACAAAAATAGATTGGAAAGACTGGGCCTTTTTTCACTGGAGTGTAGGAGGTTAAGGGGTGATCTTACTGAGGTTTATAAAATCATGAGGGGCATTGATAAGATGAATGGCCATGGTCTTTTCCTTGAGGTGGGGGAGTTCAAAACTAGGGCGTGTATTTTTAGGGTGAGAAGAGAAGGAACTCTTTTCACCTTAAAAAGAAACTTTGCTTTAATTTAGTCCAACCTGTCAGAAATAGTGCCATTTAGTTTTCATTGGGCCTGATTTGATTTGATTTGCAATTTCATGAAATATGTAAGGATTAGTGATTCACAGTGGCAATATATCTGTAAACATCACTTGTCTAAGCTGCACCTTTAGAACAAGTAAAACTAGAAACCGTAAAACTGCGAAGTTCGCTGTCCAAACAGTATTTTTCTGAGTAAAATGTCAATGACTGTGCTATCTGAGTTCATTGGCTAGGCACTGAACTGTGAAGAATGGATAGTGCTTAATTATTGCTCAGAAACTCTAGCTACTGTGTCACTACCACACAGTGAGAAGAATCATTTATGCCTGACAGGAAACAATATTAATCAATTACTGACAGATGACAGTGATATCATATTTACAGAAGCTACCAGTTTAATTTCCTGCATGACATCCGGCTGGTAATACTGTGGTAATAGCTTCCTGCACTGATGCATCAAGTTTGCTTTGTGTCTTGTTTTTCTTTTTATTTCTGACTCAGAAGTAATTCCACAAAGTTTACCAGCTATGACTGGCTTAGTCTTTGTTCCTTGGCTTTCTTACTGCTGAAAGAACATGCTTGCATTGTAGTTATTGGCACAGGAATAGATAGTACTGTTTAAGGTCATTATGTACCTCTCATGGTTTAAGAACATCTTTTATGAGGACATTTCTGTAACTAGTTCATATTTTATATTTTTAAACACCTGAGGTAAAAAGTTAATGACCAATAATATTTCAGCATGTTCAGTTTTATAATGTGGAATAAATTGAATATATCTAGCAAGTTTGTATAGTAGAATTTATTTCACTCGCATTTTGGTCAAAACCCAGTATAGGTCCTGATTTGTGTTGGAGCATGTTGAAGACTGGAACAGTGGAATGTCAATTGATCTGTTTCCCAGTTTCCTGTGTTTTCTGCTTTAGAAAGGACTGGGGAGAATAATGGAATAGAATGTTTTTGTAAAAACTCTTCTTTCTTCAATCAGAACAGTTTACTCGTTTTGTCTAGCTCACTAAGCAATACAAAGCATTCGTCTGTGAGACAAAAATGTATGAAATAAATTAGGATTTTAGAACAGTGGACAAATAAATTCATTAATTTTGTTTACTGCGAATCAATATTGAGGTTGTTATTAAAAGGGATATAGACAGCAAGAATAAGGAGTTTATGCTGAACTTGAATGCTGGTTCAATCGCAGCTAAAGTATAATGTTCAGTTCTGGGCAATGCACTTCAAAAGGAATGTGAAGGCATGAGAGAGTGTCCAAGTAAGATTTGCAAGGTTGGTCATAGATTGGAAGCTTCAGTTGCGAAAATAGATTGATGTGGAGGTATTTGGTGTTGGACTGGGGTGGACAAAGTTAAAAATCTCACAACACTAGGTTATAGTCGAGCAGGTTTATTTTGGAAGTACAAGTTTTTGGAGCACTGCTCCTTTGTCAGGTAGCTAGTGGGGCAGGATTATAGGACACAGAATTTATAATAAAAGATCTAAGTATCATAGAAACTGATGTGATGTATTGAACAAACTTAGATTGCTGTTAAGTCTTTAATCATTGAGAGTGGGGATTTCAATTCATTAATATGTAAATCCCAGAACTTATTTTCACATCACAGTCCCCTTAAAACTTAAGGTTTTATATGAAAAATAGGTGGCATCTCAGTTCAAACAATGCATTAAAGGTGTGAGGTTAGAATCTATATCCCAACCTTTGCAGCTTTCTATTTGCAGATACATTCTATTTTGTCCAAAAAGCGCAAAATCTGTAGGCAGTCAGTCCGTATGACATTTTATCAATTCCTACTTTGGAAATAGAACCAGTCTGACTCAAGGTTGGGATACAGACAGACTCTAACCTCAAACCTTTAATCTCAGCCTGAGCTGAGATGTCACCTTTTTTTTTTAATAAAATCTTAAGTTATCTCACGACTGTTCTTGAAAGAATTTCTGGGATTTACATATTAATGAATCGAAACCTGCAACCCCATTCTAAGTGATTAAAGACTAAGCAGCAATCCAGGTTAATTTGTTACATTGCATCAATTATATGACACTTTGATCTTTTACTATAAATTCTGTGTATTATGGTCCTGCCCCACTAGCTACCTGACTTAGGAGCAGTGCTCCGAAAGCTTGTACTTCCAAAACAATCCTGTTTGACTATAACCTAGTGTTGTGTGATTTTTAACTTTGAAGATAGATAGATTGGTAACGATAGGACTGTTTTCAGAAAAGAAGGTTGAGGAGAGATTTGATAGATGAATTCAAAATATGAGGGGTCTGTGTGATGACAGCGTAGAATTTCTCGGCGCTTAAGTGTATATTGAACTTCTAATTCCATTATGTTTTTTTTTCTTAAAAGAGGACTGCTGCAGCTAAAAGATGACTGTAGATAAAAATTCAGTGACTAACAGGATGGTGTGAGCCCATGGAATATCACAGCTGTCCAGAGAAAGGGAAATTTAGAGCAGAATGATTCAAAAGGGCATGAATAATGATAGGCTGATTCCCTTCTCAATAGAAAGCCATTTTCCTATGTATATCACTCTGTTTTATACTTCTAGAGATATATAAACAGATTTTTAAAAACTACAATGCCTTGTCTTTGTGTATTAGTGACCTGACATTTTGGTATGTAGAACATGTGTGGTGTGAAGTTCACACTTTAAGAACAGCCATTAAACACCCCTGCACTGCAGGTAAAAGAGGAAAGTTTTAGCTCAGCCAGCTACCATCAAATGGTACAAGGGGTGGGGGGGAGGGAAGAAAGATCTAACTGCCTCTAAAGCCAAAAATTACAAATTAGGCTGCTCAACTACCAATGTAGACACTACTGTTATGGGCCAGGCCAGACCCCCTCTAAAGCATTTTCAAGAAGATAGCCCAGAACCTAGCTTTTCTAGCTGTTTTAAGCAGGTGTAAATTGGGTATTCCAGGATGATGCAGCTGGCCCAACCACTCAGTTTTAAACAAAACAGAATTTATTTACAGACTACTGAATGAAACACCAACAAAAGAGAACCAAATTTAGAATAACTTACTATGCGAAAACCTATTCAACTCTATCGCAATTTAATGATGCTGTATCAAATACTTGCAACATCCCATAAACCCTCCCTTGGCAAAAAGAAAAGGTGAAATCAAACACCGGTTCTTACAGGAAAAGTGTCAGAGAGAGAGAGACAGCAGGGAGCTACTTTGGGTCCAGCAGCTCCTTTGGGTTCCCAGCTACAACTGGACCAGCAGCTGCAAACAAAAACAGCTTATTAAAACCAAAACAAACCAAACCCTGAACTGGGGGAATTGGCTATTCCCCTTTCATTGTACAAGTGTTTTTAAGAAAACACTTAAAACCGTTTTTTATGTAGCTATTTCCAGACATATCCGAACCTCTGTCTTTGTGAACCCCCCCCCCCCCCCCCCCCCCCCCCCCCCCCCCACAACTCCAAAAGAAAACACTAGGCCAACATAATCTTGTGAAAGGAGCAGCATCGTCACGCTATCACTATACCAGCCAAAATGCAGCTGCAAAGTTCTACTATTTACTCTTCATGATCGACCTTGAGTTCGATCCATCTACTGTTTTTAAAACTTTTTGTTTGGACTCCCATCTTATTCCTAATCTGTCCAAGTTTGTTGTGTTATTGTATCTCATTACATTTGGTAACTAATTAACTAACTCCTTTCTTAATTCAATAAAACCTGGTTAAATTAGCTCTTTTTAAAGCACACATTCACTTGATCTGGGAGAAGCATGTCCAGGGCAAATTAATCTTATGAGCAACTGAGGGGGGTGAGTGAACAAAATGAATAAGTCAGTTCATCCCTTCTCGCCTGGGAATTTAACTATTTGGATTATCCAGTACCAAAATTGGGAGCCTCATCTTGCTCTGTTTGAAACAGGGGACAGAATAAATGGGAAGAAACTATTCCCAGCCATAAACGAATTGAGAATGAGAGCCAACTCATTTAAAATAAATGGCAAAAGAAGGTAAGCAATATGAGAAAATATTTTTTCAGGCAGTGATTAATTACATCTGGCACTCACGATTTCAGGGTATGGTGGAGGCAGATTCAATTGGATTATTCTAAAGGGAATTACATTATTATTTGAAAGTGAAGAATGTAAAAGGTTAAGGGGTCAGTTATCGGGAGAATGTCCCGAAGTGAATTGCTCATTCAGAATGTCATTGAGGACACAATGGACTGAATGGCCGCCTTCTGAGCTATAGCACTTCTGTGAATAGTATAAACTATATTCTTGGCACATGATCTTTTTTCAGGTAGTTTTTTCATCATGAATAGATCTGTTTTATTAATCTGTTCACTTTGAAATTTGGATTGTAAGAACAGATGGGTCACAGATGGAAATGCAATTGATGCGGAGTTGCTAAACTTTCTGTGTAAACAGAGTAAGCTTTGTTGCTTAGTGTCTTTCTTTGCCAGACTTCTCTCAGTGCTGAGATCTGTTTGAAGTTGAACATCATACAGGAAGACAAACGAAGCTAATATCTTTTATGCACATGATATTGGAATGCAGGAATGACATTTTCCTTTTGTTTCCTTTTTTTTGCCAATTGATTGCAGTCAAAAGCAACAGAGTCGCACAGTCCCTCACTGGTAACAAACCAGGTGAACAGTTGTCTGGATCCTTCTCATCGGGTAAGCTCCCATGCAATGGACCCAGCCAGTGGTGACCCTGGTGTAACTAGCACTCTGGAGGACCACACAGGCATCCCACCAACACTTGCCAGCACATTAGGGCACATTGTAGAGCAACTGGATGTTTTAACCCAGGTGAGTGATTGAAAAGGTGAAGGACCTAATAATTGTTTTGCTAATAAGTTTTTCTTACATTTTTCGCTCTAGGAGCATTTCATTGCTGCTTTTTTGCTCCAGTTACATTTTTATCTTTGTGAGTTGCTTGGTCCACTATTTTATCTCATTTATATAAACGGTTTGGATAAGAGTTTAGGAGACTTGTTTAGTAGGTTGCGGATGACACCAAAATTGCTGGTCTCGTTAACAGTGAAGAAGGTAATCCAAGATTGCAAAGAGATTTGGATCATTTGGGCCAATGGGCTGAGGAGTGACGGATGAAGTTTAATTTGGATAAATGTGAGGTATTGCATTTTGGTAAGATGTGCAGGGGTGGGACTTAGACACATGATGGTAGGGCCCTGGGTAGTAGTATTGAACAGAGATACCTAGGGGTTCAGGTACATAGTTCTTTGAAACTTGTGTCACAGATAGATAGGGGGATAAAGAAGGCTTTTAGCACTCATGCCTTCATAGCTCAGACTATTGAGCATAGGAGTTGGGATGTGATGGTGAGGTTGTACAGGACATTGAGGGCACTTTTGGAGTACTGTGTACACTTCTGATCGCCTCTGCTATAGGAAGGATATTATTAAATTGGGGAGGATTCAGAAAAGATTTACCAGGATGTTGCTGGGACTGGAGAGTTTGGGAGGCTTGGATTTTTTCCCTGGACCATAGAAGGTTGAGGGGTGACCTTAAAGAAGTTTAAAACCTTGTGAGAGACATTGATAGGATGAATGGTAAAGGTCTGTTCCCTAGAGTGGGTGAGTTCAAAAACTAGAGGGAATATTTTTAAGGTAAGTGGTGAAAGATTTAAAAAGGACCTGTAGGGCAACCTTTTCACACAGAGGGTGGTTCATGTGTGGAATGGATTACCAGAGGAAGTGGTAGTTGCAGGTACAGCTATAATATTTAAAAGTCATTTGGATAGGTATATAAACAGGAAAAGTTTAGAGGGATATGGGCCAAATGCAGGCAAATGGGGCTATTTTAGTTTGGGAAACTTCGTCAGCACAGGCGAGTTGGAAAGAAGGGTCTATTTCTGTGATGTATAACGCTCTGCTGTCAATGACTCTGAAATCTGAGATTTGAATTTGTTACAATCATAATAATTGCATGGTACCAGTACCTGTTGTTTTTAACTAATTAAAACCAAACTCCTCTTTTTACACAGAGTTAAAGGATAAATTTGCAATAACTTATGTTGATTGCTTCAACACTTGTTCCTTTTCCCTGAAAATTCTTGTTTTACCCTATTAATACCATACCACCAGAATGTGTGAAGTCATTCAAAAATACACAATTATGGGTAGCTTTTCTCATGCTATCATATGCTCTAAAGTACTATCAAACTAACTTAATTTCCTGAGAGAGATGGATAAACGCAGATTAAAATTACAGGGTAAAGCTTGGCTTTTGTAGGCTACAGTCATAGTGCCAAAGAAGCATAGAAAATAGGAGCAGGAGTAGGCCATACTCATACAGCATGGAAACAGGCCCTTTCCCTCAACATGTCCGTGCCAACCAACAAACACCAAACAACACTAATCCCATTTTCCTCCACTTCGTAGTCTACTCTGCTTTGGCATTTTAAGCGCACGTCCAGTTGAGTCTTAAATGTTGCGAGAGTACCTGCCTCCTCAAAAGTTTTAGGCAGCGTGTTCCAAATTTCTGCCAAATGCTGGTTGAAAAAGCATTTCCTCAAATCACTCTAAACCACTTACTTCTCAACTTGTGCCCTCTGTCTTAGATGCATCTGCCATGGGGAAAAGATTCTCACAATCTACTCAGTCTATGTGTATCGTAATTTTAGAAAGATTAGATTAGATTCCTACAGTGTGGAAACAGGCCCTACGGCCCAACAAGTCCACACCGACCCTCCAAAGAGTAACCCACCCAGACCTATTTCCCTCTGACTAATGTACCTAACAGTATGGGCAATTTAGCATGGCCAATTCACCTGACCTGCACATCTTTGGACTGTGGGAGGAAACCAGACCATCCAGACGAAACCCACGTGGACACGGGGAGAATGTGCAAACTCCACATAGTCAGTGGCCCAAGGCTAGAATCTAACCTGGGTCACTGGCACTGTGAGGCAGCAGTGCGAACCACTGAGCCACCGTGCTGTCCCAAGAAATTGAGCTTCAGTGAGCCTGATGTGATCGGAACAAGTAACCTTCTGATCTGGAATCAGACGCGCTACTGTTGCACCACAAGCGCGCAGCCAAATTTTGTATATTAATCAGATCCCCTCCCCTTGGCCACCTATATTCTAAGGAAAACTAATTCAGACTAACCAGTCTTTGATCATAACTCAGCCTTTTCATCCCTGGTAGCCTCCTAGTGAAACTCCACTGCACCCTCTCCAGTACAGCCATGTTGTTCCATTTAGTGTGGTGGCCAGAACTGCACACAGTATTCCATCTGTGACCTTACCAATGTTTGATAAAACTGTATCAAGACTTTCTGGCTCCTATAAGCCCAGCTAACGCAGGCAAGCATCCCATATTGCTTTTCATAACTCTATCTACCTCTACTAACACCAAGATTCCTTTATTCCTCGATACTCCCTAGGGACCTACCATTCATTGTGTAAATCCTTCTCTTATTAGACCTCTAAAATGCATCACCTCACATTTCTCAGGATTAGATTTCATGTGCAAATGCTCTGCCCAGTTTATCAGCTGATCAGTATCAGACTATAGCCTGAGACCATCCTCCTCACTATCAGCAGCACCAATTTTCATGCAAACCTACTAATTATACATCCACATTCATATCCAAGTTATTCATGTACATGACAACTGCAAGGTTCCCAGCACCGATCCCTGTGATAGACTGCTAGTCACAGGATTCCAATCACAAAAATAACCCTCCGCCATCACCCTTTGCCTCCTATTTGCAAGCCAATTTTTTATCCAGTTTGCCAAATTGCCTTGGATCCCTTGCGCTATTACCAGTTGACCAGCCTTCCATGTGGGACTTTGACAAAGACCTTATTGAAATCACATCAACTGCACTACCTTCACCAATATATTTAGTCACCTTTCTAAAAAACTCATTTATATTTAATCCCTCTAACAAATCCATGCTGACTATCCCTGATAAGTCCCTGACTTTCCAAGTGTTGATTCACCCTGTCCCTCAGAAGTTTTCCCTGTAATATCCCTACCACTGACATCAGATGAACTGGTCTGCAATTATCTGGCATATCATTGCTGACCTTCTTCAACAAAAGAACAACATTAGCTTTCCTCAAGTCATCTGGCACTTCATTTTTCACCAATAGAGTTTTGAATATATCTAACAGGATCCCAGCAATCTCCTCCCTTACCTCCCATTTGCAACTCATACATCACCTCAGGTCCAAGGGATTTAGACACCTTTATGCCTGCTAAAACATGCTCCTTATTAAACTTCATTTGTTCTAGAACCTCACCATCCCAGCTGAAATCCACAGTTACAATGTCTTTCTCTTCTTTGAATACAGGTGAGAAATATTCTTTTAAAACTCATCCACATTCTCCACCACCACGTGGAGATTGTCCTTTTGATCTCCAATAGACTCCACTCTTAGAACTTAGAACAATACAGCGCTGAACAGGCCCTTCAGCCCTCAATGTTGCGCCGACCTGTGAACTATTCTCAGCTCGTCCCCCTACATTATCCCCAAATCAGCCATGTGCTTATCTAAGGATTGTTTAAATCTCCCTAAAGTGGCTGAGTTGACTACATTAGCAGGTAGGGCTTTCCACGCCCTTACCACTCTCTGCATAAAGAACCTGCCTCTGACATCTGTCTTAAATCTATCACCCCTCAATTTGTAGTTGTGCCCCCTCGTACAAGATGACGTCATCATCCTGGGGAAAAGACTTTCACTGTCTACCCTATCTAATCCTCTGATCGTCTTGTATGTCTCTATCAAATCCCCCTTTAGCCACCGCCTTTCCAATGAGAACAGACTCAGGTGTCTCAGCCTTTCCTCATAAGACCTTCCCTCCAGACCAGGCAACATCTTGGTAAATCTCCTCTGCACCTTTTCCAATGCTTCCACATCCTTCCTGTAATGGGGCAACCAGAACTGTACACAATATTCCAAGGGTGGCCACACAGCATTTTGTATAGTTGCAGCATGATATTGCGGCTCCGGAACTCAATCCCTCTACCAATGAAACCTAACACACTGTATGCCTTCTTAACAGCACTATCCACCTGGGTGGCAACTTTCAGAGATCTATGCACATGGACTCCAAGCCCCCTCTGCACATCCACACTACAAGAATCTTTCCATTGACCCAGTACTCTGCCTTCCTGTTATTCTTCCCAAAGTGCATCACCTCACATTTAGCTGCACTGAACTCCATTTGCCATCTCTCAGCCCAATTCTACAGTTTATCCAAGTCCCCCTGCAACCTGTAACATTCTTCCAAACTGTCCACTACTCCACCGACTTTAGTGTCATCTGCAAATTTGCTAATCCATCCACCTGTGCCTGTGTCTAAGTCATTTATTCAAATGACAAACAGCAGTGATCCCAAAACAGATCCTTGTAGCACACCACTAGTAACTGGATTCCAGACTGAATATTTTCCATCAACCACCACTCGCTGCCTTCTTTCAGAAAGCCAGTTTCTAATCCAAACTGTTAAATCACCCATGATTCCATGCCTCTGCATTTTCTCCATCAGCCTGCCACGTGGAACCTTATCAAAGGCTTTACTGAAGTCCAAGTATACCATGTCAACTGCCCTACCCTCATTTACATATTTGGTCACCTTCTCAAAAAACTCAATGAGGTTTGTGAGACACGATTTGCCCTTGCCGAAACCATGTTGACTATCTGAAATCAAATTGTTGCTTACTAGATAATAATAATTCTTATCTCTTATAATCTTTTCCAAAACCTTTCCTACAACAGAAGTAAGGCTCACTGGTCTATAATTACCTTTGCTGCCTTTCTTGAACAAGGGCACAACATTTGCAATCCTCCAGTCCTCATGTACTAAACCTGTAGACAATGATGACTCAAATATCAAAGCCAAAGGCTCTGCTATCTCCTTCCTAGCTTCCCAGAGAATCCTCTGATAAATCCCACCTGGCCCAGGAGACTTATCTACTTTCGCTCCTTCTAGAATTGGTAACACCTGTGCGTAACTAACCTCGATCCTTTCTAGTCTAATATCTCGTACGTCATTCTTCTCCTCTATAATATTCTCCAATTCCTGAATGCACACCGACGAGGAATGTTCATTTAGCACCTCCGATCTCTACAGACTCCACACTCAACTTCCCACTCCTGTCTTTGACTGGCCCTATTCCTACCCTAATCATCCTTTTATTCCTCATAGAAAGCTTTAGGGGTCTCCTTTATTCTATTTGCTCAAGACTGCTCGTGTCCTCTCTTTGCTCTTCTTAACTCTCTCTCTTTAAATCCTTCTTAGCTAATCTGTAACTCTCCATCACCTCATCTGTACCATCTTGCTTTATCAACACATAAGCCTCCTTCTTCATCTTAACAAGAGATGCAATTTCTATAGTAAACCATGGTTCCCTTATCTTATCACTTCCTCCCTGCCTGACAGGGACATACCTATCAAGGACACGCAATATATCTGTTCCTTAAACCAGCTCCACGTTCTATTGTCTGCATTCCCTGCATTTTGCTACCCCATTCTATGCATCCTAATTCTTGCCCATTCGCATTATAATTGCCATTACTCTATCGATAACTCTTGACCTGTGGCATGTACCTATCTCTTTCCATCGCTAAACTAAACGTAACTGAATTATGGTCACTCTCTCCAAAGTGCTCACCTATAACTAAATCAAACACCTGGCCTGGTTCATTATCAAACACCAGATTCAGTGTGGCTTCCCCTCTTGTCAGCCCTTCGACATTCTGTGTCTGGAAAACCTCCTGTACACATTGGACAAAAACTGATCCATCCAATGTACTAGAGCTGTAACATTTCCAGTTAATGTTGGGGAAGTTAAAGTCCCTCATAATGACAACCCTGTTCCTTTCATTCCTACTTAGAATAGTTTTGCTAATCTTCACTTCCATCTCCCTGGAACTCTGCGGAGGCCTATTTAAAAAAAAATTCCAAGCAGTGTGACCTCTCCCCTCCTGTTTCTAACCTCAGCCCACGCTACCTCAGTAGACGAGTCCTCATCAAAAGTTCTCTCAGCCACCGCTATACTATTTTGACTAACAAGGCCACGCCTCCCCCTCTTTTACCGCCTTGACTGTTTTTAATGAGCGATCTAAACCCTGGAACCTGCAAAATCCATTCCTCACCCTGCTCTATCCATGTCTCCGAAATGGCCATAACATTGAAGTCCCAGGTACCTATTCATGCTGCAAGCTCACCTACCTTATTTCAGATACTTCTGGTAGTGAAGTAGACACACTTCAAACCAGTTTGCTGTCTGCCAGCACATTCCTGTGACCCTGAAATCCTGTCCCTGTCCTTCCTACTCTCATCCTCCTGTGCACTGCAACTACACCTCCGGTTCTCATCCTGTTTCTCTGCATATACTTTAAAATGCCTTGAGGTTTTCCATAATCTTATAAGCTTGAAAATGTTTTATGACCCTTCTTTGCACTCCTAATTTCTTTTTAAGGACACTGTACACTGTCTGTCCTTTTGAAGGGCTTCCCTATTTTTAATGTGTTGTGCCGACCATAATTCTTCCTTTTCTTTTCAGTATCAAACTCTCGATATCTCTTGACATGTTGGGTTCCCTGGACTTTGTTGCTCTTGCTCTTCAACTGTTCAAGGAAAATACTGTCCTGAACGTTCAGTATACTACTTTGAAAAGGCTCTCACTTTCAAATGTGGACTTACTGCAAGTAGCTGCTCCCAGTCTACATTTGCTAGATCCTACCTAATGATATTGAATTTGGCCTTCCCCTAGTTTAGCCACTTTAACTTACCACTATGCTTATCCCTTTCCATAATTACTTTGAAACTTCGAGTTCTGGTCACTAACCCCAAAATGCTCGCCTGCTTAAACTTCAATCACTTGACCAACTTCATTCCCTAGGATTAGTACTACCTAGGACTATCTACATACTGGCACAAAAATGCACTTTAAAAATTCCACCCGGTCTAATTCTTTAATACTAAGACAATGCCAGTTAATGATAGCAAAGTTGAAATCCCCTACAACTACAGCCCTATTGCTCTTGCACCTTTCTATGATTTGCCTATGCATCTGCTACTCTGTTTCCCTCTGACTGTTGGAAGGCCTGTAGTATAGTCAAAGTAATCACCTTTTTCTTTTATTACTGAGCTTTACCCACACGGTTTCCTATGAAGAGCCTTCTAGGATATTCTACAGTGACGGTTTCCTTTATCAATGACGTTAAATTGTTACATAAATACCATTCAGTGATTTTCAGGCTTCAGGGATTTTGTAATCCAGTAACTGTGCTGGATTTCTGTGGTAACATCCAGGTTTACTTTGCTCACTGATCATTGAAGCAGATTTGGCTCCGCAGGTTTTGGAAATCCGAGCTTCGAAACAATTAAAGTTGTAATTCTGCTGCTATTGACTCTGGTCTGTGTTATTACCAAGGTGGTTTCCACACGACTAGGATTTTGGTTAATATTGCAGATTTGCTTTCTGTAGCAGGTCAGGTGACAGTTCATGCTTTTTCAGTCCAGTGCTTCCATTACGAAGCAACTGCTTAATGCAATGTAAAGTGACAAACCTAAAGCTTAATCAATTTTGTGCAGGATTAAAGTTTAAGGTTGCTTCAGGTTACTTTGACAGGCAAGGGAAAGGAAAATGACTGAATTGCATTTATGTAACAATTTAACACACACTGTCATAGAGATGTACAACACGGAAACAGATCCTTTGGTCCAATGAGTCCATGCTGACGAGATATCTTAAATTAATCTAGTCCCATGTGCCAGCATTTGGCACATGTCCCTCTAAGCTCTTCGTTTTCATATACACATCCAGATGCTTTTTAAATGTTGTAATTGTATCAGCCTCCTCCATTTCCTCTGGCAGCGCATTCCATACATGCACTACCCTCTATGAAGAAGTTGCCCGTTAGGTCTCTTTTAAATCTTGCCCTCTTATCTTAAATCTATGTTCTTTTAGTTTTCAATTCTCTCACCTCAGAAAATGCCTTGTCTATTCACCCTATCCATGTCCCTCATGATTTTATGAACCTCTGTAAGGTCACCCTTCAGCCTTTGATGCTCCAGGGAAAATAGCCCCAGCCTATTCAGCCTCTCCTTTTAGCTCAAACCCTCCAACCTTGGCAACATCCTTGTAAATCTTTTCTGAATCCTTTGAAGTTTCACAACATCCTTCCTATAGCAGGGAGTCCAGAATTGCACACAATATTCCAAAAGTGGTCGAACCAATACCCTGTATAGCCGCTATATGACCACCCAATTCCTATACTAAATACACTGACCAATAAAGGCAAGCATACGAAACACCGCTTTCACTGTCCTATCTCCCACCCACTTTCAAGGAACTATGAACCTGCACTCCAAGGTCTGTTTGTTCAGCAACACTCCCCAGGAGCTTACCGTTAAGTGTACAAGTCCTGCTCTGATTTGTCCCGTTGTACTCTGAGGTAACCTTCTTCGCTGTCCACTTCACCTGCAATTTTGATATCATCTGCGAACTTACTAACCATACCTTCTATGTTCATATCCAAATCATTTAAATAAATGATAAAAAGCAGTGGAGCCAGCATGGATCTATGTGGCACATCACTGGTCATGCTTTCTTCACAGGCCTCCAGTCTGAGAAGCAACCATCCACCACCAACCTCTGTCTTCTATCTTCAAGTCAGTTCTGTATCCAAATGGCTAATTCTCTAAGATTGCAAAGCAGCAACTTAAGTTTTGATTAAATTTACAACAGAGGAAGAGAAACAGCTCAAAGCACTGTAAGGAATAGATCTTAAGCAAAATCTCAAGCATTTCTGTTTCAGGCTAAGTGGAAATGTTGAGAAAAATAATTCAAAGATTATGTGAGAAAGTCAATGCTGGGGCAGTAGCAGGGTCCTAGGAGTAGCCTGGTTCTCACAGTAGCTGACATCTGTTTCAAATGGGAGGGAAACTATTGACAAGGTCACCCTGCCTGTCTTGTGAGCGTAAGAGTCAAGCAGGAAGTGTGGAATTGGAGTAATGTGTAGGGTCACTTCCCTAGAATAATGTAATGAACTACATGGATTTTGTTTTACAGCAATCCAAGAATTTGAATTGTTATTCTGTGATATCTGTTGATCAATTTATTTAACTTAATTTTGTAAGTTGTCAAGTGGGATTTGAACTCACCTCTGAACTTATACAGTAGTGCCATCACCATCAAACTACCTATCTTGATATATGATAAAATTGGCAATCAATTTTATTAAAGCAGGATGCAGTATCACATACCACAAAAGGAGCTCATTGACCCATTCTGTCTATTCTGGTTCTCTAAGGACTATATGTACATTCTATTCTTCACAAAGCTACAATGTTGAATGGCTTAGATTAATCAGTTTTCTACTGCCGCTAATTGAACCTGCTCAATTCAAGTTTTTCATTCAGTGTCTGTGATTCTGCCGACCCCACTTTTCCTTTTCAGGTACAGTTCCACTCACAGTTGCAGATAGCCAGTTAATGGTCTGTGGCTTTAAACATTGAATTTTTAGTTTGAGGAATTATCATTTAACTGTAGAAAATAAGAAATCTAATTGCAGTACAAGGAAGCATTAAAGCAACCTTAAAAGGCTTGAGTCATTTTGCCTTAAGAGGTTACCAGCGAGAAAGATAAGATCATGAATGGCAAATGCATTTGTTGAGCTGGAGACATGTAGTCTTAATTTGCAGTAATAGCAGTCCAGCTTATTTTGAGAGTTAAAGCCTAAGTTGTTCAAATCAGAAAGGCTGTAAAACCTATTTGCTTTGTCAAATCAAAGAGTAAATTGTAAATAAGTAATGATAGCTCAGACAAGCTATTCCATTCTGGAAATATGTGAAGCTTAAGTAGGTGCTCTGGTTTAAATTTATCTCTGTTTTGGAGAGGAGTCTGCTGCAGTTTGGATTTGCAAAAGTGCTAAAGCCTAAGAAATTGCCAGGTAGGCCACAGATTACTGAAGTTAGAGCTGCACAAAAGTCTTGACATAAAAAAATGAAAATGAGCCTTGGTATCCATTGTTAGTTCACAGCAGCTGAGAGTGGGGAGAGGGAAACTCAAGCATATTTGCTTGATGCAGCTGAGAAACATGGAAGTTTTCAGAATTTTGGTGACACTTTGAAAAAACTAACTGACTGGAGGAATAAGGATTCTGGGTAATCCAAGATGGAGGACGGGTATTATTTCTGGCTGTAACGGGCTGCTCCTTTTTTGAGGGATTTTAAGTATTGAAGGTGATGTCCTCGAATTCCAGGAGCAGCAATTACTGTTTTATATGCTGTTGCATTATTTTGGAACTTTTGAGAAAAGAAAAGTCAAAACTACTGCACTTTTAAAAGGGAGAGGAACAGACAAAGGTAGCACATGGTCTGTGCAGGAGAGAGAGAGAGAGAGAGAGAGAAAGGAACCCACACTACTAAATGACACAGTTACTTGCATTGTTGTTTGAATTCATGCATTGCTGGACTTCAAAGTGCAACTAGGAAAATTAACAAACAGTGAAATTCACAAGTGATCTTAGAGAACCTGTTTGGGAGATGTCACAGCACAGAAACAGATAAGTGAATAGTTTTAAGTGTAGCCTTGCTGTAAGTCTGCAGTAGTGAGTAGAGTGGGTTCTTGCTTGATTATATATTTTATTGCGATATGTCTCTTGATTAAACTTAAAAATATAAGCCATAAGTATTACGTTACCCTGGAGCAGTGTTTTGTAGAGGAAAAAGACAATGCCATTTTCTGGATCTGCAGATTGGAAGAATCAAAATGGCCTTTAGTAGAGTGATCTGCTCGTCATGTCAGATCTGGGAGTTTATGTTACTGAGGATTATATCTGCAATAAATGCTGTTGGTTGCGAATCCTATCGGATCAAATGATTGCCTCTAACTGTCATTCCAACCAATGTGGAATTTACAAGAGGAAGGGGATGTGATTGATGGCAGGTACAGGAAGGAAGAAAAGTAGCAGATACAGTCACATAGATGGGTTAACTCCAGGAAAGGTAAGAGAGGTAGGCAGCTAGTGCAGGAGTCTTCTGTGACTATTCCCATTTCGAACAAGTATGCTGTTTTGGAAATTGTAGGGCGTTATGGATTCTCAGGAGAATCCAACACGAACAGCCAAGTTTCTGGTTTTGAGACTGGCTGTAGTGAAATGAGGGGTATGTCGGGTTCCAAGCGATCGACTGTGTTAGGGAACTCTCTAGTCCGAGGTACAGACAGATGTTTCTGTGGCCCATAGCGAAAAATCCGAATGGTGTGTTGTCTCCCTGGTGCCAGGATCAAGAATGTCTGAGAGGATGTAGAATGTCCTCAAGGGGGAGAGGGCTTAGAAGAGGTTATTGTACACATTGGAACCAATGACAAAGGAAGGCAGAAGGATGAGATTCTGAAGGGTGAAAATAAGAGAGTTAGGCAGGAATTTTAAAAGGAGGTCTTCAAGTAGTAATATCTGGATTACTCCAGTGCAACGAGCTAGTGAGGGTAGGAAGAGGAGAATAGAGCAGATGAATGCATGGCTGAGGAGCTGATATATGGGAAAAGGATTCACAGTTTTGGATCATTGGAATCTCTTCTGGGATAGAAACGACCTGTACAAGAAGGATTGCACCTGAACTGGAAGGAGGCTAATATACTGGCAGGGAGATTTGCTAGGGCTGCTTGGGAGGATTTAAACAAGTAAGGTGGGGAGAGGTGGAACCCAGGGAGATAGTGAGGGAAGAGATCAATCTGAGACCGGTATAGTTGGGAAAGGGAGCGAGTCAGTCAGGACAGGTAGGGACAAAGCAGAGAATAAGGTAGGACTGATGAATTAAACTGCAATTATTTCAATGCAAGAGGCCTAACAGGGAAAGCAGATGAATTCAGGGCATGGTTAGGAACATGGGACTGGGGTGTAATAGCAATTACAGAAACATGGCAGAGAAAGGGACAGGACTGACAGCTATTGTTCCAAATGCAAATGCTGCAGGAATGACAGAAAGGGAGGCAAGAGAGAAGGGGGAGTGGCATTTTTGATAGTATTACAGGTGTACTGAGGGAGAATACTCCCAGAAATACATCCAAGGAAGTTATTTGGTTGGAACTGAGAAATAAGAAAGGGATGCTCACCTTATCGGGATTGTATTATAGACCCCTGTTAGTCGGAGGGAAATTGAGAAACAAATTTGTAAGGAGATCTCAGTTATCTGTAAGAATACTAGGGTGGTTAAGGTAGGGGTTTTAACTTTCCAAACATAGACTGGGACTGCCATAAGTGTTAAGGGTTTAGATGGAAAGGAATTTGTTAAGACAATTTTGTGATTCAGTATGTGGATGTACATGCTAGACAAAGTGCAAAACTTGACCTACTTTTGGGAAATAAGGCAGGGTGGGTGACTGAGGTGTCAGTGGGGAGCACTTTGGGGCCAGTGACCATAATTACTTAGATTACTTGGATTACATAGTGTGGAAACAGGCCTTTCAGCCCAACAAGTCCACACCAACCCGCCAAAGCGCAACCCACCCATACTCCTACACCTAATACCATGGACAATTTAGCATGGTCAGTTCACCTGACCTGCACATCTTTGGACTGTGGGAAGAAACCGGAGCACCTGGTGGAAACCCACGCAGACACTGGGAGAATGTGCAAACTCTACACAGTCAGTTGTCTGAGGCAGGAATTGAACCCGGGTCCCTGGTGCTGTGAGGCAGCAGTGCTAACCACTGTGCCACCGTGCCGCCTATTAGATTCTATTTCATTTAAAATAGTCATGGGAAAGGATGGACCAGATCTAAAAATTGAAGTTCTAAATTGGAGAAAGGCCAGTTTTGACGGTATTAGGCAAGAATTTTCAAAAGGTGATTGGGCGGATATGTTCACAGGTAAAGGGACAACTGGAAAATGGGAAGCTTTTAGAAATGAGATAACGAGAGTCCAGAGACAATATATTCCTGTTAGGGTGAAAGGAAAGGCTGTTGGGTGTGTGGAATGCTAGATGACCGGAGAAATTGAGGGTTTGGTTAAGAAAAAGGAGGAACCATATGTCAGGTCGACAGGATAAATCGAGTGAATCCTTAGGAGTATACTTAAGAGGGAAATCAGGACGGCAAAAGGGGGACATGAGATAGCTTTGGCAAATAGAGTTAAGGAGAATCCAAAGGGTTTTTACAAATACATTAAGGACAAAAGGGTAACTAGAGAGAGAATAGGGGCCCTGAAAGATCAGCAAAGCAGCCTTTGTGTGGAGTTGCAGGAGATGGGGGAGACACTAAACGAGTATTTTGCATCAGTGTTTACTTTGGAAGAGGACATGGGAGATACAGAATATAGGGAAATAGATGGTGACATCTTGAAAAATGTCCATATTTAAAGAGGAGGAAGTGCTGGATGTCTTGAAACGCATAAAAGTGGATAAATCCCCAGGACCTGATCCTGGTATACTCTAGAACTCTGGAAAGCTAGGGACGTGATGTGCTGGGCCTCTTACTGAGACATTTGGATCATTGACAGTCACAGTGAGGTGCCGGAAGAGTGGAGGTTGGCAGGAACTTGTACACTTAATGGTAACGTCCTAGGGAGTGTTGCTGAACAAAGAGACCTTGGAAGGCAGGTTCACTGCTCCTTGAAAGTGGAGTTGCAGATAGGATAGTGAAGGCAGCGTTTGGTATGTTTTCCTTGGTCGTTGGGAAGCCATGTTGTGGCTGTACAGGACATTGATTAGGCCACTTTTGGAATATTGCATGGGGTTCCTATTGGAAGGATGTTGTGAAACTTGAAAGGGTTCAGAAAAAATTGACAAGGATGTTGCCAGGGTTGGAGGATTTGAGCTATAAGGAGAGATTGAATAGGCTAGAGCTGTTTTCCCTGGAGCCTCAGAGGCTGAGGGGTGACTTTATAGAGGTTTATAAAATCATGAGGGGCATGGATTGGGTGAATAGACAAGGTCTTTCCCCTGGGGTGAGGGAGCCCAGAACTAGACGGTATAGTTTTAGGTTGAGAGGGAAAAGATGTAAAAGAGACAGAAGGGGCAACTTTTTCACGCAGAGGGTGTTACATGTGTGGAATGGATTCTCAGAGGAAGTTGTGGAGGCTAGTACAATTACAACATCTAAAAGACATCTGGATGGGTATATGAATAGGAAGGGTTTGGAGGGATATAGGCCGGGTGCTATACAGGACTAGATTGGGTTGGGATATCTTTTCGGCATGGACAAGTTGGAAGAAAGGGTCTGTTTCCATGCTGTACATCTTTATGACTCTGACTGATAAAACTTGAAATTGTGCCACTAGTTAAATATTTCAGGGAAGTCTCAAGAGACCAGGGAACCTCTGACTCGGGAAAATAGATTGACCCACAAAGATAAAACAGTCATTGAGGCAGTCTAAGTCAAGAAGCTTTGAGAATGCTTCCAAAACTAGATCCTCAAAAGTGAAGAATGCCGTGCAAAGACGACAGTTTTAATGAGATCTGATGACTTGGAACATATTACACTTAGGTGGGATCTGTTTTAACTGTATTGGTCATTTAAAGTTCCGTCATGGGAAAGTCAACCATAGTTTGTCAGTTAATTTATATTCACATCATAATAATTGTGGATATTTGAGTACAGGTTGTATAGAAATTGGAGATCATTTTGCTTTGCTAACTGTATAGTAAACTTTTATTTATGCAAAATCATGGAATCCTTGTGGCTTTGCTTTCTGTCTGAGTATCTGTAATCTTGAACTTTGTTTACTTTAAATAAGAATCGTTACTGGTCCCTAACTCGATCCTAACATAAATTTAGGACTCTAGTAGCGTTTGGGGCAGAGGTGATCTGTACAAGAGAGACAGATTGCACCTGAACTGGAGGGTAACACATATCCTGTCAGGGAGGTTTGCTAGTGCTACTTCGGAGGATTTAAACTGAAGTGGAAAGGGAATGGGAACCAGAGCAGCAGATCATCTAGTGATGGGATTGAGGGGAAGATGATTGTTACGGCCAGTAAATCAGAAAGAAAGGACAGGCAGAGACAGTTAAATAAACACAATGGTGCTAATGGGCTAAAGTGTGTTTATTTCACTGCAAGGAGTATTAAATGTGAGGCAGATGAGCTTCGAGCCTGGATCAGTACATGGGGCTATGATGTTCTGGCCATTATACAGATTTGGCTGAGAGAGATACAGGACTGGCTGTTCTACGTTTCAGGGTTTTAGTTGTTTTAGACAAAATAGAGAGAAGGGTAAAAGAGGTGGAGGAATTGCATTAGTAATCGGGAGAAATGTTCCACTCAGAGAGGACATGCTGGAGGGCTCATCCGTTGCAGCAATATGGGTAGAACTCAAAAATAAGATGGGTGCAATCACTCTGATTGCATTATATTATAGGCCTCCTAGCAGCCACTGAGAGATTGAGGAACAAATATGTGGGTAGATTATGGAAAGATGCAACAACCACAGAGTTGTTACAGTAGGTGACTTTAACTTTCCCAGTATTGACTAGGACTCCCTTAGAGCTAGAGGTTTAGTGCAGAATTTAAGTGCATACAAGAGTTTCTTGAAACAGTACGTGGATAGTATAATTAGAGGTGCCACACTGTATCTTATATTGGCTAATGAGACTGGCCAGGTGACTGACCTTTGTGGGAGAGCATTTTGGTAACAGTGATCACAACTCTTTAAGGTTTTTAAGATAGCTATGAACAGGGATAAGTCAGGATCTTGCGGGAAGATACTAGATTGAGGAAGGGCAAATTACATCAGCGTTAGGCAGGAACTAGAGAATATTAATTGGGAGCAGCTGATATCAGGCAAGTCCATATTTGACATGTGGGACTTGTTCAAAGATCTGGGGAGAGTTCAAGACCAACATATTCCCATAAGGAGGAAGGATAGCACTAGCAACGTAAGGGACCCTTGGTTAATGAGGGAAGTTGTGAATTTAGTCAAAAAGGAAAAAGAAGCAAAGGTTTAGGAAGCTAAAATCAGACAGGACCCATGTGGAATGAAAGCAGGAAAATACTCGAGCAAGAAATTAGGAGAGCAAGAAAGGGCCATGAAATGACCTTGGCCAATAGGGTTAAAGAGAATCCTGAGGCATTCTGTAGATACATTACAAACAAGATGATAACTAGGGAGAAGGTAAAGAAGATTCCAAGATAGAGAAGAGAACTTGTGCTTGGAGGCAGAGAATGTTGTGAGATCATAAATGAGTATTTTGTGTCAGTATTCACCCAGGCAGAGGATATGGAGGATAATGAGATTTGTGTGGGGCATGCTAATATGCTAGAGAATTTTGAGATCAAGAAAGAAGTGGTGTTGAATCTCTTGAAGGCCATCAAGGTGGATAGCTTTCCAGGGCCCAATGGGATCTACTCCAGGTTTTGAGAGCGGCACGAGAGGAGATTGATGGGAAATTGACCAAGATCTTTGAATCCTCGCTAACCACTGGAGAGGTCCCAGAGGACTGGCAGGTAGCTAACGTTGTTCCTCTGTTCAAGAAGGGAAATAGGGATAATCTAGAAAACTATAGACCGGTGAGTATCACATCAGTGGTTGGGAAGGTGTTGGAGAGAATTCTTAGGGATAGGATTTATGAGCATTTGGAAAAGAATGGCCTCATTAGGGACAGTCATTATGGCTTTATGCAGGGCAGATCATGCCTTACTAACTTGATAGAATTTTTCAAGGAGGTGACGAAGATGATCAGTGAGGGTAGAGCAGTGGATGTTGCTTACCTGGATTTTGGTAAGGCTTTCAACAAGATTCCTAATGGTAGGCTCATCCAGAAGATTAAGGTGCATGGGATCCATAGTGGCTTGGCCGTATTCAGAACTGATTTGCCCAAAGATGACAGAGGGTAGCATTTTTTCTGGCTGGAGGTCTATGAATAGTGGTGTTATTCCAGGATCTATACTGGGACCTCTGCTGTTTGCAATACATACAAATTACTTAGATAAAAATGTAAATGAGTGGGTCAGTAAGTTTTGCAGACAATGCAAAGATCAGTGGAGTTGTGGACAGCTTAGAAGGTTGTCAAAGGATACAACAGGATATAGATCATTTGCAGATGTGAGTGGAGAAATGGTAGGTGGAGTTTAATCCAGGTAAGTGTGAAGTGCGGCACTTTGGAAGATCAAATGTCAAGAAAAATATACAGTTAAATGGCAGGACCCTGAACAGTATTGATGTACAGAAGGATCTTGGGGTTCAGGTTCCTAGCTCCCTGGAAGTAGCCAAGATAGGGTGATAAAGAAGGCTTATAGCATGATTGCCTTCATTTATTGGGGAATTTAGTACAAGAGTCGGGATGTCATGTTGCATCTTTATCAGACTTTGGTTATGCCACACTTTGAGTACTGTGCTCAATTCTGGTTGCCATATTAATGGAAGGATGTGGTGGCTTTGGAGAATGTGCAGAAGAGATTTCCCAGGAAGCTGCCTGGATTAGAGAGCTATAAGGAGAGGCTAGAAAAACTCGTGTTGTTTTCTCTTCAGCAGCAGAGGTTGAGAGGAGGCTTGATAGAAGTCTATAATATTATGAGATGCGTAGATAGGGTGGACGGTCAGATCTTTTTCCCACCGGTAAAATGTCTAATACTAAGGGGCATGCATTTAAGGTTAGAGGGAGAGTTCAAGGGAGACATGAGAGGCCGGTTTTTTAGAGTGGTAGGCGTCAGGAACTTTACTGCTAGGAGTAGTGATGGAGGCAGATACAATAGAGGGATTTAAGGGATCACTAGGTAAGCACGTATATGTATCTTGAGAGTTCTTATACTCCACAACCACCTGATGAAGGAGCAACACTCCAAAAACTAGTGCTTCCAAATAAACCTGTTGGACTATAACCTGGTGTTGTGTGATTTTTAACTTTGTACACCCCAGTCCAGCACCGGCATCTCCAAATCACGAATATGCAAGGTATGGAGGGATATGAACCAAGAGCAGACAGAAGGGATTTGTTTCATTTGGCATCATGGTTGGCACAGCATCGTGGGCCAAAGGGCCAGTTCTTGTGCAGTAGTTCTATATATAACATGACGCAAGTGCAGATTCCCATAATGTCAAATCAATCTAGTTTCTTTACTTTTATTTTTCATTAGAAGGAATGTTAGTGCTGCTGAAGTCTGGAAATTATTCTTGCACAACTTTTAGCAACCCCATGTTATATTTGTTGTGGTGGTGAGATAGCAATCTTTTTGAGGGACACAACTTTGAGTTTGTCAGTGCCTCTACGTGACCTTTGTAAAGATGGCAGGAGGTGTTTCCTGGACGCAGGAGGTGTTTCCTGGACACACGAGAAGCTGTGTACTCCAGGAAAAGCTCTTCAATAGTTTGGAAGAGTGTGCATGTACCACATTTCATTGCAAGCAAAAAAGGAATGGTAATGAATCCTATACTGATGACAATATCACGATGTGGAAAGGAACCACAGAGAGCTGACTAGGGAATGAGATGGGTGATTCCTAGTCACATTTAAGGAGTCGATAATTGGTGAAGAAATTACCTGTGGGAATATCTTTTTGTAGCTAAGGAGCTGCTAATTGACAAGACTGTTACTTCAGTGGTAGCTACAAACCTGGAAAACAAAGTGACAGCTAGCACATTGCAAGTAGTGAATTAAGGATAAATGCAAATATATGATCTACCTTGCAGTATCCTAGAGCCTGGAAGCTGTCCCTGCACAGCCTTCTGGTACCCCAGATTAAATTCGATAGATTTGTTGTGGTAGTCACTAGAGGTCTCGTTGAGGGAAGAAAATGGGCATCCAGCAACTTTATTTTGAGTTTGAATCTGCAAAGTCATAGCCGTTACCAATGTTTTACATAGTAAGAGTAAAGATGCAAGGCAATGTAGTTTGTGCACTTTCTCTTTAAGTGCAGGACATGAGTTAACATTTTAGTACTGACTAGTCAGAGGTGCAATCTTTAGGGTGTGACATTAAACTGAGACGCTATCTGCCATCTTGGGTGGATGCAAAAAGATCTTTTGCCACTATTTTACAGCAGTATACTTTGCTTTTCCCTTTGTATTGCAGTCATCAGGACTGACTTAAGAGTTTCAACAGTACTCAAGTTCTATACTGCCATGAAAAGTTCATCCCACAGGCGACTGACTGTGTGGAGTTTGCACATTCTCCCAGTGTCTGGGTGGATTGCTCTTCGGCGGGTCGGTGTGGACTTGTTGGGCCGAAGGGCCTGTTTCCACACTGTAAGTAATCTCATCTAATAATCTTGTATTGAGTAAATATTTTTATAATTGAGCAGATAGGAGTCATTTTCATCACCTGTACATTTCCTCCTTACAGAAGATAAATATTCTTTGAATATTCATTGTTGTCATAAGCATAAATTGCAGTTAAATCTCTATTATTTTACTTCATGGATTTTCAATTATTTTATAAATTCATTGACTTTGTTAGTCAACGGACAGGGAATATTGTTGAAACTCACTCTGTTGTTGCTAGCCTTACTCAGAACATGATGAAAGAAATCCAGAGCTAGTATCTCTTACCATCTCACACTGCAGTGACATAAAGGAGCTTGAATCCTTATTGCACTTTCCATAATTTCATAGGATTGCAAAGTCTTGCTGGCCAATAAAACACTCCTGAATTGAAGTCTCGGTTGTAACATCGAGAAATGAGCTCATTTCCACGCAGCCAAGGCCTCTCAAACAGTACTGAAACAGTTTAGGTGGTGTGTTTAAGTGATGAACATTGATCAGGACATGGGGAGAACCATTTTGCTGTTCAGATAATATAGGATTTTATAATATCCAAAACTACTTGTCTTTCAGATGGGACGGTAAACCGAGACCCCAATGACAGTATCAAGCAATTCAGTACTGTATTTAAATACCAGATAAACTAGTTGTTTTAGAATAGATCTGATTGTATAACTGTAACATCCCTACCTCTGTGCCAGAAGTTCTGGGTTTAAGTACCATTTCTGGATTTGATGTTCACAAAATGTGCATGCATAAAGTGGCCGAGTGTCAGCCTATAAATCCTATCAATACAACTGATGACAAGAGGTATGAGTAGAAGGGTTTCTTGGACAGACATCCTACAGAAACCAATGGCAGACCACTGTTAGGTTTGCCAAACATAACCACAAACAACCCAATGGAAGTCCGTGGTCACTAATGCTCTCATTGAGCTGGTGCCTGAAAGAGAGAGAGAATATAATCTGGAATTGCCCTCAAGATCCTCACCTCTGAGTCAGAGCTATCTCTGTGCCAAAGCTGCCATCTTAAACATATCTAAACATGTTTAACTGATCTAAATCTAGATATTGCCACGAGTGGATTGACTCTTGCAAATGAACTCAGGATATTAATTTATTGACGTGACTAAGAGATAGCCAGTCAAATTTGTCAAAATATAGTCAAAGCTGATCAAGGACCCTGAATTCAGTTCTTTTTTTTAAAACTGGACTGCACATTTTTCAGGGTGAAAGTGAGGTCTGCAGATGCTGGAGATCAGAGCTGAAAATGTGTTGCTGGAAAAGCGCAGCAGGTCAGGCAGCATCCAAAGAGCAGAAGATTCGACGTTTCGGGCATAAGCCCTTCTTCCTGAAGAAGGGCTTATGCCGGAAACGTTGAATCTTCTGCTCCTTGGATGCTGCTTGACCTGCTGTGCTTTTCCAGCAACACATTTTCAGCTCTGCACATTTTTCAGTTTGCTAAAAAGTTATTCTTGCTCAGCAACAAATGTTAAAACAGAAAAACAGAAATTGCTGGAGAAATGCAGCAACTCTGGCAGCATCTGTCCAATGATCCTTCATCAGAACTGTTCTGTTCTGAAGCATTAGCTCAACATGTTAACTCTGTACTCTCTCCACAGATACTGCCAGACCTGCTGAGTTTCTCCAGCAATTTCTGTTTTTGCATCTGCAATTCTTTGTTTTATTTTGACTTTTAAACAGCTTGCAGTAACTCAAAAGTAAAGATATAAAAAATGAGTTTTTGAAAGCAGTATTTAAGGTCTGAAATTGTTTTTGTCTGTAAATAGTAGACTATTAACATAGCATTCATTATAAGAGTGCTATTTCAGTTAAAATCCTAACTTAGGTATACTCTTCTTTGATTAATAATAAGTTGTAATTTTTTTTTAAGTCCATACCACAAACTCATTACAGTAGACAGCCCAGATAGCATAGCCTTTGGCTTTAAGATCAAAGAAAAATAGACCTGTTGCCATTTTCCAATTGTAGATACAACTGGAAAAGAAAGATTTACTATGTGCCCATGTCTGAAAATATCGTTGTGAATTTGTAACTTGTAGTTTCTTACTCTTAAACTATTGAACTAGTTTGATATTTCTTTGTTGGCAACTTATTTGTCTCATTCCCAAATATATGGGTCCGAGTCTCTTACCTGTCATCAGGAGTTCATTGATCTAGTGTATGAAATATTCTTAAATGGAAATCTGTTTGTTTTCTCTTCCTTCCAATTTCTCAGGAGACATTAGTGTCAATATTGCCTGGTACAAAACAACAAGCTGCTTAAACTTTAACTTGGACGAAAAGATGCATTGTCATATGGTAGAAACAGCAACAAAAAGCTGGACTATGAAATATGGAGGGATTTGTTCATTTTCGGCAATCAAACTTTAGGAAAGGTGTTAAGAGCTTGGAGAGGGTATAAGAGATTTGTTGGAAAAGTTTTCATGGATGAAACCCTTCAGTTGTATGGGGGAGATTGGAGAAGTTGAGGTTCTCTTTCATAAAGCTGAGAAGGTTCACGGGAAATTTGATGAAGCTGTTTAAAAATGTTGTTTCAGAAGAATAAAAGACTGTGTTTCTTAAGACAGGAGAGTCAGTAATCAGAGGTCCCTGACGCGTCGGAGGTTAGAGGTGACCTTAGCGGTTTATAAAGTCATCATGAGCATGGATAGGGTAAATAGATAAGGCCTTTTCCCAGGGGTGGAGGAATCCAAAACTGGAGGGCAGAGGTTTAGGGTGAGAGGGGAAAGATATAAAAGGGGCCTAAGGGGCAACCTTTCCGCACAGAGGGTGGGATCTATGTTGAGTTAGTTGCCAGACGAAGTGGTGGAGGGTGGTACAATTACATTTTTTAAAAGGCATCTGGATGGGTACATGAATAAGAAGGGTTTAGAGGGATATGGACCAAATGCTGGCAAATGGGACTAGATTAATTTAGGATATCTGGTTGGCATGGACAGGTTGGACTGAAGGGTCTGTTTCCGTACTGTATATCTCTATAACTCTACGACACCATTTTAAAATGAGACTTGAGAGAATTTTTCGTAAACACAGCTGGTTGTTGTGACCTGAAATGCACTGCCTGAAACCAGTTCAATAGGCATCTCCAAAAGAGACTTGAATCAGAATTTGTAGAGGGAAAAAAAGTCAAATCTTTGTGCATCATTCCCTAAGCAAATCCATAACATTTTCATGTGTTGACAGCCCTGCCAACCTTGTGTTAGGAAGTATGTCAATTACTGGACTCTAATTTTACCTTTCTACTTCATGCGACATCATTAAATGGTTCATTAGATCAGTGTGGGTGTAGAGAAACCTTTATGATGAAATCTAGTGTCAAAAACAGCAGGTTATATTTACTTAGAAAATATTCCATGGCATTTTACCCAGAGGACTGGTAATGTAGAAGAGGTTGTAGAGGTATGATGGGGCCAAGCGTTGAAGATCAGAATTTTACACTTGATATAGGAAACCAGCATTGGTCAGTGAGGATCAGATATATCAGAATTTCTGGACAGCACCCTGCAGAAGCCAGTAGCAAGCCCCTATTGGATTTGTTAAGCATAGTCATGGACCAACCGAATGAAAGTCTGCGATCACGAATGCTCTCTTAGAGCTGGTACCTGAAGAGAGAAAGGGGCATAATCTGGAATGGCCCTCAAGATCATCACCTCTGAATCAGAGTCGAGAGTGGGTTTTAGGGCAGGTCAGATTCAGAAGCAATTAAGAGGATGAGAGACTGGCAAAGAGGGTCTTGGAGAACTTGAGCTGAGGTTGTCCTACCAGCCACTCAGTGATCTATCACTAATTTTTGTAGACTTTTAAGCACTAATATAATATTTTTGTATCTTTTCTTCCAACCAGTTACAGCCAGAAACTTCCCTTGCATCAATCTGGTTTGAATTTAAACTCTGGTCCCGACCAACACATTTCAATAATGAGACTGTTATTTGACGATGTCATTGGTTTCTTGTCAGCATTGGTGAAAGATTAGTAGGGTAAAGTTTCAATGGGTGGTTTAGTTTCCCCTGAGTACAAACACTAGGAGTTCTTAAGTTCCTGATTAGATGTTGAAAACCACACCAAATAATCACTACTAAAATAATGCCCTGGAGTTAACCACAGCTATATTCTGTCCCTTAATAAATGTCTGCTAATGCATTACTTCATCTACAGTAAATGTCCAGGTAATTAAGTACTGTATTACATTTTGTCTCCAGACAGTGTCGATCTTAGAACAGCGCTTGACGATGACCGAAGACAAACTTCAGGAGTGTCTAGACAATCAACAGACTGTGCAGCAAGTAACGTCATCTTAGTTAATGAAAAAAGACTGATTTTTAGTTTTTGGAGTTTGGATTTTCTACATTTATTCTTTGGTCATTGATTGGACATTGTGTTAAATGGAAAGAATCAACAATTAGTTCTTCAAGTAAAAAGATACAACATATTGCACTCCGATGTAATTGGATTCTGGCACTGAAATGGTAAAATTGCTGCTACCAAACTTCCCCACATCTACTTTGTGTGTATGAGACATGTCTATTCCATTTTCTTTTGCGTATACTCTTTTACAATTGATTATTTCACAAACCATTCAAGTGGAATAAATTGGACATCTGAGCATTCTTCTATCATGAACATTCTCCTTTCTTAATGTGGACTAATTCCTTCATATATCATATGATGTGTACAATTCTGTCTGCACTCTGAGGCACATAATCAGGGTGGTGGCTAAAGTTATACTGAATGTGGATTATCTTTCATGTGACTCTGTAACTACTTAAAACTGTCGCTTTGAATTTGCATTGATTCCAAATTCAGATTGACTTGAGTTCACTACCATAAGGTGGTACTTCCTCTATGTAACACATGCTTTTTAATGTAACTTTTTATAATAATAAAACTCTATCCATTAAATTTGAGGATGCAAAATTTTTAAAGAAAAATATTTTCAACTTGTATTTGAATTATCGTGACATTGTTAATTGGTCCATACTAATCAGCTGTGGCTCAATGGCAGCATTCTCATTGGCTTCTAGTATCCCAGTTGCTTGATTATGGGATTTAGTGACATCAACTGACACTCCTTTGAGGAAGCTTTATTTTGTTTGTAGTTAGGTCTTAAACGTATTTATAGCTTTAGTGCAACCTGCACAGAAACATCTGTTTCCCTGGAGTAATCAGGAACCTCTTAATATTTTCCTTAGAATGTTAGATATATTCGAACTTGCACTATAATTAATTTAAGGAGAGATATTTTAAGACAGGACCCAATTCAAAGGCAAAATACTGTACTTGCTGGAAATCTGAAGTATCAACACAAAAGTTAAGTGAATTGGCCATGCTAAATTGCCCAAAGTGTTAGGTGCATTAGTCAGGGGTAAATATAGGATAGGGGAATGGGCCCGTGTGGGTTACTCTTTGGAGGGTCAGTGTGGACTTGTTGGGCCAAATGGCCTATTTCCGTACTGTAGGGAATCTAATCTAAAATACTGGAAACAGCTGGCAAGCCAAGTTTCATCTGTAGAGAGAGAAATTGAGTTAATGTTTCAAGTCTGACTTTTCAGGTGTAGCGGGTTTTATGGAAGGACAGAGCAAAAAGGGTTTTTTGGGTGTAATGGAAGTGTGGACAAGGCTGTTGCAGAGATGACAGTTGTGAAGGTGTATTCTGCGGGTGTTATGTCAATCCATAATGACAACACAAGCAACAGCCCTTAAATTATTAAAGTGTAAATAAAAACAAAGTGACTTCAGATACTGAAAATCTAAAACAAAATTCATGTGCTCAAATAGTGAATATATCTCGTCATATTCATGGTGACAATCAGTGAGTTAATTTTTTTTGTCGACCCCCTTCATCACAGCTGTTTTAACACATTCTGGTGGTTAACTGCAAAAAAAACACAACTGTCTTCAAAAAAAAAGTTATCGAGACATTTTGACACATTTCTATTGATAAATTGCCACACAAATGCAAGCACTATTTGCAATGAGTCAATGAGGAGGACTTGCGCTTTAATGATAAGCCCTCAGGAGAAATTATTTTTCTGTTTCTAGTTTTTGATTAAGCATTGCAAGAAAGTGACTAAAGGTTTCCTGTTTACTGACCCCCTGATAAATGCACTATCAAGTTTGGATGTCAAACAGGTTTACAAGTTCTAGAAAACCTAAGCTTCTGTGATATGCGAACTGTAGTTTGATGCTAGTGTGTAGTGAGCAATGGAGCTCTGAACCTATTTTGGCGTGTTAGGACATGAGATACAGGACTTAACTTGCCAAGCTTCCAGCCTGTGATTTTCCACTCCATTTTGTGAAAGGGCAGGAAATTGTTCTGTGGGGGGAGGATGCCAGGATAGGGAGGCGGTGAAGTGTAATATCCCAGCTAAGATTTCTAAATCGAGTGAAATAAAAGTATTTGCATGTTGTCTTATCACATTACTTCCTGACTGAGGGTGTGAGCTTTACAACATTTCGACACAGGCACCGACATGTGCCTCATCACGATATGTAAGCAGATTTCTGAGAACAAGGTTTGGTCAGTATTCGTAGTGAAGTCTTAAATATGTTTTTTTTAAAACACATTTACACCCCTTGAGTAATGACTTGCACATCTTTAGGACATTCCAAAGCAGTTCTCTTTGTTGTTTGCGCTTCTGTTAAGTGTTTATAGATTTTCTATGGTCAACAATAACCAGTCACAAGCAGGGGAGATTCTGGACTAGTGGTACTGGAAAAGCACAACAGTTCAGGCAGCATCCGAGGAGCAGGAAAATCGACGTTTCAAGCAAAAGCCCTTCATCGGGAATACAACGTCGATTTTCCTGCTCCTTGGATGCTGCCTGAACTGCTGTGCTTTTCCACTAATCCAGTTAAGAGTCCAAAGCACTGCTGTGGGTCTGGAGTCACATATAGGTCAAACCAGGTAAGGACGGCAGTTTCCTTCCCTAAAGTACATTAGTGAACCAGATGGGTTTTTTTTCCAACAATCCAAAGTCACCTTTCGACTCTTAATTTCAGATTTTTATTGGATTCAAACTCCACTATCAACGATAGCAGAATTCGAATCCAGGTCCCCAATACATCACCTGGGTCTCTGGATTAACAATCCAGTGATGATAACATTAGACCATCACCTCCCTAGATGTATCTTGTGCAACTGAAGATTCAGAAGCAAATCCTTTTTCCACTGTATTAGTGCTTTAATGTCTTCCACTTGCACCACGTTCCTCTAGTGTTAGGATAAAGCTGCCTTCATATCATTGATAAGAGAGGTTTCTGTGCTATATTAATGCGCTGGAAAGGGTTGTTGTCAGTCACCAGAAATCTCTCCTGCTCCTGCTGCCTGGCATAGGCATATTACAAGGATTAGCAGATGGATTATTAACTCACTTTGGCCATGTCATGAACATTTCCTTCATAGCCAACCGGCCGTGGAATGGGGCTTGAATCTTGAGCCTTGGCTCAGTTGTAGGGGTGTCACTGACTGACTGTATTACAAGACTCCTACACTCAGACGTCCAATGTCAGCATAATGCTTCTTCTCTATAATCCTTCCCATTTTGTACAGTCCAGCCATGATCGCAGTCTCTGATGGAGTAGGTGGGACTTCCCCTTTCTATTCTGTTCATTCTGAGCACTTTAGTACTCACCAACAGTAGCTGTCTCAATCCTGGGAAGTTTTTTTTTGGCAGTCTGCCTTTCAGACTTCACAGTGCTTCTCCAAAGCTATATATAGTTTGGACAGTAAATAATTATACGGTCATGTAACTTAATACATCAAAATAGAACAGTTCCTTGAGTCTGAGTTTTATTTTAGGAATATTGGCACAGGGTAGTGAGCCATTCCGTCCTTTAATCCTGTCCTGCCATCCCATTGGATATTACCATTATTCCAAGTACCTGGCTTAGGTTCCCATGGAGTGAGGGTATTAACAGTTTTGACGTTTTTTTGACATATTAAATTGTCTGCCAGCCTTTAGAGCTTTTTTGAAGGAAAAAGTTCCAGGTTTCCACTGCTCTTTGCATTAGAGGTGCTTTCTGACATCATCTGTAAACAGCCTGGTTCTAATTTTAAGGCAGTGCCCCTTGTTCTAGACTCTCTGCTTCCCCCATCTCCACAGAGAAAATAGTTTCTCTCTCTTACAACCTTTCAAATCCTTTAATCATCATTGACGTCTCAATTAGATCATCACTTAATCTTCTTTACTCAAGGGAACACAGGTCAAGTCTGTCCAACCTGTCACCGTTAAATAAACTACTTTACTAAGGATCATGGAATAAATACAGCACAGAGGGAGGCAATTCAGCCCATCCTGTCTGTGCTAGCTCGAGCACAATCTTTCCCTGTCACTCTGCTCTCACGAAGTGCTTATTCAATCCCCTTTGAAAGACACATGCCTCCACTATGTTTGCCCCATAATCATTTTGCAAGCCATGCCAGAAAACTAAATGCTCATAACTGTATTTAAATACAGAAAGTAAACATCTGTCAGATCTATTGGAGAATCTTCATACAAAACCAGAAGTTCCAAGACGATATTCACATTAACTGTGTTTTTTACAGTTGTATAAGTTAACATCAGTATTCTGTCCAGCATCAGAAAAAGAATCCCTACCTTTTCGTTTGTTGGTGTTAGTAGAGCTTTTGGTAAATTGATTTCAGCTGGCCAAACGCCAAGTCTCTCGCTAAGACACGGACTACATTTTGAACTTAGCCGTCTGCCAGCCCAATTACCTCGTGGCAGTCTGAGCCAGCAAGCAGACACGGACTAGATGGGGAGCCATGAATAAAACGTATTGCTACTCATTAGCACTAAAGCTCAGCTCACGTATTGTTGGCTGTAAGTTTATGATCCTAAAGGTGGTGTAAAACCCAATCATAATGAGTACACTGGAAGAATAAATTGAGGTCCATTGATTTTTTTTTAATGTAGTCCCAGTGGCTATAAAAAAAAGTTATGAAAACAGGAGAATTGTTCTACTGCTAACAAAATTACAGGTTGAGGGTTCTTCTCCCAGTTGAGAGACTGGAACACTAAAGTCTGGGTTGACATCCCATTGTGCTACTGGGGGAATGCTACCACTGTCAGTGGTTAGCAGCTTTCAGGTGCAGCATTAAGCCAAAGCCCTAACCTGCTTTGGCAGGTGAATGTCAAAGTTCCCACGACAGTATTTCAAAGAAGAGCAGCAGTCTGTTACACCCACTATAGTAGATCCAGTGTTGACTTAGCATCTCATTCAAGAGTTGGAATCGTGACAGTGCAGCATTCCCTCATGTCACATGAAAAGTACCAGGAGAACTTGGGACTGACACACCACTGTTCTGCCATTCTCACATTCTGAACACTTCATCTGCATTATCAACGCCCTTTCTTCCCCGGCACTCCAAACTCCCACATCCCCCGCTATTTTATAAAAGCTGTCCTCTCCACACTTTGTCAGCTCTACTGAAAAGCAATCTAAACTCAAAATGTTAGCTTGCTCTCTCTCCATGGATGCTGTTTGACCTGCTGTAAATGTCAGCATTTTGTTGTTTTCAGTTCGGACTCTGCAAATTTCTGTTTCGCAGGAAACAGAACTAGCTCTGAGACAAGCTAGTAGCTAACGGAATTAAGACAGTCAGAGTTCGAGAAGGGTAATCTGTTTTAAGTGAAGTTAGTTGAGGAATAAATATTGGATCAAGACACTTTGGCTTAATCTGATTCAATAAACTACAGAACAAAGTACAACTCGTTATCGATCTGCCTTGTGGATTACATAAAATGGGTCTCGTTTCAAAAATGATGCATGAAATGATTTGAATCTTTATCCTTTTTTTCGAAATGTGTTTTGGTCTTGAAATTCTCACGTAATTCCTTGACAGAATTTCATTGTTGTCAGAATGTCAACAGATTTTCTGCTTTCAAGGCCTGGGAAATTTCTGACTACAATGGGCCTGACGGACACTCTCTTGTGTGTAAAAAGAAAATGTGTAATGCTATACTCTCTCAAATGAAAAACACCCACTATCAAAGTTCACCTAAAGCTCTTCCAATAGTGTTCTTTGTGACATTAGGAACGTGTATTCTGTATGTCATCTATCACTGCAGGAATTCCAAAACTTCTAAGATTATTTCTCAAACAATGGTTACCCAAATCTTTGATCAACATAGCCTTTTTCCTTGCCTCCTGTTCCATTTTTACACAGTACTCGCTTTCTCTTCTTTGTATCTGCACTCAACTGTTTCCAGCACCTTTCCAATAAGGCCCTTAAACCTGTAGTTTAGGCAGGATGCAATTTACAGAGTCATAGAGTCATACAGCATGGAAACAGACCTTTCAGCACAGAGTCGTAGAGATGTACAGCATGAATACAAAACCTTTGGTCCAATTCATCCATGCCAACCAGATATCCTAACCAAATCTAGTACCATTTGCCAGCATATGGGACTAAATTTGCTATCTGTCTGAACCAGAGGGGTACCAATATCCTGGGGGAAAATATGCTAATGCTCTTTGGTGGGGGCACGTTTAAACTAATGCAGTAGGGGGATAGAACCTAAATTGTGATTCCAGTGTACAGAAGGTTGAGGGTAGTGAGGTCAGGGGTAGGTTTACAAGATTGCATGAGGACACCGGCAATCAGGATGTTGGTTTGAAATGTGTGTACTTCGATGCCAGGAGCATCTGGAATAAGGTGGGTGAACTTACAGTATGGTTGGTACCTGGGGTTTTGATGATGTGGCCATTTCAGAGGCATGGCTGGAGGAGGGACAGGAATGGTTGTTGCAGATGTTTCGGGTAGAACAGAGAAGATGGTAAAAGGTTGGGGTGTGCGGGTGGCATTGTTAATCAAGAGTAGTATTACAGCAGCTGAGATAACGTTTGAGGACTTATCCACTGAGGTAAGTTTGGGCTGAGGTTAGAAACAGGAAAGGAGAGGTCACCCTGCTGAGAGTTTTCTATCGGCCTCTGAATTGTTCCAGGGATGTAGAGGAAAGGATAGCAAAGATGATTCCCGATAGGAGCGAGAGTAACACGGTAGTTGTTACGGGGATCTTTAACTTCCCCAATATTGACTGGGAATACTACAGTTCAAGTAATTTAGATGGGTCCGGTTTTGTTCATTGTGTGCAGGAGGGTTTTCTGACACAGTATGTAGACAGGCCAACAAGGGGCGATGCCATATTGGATTTGGTACTGTGGAATAAATCTGGCCAGGTGTTAGTTTAGAAGGTAGGTGAGCACTTTGGCGATAGTGACGACAATTCGGTTACATTTACAATAACAATGGGCAGGGATAGATATATATCGCAGGGAAAGAGGCATAACTGGGGGAAAGACAATGATGATGCAACTAGGCAAATTTTAGGATGCATAAAATGGGAAAGGAAACTGCAGGGGACGGACACACTTGAAATGTGGAGCTCATTTAAGGAACAGTTACTGCGGGTCCTTGATAAGTATATACCTATCACGCAGGGAGGTAGTTGTCAAGAAAAGGAGCACTTTGGGGCCAGTGACCATAATTCTATTCGTTTTAAAATAGTGATGAAAAGGATAGACCAGATCTAAAAGTTGAAGTTCTAAATTGGAGAAAGGCGAATTTTGATGGTATTAGGCAAGCACTTTCAAAAGCTGATTGGAGGCACATGTTCGCAGGTAAAGGGACGGCTGGAAAATGGGAAGCCTTCAGAAATGAGATAATGAGAATCCAGAGAAAGTATATTCCTGTCAGGGTGAAAGGGAAGGCTGGTACGTATAGGGAATGCTGGATGACTAAAGAAATTGAGGGTTTGGTTAAGAAAAAGAAGGAAGCTTATGTCAGGATAGATCGAGTGAATCCTAAAAGATTAGATTAGATTACTTACAGTGTGGAAAAAGGCCCTTCGGCCCAACAAGTCCACACCAACCCGCAACCCACCCATACCCCTACATTTACCCCTTACCTAACACTACGGGCAATTTAGCATGGTAAATTCACCTGACCTGCACATCTTTGGACTATGGGAGGAAACCGGAGCACCCGGAGGAAACCCACACAGACACGGGGAGAACGTGCAAACTCCACACAGTCAGTTGCCTGAGTCGGGAAATGAACCCGAGTCTCAGGCGCTGTGAAGCAGCAGTGCTAACCACTGTGCCACCGTGCTGCCCACAAAGGAAGTAGAAAAGGAAGTAGGAGTATACTTAAGAGGGAAATCAGGAGGGCAAAAGGGGGACATGAGATAGCTTTGGCAAATAGAATTAAGGAGAATCCAAAGGGTTTTTACAAATATATTAAGGACAAAGGGATAACTAGGGAGAGAATAGGGCCCCTCAAAGATCAGCAAGGCCGCCTTTGTGTGGAGCAACAGAAAATGGGGGAGATACTAAATGAATATTTTGCATCAGTATTTACTATGGAAAAGGATATGGAAGATATAGACTGTAGGGAAACAAATGGTGACATCTTGCAAAATGTCCAAATTACAGAGGAGCAAGTGATGATGTCTTGAAATGGGTAAAGGTGGATAAATCCCCAGGACCTGATCAGGTGTACCGGAGAACTCTGTGGGAAGCTAGAGAAGTGATTGCTGGGCCTCTTGCTGAGATATTTGTATCATCGGTAGTCACAGGTGAGGTAGCAGAAGACTGGAGGTTGGCAAACGTGGTGCCACTGTTTAAGAAGGGTGGTAAAGACAAGCCAGGGAACTATAGACTAGTGAGCGTGACCTCAATGGTGGGCAAATTTTTGGAGGGAATCCTGAGGGATAGGATGAACATGTATTTGGAAAGGCAAGGACTGATTCGGGATAGTCAACATGGCTTTGTGCGTGGGAAATCATGTCTCACAAACTTGATTGAGTTTTTTGAAGAAGTAATAAAGAAGATTGATGAGGGCAGAGCAGTAGATGTGATCTATATGGACTTCAGTAAGACGTTCGACAAGGTTCCCCATGGGAGACTGATTAGCAAGGTTAGCTCTCATGGAATACAGGGAGAACCAGCCATTTGGATACAGAACTGGCTCAAAGGTAGAAGACAGAGGGTGGTGGTGGAGGGTTGTTTTTCAGACTGGAGGCCTGTGACCAGTGGAGTGTCACAAGGATCGATGCTGGGCCCTCTACCTTTTGTCATTTACATAACTGATTTGGATGCAAGCATAAGAGGTACAGTTAGTAAGTTTGCAGGTGACACCAAAATTGGAGGTGTAGTGGACAGCGAAGAGGGTTACCTCAGATTACAACAGGATTTGGACCAGATGGGCCAATGAGCTGAGAAGTGGCAGATGGAGTTTAATTCAGATAAATGCGAGGTGCTGCATTTTTTGGGAAAGCAAATCTTAGCAGGACTTATACATTTAATGGTAAGGTTCGAGGGAGTGTTGCTAAACAAAGAGACCTTGGAGTGCAAGTTCATAGCTCCTTGAAAGTAGAGTCGCAGATAGATGGGATAGTGAAGAAGGCGTTTGGTATGCTTTCCTTTATTGGTCATAGTATTGAGTACAGGAGTTGGGAGGTCATGTTGGGGCTGTACAGGACATTGGTCAGGCCACTATTGGAATATTGCGTGCAATTCTGGTCTCCTTCCTATCAGAAGGATGTCGTGAAACTTGAAAGGGTTCAGAAAAGATTTACAAGGATTTTGCCAGGGTTGGAAGATTTGAGCTATAGGGAGAGGCTGAACAGGCTAGGGCTGTTTTCCCTGGAGCGTCAGAGGCTGAGGGGCGACTTTATAGAGGTTTACAAAGTTATGAGGGGCATGGATAGGATAAATAGACAAAGTCTTTTCCCTGGGATTGGGGAGTCCAGAACTAGAGGGCATAGGTTTAGGGTGAGAGGGGAAAGATATAAAAGAGACCTCAGGGGCAACATTTTCATGCAGAGGGTGGTACGTGTGTGGAATGAGCTGCCAGAGGATGTGGTGGAGGCTGGTACAATTGCAACATTTAAGAGGCATTTGGATGAGTATATGAATAGGAAGGGTTTGGAGGGATATAGGCCGGGTGCTGGCAGGTGGGACTAGATTGGGTTGGGATATCTGGTCGACATGGATGGATTGGACCAAAGGGTCTGTTTCCATGCGGTACATCTCTATGACTTATGACCTTCAATGCATTATCTGGGCCAACATGGCACCTATTGTTAAAGTTTACTTGAGAATGTAACTTTAAGAAAGTTCTGGAATTTATGCATGAAACCTACATGGTCATTCTAAAAGATGAGAGACTTAACAAACAATCCAGGTCTTTTTCAATATATAATTTCAGTTACATCACACTATAAACCTTTGCTATAAATTCTGTGTCCTATGATCTTACGCTCAACAACCACCTAATGAAGGAGCAGTGCTCTAAAAGCTAGCACTTCCAAATAGACCTGTTGGACTATAACCTGGTGTGTGATTTTTAATTTTAGAACTGTACGTAGTGTTCCAAAAGTGGTCTAACCAATGTCCTCTACATGAGCTCCCAACACCTATACTCAATGCACTGACCAATAAAGGCAGGCATACCAAACACCTTTTTCACACTCTTCTGCTTTCATGGAACTATAGAACCTGCAATCCAAGGTCTCTTTGTTCAGCAACACTCCCCAGGACCTTATCATTGAGTGTATAAGTCCTACCCTGATTTGCCTTTCCAAAATGCACACCTCACATTTATCTAAATTAAATTCCATCTGCCAGTCATCGGTCAATTGGCCGATCTGATCCCGTTGTGATTTGAGGTAGCCTTCTTCACTGTCCATTCCACCTCCAATTTTGATGTCATCTGCAATCTTAATAACAATACCTGCTATGTTCACATCCAAATCATTTATATAAATGGTGAAAAGCAGTGGACTCAGCACTGATCCTTGTTGCATACCCGCTGGTCACAGGCCTCCAGTCTGAAAAGCAATCCTCCACCACCATCCCCAGTCTTCTACCTTCAATGGTAGCCATAATGTGGAGGAGCCAGTGTTGGACTGGGGTGGACAAAGTTAAAAATCATACGACGCCAGGTTATAGTCCAACAGGTTTATTTGGAAGCACTAGCTTTCAGAGCGCAGCTCCTTCATCAGGTAGCTAGTGGAGCAGGATCATAGGACACAGAATTTATAGTGAAAGACCAAAGTGTCAAAGAAACAGATGCAATGTAATGAATAAACCTGGATTGCTGTTAAGTCTTTAATCACTTAGAATGGGGTTGCATGTTTCAATTCAATAATATGTAAATCCCAGAAATTCTTTCAAGTCACAGTACTGAAATAATTTAAGGTTTTATAAAAAAAAGTGACATCTCAGCTCAGACAATGCAGTAAAGGTGTAAGGTTAGAGTCTGTCTGTATCTTAACCTTGAGTCAGACTGGGTCTATTTCCGAAGTAGGAATTGATAAAATGATACATTCAATTTTGTTCAAAAAGGCAAAATCTGTAGGCAGTCAGTCCATGTGACATTTTCTAATTTCTTACTTTGGAAATAGAACCAGTCTGACTCAAGGTTCGGATGCAGACAGACTCTAACCTCACACCTTTAATGCATTGCCTGAGCTGAGATTTCCCTTTTTTATAAAACCTTAAGTTATCTCTGGACTGTGACTTGAAATATGGATTTACATATTAATGAATTGAAACCTGCAACCCCATTCTAAGTGATTGAAGACTTAACAGCAATCTAGGGTTGTTCAATACATCGCATTAATTATATGACACTTTGACCTTTAACTATAAATTCTGTGTCCTATGATCCTGCCCTATTGGCTACCTGATGAAGGGGCAGTGCTCCGAAAACTTGTACTTCCAAGTAAACCTGTTGGACTGTAACCAGATGTTGTGTGATTTTTTAACTTCTCCCTTTGAGCCAGTTCTGTATCCAAATAGCTAGTTGTCTCTGTATTCTGTCTGATCTAACCTTGCTAACCAGTCTATCTGAAGAACCTGGTCGAACACCTTACTAAAGTCCATATAGATCACATCTACCACTCTGCTCTCATCAATCCTTTTTGTTTCTTCTTCAAAACACTCAACCAAGTTAGTGAGACACAATTTCCCATGCACAAAGCCATGCTGACTATCCCTGATCAGTCCTTGCCTTTCCAAATACACGTTAATCCTGACCTTCAGAATTCCCTCCAACAACCACTGATGTCAGGCTCACTGGTCCATAGTTCCCTGGCTTTTCCTTACCACCTTTTTTAGTCCAACTAGTCAATGTTGACTATTTTCCCAAACTCAAATTGTCCCACTTGCCTGTGTTTGGCCCATATCCCTCCAAACCTTTCCAGTTCTGTACTTATTAAATTATTTCAAATGTTGTAACTGTACCTGGATCCACCACTTCCTCTGGCAGTTCATTCCACATACCAACCAACTCTGTGTGAAAAAGTTGTTCCTTATGTTCTTTTTAAATCTTTCTCCTCTCATCTCAAAATTATGTCCCTTTATGTTGGGAAAAGGCAAGGGGTTCCCTATACACAGCGAGAATTTTCATCTTTTTATTGAAAATGGGGTTATTTTGAACAGGAGTGGGTATTTGCACCCAGTATTTTGGTTCAATGTTTATCACTCAATTACAGTAAAACATAGATTACTCATTCACGTTTTGTATAATGCTGTGTATGGGATCGTGATATGCAGCAATTGGATGTTGAATTTCTACATGACAACAATCCAAAAGAACTTAATTGACTAAATAATATGCTTATTGGAATGTCAAGAGGTTGTGAAAGATGTCATGTAAATATGTTTTGGACCTGGCCAGACCTCCTCAAAGTATTTTCAGAAGGTAATTCAGACACTAACTTTTTCTTATTTTAAAGGCAGATGTGAAGTGGATATTCCAGGTGTGATGCAGCTGATCGAACTACTCAGCTTTAAGTAAAACAGAATTTATTTAAACACTGCAGTTGAAACACAAACAAAAGAAAACAGAATTTAGATCAGCAATTATTGGAAACTGAACTGACATCAACTTAACTAAGGAGCTCTTCCAATTTCTGTAACGTTCCAGAAACACACCTCTTGGTACAAGGAAAATACAAACACAGGTTCTTACAGTCAGGAGAAATTTCAGGCAGAGAAACCAGAAAAGAAACATTTGCTGAAGCACAGAACCTTTCTGCACCATGGCAGCTTCTGCTGCAGTTACCAGCAACTTCTCTGCTACAATTAAACCAAACATGAAAAAGAAACTGAACTTGGAGAACTGGCCGCTTCCCTGCTATACTTAAAGTAGACATTTCCAGACATTTTAGCACCTCTGCCTTTATGACCTCTTTTGAAAAAAAAATGCAAGGACAAAATAATATTCTTAAAGTGACAGCCTCGTCACAAATGCAAAAGAAAGAACTGCAGAACTCAGAAATTGTTAGGAAAATTCAGCAGGTCTGGCAGCATCTGTGGGAAGAAAGCAGAGATAATGTACTGTCTTAACGCCTGAAAGGATAAGAAAATGTTTCTGTTACAATGTTGAGTGCATTGGAGGATCAAGTGGAACTTGGGGGCAATGCAGGTCTGAGCCAGCATGAGGCGCTGATGATGGAAAAAGGTCCAGAGTGTGCAAATTGCAATGTATGCCACTGCGTGTGGATTTCAGGATGCAGGAGAACAACTGTCTGAGGAGCGATCTGTTGTTGATACCAGGCATCTTGAGACCTGTTAGAGCTGAATAATTATTGGCCAGTGAACCAGTGAAATACAACCAAGTTGTCAGGTAATTTAAGTTTTCAGCTCTCAGCCAGAAGAGTGGAACATTAATGACTGGCTTTCCTAAGAAGCACATTAAAATGTGACAGACTCAAACCTTTTATATAACACAAAGTACAAAGTCTGGCACCACTTCCTGTCTGCTTATCCATTACAAATTCCTAAGTCTGCTTTTAAAATGAAAACTACTGATGTAAACTTAGAATCATAGAATCCCTACAGTTCAGAGATCAAGTCTGCACTGATCCTCCAAAGTGCATCCACCCAGACCCAGCTCCCCACCCCATTCCTGTAACCAACCTCCCCCCCCCCCCCCCCCCCCCCCCACTTCCCATGGCTAATATACCTATCCTACACATCCCAGGAGACTTCAGGGAAACTTTTATCGCATGGTCAATCCATTTAACCCTGTCCTGCTTCATTTACAATTTGAAATGCCCATTAAAGAATCAGAACTATTTTAAAAATTAATTTAAATATAAAATTAAGCGAATATGTTTTCAAAGTAGGGAGTGAATAATGTCTGAGTAGCCTAAACTATTCGGCAACGGCACTTTCAGTCAGTCTTAGCTGAAGACTAAAGGGTAAATTTCTTTATGACTTTTCCTGCCTGTGGCATTACTCTGATGTGCAAATCCCATTTAATTACAGTATAGTAAAGGGAGTCTACCATAGAGTCATAGCGCATGGTCCAACCAGTCCATGCCATACCATGTTCCCAAATTAAACTAATTCCATTTGCCTCTGCTTGGTGCAAATCCCTCCAAATGTTTCTTATTCATGAATTTATCCAAATGTCTTTTACACGTTGTAACTGTACCCGATCCACCAGTTCCTCTGGAAGTTCATTACACCTACGAACCACACCCTGTGTATAAAAGTTGCCCCTCGAGTCTTTTTAAAACATTTCTCCTCTCACCTTAAAATATGCCCCCTAGTCTTGAAATCCCCAACCCTAGGGAAAAGACACCTGCCATTCAATGTTTCTATGCCCCTCATGATTTTATAAATCTCTATAAGATCACTCCTCAACATTCCACCCTCCAGTGATAAAGTCTCAGCCTTTTAACTCTCCTTATAATTCAAACCCTCCATTCCTGGCAACATCCTGGTAAATCTTTTCTGAACCCTCTCCCAGTTTAATAATAACCGTCTGCAACATCCAATCAGAACTGCACACAGTACTCCAGAAGAGACCCCACTAACATCCTGTACAACCTCAACATGGCTTCCCAGCTCATGCACACAAAGCTCTGAGGATTGAACACAAGTGTGATAATTGCCATCTTAACCACCCTGCGTACATGTGATACAAACTTCAAAGAATTATGTTAGTGAGTCCCTAGGTTGTTTAGCTTAATTGGCTGGAAGGCTGGCTCTCAATCTATGAATGACTCCAACAGCATGGGTTTAATTCCCACACTGGTTAATGTTAGAAGGATTGACCTTCTCAGTCTGGGGTGACCCTCTGGTTGAACCACCACCAGCCATCTCTCTCTTACAAGTGAGCAACCCACCGTCTAATAGCACCACTTTAGGGACTCAGTTGGCTGATTTGCAATGCAATTTAATCATGCAACTAGCCTTTTCAACACTGTCTGTCGCATTGTATTGATCCATCTTTAACGCAGTAACACATCCTAAAGTGCCTTTGTAGAAGCTTTAACCAACAAAATTTGACAATGAGCCACACAAGAAGATATTAGGAGAGGTGACCAAAAGCTTAGTTAGGAAATAGGTTTTAAGGAAAGTAGGAACTAGAAGGGAAAGGTTTAGGGGAAACATTCCAGCTATTTAAACATGTTTAAACATCAATACTTTACGCCACTATCATTGAAGGGAATGTGTTAGAGTGATGGCTTATATTATTGACATGACAGTATTTGGGTTTTCTTTGGGTAATGGGAAAAAAAAAGTGGGCGGCACGGTGGCACCATGGTTAGCACTGTTGCCTCACAGCGCCAGAGACCCGGGTTCAATTTCCGCCTCAGGCGACTGACAGTGTGGAGTTTGCACATTCTCCCCATGTCTGCGTGGGTTTCCTCCGGGTGCTCCGGTTTCCTCCCACAGTCCAAAGATGTGCAGGTTAGGTGAATTGGCCATGCTAAATTGCCCATAGTGTTAGGTGAAGGGGTAAATGTAGGGGAATGGGTCTGGGTGGGTTGCGCTTCAGCGGGTCGTTGTGGACTTGTTGGGCCGAAGAGCCTGTTTCCACACTGTAAGTAATCTAATCGAATAACGCCATCCCTTCAGTCTCACTGAGACAAAATCCTGGAATTCCCTCCCAATCAGCATTGTGGGTCTACCTACACCAAATGCACAGCAACGGTTCAAGATGGCGGCTCACCCCCACATTCTCAAGGACAACTAGGGAGGGGTAATTAATGCTGGCCCAGTCAGCTAGCAAAATCCACACTGTCTGAATGAATGAAACAAAACATTGTAATAGTCGAGTCCACTGAATAATCTAAATGTCTCGTCGCTATTGAATAAAACGTGTTGCCCCATTTCCTAGCACTATGCTTGAAACCATGAATATTATATGGACACAAGGTCTTGTCTTCTTGCTTACATCGAGAAGCGAAGTCCTGTCAGAAATGAAATGGGGATAAGCAAAATATAATGAGGATCAAAATGTGATGGACGCAGCAAGTTACTAAGAGCAATTCAAGATGGAAAAGCAGTCTGCAATATACCCAATGAATCCTTTTTATTATTCATACTTAAAAACATCTTAATGCTTCATTGAAAAATGAATGTAAGGGGAACTGGTCATTTGGCCTAATGAGCCAAAGCTGCTGTCCACTTGCTGCTTCCTGGACTAATCCTGCCCTTCAGTTTTATCCCCATAACATTTAATAGTCTCCTTCTTAAGAACTAGGTTATTCAATTCTAATCAAAATATATCAACCTTATTTTGAAAATGAGTCTTTCCCCCTCTTACCCTTTTCCAAGTTTGTCACCTTTCTTCCTTTCGAATAAGCACATTCTGTTCCAGTTACCTGTGAGGATTTCATGGGGGAAAGTGAAGACCGCTCCTGATGAAGAGCTTTTGCCCGAAACGTCGATTGTCCTGCTCCTTGGATGCTGCCTTTTCCAGCAACACACTCTTGACTGTGAGGATTTCAATGGCCAAACCTAAACACATCTTCGGCAAACTTCAAATTAATAGACGATTCATACGACAACTATAAGATGGAAACCAAGACTGTGCCAACTGTGGTCAATGTTTCTTCATAGACAATGATATTAAGTTTGATGCGGCTAATGTTTACCCAGTTGTATGAACACAGGCAGTGCAGTAAACCTGGAAGATCCTTAACTGCAGGACTAGATAATATGTTAATCCTCAGAGCACTATGGGGTCAGAGCAATAATGGTCTGAAAAGTTGCAGATTTTATACTTGAGATGCAATGAAGTAAAACTGCATCTTCTGCCTCAATCTCCAACCTAAACCCAATGTCATATCCACTTCAAGAAGTGTCCAGTCAAACCCTTGAGCTAGTATCCCTCAGGTAAGCAGGTATGAGATGATGGGCACACCAGTAAATCTAGTTACCATTTAATTAAAGGTAAGGCACTCATCATCCTAGGACCTGGGGAGTGTCTAACCAGGCAGATTCAAAACAAATGTGAATCTGGCATTTGCCTGATGATATGGAGGACCTCAGGGTGTATTGCATCAACAGAAAGTAGAATCAATCTAACTCTAATGACTGTCCTATCAGAGTCAACCCGACCATCATCAGAGCCATGAGAGGAGTCATGAACTATGCCAACAAGCCACCCTTGCTCATACCAACACAGTTTGGATCCTGTTAGCATTCATCATGGCTTTGAAGCAGACAAAGCTGACTACCAGAGGAGAGCTGAGAGTATCTGGCTGCAACATTGACGCAATGTGTGCAGCAACAAAGAGCTGTGACAAAACTTGAGATCATGGGAAAGACCCTCCATTGGCTGGTAGAATGGAGATTCGTTGGGAAGATCAGTAAATATCAACCCAGCACATACGATACATGGGGCATCCTCAGCACAACCCTTTGCAGCTGTGTCCCCTATAGCCCACCTTCTAACAGAATGATAGAATGGAGGCTGCTCACTGATCATTTCACAGATTTAACACCATTCACAACTCCTGCCATAATGATGTGGCAGGATTCCGCTAGCTTCCAGGATGGGTGTGAGATGCAGGTTACATTCGTAATGAGTAATAGCCACCTCAAACAAGGGAAAGCCCATTATCTTCTCCCTAACCTTCAAGCTGATATTCGCTGAAGTTTGGTTCCACAGTAACGTAGTACCTGACCTCAGGATGAGGCAGCCTCTGCAACTAACAGTGAGGAAGATTTTGGGGAAATTATTGGGAAGGCAAAAAGGGAAGAGAATTAATTCATTTACATTTTTCTAACAGGCACATCTTGTGCACACTATTGGAGTAAGCTAGGAATGGAATACTTTGGTTGGGAACAATTTCACAAAGTACCGCCTGGTTGTTAATATCAGAAAGATAATCTGGAAGACATAAAGAATAGAACTGATGTGGGTGTGGTAGTTGAGGTTGGACTACGCCAGTAGAGATTCTCATCAAACTTGTCTCCTCCATAGCACAGTGAATATTAATAAAAATAATGATTCCCTCCCAGATGAAGAGTGACTTTGTACAACATATTTCCCTGTGATTATGAAGGGTTATTTGAATTAACTTAAATAGGCAAAGATAAACTCCAGCTTCTTTTCTTCATTATCTCATGGGATGTGGGCATCATAGCCAAAGCCAGTATGTTTTGTTCATGAACTGAATGGTTTGCTTTGCCATTTCAGAGGGTAATGAAGAGTCAGGCACATTGCTCTGGAGTCACATGTAGGCCAGACATGGTACTGATGGCAGATTTATTCCCTGAAAGTGGATAGAATGCCCTTTTACAACAATCAATTATGGTTTTATGGTCACCATCACTGAATCTAACTTTTATTTCAGATCCATTGATTGAGTGGGACTGTACTCTATTTTCACAGAGCATTAACTTAGGCCCCGGATTACCCCTAGTGATATTACCACCACATTACCACACCTTACCTCTGTCCCTCAACTCAAATATGTGAAGCATCTGAGCCCAGCTCAACAAGAGGAGTAGAATCTTAATGATGTATCTCGTAGCTTCCATGAGTTACAGTCTATGCCAAGCTTGCGGATTGTTGTGTAGGTGGCTGGACTTTGGGTAGTCCCTTCATCAATGATGGTTAAAGAAGATTGAGTTGGGAATCAGTTTCCAGATTCTTGCCAAGCAACATCTTGAGATAGTATTTCTCATCCTTATTTTAATTATTCCTCCATGATCTCACCTCAGTAACTTCCTGCAACCCAGTGAGCTTTCTGACACCCATTTCCTCTAATTTTTTTGCCCGAAACATTGACTCTCCTGCTCCTCGGATGCTGCCTGACCTGCTGTGCTTTTCCAGCACCAAACTCTCTACTCTCCCCTAATTCAGGCCTCTTACACAACCCTAACTCTCACCATTGTCCCCATAGTTGGCCCTACCTGAAACTGGAAAGGCAGTGGGCTCTGAAATTCCCTCCCTAATCCTCTCTACCTCTCTCTCCTCCTGTTAAGAGACTCTACTCTTTGGCCAAATACTTTGGCATCTGCCCTAAAGTCTTTGTGACACAATGTCAAACTTTGTTCCATAACATTTCTGTAAAGTGCTTTAAAATATTTGACTAAATTGAAAGTGCTAGAGAAATGCATGTTTTGCTGTTATTGGTGGGCATGTAGGCCTGGAAACCAGAAATACATGTGGAGCTGGGCAATGTTAATTGGAAATGAGACATTAGGGGATTAAATCTAAATATTGGTGGGCAGCACAGAGACCGGGGTTCAATTCCCACCTCAGGCAACTGTCTATGTGGAGTTTGCACATTCTCCCCATGTCTGCGTGGGTTTCCTTCGGATGCTCTGGTTTCCTCCCACAATCTAAAAATGTGCAGGTAGTGTTAGGTGTACGGGAATGGGTCTGGGTGGGTTGTGCTTCGGAGGGTTGGTGTGGACTTGTTGGGCTGAAGGGCCTGCTTCCACACTGTAAGTAATCTAATATAATCATATTGCCACAATCTACCAGATTGGGAAACTAAATCTATTGAAGGGCCACAGCAAGGTATGGATGTATCTCAGAAACTACAATCGATTTAGAAGAACAATCAGAGCTGGAATAGGCCATTCAGCGCCCCCTCTCTACAGTGTTGCCCCATTCAACAGGATCATGGTTGAACATTACAGTAACTGCATTTTTCTGGACCAGGCCAGAATCCAACCCCCCTCCTACTCCCCCCTCCCCACCCCCCCAAGCCAAAAATATTTTAAGAGAGTAGCCTAGACCCTCCCTTTTTCTTATTTTAAAGGCAGATATGAACTGGTTGTTCCAGGTGTGTGCAACTGGTTTTAAGCAAAACAGAATTTATTTAAACACTATAGTTGAAACACGAGCAAAAGAAAGCAGAATGTAGAATAACCTAACTGTTGGAAAACTTAACCAACCCAATATGGTAACTCAACTGATGAACTGTTCCAGGGTCAAAAGTATGACGCTGGAAACACACAGCAGGTCAGGCAGCATCCAAAGCAGGAGATTTGGGTCACTGATTATAAGAGTTAGGAGGTGTACTGCTGGTTTAGACTTAAACAGACGGGGTATGATTAAGACTTTTCTGAACAATACAAAATCTTGTGTAGTGGATAGTCAGGGGAAGAGCCAATAAACAACACACTGGTCAATTTAGCAGAAAATCAAACTTAATGTAGAGGCATGTGCAATAATGCATTTGGAGAAGGCAAGTCAGCCAACGAAATTCACCGTGCAGTAGACGTGATAGAGGATGAAAGGCTCTAAGAGTGTGTGTCGTCAGATTAGATAAAACTTTTAAAGAACCTTACAGAATTTTTTCCTTTAACGTATGAGTCACTGATTATAAGAGTTAGGAGGTTATGCCAGAATTCTGTATGATATTAGTTAGGCCACAGCTAGAATATTACATTATAGCTCTGATCCCCACATTATAGGAAGGACAAACAAAACATTAGAAGGACACTGCTAATGTGTCAGCAGTAGCTGAGTTGATGGCATTCTTATTCCTAACTCTAAATCACAAAGTTCCAGGTTCAAATTCCATTCCAGGACTTGAGCACAAAAATCAAAGCTGACAATCCATTATATACTGAGGGAATGTTGCGCTGTGTTGCCTTACGGATGAGACATTAAACCCAGCCCCCATCTATAAATGGATGTAAAATATTCCAAGCATAATTTGAAAAAATGAACAAGGGTGTAGGTGCCTTGGAGAATATTTAGCTGGTCAACATCATTTTGCTATTTCTGGGAGCTTGCAATGTACAAATTAGCTGTCGCATTCCCTACGTTACAACAATGACAACACTTCAAAATACATTTTGTAAAGCACTTCGAGATATCCTGTAATCGTGAAATGACTGTATAAATACACGTATTTCTATTTTCTTCATAAGAAAAGAATATTGGATACATTACCTTTGGAAATGAGGATGCTAAAAGGAGATTGACGTGAGATATACAATTAAAAACTGTGTAAAAGACTGGATTCTTTAATATTCATTCCTGATGAAGGGCTTTTGCCCGAAATGTCAATTTTCCTGCTCCTCGGATGCTGCCTGACCTGCTGCACTTTTCCAGCACCACTCCAATCTAACCTCTGGTGTCCAGCATCTGCAGTCCTCACTTTTGCCAACTTGGGAGTTAAGTCCTCTCAGTATTGTCATCCATCTAAACTCTACGCAGTTTCCACCCACTTTACACAGCTCCTCCTCTGAAGAAGAGTCATACTGGACTCGAAACATTTAACTCCGTTTCTCTTTCCACCAGAGCTGCTGAGTTTCTCCAACATTTTTCTCTTTTCAGTTCACATTTCCGGCATCCACTGTATTTTGCTTTTATTTTAGAAAAATACATTCTGCCACATCCAAGAGGGGAACTGGTTGCTGTGATTTGGAATGACAGCCATCATTGGCTGATTAGTCGTTACTGAGGATGGTCTGTCCCAAATCGGCTGCTTTGGACCTTGACCATCCTGATTGATGATGTAATCAGCAGCAAAGACCATAATATGTAGAAGCCGAAGTGGACCATTTGGCCAATTGAGTCAAGATTAGAGTGGTACTGGAAAAGCACAGCAGGTCAGGCAGCATCTGAGGAGCAGGAAAATCGACATTTTGGACAAAAGCCCTTCATCAGGAATTTGGCCCATGGAGTCCACTCCACCATTCAATGAGATCATGGTTGATCTAATAATCTTCAACTCCAGCTTCCTACCTTTTCCCCATAACCCCAGATTCCCTTACTGATCAGAAAGGACCAGAAGATGTAGGAACAGAAATGGCCATTTAGCCCATCCAATCCACTCTACCATTCAATGTGATCATGGCTGATCTGATAATCCTCAACTCTACTTTCCAGGGGGCTCTTGTGACCCAGAGGGAGTGTCCTTACCTCTGAGTCAGAAGGCCCTGGGTCAAGTCACACCTGGCCCTGAGGGAACTATAGACCGGTGAGCCTGACCTCAGTGGTGGGCAAGTTGTTGGAGGGAATCCTGAGGGGCAGGATGTACATGTACTTGGAAAGGCAAGGACTGATTAGGGATAGTCAACATGGCTTTTTGCGTGGGAAATCATGTCTCACAAACTTGATTGAGTTTTTTGAAGAAGTAACAAAGAAGATTGATGAGGGCAGAGTAGTAGATGTGATCTATATGAACTTCATTAAAGCGTTCGACAAGGTTCCCCATGGGAGACTGATTAGCAAGGTTAGAGCTCATGGAATACAGGGAGAACCAGCCATTTGGATACAGAACTGGCTCGAAGGTAGAAGACAGCGGGTGGTGGTGAGGGTTGTTTTTCAGACTGGAGGCCTGTGACCAGTGGAGTGTCACAAGGATCGGTGCTGGGCCTTCTACCTTTTGTCATTTACATAAATGAGCATAAGAGGTACAGTTAGTAAGTTTGCTGATGACACCAAAATTGGAGGTGTAGTGGACAGCGAAGAGGGTTACCTCAGATTACAACAGGATCTGGACCAGATGGGCCAATGGGCAGAGAAGTGGCAGATGGAGTTTAATTCAGATAAATGCGAGGTGCTGCATATTGGGAAAGCAAATCTTGGAAGGACTTATACACTTAATGATAAGGTCCTAGGGAGTGTTGCTGAACAAAGAGATCTTGGAGTGCAGGTTCATAGCTCCTTGAAAGTGGAGTCGCAGGTAGATAGGATAATGAAGAAGGCATTTAGGATGCTTTCCTTCATTGGTCAGAGTAATGAGTACAGGGGTTGGGAGGTCATGTTGCGGCTATACAGGACATTGGTTAGGCCACTGTTGGAATATTGTGTGCAGTTCTGGTCTCCTTCCTATCGGAAAGATGTTGTGGAACTTGAAAGGGTTCAGAAAGGATTTACAAGGATGTTGCCAGGGCTGAAAGATCTGAGCTACAGGGAGAGGCTGAACAGGCTGGGGCTGTTTTCCCTGGAGCATCAGAGGCTGAGGGGCGACTTTATGGAAGTTTACAAAGTTATGAGGGGCATGGATAGGATAAATAGACAAAGTCTTTTCCCTGGGATTGGGGAGTCCAGAACTAGAGGGCATAGGTTTAGGGTGAGAGGAGAAAGATATAAAATAGACCTAAGGGGCAATGTTTTCATGCAGAGGGTGGTACGTGTATGGAATGAGCTGCCAGAGGATGTGGTGGAGGCTGATACAATTGCAACATTTAAGAGGCATTTGGATGGGTATATGAATAGCAAGGATTTGGAGGGATATGGGCCGGGTGCTGGCAGGTGGGACTAGATTGGGTTGGGATACGTGGTCAGCATGGATGGGTTGGACCGAAGGGTCTGTTTCCATGCTGTACATCTCTATGGCTCTATGACTCTATCTCTGAACAAGCTGATTCTGGAAAAAATAAATTTAAAAACCTCCACTTTCCTGACTTTTCCCTGTAATCCTCAATTCCCTTACTGGCGAAAAATCTGCCTGTCTCAGCTTTGAATATGCTTAATGACCCAGTCACTGTGATAAAAGAGTCCCATTGATTCACTGCTCTCTGAGAGTGTGGTCCTTCTGTCTGGGAGTCCTGCTCCATGCCACATGTTTGGGAATCACGGTCCCCAGATTTTGTCAGCCATCCCTACTGGTGGGGGAAGGGAGGGTCACAGCCCAAGGTTTGGTAGGCCACGGGAGAAATATTGGCCCAGGACATCAGAGAGAACTTTGTAAAAAATGTGACAGGGTTTTTTTTACATTTAGCTGAGAGGGCCCACTGTACAAAGATCAGTGCAGTTGTGGATAATGTAGAATGTTGTCAAAGGATACAAGAGGATATAGATCAGTTGTGAATATGGGCAGAGAAATGATAGATAAAATTTAATCAGGGTAAGTATGAGGTGCTGCACTTTGGGAAATCAAATGTTAAGGAAAAGTATACAGTTAATGGCAGGACCCTGAACTGCATTGATGTACAGAGGAATCTTGGGGTTCAAATAAATAAATCAAATCAAATCAGCTCAAAGTCCATAGCTCCCTGAAAGTGACCATGCCATCAAATAAGCTGTTTGAAAAAAAGGCATATGGCATGCTTGCCTTAATTGGTCAGGGAACTGAGTACAAGGATCAGGATGTCATATTGCAGCTTTATAAGACTTTGGCTAGGACGCATTTAGAGAATTGCATTCAGTGCTGGTTGCCACATTACAGGAAGGATGTGGAGGCTTTGGAGAGGGTGCAGAAGTGGCTTACCAGGATGCTGCCTGGTTTAGAGGGTATGAGCTATAAGGAGAGGCTAGAAAAACTCAGATTGTTTTCACTGGAACGGCAGAGACTGAGGGGAGACTTGATAGAAATCTATAAAATAGTGAGATGCGTAGATTGGGTTGACAAGTCAGAATCTTTTCCCAGAGTTGATATGTCTGATATAAGGGGGCATGCATTTAAGGTGAGAGATTAAAAGATCAAAGGAGATGTGAGGGGCAAGTGTTTTACACAGAGAGTGGTAGGAGTCTGGAATACGCTACCAGGGGTGGTGGTGGAGGCAGGTACACCTGGGCTATTTAAGAGCCTTTTAGATAAGCCATGAATATGCAAGGAATGGCAGGATATGGACTGAGGGCAGACAGAAGGGATTAGTTTAATTTGGCGTCATGTTTGGCACAACATCATGGGCCGAAGGGCCCGTTCCTGTGCTGTACTATTTTATGTTCTACAAATAACATAAGACAGCACCAGCAACAGTGCTGCACTTCCTCGGAATATCTGGTCTGGTGACCCAAGGGGGAACTTTAACCCAGAACCGGTTGATAATGTGGTAGGTTCTGTGTTTGTTCATCTCAGTGGGAACAGCATTGTGAGTAACTTGCTGTGGAGTTATAGCTACTGAGGCACATGGGTAAGGGTCGCTGGTGATTAATGGGCCTTCGCTCTTCCTTCCAATGTAACCATTCTATGACTCTTAACGAATCAGCAGAGTGAGTATTGGGATACGATCTCACACACAATCTATGTCACTGGGAAAGAGTGGGAGAGGTAAATTAGAAGTAACTTTATTGTCACCTGTCCCTGCTTTTCCAGCACCACACTCTGGACTCTGATCTCCAGCATCTGCTGTCCTCACTTTCTCCCTGTCACATGTACTCACCAGAGTATAGGAAAAAGTTTACAAATACGCAAAAGTGAGGACTGCAGTTTACAAGTGTCCAGTTGTGGTACAGAGGTATCAAGGTACAGATTCTTAAATACAACTCTTAGGAAAAATATAGAAAAATAGAGAAATTAAAACGTAGGAGGGTAACAAGAGGGAGGGAGGGAGGAAGGGGTGGGGTGGAAGAAAGGGTAGAGGAGAGGGGCAGGAGAGGGACAGAGGGATAGGGAGGAAAGAGGAGAGAGGGTAGGAGAAAAGGAGGATAGAGAAAAAGAAAACAGAAAGGGAGGGAGGAAATTGAGTCGGGAAGAGGAGCAGAGGGGAACAATGAGGGGGAGGGATGAGGAGGGAGGAAGTGAGAGGTGAATGAGGGAGGTGAATGGAGGGGATATGAAGGGGAATAATGAGGAGGGACAGGAAGGGGAGGAAAGAGAGAAAGAAAGAGCAGGAAGTCAGCTTGGGATGGGGTAGAGAGGGAGGGGGAGGGTTTTTAATCAAGGTGTAGTGAAGAGGGGGGATAGGAAGGGGAGCGGGTGGGATGGTGGGGAGGCAAATCAGAGGGAGAGAGAAGTGGGGCTGGGGGCTGGGAGGGGAAAAGAAGTGAGGGAGGACAGTAATAGAGGGGAGGGGGTGGACCGCACAGAACAAACAGGCTGTGTATTAATTTCTAAACAAGCGGTAAGAATAGTTTTTTTTCTGAATACCTTCCAAGTAAAAACATCTGGGGTCCTAATCTACACCCAGCAATCTAAAGAGAAATGACAAATGTTATCTTCTGAGGAGTTTGGAGAGTGAGTTTCTGTGGGAGTGAGATTGAATACAATCACCGCGATTGCTTTGCTGCCTGCTGAAGTGATTGTTTTTTTAGATATTAGATTCCCTACAGTTTTGAAACAGGCCCTTCGGCCCAACAAGTCCCCACTGACCCTCCGAAGAGCAACCGACCCAGACCCATTCCCCTATATTTACCCCTGACCGATGCACCCGACACTTTGGGCAATTTCTGATTTAATGCCAACGGTCGAGAAATCCCGTTTATTTTTGAAGATCAATAACTGGACGTTAAAGCCTATTAGATAAAAGACCGGAAATTTAAATCCCTACATTTTAATAGGAGATTGCTTCCTGAAAAGTTTCGTTGAACTGTTGTGAATTAATCTGGCCACCTCTGCCCCCTGACTTGGAAATTCCATCTTTTAGATGTTACAAAAGGGAGTTTTATTTTAGCGCGTTGCTTGGAGTCATTGGACTGTTGTCTCCGGGGTGATAAAACATAACTCTGTGAATTAAATTCGTCTAACCACCCTTTCTGCTGTAAAAATCAAATCCCAGTCCAGCCCAAAGCCAGCCCTGATAAAGTTCTCCGCCTGTGTCAGGTAGACAGAAATTCTGCTCTCAAATTGTTGGCAAATCTGTGATCAATTCACTTTGTACCCAAAATCCATGATGAAGGAAGTGTGACAGGGACACTCTGTGAGATTGAATTAACCTCACACCAGATCGCACTGTGTTTCAGGCAGTAAATGGAAGGATAGGAAAGTTAATAATAGAATTGACTTTAACAGAATAGCCCGAAACAAAATGACCCGCCAGCCCTTACTGAGGTAAATGATTCAAGTTTAATTCTGCATTGTAAATGCATTGCAAAAAGGTTATATGCACCGTGGCTTATTCGTTTTGGATATGACCTATTACAAACTGATGTTAGTTATGTTTTACATGTAATCCAGCTACTGGTCTTTTTTTCATCTATAAATTAACATTAAATCTGCAGATTCCATCGCTGTACATTTAAATATGACCAGTTACTTTGGGAATCCCAGATGGTGGAATGGATTCAAGTGTTCCCTAGCTGGGGAGATTCAAAACGAAGAATTGTGGGTGCGAGAGATCTGAAACACACACACACAAAAGCAGAAAATCAGCAGGTCTGGCAGCATCTGTGGAGAGAGAAACTGAGTTTCGGGTCCAGTGAAGATTTAAGATGACGTTTTCATTTTTGTAGCCAATGCAGTGCAGTGTCAAGCGAGCTGTAACTCGATCCTGCTGTTCCCTGAACCCCCAGCCTACAGTTTGCTGAACACGCTACACCAGAGCGTCTCTGGGTTGTCTGAAGGTACCAGTTGTCAATGGAGAATTGTAAATTCGTTACTTGCCTCCCACGCATTGCAGAAAGGGAGGGGGGATAAACTCTGGGCACACATCTTTCTGTTTTCTGTAGAAGTGTTTGTTGTGTTACATGAAAGGATATCGCCCCCGAGTCTGCGGGGATGTTTCCTGGGGCCCTCTGAATTACCAAGAAATTCCACCTCAATAAAATGATGCAACCAGTCCAGCATTGAACGTGTCAGACTAGCTGTTACCCAGAGGGTTCAATATCTGTGGGAAATATATTTACAAATCACAAATGAAGTGTCCTTTCCGTGTTAAAAATATGCAATAAATAGCCTCAAGCGAAAGATTCACATATCTGAGGCGCTGAGTCCGTCATTTTTTTTCTTAAACACAGGCTATCAACCCAAGTCTCGACTCATATAATTTCCATTTCATTCAGCGTTATCAATCCTTCTTTGTTTTTTCTAATGTAAACGAATCAGGAAAAAAAATCTCCCCTATATCCCACTCCTGACTAATTTTATGTTCTGCAAACGCTCAATAACAGAGAGATTTTAAAATTACCTTTCCGATAAAATGCTTGGTTTGTTTTGGCGGCAAACTGACGATATATCTGAGCTTCCCCCAGACCCTCCAACCCCACTCCCTCACGAAACTCATAAGGAATACAGTATGAGCGACATTTGTCAAATATTTGAAAAAAGATGGAATTTTACAGTGGAGTTAACTACATGCAATGCAGCCGAGAACATGGTGCATTCTTAGAAATTTGAGCATTTCGTTCAAATGCTTGTTCCGGATATATCTTTAAAGTAATAAAGAGCCGCAGGCATTTTCGGCATCATTCACTTGGACCGTGTAAAATACAACGACACCCAATCCGTTCCAAATGTCGGTGGAAACAATTCTACTTTCGAAACCCTGCCAACAGATCAGATGTGAATGGAAACGGTGGTTCTGCCGGAGGTTGCGAAATGTGTAGCAAGTGGTGCCCGCCGGCAGTTTTTTAAACAATTCCCATTCAGAAACAACAAAAAAAAATCAGCGGACGCCAAATGGTGACTGATCGCGGAGAAATAGCACATTGGTGCTTCCTGCCACAACAAAATACAGAGAAAAAGAATCCATGCTGACGTTGTGGGGCAATGCTTTTAACGACGGTTAATTATCCTGGGTTGATTAAGAAAAAGAGCCTGCAATTATGTAACTTACACCGAGAATTTTACCTAGCCAGACGCTTCGTATTATTTGTATTCTCGAGTCCTGGAGTCATTTGTTTTGACTTTTTTTATTGTATGTGCGTTTGTTTTGTTTTCTGCTGTCCATTTCATTAAGGAACGGGAGGATGCCTCTTTATTTATTTCTCTTTGGCTTCCTCCCTCCCTCGTGTGTGAGCAGAGTGGAAATTCCTGCTTCCAATTGCAAAGGAGGGGTTTTAGACACAGCAGCTCTCTTTCTCTCTCTCCTTTGTGAATGGCACTTCTAAACCTTATTTGCATACACACCAGCTCCAGGTCGTCGCCCGGGCAACGACTGTGACGTCATGAGAAGGAATCCGGGAGCCGATTGGCTGCGTGCGGCCGAATGTATCCATTTGTGGGGATGCTGTGTTTCTATTGGACAGAGGGGTTGAGCTCTGCTTTGTTACAGAGCGAGCGGCGCGGCGCCTCCCAGGGTCATTGAGAAAAAAAAACAAGAGAGACGTCCTGTTATCATTCAGCAATCCGGGGCTAGTCGCACACAGACTGATTGCAGATTCCTCTCTGAGGGAATTGACTTTTTTTGTGTGAAACCCACTCTCTCTTCCCTTCCAGCCGTTCAGAGCACCTTTGCAAAGCAAAAGCGTTTGCATTTTGAAAGACATTCTCCTACCCCCCTTTATTTTCTTTAGTTGTTGTTGCAAGCGTGCCCATTGATTCACGCACAAGAGAGAGCATTTCTCGTGGCTGGCTGTTCTGGTTTCTCTCTCCGAGGGGGTTAGGTTTTGTTTTGACCTGATGCTCGGTCAGTAAAAGGTGTTGCCCCCATGTTAGAGAAATTTCCTTGCGCCCCGTTCGACTCGGAAATGGCGTTCTGCAAGGCGACGGGCTGGCTGCACGACCAGCTGGAGAGAGGCAACGACCGGCTCTTGCTGGTGGACTGCCGAGCCCATGAGCTGTACGACTCGTCGCACATCGAGGCGGCCATCAACGTCGCCATCCCCGGGCTGATGCTGCGGCGCCTGAGGAAGGGCAACTTCCCGGTCAAGTCGCTCATCTCCAACAACGAGGACAAGGAGCGCTTCGCCCGGCGCTGCAACACAGACATCATCCTACTGTACGACCAGAGCACTTTGGAGTGCAACGAGAACCTCAACGCGACCTCGGTGCTGGGCTTGCTGCTCAGAAAGTTAAAGGATGAGGGCTGCAAAGTGTTCTGCTTGGAAGGTGAGAGGCACCTGTTTCACAACGGCAACCTGTGTTGTTTTCATTTTATTTTTAAAGAAAGCAGAGAGATGATTATTTGAAGACGGTGTGATTGCTGCAGGTCAGGGAGGGATGGAGGAACTCCCCACTGGTCCAGTGTGTTCTGGTCCAGTTCAAATCCTCTACTTCCACCCCGCTTCTTCCCCCACACCCCGCCGGTTAGATTTAAAAGTGTGAAGGGAACAGGCTTTATTGGGACATGCAGAGAAACTGGAAGGATAGCGAGCTGTAAGAACCAAGAGTCGATGCTTTACACCATAATTCTGAAACATGTTGTAAATGAAGAAGGGAATGATTTGCAGGATGTTGCGGAAGAGTTAGTGTGAGTGAATGGGGGCAAGAGGGAGTGAGTGAGAGTGAGTGAGTGAATGAATGGGAGAGTGAATGAGTGAATGAATGGGAGAGTGAATGAGTGAATGAATGGGAGAGTGAATGTGTGAATGAATGGGAGAGAGAGAGTGAGTGAGTGAATGGGAGAGAGAGAGTGAGTGAGTGAATGGGAGAGAGAGAGTGAGTGAGTGAATGGGAGAGAGAGAGAGAGTGAGTGAGTGGGAGAGAGAGTGAGTGAGTGAATGGGGGAGAGAGTGAGAGAGTGAATGGGGGAGAGAGTGAGAGAGTGAATGGGGGAGAGAGTGAGTGAGTGAATGGGAGAGAGAGAGAGAGTGAGTGAGTGAATGGGAGAGAGTGAGTGAGTGAGTGGGAGAGAGAGTGAGTGAGTGAATGGGGGAGAGAGTGAGAGAGTGAATGGGGGAGAGAGTGAGAGAGTGAATGGGGGAGAGAGAGAGTGAGTGAATGAATAGGGGAGAGTGTGAGTGAGTGAGTGAATGAGTAGGAGAGTGTGAGTGAATGAGTAGGAGAGTGTGAGTGAGTGAATGAGTAGGAGAGTGTGAGTGAGTGAATGAGTAGGAGAGTGTGAGTGAGTGAGTGAATAGGGGAGGGAGAGAGAGTGAGTGAATGAATGGGAGAGAGTGAGTGAATGAATGAATAGGGGAGGGAGAGAGAGTGAGTGAATGAATGAATAGGGGAGGGAGAGAGAGTGAGTGAATGAATGAATAGGGGAGGGAGAGAGAGTGAGTGAATGAATGGGAGAGTGAGTGAGTGAGTGAGCGAATGGGGGGAGAGGGGGTGTGAGTGAGTGAGCGAATGGGGGGAGGGGGGTGTGAGTGAGTGAGCGAATGGGGGAGTGGGGAGAGATGGGGGTGAGAGTGACTGATGGAGCAGAGAATGTGAGGATGAAATGAGTCTAATCGCTCTCCCTTGTGTCTGCATTATTCTGATTTTTTCCAGATAGATGAAACTAAAGTGGCTGTATTTTTCTTTTTGTTGTCCTCTCCTGTGTTCCTAGGCGGATTCAGTAAGTTCCAGGCGGAATACCCAACGCACTGTGAGAGTAACCTGGACAGTTCATGTGGGAGCTCCTCGCCCACTGTGCCAGTGCTGGGTCTTGGGGGTCTCCGCATCAGCTCAGACTCATCCTCAGACATCGAGTCGGAGCCGGACTCTGGCAGCGCAACTGAGTGTGACAGCAGCCCCCTGTCCAACAACCAGCAGCCCTCCTTCCCCGTCGAGATCTTGCCCCACCTTTACCTGGGCTGTGCTAAAGACTCCACCAACTTGGACGTTTTGGAGGAGCATGGCATCAAGTATATCTTAAACGTGACTCCGAACCTGCCAAACCTCTTCGAGAATGTCGGCGAGTTCAAATATAAGCAAATCCCCATTTCCGATCACTGGAGTCAAAACCTCTCTCAATTCTTCCCCGAAGCCATTGCATTCATAGGTAGGCAAAGTCTCCCAACATCACACAAAGATTTTCACCCTTTCTGATTTTGTTTTGTTTTGAAGGCTTTATTTCAGGGAAGGCAGATAGTTGTAATGTTGAATTCAGTCATCGCAAAGTGAACAAGCCTGTGCAGCAAGATTGTGGGGAGGGCTATTTAAACCCTACGACAGAAGGATCAGGAATGAGCTAAAATGAAAGAGACTGCAGATTAAGTCGATGGTCTAAGTGTCAGTTTGGTCACACTCCTTTACTAAGAGGGAGAACCTCAGTGAAGTGAACTGAGAACAGATTTCATTTTCTCTGAAAGTATAACATTGACCAAGTTTCAGGATCCATTTAAAAGTGAGCTTTTCCCTTTCAATTCAGCTCTGAAATGTTTTTTTTTAAAGCTGTTAAGTTACATTTACTAAAGAAGACTTTTGAGGCTGTGTCAGTGTCTATATTCAAGACTGAGATAACAGATATTTATAATCCATAACAGGTTTGAGGGTGATTGGTTTTGGAGGGGGGGGGGAGAGAAGGCAAGTGGAGTTGAGGATTATCCAATCAGCCATGACCTCATTGAATGGAGCAATCCAGATGGGCTGAATGGTCTCTTATGTCTTCTGGCCTTATTTCAAGGTCCTGGTCATTATGTGATAGTGGCATAGTGTTAATGGCACTCTGCTCGTCTTCCACAAGCTCAGTCCTTGTGCTGTGGATGGAATTTTAACTCAAATTAGTTAATAATTCTGCTCTTGAAAACTAACTTCGCTGAAGGAGGCCATAAAAATATCATCAGTTGTCCTAAATTTCCACCCTGATCGCTAATCTTCAGGGAAGGAAATCTGCCATCTTGTCCCAGTCTGCAGACTCCCAAAGACCTGCTCCCACAGCGGTGTGGTTTGGATTTTTAACTGCTCTCTGAGGTGCCCTAGCAAGCCACTGCATTGTAGCGATCAGGGACGGGCAACAAATTCTGGCTTTGGCAGCAATGCCTACGTCCCTTTAAAATAATCTTTACAAACAGCATTTGCAAAAGAAAAGGGACATCAGGAAAGCTTGTAACGGATTTTGTGAAGGGTGCAGCACATCCGTTTCAATGTTGGTACTGAAAGCTTTAAATGTTCCCAGCCCAGCTCCTTGCTTTCTGGGAGTCTGTGTTTGTTTCCTTTCAAGTGACGCTGTTTAAATATTGGGCTTTTATGTTAAATTGAACGCTGGTGGAAAGGTTTCCAGTCTGAGAAATTAAAACAGGTTTTAAAAGAATCCCCAGCAGGTTTATGTACAGACTTCTGGGTTTAACCAGAACTAATGCAATTACAATCCTTGAAGCACGGTCTGCAGTCTGGAGCTGATTTGAGCTGGGGCGGAAGGAATTTCGGCTGGGAGCCACAGAGAAGCTAATCTAAAGGCATTGTAATGCATTTCCTCCTACAAAGGAAAGCATTTTCAGGCAATGTTGACATCCTGTTCCTGTTAATGGGCCTTGTCCCCTGTGACTTTCCTCTTGCTTTTGAAACGCCTGAATGCTCCTATTGTGAAGGGAAGCACAACAGTTGGGAGAATAATTTAATAGACTTCACAGCCTGTAATTCTCTACATAGGAGACATTCACTGTATCGTGCAAGATTTCTATTGAAACATTCATACAACAGACATCAATCCAGAGATGAATGCACTCCTCTGTCAGCACTGACCACATACAGACACAGCAGGCTTCCCAGTTACACAAAAGTTGCAGGGTAACCTTTTACAGGCCTCCCAGCATTTACAAAACATTCCTTAAAAAGTCGAACCTCCACAGTACTCTGCAAATCAGTTTTATTGCCCCCGCAGACACCCTATGTTCACAAGTGTAATTGGGAGAATTACTGGAGACCCCATGAATATAAGAGAAAGAGCAGATTTATTCAGGGCTGAGGGGGAATGCAAATTAGCCAGAGAGTTTTGTGTCAAACAGAAAAATGTGTCACTAACTAACTTTGTTTCTCTGCAATTGACCATTTCTATTTTCATTTGAATATTTTCCAGACGAGGCCCGTAATCAGAGCTGTGGGGTACTGGTGCACTGTTTAGCTGGGATCAGTCGATCAGTCACAGTAACTGTGGCCTATCTGATGCAGAAGTTGAATCTGTCCATGAATGACGCCTACGACATTGTGAAGATGAAGAAGTCGAACATCTCCCCCAACTTCAACTTCATGGGGCAGCTGCTGGACTTTGAGCGGACCCTGGGCCTCAGCAGCCCCTGTGATAACCGGCTGCCCTCACAGCCTCTCTACTTCACCACCACACCCACCAACCAGAATATGTTCCAACTCGACTCACTCCAGTCCACTTGACTGCTCAACCCAGCACCCAGTGAGTAAAGGCTCAGAAGAATTTTAAAGGTCAAATCACTGACATGTAAAGGGGCTCGAGATGGGTATGAAAAAGAAGCAGCTGATTTCACTGAAAGCAACTTGACTCTTTTGTTCAAGCAGCTGTTTTGAAGTGGGGAGACCCTGACCCTTTGACTTTGAGACCACTGATGGTTCACAAAGTTAGTTGGAAAAGTACAGTGGCTGAAAGCTTCACAGTCTGAGAGGGGACAAAGAGAGAAGTCAGGCGAAATACTTGCACTCTCTTGAATAATCCCCTTTTTTTTGTTGAGTACTGTTGGTAGCAAGACATTTGTCTTCAGTGAAGACTTTGTTTTTTCCAGCTTGTTAGGAGAGTGGGGGAGAAAAAAAAGATGTTTTGAGAGTTCTGGAATTGGCCACAATTATATTTCTGTACTCCAGATTCAACAGAGTACTTTACAGCATGATTTCTGTATATATTGTCTGTGTACAGGTCCAGTGTCACAAATTGTACATCAACCAAGATTGTATTATTTGGGTGGATTGCTGTAAGGAAAGTAGCTTCCTGTAGGTACTTGAGATTGAATTCAGTGCATCTCCTTCCTCGCAAATGCTAATGACAGGAAATGTACAATTACTATGTAAATTAATATTGTTTTTAACTGATCCTTTGGACAGTACATGCCAAAAAAAGGTTGTGTTTGACTTGCTTTGATATGATGCTTTATCTATGTATGAGTGCAATTTGAAGCTAGCTTATCATTTATGTCCTCTTGTTTCCCTCAATTTTCAGCTGAGCTCCTTGTTCATGTGTATACAGTGCTTGTGATTTCTTGCTAATGAATGAGTAGACTGTTATTTGAAAACGGGACTGGCAAATTTCTTTGCGTTAATTTTTATAATGGACAATGCGTATCTCATACAGTGCATTACCTCTGTGCAGACTCTTCAGGGAAGTTAATCATGAATGCAATAGTTTTTTTTTCTATAAGTCTGTATTTAAAACTGGAAGCCGAAACTGTATGTATACACTGCACTTGCTGTAACTCAGTAGCCAGTTGAGAAGTCGTCCCCAGTTCATTGTTACCGACAATTTAATGTGGGATGGGGGATTTTATTATAAGAATGATTGATTGATTGATTGTATAAAACTAAGTTATTAATAAATAACTATTTTGTCTATATAGAATCTTACACAAACTTTTGGTCTCATTTGATTATCCTTATTCCAGTGTTAAGATGTTTCTTGATGGGTTTTGTGGTTACAAAGTAATAGAACCAAGCATTAGAAACAAACTTGAGAATGGCTTTAAATGTAAACACACTAGTAAATGGCAACTCGTGCTTATTTCATAAGGGACATCCTGCCTGCTTAACCACTAGGTTTGAGGAAGTAACAATCAAAAGTACATATTGGAGAGAGCTCTTATAATGCAGGGCATTTAGACTTCAAGCACAAAAGCCTGTTTCAAACAAATTTGAGGAAGTGGATCTTTATTTTTAAATGAGGAATTGAAATAAAAGAGGAACCACTGTTAGATGAGTTATGTCAAGCTGGGAAGATACAGTGAGTGCAGAATGCAGGTCCAGTGTTTTTATGCTGAGGCTCTGCAGTTTTTAATCAGTATCAATGACCTGAGTACAGAATGCAAGTTGCTACGAATTGTAGACCTTCACTGGAGGAGTGTAACACAGAAGGAGGCCATTTGATACACTGAGCTTGCTCTGGCTCTTTCAAAAAGAAATCTCCACTCGCTCTTTTTCATTGTAGCCTGCAATTTTTTTTGTTGTTTTCTCTCTGCTTCATCTATTTATTCAATTCCTTTTAAAAGGATACTATGGAACCCGTAGCTGGCATCATGTGAAGCAAACCAATCTGAATCCTAACCACTCAGTAAATTTTTAAAAATTCTTGTCATTTCTTGTTCCTTTACAATCAGCCATTCGAAATTGTTTTTCCATTGATTTCTTAAATATCTCCTTAGACTTCTCTGCTATGAGGCACAGCTCAGCTTCCCAGACTCCCTACATAACTAATCCCCAATTTAATATATTTCTCTTTTGATTTGAAATTACTGTATCCCTAAAGCCTTCACATTCTCCGTAAAGTTGAGGTGCTCCAAATTAGACCATGGTCCAAAATAGCAACAAACCAGTGCTTCTTAAAAACTAGATATAACTTCTTGGCTTTGTGCCAATGTTTATAAAGCCCAGAATCTGATATATTTTGCTAAACTTGTCATGACATCTTGAAAGATTTGTGCACAAATAATATACTAGATTCTGTGTTCTTTAAGCTCCCCACCTTTTATAAAATGCCTCCCTCCCTAGTAAGCATCAGATAGTCTGGTAGATAAACCGGGCAGAAAGTACAAATAAGATTGTAAATATTGGAAGGTAAAATGGAATCTATCCATCTGAATGGTGTCAGAACAGACCTGGGTGTGAAAATGGATGCATATGTTCAGCCTGTCTGGTCATAAAGTGCAATCAGCGTAACATTTGAGCGTTATTACCGGGTCTATACAAGAATGGCCTAATGCTATCTTGCAAAAGTTGCACAGTGTGTTGGCCAATGCACATCTTTGAACACTGTATTCTGTTCTGGTCATGAAGGGTCAAGCAGAAGTTGCAAATTCTGGAACTGATGTGGAGCAGGACACAAAGCTGATGGCTACTGTAAGCTGATTTATGAGAAGAGATTTTTTTTAAAAATTGCTGACTCTTCAAGCCACAGTGAAAGCAAATTAGGAATACATTAGAGGTGCATAAGATGCTAAGTGAAACAGAGAAGGTTAAACCTTAACATCAACTTAAATGCGAAATGAATCTTTGAAAATCTACAGCTCTGAACAAGTTTTTAGTCACCTATCCTAATATCGGTGTTTGTGTCAAATATCTGATTACACTCTTGTGAAGATCCTTCAGTTTGTTTACCACGGGTAAAGGCGCAACAGAAATACAAGCTGTTGCCATTAATCCATGACTGCAAGACATAGTTACAAACCAATAAATGGCCATTTCAGGTGCAATGTCAGAACACGTTTCAAACAAAAATAACCAATACCCTGGAATAGATGCAGCAAAACTGGAATCGTTCTGAGGCCATTAGCTAGGGCAGCTCAGTGGCTCAATGGTTAGCACTATTACCTCATGATGCCAGGGACCTGGGTTTGATTCCAGCCTTGGGTGAAGTCTGTGTAGAGTTTGCACGTTCTCCCCATGTCTGTGTGGGTTTCCTCCAGGTGCTCCGGTTTCCTTCCACAATCCAAATGTGCAGGTTAGGTGGATTGGTCATGCTAAATTGCCCATTGTGTTCAGGGGTGTGTAGGTTAGGTGCATCAGTCAGGGAAAGTGTTTTTTGCTGTTGTATTGCTATAGTCTTACCAGCCCATAGCGGCTGCTCTCTCATTAGAGAAAAGCAACTGGCAGTGATTTAAACTGAGGGCCATCAAACCTCAGGCAAGGGACGAGGTTGAGAAGGAGAGTCCTTCATGGTAACCTCAAACCAGTGATGGGAATTGAACCCATGCTGTTGGCATCACAGTGCCCTGTAAACCAGCGATCCAGCCAACTGAGCTGAACCAATTCCCTCAGAAAACATACAGCAGTAGGGTAGGGGATGGGTCTGGGTGGGTTTAGATTAGATTAGATTACTTACAGGGTGGAAACAGGCTCTTGGCCCAACAAGTCCACACCGACCCGCCGAAGCGCAACCCACCCATACCCGTACACTTACTCTTTGGAAGGTCGGTGTGAACTTGTTGGCCTCAATTGTCTTTTTCCATACTGTAGGGCTTTGATAATGTCCTGAAACCAGAATGTTTATGGAGGATGAGGTGGATAGGCCAACTAGCTTCCTTCAGTTGTACGCTGTGCTCTCTGTGTTTGTACACACAGCAAACCTCCCTGAGCCACTGGAGGGGAAGAATCTAATCCGCGCCCTGTAAAGTTTGATGGCATTGCCATTGCTCCCACATCCTGGGGCTATCATTGACCAGAAACTGAACCAAAAGCAGCATAGTGGCTCAGAATTCTCTTAACGAATAACGTACCTCCTGTCTCCCCAAGTGCCCACTATCTAAATGGCACAAGTCAGAGTATGATAGAATAATATCCGCTCACTGGGATAAGTGCAGCTCCATTAGCACTTGAGCTTGACACCAAGCCAAAACAGTCCCCTTGATTGGCACCCAATCCAGTGCCATATTGTTTGACCCAATCCACCCCATTCAACATTCACTCTGTCACCGATACATAATGGCAGCATTGTGTACCATCTTCACAATGCATTGTAGCAACTCACCAAAGCTCTTTGAAAGCACCTTCTAAAGCTGTTACCTCTACCTTGAATTAGATACATGGGAACACCACGTCCTGCAGATTACTCTCCAAGCCATTCACCTTCCTGACTTGGAAATATATCACCGTTCCTTCAGGGTCAATACCTGGACCTCCCTCCCAAACAGCATTGTGGGTCTACCTACAGCATACGGACTGCACTGTTTGAGAACCTTCAAAGGCAATTAGGGATGAGCAATAATTGTTGGCCTTTTAAATTGATTTAGATATTAGAAAGTAAAAATAAATTATTTTAACTTTGTGTCAGCAAATGGCAGCCTTAATGACAAAAATGACTGCCCTGGGCATTTCAGCAGCATCAACAAAGTACAAATTTCTCCATAGCAGTCTTATGGATAGCTCTCATTCCTGAAGTGGAGAAATTGCTCTTTGAGCCTTGTTCTGCAACGTGAAGGTATTTCAAACACTTTGTGAAGAGTTTCATTTGGTGATTTACACATCTTTTTAATGCTCTCCATCACATCCAGTACACTGAAGTTGAATTCCCTTTTTCTGCTTTGGAAAGAAATCTAGGGGACATCATAGACCCGAAGGTCACTGATTTGTTTACAAAGTCAATACTGTAAAGTCAGCCCCTGTTCCCCACATAATTGTTAAGACATCATGTAGGCACACATTTTCTCACAGATGAAAGCAGCAAGTTCAATAGACAGCCACAATCCATTCTACCCCATCAATAACGAGTGTAAACGAAGACAGGTCTTAACACTTAAGTATCTGCAACCAATAGATACATTTTCCTCTTTTTAATCAAAAGAGTGATAATCGAAAGTTAAGATCTTGTACCATGACAGCTTTGTTGCAATTTTTTTATTATTTTGACTGGACATCTGCCAGAGACAAAGGGTGGGCATTATAAAAGTATTAAGAGAGCATATTACAAATTGCAGCCTGCTTAGTTTAAGGAAAAAAAACTTCCACAGTAATTGTGTAACAGCTTAGGCTTACACTTCAGTGCAATTAGGGAGTGCTGCATTGTCAGAGGTACCCTGTTTCAAATGAGGTATTCTACCAAGTCTGTCTGTGCATGTAGGTACACAGCCATTTCAGCACAATATTTTCAAGGAGAGGAAATTATCCCATTGTCCTTGTTAAGTTTTATCCTTCAAGTAGCAACACCAAAACAAGTATCCTGCCCATTTATCAATATTGCTGATTGTTCAATGTTTCAGAGCACAAAGAAACTATCATGTTTGTCTACATGGTTTGAAAACAAGGAATCCTGAGGATGTAAAAAAAACACCTTATAAATGTCAGTTCTTAAATTTTTGGTGAAAAATAAGTGTCTTGTTAATTAATTTATACATTTATACCTGGAAAGCAGCGATTTTTCCACTGAAAACTTTGTGCGTGCACCCACACAGCATAGAATGCTTCGGAGTAGTGGTTCACCACACCTTCTCAAGGACACTTGGGGATGGGAAAGAGATACTGACTTAGCTTGATACTCTTGAACAAACATGAAATGACTGCTCAAACGAATGTGTTTATATCCTAGTAGGATGTAATTAAGGAAGAAATTCTTAAGCTTTTCACAAATTTGGCATGTCACAAAGTGTTTTTATAACCAACTAAGTACTTTGAAGTGTGATCATTGTGACACCAGAACCCCTGAGCTGCCAACTACCTGTGCTGGGCCCTCATTCCAAGCCCTTTGTGGACTTCACCTAACGAAGGAACAACCTCTGAAAGTTCGTGATTTTCAGTAAACCTTTTGGACTATATAACCTGGTATCGTATGACTTCTGACATTGTCCACCGCCGTCCAACACCGGCACCTCCCCATTATTTTGTGGAGTGGCACATAAAATGTTGCTCACCTCCAAGGACTGTACCTCTACAATCTAAGTGGTGGATTGATCACAATAAACTTAGCCAATAAGGACGCTAATGCTAGGCTCCATGGATTTTCATTGGCTAGATAATATAAAAATACAGGCGAAAGTGAGGACTGCAGATGTTAGAGATCAGAGTCAAGATTAGAGTGGTGCTGGAAAAGCACAGCAGGTCAGGCAGCATCCGAGAAGCAGGAAAATCGACGTTTCAGGCAAAAGCCCTTCATGGTGATTTTCCTGCTCCTCAGATGCTGCCTGACCTGCTGTGCTTTTCCAGCACCACTCTAATCTTGAATATAAAACCACAGGCAACGCCAGAGCCAATTTACCCACAGTAAACCCCCACAACAGCAAATGTGTTTCTTTCACCATTGGTTGAGGAAAAAAATAAAGGCCTAAGCCATGGAGGCATAACAACAACAATCACTATGACAACTGAGTTCAAGTAAGTCATTTAACATTTACGCTTTGTAGAGAAAACAAAGCACGTGTATCATAATTTGTGAATTGCAATTGCACTCCAGATTATTAAAACCCCATTATTTTCTTCAAATTCCTCTTTTGAAAGAATAAAATCAGAAAGACTGCACTAATATAGCATTTTTCACCATCTGAGGAGATCCCAAAATGCATCCAATTAAGTAGTTTTCATGTCCACCCACTATTATAATAAGCAGCCAAATTGTAACCAGCAAACTCCCATATATGGCAATGTCATAATGACCAGGCATGTTGATTGCAAGATAAATGTTGATCAGGGCATTTATTCTTTGACGGGATATGGAGGTTATTTTTGTATATCCCTAGTTTCCCTTCATCTGAGTGACTTTCTTAGGCCTTCACTTAGGGCAGTTAAAAGTCAAGCATATTTGGGGTTTGTGTCTCGCGTTGACCAGACCAGACCAGACAAGGAAGGCAGATTTCCTTCCAAATGAGAACCAGATGGGTTTTCAACAATCAATTAGTTTCATGGTCACCATTGCTGAGACTGATTTCTAATTCCAGATCTTGTTAATTAATTAAACTGAGACAAACTGCCATTTTGGGATTTGAACCATGTTCCCAGAGGACAAGCTTGGCACGGTGGCACAGTGGTTAGCACTGCTGCCTCACAGCGCCTGAAGACCCGGGTTCAATTCCCGACTCAGGCGACTGACTGTGTGGAGTTTGCACGTTCTCCCCGTGTCTGCGTGGGTTTCCTCCGGGTGCTCCGGTTTCCTCCCACAGTCCAAAGATGTGCGGGTCAGGTGAATTGGCCATGCTAAATTGCCCGTAGTGTTAGGTAAGGGGTAATGTAGGGGTATGGGTGGGTTTCGCTTCGGCGGGTCGGTGTGGACTTGTTGGGCCGAAGGGCCTGTTTCCACACTGTAAGTCTAATCTAAAAAAAAGCTTCAAATACAGTGGAATTACTTCCCTGCTTTGCTTTTAGGTCAACAATTCCTCTGGCAAGGCAGATTCAATTTCACACCAAATCTGAAAGATGGCACCTTCAGAAGTCATGATTTAGAGATGCCGGTGTTGGACTGGGGTGTACAAAGTTAAAAGTCACACAAGACCAGGTTAAAGTCCAACAGGTTTAATTGGAAGCACACTAGCCTTCGGAGCGACGCTCCTTCATCAGGTGGTTGACCAGCACCTGATGAAGGAGCGTCGCTCCGATAACTAGTGTGCTTCCAATTAAACCTGTTGGACTATGACCTGGTTTTGTGTGGTTTTTTAACGTTCAACAGTGCACTCCTTTCAGCGAACACAATGGCGGTCTTCTGTTGCTGTAGGTAGTGTCCTTGCCTCTGAGCCAGAAGCTCTGGGTTTGAGTCCCACCCCAAGACCCAGTGGTCAAGGAAGGTGCATTTCTAATGTAATCAATCATTCCTATTGCAGATGCTAACAGAGTGGGAGAGTCTTCTGGACAGACAGACCTTGACAGCCAGACCATTCCTAGTGAAGGACACGGACGTCAGTACGTGTGTAGTCTGCCTGTTCTGTGAGAAGAAGAAATGTCAAATGCAGAAATAGAAAGCTAACTGAAAGTATCTAAGTTGAGGTCGAAAAGGATAGATGAAGCTCATCTGGCGCAAGAGTCGTTTGGGTTAAGTGCTCCGTGAATTCTGTGTATTACATAATCCCATGTAAACCTGAGCTCATCTGAATCGCTGCTGATTGTATCATAACTTGCACCCAAGTTCTATTCACTTTTCGAACTTTGGTGAACCACATCAAATCCTTTAATCAGGCAATATTTCACTTTTCAAATTCTTCCCCTTGTTTTAAAATTGCTAATGATGGAAGTGTCATCAGCTGCCTCAGCCTTAATAGGTGGGATTCCCTCCCTAAATCACTCTGTCTCATTAACTTGCATTCCTTGTGAGGTTTGTAAAGCACATCTGATCACGGTGACCCTTAGTTACCAGCCTGAAACTATTGCTTCAACGTTCACACATGGGTTGTGGGCATCACTGGCTAGGCCGGTGTTTATTGCCTAACCTCTACTAGTTCTGGAGAAGGTAATGGTGAACCAGCTTCTTAAACTGCTACCATCCTCGTGGTGTAAGGACATCCAAAGTGTGTTCAGGATTTTGAGCCTGTGATACGTTTCCAAATCAGGATAGTGAATAGATTAGATTACCTACAGTGTGAAAACAGGCCCTTTGGCCCAATAAGTCCACCCCGACCCTCCGAAGAGTAACCCACCCAGACCCATTTTCATCTAATGTACCTAACACTGTGGGCAATTTAGAAAGGCCAATTCACCTTAACCAGCACGTCTTTAGACTGTGGCACCAGGAGGAAACCCATACAGACACAGGGAGAATGTGCAAACTCCACACAGACAGTCACCTGAGGCTAGAATTGAACCTGGGTCCCTGGTGAGGTGAGACAGCAGTGTTAACCACTGAGCCGCCCCTAGCTTGGAGCTGAACAGGAAGGGGCTGGTGTTCCCATGTATTTGCTGCCCTTGTCCTTCTGGATGGGTTTGGAAGATGCTGATGGACGAGACTTGATGAGTTGTCCTCATATTTCTTGACGTGGCTCGATGTCAAATTTTGTTCCCAAGAAGTGCTTGGAGGCATTTTGCACTGAAAAGGCGCTATAGAAATGCAAGTCATTATTGTTGCGAAACCTTGGTGGGTGGCAAATGTTGAAAACCACAACAGCTGAAAGAAAAAGAGAGAGAGAGCTTGACCATTCCTAGGCTTTCAACACAACACACAGCTGTGAGGCTAATCCAAGTGTTCTCTCCCCCCCCTCCCAGGCAATCTCCAACTGTCCCAGGTCAGGGCTGAAAGGACAACTGGTTTCTTCAGAAAACCTTGCAGCATAACCGGGAGGTGGGCATTGCATCTGTGAGGGGGCGGGGGCTGCAATAAAAGAAATGTAGGAGCAGTTTGTAACTAAACCTGACCTGCACTAATCTTAACTCTCAACAGCTTCCGTTCCTGCTCTGTACCAGCTGCTGGAGATTTTGTGCGGGGCGGGGGGGGGGAGACTAACGTGATTTCCTGGCCAACTGCAGATTAAGCGCTTTTGATTTCATTTTATAAGCTTCCCCTCCACATGCTATTGATGATTGATTTTAGCTTTATTCTTCTCCCTCCACTGCTGTCCCTTGAAATTGGACCTCCGCCTCTTCGTTCAGTTTCACTCCAGCCTCTGCTCGTCCTTTCCCAGTTTCCTTCTCGTTTTTTTTATCAAACCTTAACAATCCTGGCTCAGAGTCACGGCCCCATTATCGCTCAGCAGAAACTCTGGATAGTAAACTGGACCTGAATTTGCTGTTGCACTTGTGACGAAGGCTTGAAGGGGAGATGGAATGGGGCGAGGAAATAACGCCGCAGAGAAAAAAAGACAACAAATATTTAACCCCCACCCACAAGTCTTGCATATTTCACATTTGTACTTTCAAGACAGTCACCCCAACCTCCAGACAGCAAGCGCCAGTTGTGATACTTAGTTACGGATGTTAAACAAAACCACTCATTGACCTGAGGTTTTTAAGTGTGCAAGTGTTCACTATTTCTCGCTCCCTGACCTCAGCAGTTTGGATGTAGCAATTAATTTCCTCACTGCCTCCCCCCAGAATAGACAGCCCAGTGTTTTACACACGCACGCAGTTCCTCGTTTGAATAATGACAGAATATTCATTGCAACTGCGGTACTGAGGGAGCACTGCATTATCCCAGGTGCCGCCTTTCAGATGATACATTACAACCGAAGGCCCACCTACCTGCCTGGTCTGGTGAATGTAAAATATCCCATCATCCAGGAAGGACAGGGGAACTAACTCTAGTGTCCAGGCAGCATCACAAAAATAGATCACCTAGTCATTACAAAATTGCTGTCTGTGGGATTGTTACTCTGTGTACTCTGACTGTTTCAAACGTTACAACATGGACTATCTTTCAAAAGAAAGCGCTTGATAGACTTCCTACAGGGAGGAAAGAGGCCATTCAGCCCATCAAGTCTGCTGCTGTGAGGCAGTAGTGTTAACCACTGATCCACTGTGCCACTTTGTTGACTGTGAAGTTATAGAGTCATAGAGATGTACAGTTTGAAAACAGGTCAAGTCCCATTTCGCCATATCCCTCTAAACCCTCCCTATTCATCATATACCCATCCAGACACCTTTTAAATGCTATAATTGTACCAGCCTCCACCACTTCCTCGAACAGCACATTCCATACACCCACCACCTCTGCAGGGCAAAGTTTCTCCCGAGGTCTATTTTAAATTCTTCCCCCTTCACCCTAAACCTATGCCTCTCATGATTTTAAAAACCTTGTGATATGTCCCGAGCATGAAACATGCTGGATAAATGCAAGTTCTTCTGTCCTTTACCATGTGGTAATCCTCCTAATCTTAAAAGAAAGAATTTTACAGTGAACAACAGTGGAAAGAAATGCATTTACATAGCACCTTTCACAGTCTCAGGGCACCTCAAGTCATTGACATGTAAGGTAGAAAAGATAGTGATGTGCTCACAGTTGCTGAGGAAGTGTAAGTGCTTGTCTGATTTACGTGGCTAGGTAGATTTTTTTTTACCTATTTCCCTAAAATTTCCAGTTTGATTGAAGTAAATATGCTTTATTAATCATTCAATGACAAAAGCTGGCTGTGAGACAACACTTTTGACTGGATTTTGGTGGTCAAATTACTCTGCTTCAACCACACCCAGGGTAGATGTTGAAGTTGTGTTTACAACACCTCCCAGCATGGCAAAAGCTAAAGAACAGAGAGAAAGACTTGCTTTATTCAATGCTTGGTCACAGCCTCAGGATATCATTATGCAGCCATTGAGGCACTTTTGAAATGTTAGAAGGTTGAGTACAGTACCCAGCTACATGTTTGCACACAGCAAGGTCCTGTCAACAGTTAAATAATATGGAAGTGAGTAAATTTGCTGTTTTAATGTTAGTGGTTGAGAGATAGTTATTGGCTATCTTATGCTCTTCATTCAAGTCACCCCTTGCTCTCCTAATGCCCAGTGAGAACAAGCTCAGTCTGTTGATGCCTGACCTGCTGTGATCTCCAGAATGTTTTGTTTACAGCTCAGTCTGCTGACTCTTTCCCCATAAGACATGGACTCATTCCGGGTATCAATCCAGAAAATCTCTTTTGAATCACTTCCAGTGCATTTACATCTTTCCTAAAGGAGGAGGTCAATACTGCTCAGTCTGCACCAGTGCACATTATTCCTTCAAAGAACAAAAATAAATTGGTCAAAGATGATTTTCTTTCACGAAATCATGTTGATTCTTCCACATTGCCTTGCGTTTTTCAAAGTACCCAACTTATAATTTCTCCAGGGATCGATTCTAATCTCTTCCCCACAAACAGACATCAAGCTAACTGACTTTTCATTTCCTGTTGTCTGTCTTCCACCCTTTTTGAACAGAGAGGCTTTATTTGCTACTTGGCTGTCTAAAGGATCTTTCCAAAATCTAGGGAATTATGGAAAATTAATAGCAATGCAGCTACTATTGCAGTAGCAATTATGTTTAAGACTCTAAGATAATGTGCATCCGAATCTGGTGATTTGTCAGCCCAACAGCTCCCTGTTAGCTCAGTAACATTTCCCTGGAGATTGTAATTTCGCTACGTTCAATGAATTATAGAATCATAGCATCCCGACAGTGTGGACACAAGCCATTTGGCCCAACAAGTTCACACCGATCCTCCGAAGAGTATCCTACCCAGTCCTATTCGCCTACCCCATTGCTCTACATTTCTCCTGACTAATGCCCCTAACCTACACATTCCTGAACGCTAAGGGGCAATTTAGCTTGGCCAATTCAAATAACTTGCATGTCTTTGGACTTTGGGAGGAAACTGGAGCACCCGAAGGAACCCCATGCAGACACACATTTCTTCTCTTCCTTCCTCCTCCTAATTTACAACTCTGATCAGCATATTCTTCTTTCTTATGCAGTAATCCTTTATCATTCCATCGCTATAAGTTGTAGTTAATAGTCTCTTATGTGAAATCTTACTAAATTTGATCAACCTTTTTTTAATGGGATGTGGGCATTACAAGGCCAGCCAACACTTGTTGCCGGCTGCTAATTGTCTCTTGAGAAGATGGAGGAGAAAGTGAGGACTGCAGATGCTGGAGATCAGAGCTGAAAATGTGTTGCTGGAAAAGCACAGCAGGTCAGGCAGCATCCAAGGAACATGAAGAAGGGCGTATGCCCGAAACATCAAATCTCCTATTCCTTGGATGCTGCCTGACCTGCTGCGCTTTTCCAGCAACACATTTTCAGCTCTTGAGAAGATGGCCTGCTACAGTCCACTGGGTCCTCCAGTGCTGGAACCCCTAGAAGAGGGCTTCCAAGATTTTGACCCAGTGACAGTGGTGGAATGGGTGAAGTGATTTCCAAATCTGGATGCTGTCTGGTTTAGGAATGAACATGCAAGTCGTGGTGTTCCTCTGTATCTGCTGCTACTGCTGGGACTAAAGAGTTCTCTGAAATGGGATCTTAGCCCAAGTGAGGTGCAGAAGTCCAGTCTTCGGCCAATTCATGATCTTGGAGTGGAGGAATGGGTGACATTCAGGGAAACCAGACCTCTGAAGAGTTCAAATCTCATGTTTCCACCCTCAAATGAGATCAAAGTTATGGGTCATAAAAATAACATGGTGACAGATGAACCTAATAGAGAATTCAGGAGAAAATTCTCTAACCAGAGAAGGGTAAATACGATGCTGCAAGACAGGATCTGAGGAGCATAAGTTTGGAGCATAGGCTGTCAGGGAAGGATGTTGTTGAAATGTGGAACTTTTTCAAGGAACAGATACAACTTGTCCATGATATATATGTCAGGCAAGAAAGAGATGGTTGTGTGAGGGAACTTTGGTTGACGAGGGAGGTTGAGTGTCTAGTAAAGAGGAAGAAGAAGGCTTACATAAGGTTGAGGAAACAAGGTTCAGTCAGAGCGTTGGAGGGATACAGGATCGCCAAAAGGGAACTGAAGAAAGGGATTAGGAGAGCTAAGGGAGGGCATGAAAAATCTTTGGCAGGTAGGATCAAGGATAACCCCAAGGCCTTTTATGCGTATGTGAAAAACATGAGAATGACGAGAACGAGGGTAGGTCTGATCAAGGAAAATAGTGGGAGACTGTGTATTGAGTCGGAAGAGATAGGAGAGGTCTTGAATGAGTACTTTTCTTCAGTATTTACAAATGAGAGGGACCATATTGTTGAAGAGGAGAGTATGAAATGGACTGGTAAGCTAGAGGAGATACTTGTTAGGAAAGAAGATGTGTTGGGCATTTTGAAAAACTTGAGGATAGACAAGTCTCCCGGGCCTGACGGGATATATCCTAGGATTATGTGGGAAGCAAGAGAGGAAATTGCAGAGCCGTTGGCAATGATCTTTTCGTCTTCACTGTCAACGGGGGTGGTACCAGGGGACTGGAGAGTGACGAATGTTGTGCCCCTGTTCAAAAAAGGAATAGGGATAACCCCAGGAATTACAGGCCGGTTAGTCTTACTGCGGTGGTAGGCAAAGTAATGGAGAGGGTGCTGAGGGATAGGATTTATGAGTATCTGGAAAGACACTGCTTGATTAGGGATAGCCGGCATGGATTTGTGAGGGGTAGGTCTTGCCTTACAAGTCTTATTGAATTCTTTGAGAGGTGACCAAGCATATGGATGAGGGTAGAGCAGTGGATGTAGTGTACATAGATTTTAGTAAGGCATTTGATTAGGTTCCCCATGGTAGACTTATGCAGAAAATCAGGAGGCATGGGATAGTGGGAAATTTGGCCAGTTGGATAGAGAACTGGCTAACCAGTCGAAGTCAGAGAGTGGTGGTAGATGGTAAATATTCAGCCTGGAGCCCAGTTACAAGTGGAGTTCTGCAGGGATCAGTTCTGGGTCCTCTGCTGTTTGTAATTTTTATTAATGACTTGTAAGAGGGAGTCGAAGGGTGGGTCATTAAATTTGCAGACAATACGAATATTGGTGGAGTTGTGGATAGTGAAGAAGGCTGTTGTCGGCTGCAAAGGGACTTAGATCTGATGCAGAGCTGGGCTGAGGAGTGGCAGATGGAGTTCAACCCTGTCAAGTGTGAGGTTGTCCATTTTGGAAGGACAAATAAGAATGCAGAATCCATGGTTAATGGTAGGGTTCCCAGTAAGGTGGAGGAGCAGAGGGATCTTGGGGTTTATGTTCATAGCTCTTTGAAAGTTACCACTCAGGTGGATAGAGCTTGTAAGAAGGCCTATGGCATATTAGTGTTCATTAGCAGAGGGATTGAATTCAAGAGTCATGAGGTGATGTTGCAGCTGTACAGGACCTTGGTAAGGCCACATGTGGAGTACTTTGTGCAGTTCTGGTCGCCTCACTTTAGGAAAGATGTGGAAGCTTTGGAGAGGGTGCAGAGGAGATTTACCACGATGTTGCCTGGAATGGAGAATAGGTTGTACGAGGATAGGTTGAGAGTGCTGTGCCTTTTCTCATTGGAACGGCGAAGGATGAGGGGTGACTTGATAGAGGTTTATAAGATAATCAGGGGAATAGTTAGAGTAGACAGTCAGAGACTTTTTCCCCGGGTACAACAGAGTGTTACAAGGGGACATAAATTTAAGGTGAAGAGTGGAAGGTATAGGGGGGATGTCAGGGGTAAGTTCTTTACCCAGAGAGTGGTGGGGGCATGGAATGTGCTGCCTGTGGGAGTGGCAGAGTCAGAATCATTGATGACCTTTAAGCGGCAATTGGGTAGGTACATGGATAGGTGCTTAAGCTAGGACAAATGTTCTGGGCCGAAGGGCCTGTTCTATGCTGTATTGTTCTATGTTCTATGTTAAATTAAAATATGGAGTTCCCTCCCACAGGGACTTCAAGGTTAAGTCAAATTGTGTCTATACCTTTAAATAAAAATTAAACAAGTCCATTAAGGAGAAAAGAATAGAAGGATAGGTTGTTAGGATGAGATAAGGAGGTTGGTGAAGACTTGCATGGTACATAAATACCAGCATAAGCCAATTGGGTTGATTGGCCTATGTCTTACCTTTGGGTTTTATTTAATAAATTGCAATTTTGTGACTGAAAGACAGCAATGCTAACCACTGAACCACAGGGGAGGAGATAAATAGCAGTACCATGTATTTTGTGTGAGGTTATTGTGTGCAAATTGGCTGTCATGATTCCCATATTGTCTACACCTCAAAATGCTCCATTGCCGATAAAGCGTTTTGGAATACCTGGAGTTCATGGCAACTGTTATACAAGTGCAAAGCTTTCTATCAGCTCCAAGTCATTCACCGTCCCAGCTTGAAGAGGTTGTTATTTCCTCGTCATGTTGGAGGCAATATCTAGCTATTCTTTCCTTAAGGGAACTGATACAGAAACAAGACCCAAAGTCTTTTCCATTCCACTTATATGGGCAGTAAGCCCCATCTTGACCACATTGTGTGAGTTAAGAAAATGCTACAATTATAATTGACTCAATTAATCGGCAGTTTTGATCAGTTACTTTGTATCCTCTGATCGTACTAATATCATTGCAATTACTCTGCCTGAATAGCCGTAAATTTCAAAGGAGATTTAGTCCATTTGTTGTGAAAATAAATCATTTTAATCACCAAATGGATGAAACCCCAGATAACATTGTAAGAAACAAATGTTGAAAATAAGGAAACACTTGCTATACGTGTAGGGTTAAAATAGGCCTACTACATTGAGTAATCAGCTATAACAATAAGTCATTTAATCAAAATGATTACAAGGACTAGTTGAAACAAGTAATTTTCAAAGTAATGATTTAACTTACGTCTTTTTAGAAATGTTTTATTTTTTTTCTTTAAGCTTCACAACAGGTGATCCTAATTTGATAATCCACTTGCCACACAGTGTCGAGTGTAAGTTCATGTTTTGTGATTCGACGTTTCGGGCATAAGCCCTTCTTCAGGAATGCTTATGCCCGAAACATCGAATCTCCTGTTCCTTGATGCTGCCTGACCTGCTGCGTTTTTCCAGCAACTCATTTTCAGCTCTGATCTCCAGCATCTGCAGTCCTCACTTTCTCCTCATGTTTTGTGATGCACAGTTCAGGACTAAAGGCCGCAATTATGTCAGGAGTTGTCTTTTGATCAACCAGATAACCTTAACACTTGACATACTGTTAAAAAGAATCAAAGTGGACGTTCCATCTATATTTGCTTAGCACATCTCCTGTAGATGTGAGATTGGCCAGGCTCATTCTCTCTGCTGTCTTGAGTAATTTTCATGCAATGTGTGTGTGTAGTTGACATAAGGATTGAGCAGTATTAGCTATGCACTTGTCTCTGCAGTAGCCCCTTGTCTTTAAATCGGGTAAAGGTAGGCTAAAGGCCCCTTATTAACCCAAGCCAAAACTCCAGGGCAAGGCTTCCCAAAGTGGGAGGTGAAAGTGGAGAAAGGGAGGACTGCACATGCTGGTGATCAGAGTCGAGAGTGTGGTGCTGGAAAAGCACAGCAGGTCAGGGAGCATCCAAGGAGCAGGAAAATCTGATTCCTGATGAAGGGCTTTTGCCCGAAACGTCGGTTTTCCTGGTCCTTGGATGCTGCCTGACCTGCTGTGCTTTTCCAGCACCACTCTAATCTTGATTCTCTTCCCAAAGTGGGAGTCAGGACTTCAAATAGTCCCAAAGTTTGAGCTTGCAGGCTCAGAGGTAGAAATGGCCACCGTGCAATTCTGTTACACCCAGCCCCCTCCTCACCTCACCACCTCCAGCTCATCCACTCTCCTGGCCCCTCCCCCCAACATACACACACACCCTCACTCTCGCAAACCTTCGGTACTTTGCTCGCGCCGGTCATCGTTTGAGCCCAATTCATTGAGTGTTTTCAAGAAGGAGTTAGACATAGTTCTGAGGGCTAAATAAATTCAAAGGTCTGGGGACAAAGTGCGAACAGGATATTGAGTTGGATGAACAGCCACAATCAGATCAAATGGGAGAGTAGTCCCGAAGGCCGAATGATGTATTGTGTTTCTATGCATGTAGATTCAGGTCCTTGAGATGGCTGTGCTCCAAAATGTCAAAGAGATGTCTGATCAGGTCAATGATTATTTTTCAGAAAAGGTATTTATTTTAAGAAAGATTAGAATTTATTACTCTTTTAAAGAAAGATAAAAATGTTTTATTTACTGAAAGCAGCAGAATTGTTTCATTAGGTTGCACTACGATGTCCAATGCCTCCTTTTGAATGTTGATGCCTTGACATTCAGAACATGCAGGATGCCAATTCCTATCCCTACTGGCCTTGTTACTTGGCATGACTGATTCAAGTTAAGAAGAAACCATTCCTACCATTGCTTGTCTTTTTTTTAAATAAATATTTTTATTGAAAACCTTTTTATATCTTTTACAAAACATTTATAAAAAAGAAAAAGAATAACACCTTCAAAACAGAAAAAAAGGCAGTACAAAAAAGGCCATAACACACTACCATTGTTAATAAACAATCTACTATTCGACCAAAGTAAACACATCTACTTTACTTAAACTAAACTACAAGCATATTAAATAAATACTAACTTAAACTAAATTCAAATAATTTAAATTAAATAATATCTCAGAACTTTATTCTATCTCACTCGTCACACCTCCAATGAGGCTCCCATCCCTTGGAGCACCATCTACAATACCCATATTCTCTTTCCCCCAGTCTCCTCCTCCCGGGGCTTCACAGGCACCACCACGGCTATACCACGGCTATACCACGGCTATACCATGGCTGTACCACGGCTGTACCACGGCCCTGATTAGTATTGCAGATAAGTCAGCATCAATGTAATTTATAAAGGGCTGCCACGTCTTGTAGAACTATTCCGTTTTGTGGTGCACCGTATTTGTGAGGTAGTCTTGGGGGAGATGCTCCATCACCAGCTTATGCCACCCCATTAGACCTAGTGGTTTTTCCGATGTCCAGTTCACCAGAATGTTCTTCCTTGCACAGTGGGTGAGAATATTATGCAACCACTTCCCATATTCCCCATTTGAGGGCAAATTTGGCAATCCCAAAATAAGACATACCGGATCCACGGTAATTTCAATCTCCGGGATAAACTTTAGCTCCCTTACCTTAGCATTCCAGTACCTCTGGATCTTACAACAGGACTAGTATCAGTGTGTGAGAGTGCCTATACTAATTTTACATTTGGGACACCCTGATGGTACTCCTCTCTTGAACTTAGCTAGCCTCTCTGGCACCATATGAACCTTGTGTAAGATCTTCAATTGCATGACCTGCGCTCTGCTACATACTGAGATTTTCCTTACATTCCCTCAGATGTCTTAAGACCATAAGACCATAAGACATAGGAGTGGAAGTAAGGCCATTCGGCCCATCGAGTCCACTCCGCCATTTAATCCGCTGATGGGCATTTCAACTCCACTTACCCGAATTCTCCCCATAGCCCTTAATTCCTTGTGACATCAAGAATTTATCAATCTCTGGCTTGAAGACATTTAGCGTCCCGGCCTCCACTGCACTCCACGGCAATGAATTCCACAGACCCACCACTCTCTGGCTGAAGAAATGTCTCCGCATTTCTGTTCTGAATCGATCCCCTCTAATTCTAAGGCTGTGCCCACGGATCCTAGTCTCCTCGCCTAATGGAAACAATTTCTTAGCGTCCACCCTTTCCAAGCCATGTATTATCTTGTAAGTTTCTATTAGATCTCCCCTTAACCTTCTAAGCTCCAATGAGTACAATCCCAGGATCCTCAGCCGTTCCTCGTATGTTAGACCTACCATTCCAGGGATCATCCGTGTGAATCTCCGCTGGACACGCTCCAGTGCCAGTATGTCCTTCCTGAGGTGTGGGGACCAAAACTGAACACAGTACTCCAAATGGGGCCTAACCAGAGCTTTATAAAATCTCAGTAGCACATCGCTGCTTTTATATTCCAACCCTCTTGAGATAAATGACAACATTGCATTCGCTTTCTTAATCACAGATTCAACCTGCATGTTTACCTTTAGAGAATCCTCGACTAGCACTCCCAGATCCCGTTGTACTTTGGCTTTATGAATGTTCTCACCGTTTAGAAAGTAGTCCATGCTTGTATTCTTTTTTCCAAAGTGCAAGATCTCGCATTTGCTCACATTGAACTTCATCAGCCATTTCCTGGACCACTCTCCCAAACTGTCTAGATCCTTCTGTAGCCTCCCCACTTCCTCAGTACTACCTGCCTGTCCACCTAACTTCGTATCATCAGCAAACTTCGCTAGAATGCCCCCAGTCCCTTCATCCAGATCATTAATATGTAACATACCTCTGGTGAAATATTCATTCCTAGTCTTTTTGATTACCACTTGATTTGAAAGCAGTGAACTTATTGTAAAGCTCTATATCCTCTTGTTTAGCCCTGACATCAAGGACTAGGCTCAACTCTGATTTCCATATTATAAAAAAATCACGGAAACACTTGGTGCAATGTTGGAAACAAGGTTTACAAAGGTCATATAATAAAAGAGAGGTTATGACCATCAGGAATGATTAAAGGAGATGGGGAATGACCCAACAGAGATCTTTAAAATGTTATGATTTGGAGATGTCGGTGTTAGACTGGGGTGTACAAAGTTATAAATCACACAACACCAGGTTATAGTCCAACAGATTTAATTGGAAGCACTAGCTCCTTCATCTGAAAGCTAGTGCTTCCAATTAAACCTGTTAGACAATAACACGGTGTTGTGTGATTTTTAACTTTAAAATGTTGAAAGGGTACAACAGTGTTAATGTGGAGAAGACATTTCTACTTACGGGAGATACCTTAAAAAGGGGGTCATAGATATAAATTAGTCACCATTTCTCCAAAAGAGAATGTGAGAGGTGGATAGTATAGAAACATTAAAGAAGAAGTATAGCTTGAAGAGGACAGGAATGGAAAAATATATAGAGGAAGGAGTCAAAAGGACTCTCATGTAGAGCAGAAACATTGGATAAATGACCTGTTTCCATGCTGCAGGAATTTCTATGTGACTCTAGTATCAATGCCCCTGTTAAGCCTGAGGGCAAGTTCATTCCTTTAGCTATTGGCTTCTTCAGGTCGCGAGGTATCATGTGATTTTTCGCTTTGTCCACCCAGTTCAATACCGGCACCTCCACAAAAATGAATTTCTTATGGATCTTATAGATGGTCCTCACTGCTGCTTCCTGAATATTGGTGATGATGGGAGTGAATGTTTGTGGGATATGGTTCCAAATAAGTGGGCTGCTTTTTTCTGGTGGGTATCAAGCATCCTGAGTGTTACTGAAGCTGCACTCAACCAGGTAAGGGGGAAATATTCCATCACCCACCTGACTTGTGCCTTGTAAATGTTAAACAGGCTTTGGAGAGTCAGGAGGTGAGTTATTTGCTGCAGTAATCCTAACATCCAATCTTCTCTTGTAGCTATTGTATTTCTATGACTAGTCCAGCTCAGTTTTTGGTCAATGGTAATCCCCAGGATGTTGATAGTAAAGGATTCAGCAACATTCATCCATTGAATGTCAGGGTGGGGATGGTTAGAGTCTCCCTTGTTGGATGTGGACGTTGCCTGGCAATTTTGTACCACTAATGTTATCCTTTTACTAACCATATAGTGAATTCATATAAACATTGCTTTATCATATGAATCGTAGAATCATAGTATCATAGAGATGTACAGCATGGAAACAGACCTTTTAGTCCAACGCGTCCATGCCGTCCAGATATCCCAACCCAATCTAGTCCCACCTGCCAGCACCCGGCCCATATCTCTCCAAACCCTTCCTATTTATAGACCCATCCAGATGTCCTTTAAATGCTGTAATTGTACCAGCCTCCACCACTTCCTCTGGCAGCTCATTCCATACATGTATCACCCTCTGCTTGAAAAAGATGTCCCTTAGGTCTCTTTTATATCTTTCCCGTTTCACCCTAAACCTGTGCCCTCTAGTTTTGGACTCCCCAATCCCAGGGGAAAGACTTTGTCTATTTATCCTAAGCATGCCCCTCATAATTTTATAAACCTTTATAAGGTCACCCCTCAGCCTCCAACGCTCCAGGGAAAACAGCCCCTGCCTTTTCAACCTCTCCCTATAGTTCAAGTCCTCCAACCTGGCAACATCCTTATAAATTTTTTCTGAACCCTTTCAAGTTTCACAACATCCTTCCGATAGGAAGGAGACCAGAATTGCATGCAATATTCCAAAAATGGCCTAACCAAATGTCCTGTACAGCTGCAACATGACCTCCCAACTCCTGTACTCAATCCTCTGACCAATAAAGGAAAGCATACAAAACACCCTCTTCACTATCCTATTGACCTGCGATTAAACTTTCAGGGAACTATGAACCTGCACTCCAAGGTCCCTTTGCTCAGCAACACTCCCTCGGACCTAACCATTAAGTGTATAAGTCCTGCTAAGATTTGCTTTCCCAAAATTGCTTTCCCAAATTGTCCAATGTTTTTGAGGTTCTTGCAAACGGTGTGAATGAGAATGAGAACTGCAAGGAGGATGGACAAACTAACCAAGAGGGGAGCCTTTCAAATGGGTAAGAGTATAGGAGGGGACAGTCTCATTAGGAAGGTGGTCACAAGTGGGAATCCAAAAGGATTTGTTACCGCCCAGTGCCAGGATTGAGGACATCACCTTAGGGCTAGAGAAGGACTTGGAGAGGGAGATGAGGGATCCAGTGGCTGTTCTCCACATTGGTACCAACAACATTGGTAGGGTTAGAAAAGAAATTCTGCTGAACAGTTAGGAACTGAATTTAAAAATCAGGATCTCCAAAGTGGTAATCTCAGGATTACTACCTGAGATAGGGCAAATTAGCATAGAGCAATTAAAGTCAAGGAGTTAAATGAGTGGCTTGAAGATTGGTGTGGGAGGAATGGCTTTCAGTTCATGGCGTATTATCAAGGATGTGTATCTGCAGCCCATGTGCTAACTCACCCAATGTCCTGTTCCCTCCCTACCTCAGTGCTCAATGACATACACTTGCTCCTGATTCAGCAAGGTCTTGTTTTACTTATGCAGTTTCCATCAGATTCACAAAGCTCTGTGATATTGTTAATTCTCCAATGTCAGCATTCCCAATTTTCATAATTCCACCACTGACCTGTCTTCTTCTGCTAATATATGGTGGGGAGGTAGTGAAATAGCATAAGATCATATGACCTTAAGACATAGGAGCAGAAATTAGGCCGTTCAGCCCATCGAGTCTGCCCTGCCATTCAATCATGGCTGACATGTTTCTCATCCCCATTTTTCCTGCTTTCTCCTGCTTTCATCCCCTGGGCAATCAAGAATTGTTTTAAGTATACTCGATGACCTAAGCTTAGCCTTCTCTGACAATGAATTCCACAGACTCACCACTCTCTGGCTAAGAAGATTTCTCCTTGTCTCCATTCTAAAAGGTCTTCCCTTTGCTCTAAGGCTGCGCCCTCGAGTCCTCATCTCTCCTGTCAATGGGAACATCTTCCCAATATCCACTCTGTTCAGGCTGTTCAGTATTCTAATAGTGTGACTGGAGTAGTATCCAGAACCTCAGCTGGTGTTCTGAGGGCATGTTTGAATTCCACCCCAGCAGGTGATGAAGTTTGAATTCAATAAAATTCTAGTCTGATGGCCACCAGTCAATTGTTAAAACTCCATCTGGTTCACTCCCATCCTTCAGGAAAGGGAATCTGCAATCCTCACCTGCTCTGAATGACATCAGACCCCACAGCAATGTGGTTAACTCTGAACTACCCTCTGCAATGGGCAGTAAATGTCAACCTAGCCAGTGAAGCCAAATCCCATGAAATAAGATACTCCAATTTTTGGTATTTCCTCTTTAAATCTCTACACTTTTTGACCTCTCTCTCTTCCTTTAACACATTCCATAAAACTACCTGTCAATCCAGGTTTTAGACAATTCAGTCACATATTCTTTGATGTAGTTTCCCTTTGAGTGGGTTTTCTCCAGAATGTCATGCTGACCCACATCGCTTTGATCTGAAGCTTGCCTTCAATACAATGTTCCTGAGCCAAATGTTCCAGCCCTCCTGTTAACCAATACCTAAATATAAATCCTCATCTTGCCTAGCAAATCAAAACTGTGTCCGAGTTCCTTTATGGTTAGGAATAGCTTTATGTATAACTCTAACTCGCATTAATACAACGCCTTTACCATAGACAAATGTCACAAGGCATTTCACAGCACAGGGAGAAAGTGAGGACTGAAGATGCAGGAGATCAGTCGAGAGTGTGTTGCTGGAAAAGCACAGCCGGTCAGGCAGCATCCGAGGAGCAGGAGAATCGATGTTTCGGGCATAAGCTCTTCATCAGGATTCACAAACTAGAATAAAAGGCATTAACCAAGCCCCTTCATTGTCCAAAACGTCCATGGTTCCTTCCATGTCCCCACCAACTTAGACTGTCTATGCATCTTCCAAACTTGTAGCCTCAGTAACTTGAGGAGGACGGCAGCAGATTCATGGGAACATTACCATCTGCAAGTTCTCCCCCAAGCCACTCAAGGATTCCTGATAAAGGGCTTATGCCCGAAATGTCCATTCTCTTGCTCCTCAGATGCTACCTGACCGGCTGTGCTTTTCCAGCACCACACTTCACAACACAGAAGAGTTGTCCCGTTATTCTCAATTTGTCCCACCTTCCTCTCTGAGTTGAGAGATTTAAGGACTGGATTTTTGCTGAATTGGGCTAATTTTGGCGACTCTATAACAGTGGTATATGCACCTAATCCAGGATTCCCGTCTCTATTAGCAGTTTTGGCAATTTTTACTGGTATAGAATAATGCTGCAGGTAGCTAGCTTATACCATGGATTCCTGATCTCGCTGGTCCAATGATGGGGTTAGCCATCTCATACATACAGCTCACAATTATCTTGGGCCAACATAGCCACACTGATGATTCACAAACTAGTGTAAAAGGCCTTAACCAAGCCCCTTCATTCTCCATACCGTCCATGGCTCATTCCATGTCCCCACCAACTTAGGCTGTCTCTGCATCTTCCAAAGTTGTGCCCTCAGTAAATTGAGGAGGAGGGCAGCAGATTCACGGGAACATTATCACCTGCAGGTTCTCGTCCAAGCCACTAGGCAAAAGTGAGGACTGCACATGCTGGAGGTTAGAGTCAGTGGTGCTGGAAAAGCACAGCAGGTCAGGTAGCATCTGAGGAGCAGGACGAGCGACATTTCGGGCAAAAGCCCTTCATCAGAAATGGGGCTGTGCGCCAAAGAGGTGGAGAGATAAATGGGAGGCAGGGTGATGCTGGGGGGAAGGTAGCTGAAAGTACAATAGGGTAGATGGAGGTGGGAGTAAAGGTGATGGGTCAGAGGGGAGAGTGGAGCGGATAGATGGGAAGGAAGATGGACAGGTCATGAAGGTGTTGCTGAGCAGAATGGTTGGAATTGGAATAAGGTGCGGGGGGGAGGGAAATGAGGAAACTGGTGAAATCCACATTTATGCCATTTGGTTGGAGGGTCCCGAGGCGGAAGATGAGACATTCTTCCTCCAGGCAATGGCTGGTAAGAGAGTGGCGATGGAGGAGGCCCAGGACGTGCATGTCTTTGGCGGAGTGGAAGAGGGAGTTGAAGTGTTTGGCCATAGAGCGGTGGGGTTATTTGGTGTGGGTGTCGTGGAGATGTTCTCTGGAGCGCTTTGAAAATAGGCATCCTATCTTCCCAAAGCAGAGGAGACTGCATCGGTAGCAACGGATACAGTAAATGACGTGTGGAAGTTCAGGTAAAACTGATGGATGTGGAAGGCTCCGTTGGGATTTGGGTGGAGGTGAGGGGGTGATGTAGGTGCAGGTTTTTCAATTCCTGCGGTGGGAGGGGAGGGTGCTGGGAGGGGAGGTGCAGGGATGGGAGGGTGCTGGGGGGGGAGGGTTCTGGGGGGGAGGGTTCTGGGAGGGGTGGGTGCTGGGAGGGGTGGGTGCTGGGGGAGGTGGGTGCTGGGAGGGGAGGGTGCTGGGAGGGGAGGGTGCTGGCAGGGGTGGGTGCTGGCAGGGGAAGGTGCTGGGAGGGGAGGGTGCTGGCAGGGGTGGGTGCTGGCAGGGGAAGGTGCTGGCAGGGGAAGGTGCTGGGAGGGGAGGGTGCTGGCAGGGGTGGGTGCTGGCAGGGGAAGGTGCTGGCAGGGGAGGGTGCTGGGAGGGGAGGGTGCTGGGAGGGGTGGGTGGCTTGTTGGGGAAGCGTGGACCTGACAAGGGAATTGCTGAGGGAACAGTATTTACGGAAAGCGGATAGAGGTAGGGAGGGAAATATATCTCTGGTGGTGGAGTCCATTTGTAAGTGGCAGAAATGGTGGAGGATGATGCAATGTATACGGAGGTTGGTGGGGTGGAAGGTGAAGACGGTGGTGGGGGTGGGGGGGGGGGGTCTGTCCTTGTTGCAGTTGGAAAGGTGGGGTTCAAGGGCAGAGTTGGATGAGATGCACTGAAGGGCATCATCAACCACATGGGTGGGGAAATTGCAGTCTTTGAAGGAGGCCAAACGATGTGTTCTGTAGTGGAACTGGTCCTCCTGAGGGCAGATACAGCAGAGACAGAAGAATTGGGAATATGGGATAGCATTTTTACAGGAGGCAGGGTGGTGCAGTCCAGGTAGCTGTGGGAGTCAATAGGTTTGTAGAAGCTGTCCGTGTTGAGTCGGTCACCGTTGATGGAGATGGACAGGTCCAGAAAGGGAAGGGGCGTGTCAGAGATGGTCCAGGTGAATTTAGGGTCGGGGTGTAATGTGTTGGTCAAGCTGATGAACTGTTCAACCTCCTCGTGGGAGCACGAGGAGGCACCGACACAGTCATCAATGTAGCGGAGGAAGAGGTGGGAATGGTGCCAGTGTAACAATAGAAGATGAACTGTTCCACATAACCAACAAAGAGACAGGCATAGCTGGGGCCCATGTGGGTGCTCATGGCTGCCCCTTTGGAGGAAGTGGGAGGATCAAAGGAGAAATTATTGAGGGTGAGGACCAGTTCAGCCAAACGAATAAGAGTGTCAGTGAATGGCTACTGGTGGGGACGTCGGGAGAGGAAGAAACAGAGTGCTTGGAGTCCCTGGTCATGGCAGATGGAGGCGTTTAGGGACTGGATATCCATGGTGAAGATGAGGCATTAGGGGTCAAGGAAACAAAAGTCTTGGAGGAGGTGGAGTGCATGGGTGGTGTCCCGAATGTATGTGGGGAGTTCCTGGACTGGGGGATAGGACAGTATCAAGGTATGTGGAGTTGAGTTCAGTGGGGCAGGAGCTGGCCGAGATGATGGGTCGGCCGGGGCAATCAGGATTGTGAATCTTGGGTAGGAGGTAGAACTGGGTGGAGCAGGGTTCCCAAACTATGGAGATTGGAAGTTGTGGTTGGGAGATCCCCTGAGGTGATGAGGTTGTGTATGGTTTGGGAGATGATGGTTTGGTAATGAGAGGTGAGGTTGTGGTCGAGGGGGGCGGTAGGAGGAGGTGTCTTCGAGTTGGCACCTGGCTTTAGCAGTGTAGAAGTCAATGTGTCAAACTACCACTGCACCCCCTTTGTCCGCTGGTTTACTGGTGAGGTTGGGGTTTGGAACATAGAGGGTGGAGGTCCACAAGTTGTGAGGGTGAGAGGTTGTAGTGTGTGAGGGGGAATGGACAGGTTGAGGCAGTCAATGTCAATGTCCCGGTGGCAGTTGGAAATAAAGAGATCGAGGGCAGGTAACAGACCAGCATGGGGTGTCCAGGTGGATGAGGTGTGTTGGAGGTGGAAGAAGGTGGGCGGAGTGTTGTTGGAAAAAGTAAGCCCGAAGGTGCAGGCAGTGGAAGAAGTGTTCAATGTCACAACGCACATTGAATTAATTGATCTGGGAGCAGAGGGGTTGAAGGTAAGGCCTTTGCTGAGGACTGATCGTACACCTCATTGAGGGGGAGGTCTGGGCGAGTGGTGAAAACTAGGCAGGGCTGGGAGCCAGGACCTGGACTTGGAAATTGATCTAATTTCTTTCAGTGTCACTGGGTTAGAATCCTGGAAATCTCTCTCTAATAGCATGGTGGGTGTACCTACCAATAAATGGATGGTACAATGAGGCATCTTACTACCACCTTCTTCACAGAATTATGATGAGCAAGGCATGTTGGTTTATCCAGAGACACACATCTTCCATGAGCAAACGTTTAAAGGAATAACTAAATTAGTTGAAACAAATGATCAACCATCTGTTCCTCAATTACTTTGAATGCTTGGCTGAACTCCAAAGCTCAGTAATTGACCAGCTTAGCAGGAGGTCTATTTTCATAGTTAGAAGTACAGTGTTTCCTTTGACTGAGTAATTTTTTCTGAGGTTATAATAAGCTTTCTTCCTTTTCTAATTTCTGAATGTTTAGTTGGACAAGATTAAGCACTGTGAAGTGAAGCTTCTATTATTGATTTTATAACGACTATCTGATTGACATTTTAAAAGTGTTATAAGATAGCAGCTTTTCTCACACCAGTTTTCTGAACTGCTGGTTTTCTAAGTGCATTTCAAGACTCACCATTGTTACTATGTGGTACATTGGTTGTAAGGTACACAGTGGGTGAGAGGGCATAGAATATGCAAAGAGGACGATGGAAGGGGCATTAAGTGAGAAGGAGAGACATGGACATGCCAGAAGATGGGCACATGGAGATGGCAGGGGGTTCATGGGGACAAGAGATGGCGAATGGAGCATGGAGACAGCATGTAGAGTGAATGGGGAAATGATGAGATGAGGACTAAAGGACCTAACAACAATTAAAACAATTGGGACGAACGACTTCTAACCAGCTGCTGAGCACCTCCACTCAATTGCCCCGACTCCTTAGAATTAAAATAAATCTCCTTTTTAAGGAGGCACTTCTAGTGGGTTGAGAATTTTCCTGACACAATCTGTTCCATTCAATGACAAAAACTATGGGCCTCTGAGTTCAAGTCCTATTGCAGGAATTGTGTGATGAAACCAGACTCACTCTCCAACCCAGCGCTGTGTGAGTGCTGCTTTGTTAGCAGTGCCTTTCTTTGAGGTGATGTCTGTTTGCTTCAGTGGTTCAGGACAATGAATACGATTCCGTGGCTGAATTTAAGAAGACCAATATTCAGACCAAATATTTCTCCAATAAGTTAAATGTACTAGCCAGACATTGTCCTCATTGTTGTTTGTGGGATTTCGCTGGATTGAATGTTGTATTTGACTGTGTAATTAAACATTGCGCTCCAAGATCGTGCATTGTATTGCAAGCATTTTGAACTCCTCTGAGAGACAGGTTATTTAAGTGTTAAATTACAGTGATTGGACTTGACTGTGAGGCACTCCACAAATGAATAGCTCACCAGTGCCCATTAATATTGGACACAATGACAGTGACTGACTTTGAGAGATAAACTAGGGACAATCAATGGAAGAATAGAGTCACTGTTGGGGACACGTTCATAAGATCATTAGTCACAGGAGCAGATGTAGGCCATTCAGTACATCGATCCTCCTCTGCTGTTCAAAAAGATCATGGTTGACCTGATAATCATCGACTGCCTTTTCCCCATAACCCTTAGATTTCTTACTGATCAAAAATCTGTCTAGCTCAGCCTTGAATGTACTCAACGACCCAGCCTTACCAGCTTTATGCATTAAAGAATTCTACAAATTCACTACCCCTCTGAGAGAGAAAAACAATCATCCTCATCTCTGTTTAGGTGGATGACACCTTCTGTCACTCCTGACTGATTGAATTAATGGGACCATCTTCAGTTGCGCCTGATATTGTCAAACTTAAAAAGTTCTTTTTTTTCTTTTTGATTTCCATCCCGAAATTAAACTGTTGCTGTAAATTATGAGGAAGGCTAGGATTTACAAATAGTAGAGCCTTCAGTTTAACCAGCTTGAATTAATTGACTATTTCCACAAAGCACTCACAATCTGCCTAACCTTTGCTCTTGAGTCGTATGGTAATGTTTCCAACATGCACTGTTTGTGTCTGTGTGTGTGTTTTATGAGTATGTGAATAATTGTTGCATAGGCACGTGCAACATCAGAATATAATTATTGTAATTAATAATACAGCTGACCACATTCTCTTCGAGAAAGTGTGACCCATCTCCAGGGTTACTCTGGGGACATGAGGATTGCAAATGTGACATCATTGTTTAAGAAAGGGGCAAATGATAACTTAAAAAAAATGTATAGACCTATCAGGTTGATACCAATAGTTTGAAAACTGATGGAGGCCATAATACAAGATAAGATAAGTATAAGTTAATGCTAGACAGTCAACTGGTTTTGCCAAGGGCAGGTCAAGTTGAATTGAGGAGCAAATTATTCATAAGTCTGAACACTCATCATCCACCATTACTCTCCTCCACCTGGCTGAACTTGTTCTGTCACTGAACAGTTTCTCCTATAGGCACCCACATGGGTCCCAGGTATGCCCTGCATCTTTATGGGGCATGTGGAACAATCCTTGTTCCAGTCCTACACTGGCCCCCTCCCACAACTCTTTTCTCAGTGCGTTGGCAACTGCTTCAGTGCTGCTTCATGGACCTTGAAATATTTGTTCATTTTGCCTCCAATTTCCACCTCTCTATTATTTGCGCGTCATCCATTTCTGACACTTCCCTTCCTTTCCTTGACCCCTCTGTCTCCATTTCAGGGAATAAACTGTCCTCTACAATGCATCAACTCCCATAGTTACCTTCACTATAACTCTTCACACCCCACATCCTGCAAGGACTCCATCCCATTCTCCCAGTTCCTTCGCCTAAGCTATATTTATCCAGAAGATGCCACTTCCATTAGCATGGTTTCCCCACCCACTGTGGTTGACAGGACTCTCGATGCATCCGACCTATCACCCAGGCTTCTGCCCTTGCCCCTTCCCATCGCTCACAACAGCATGATTGGCTCCCACTTGTTCTAACATTTTCCTCCCTCCAGCCTCTGCATTCTCCGCCATTTCAGCCAACTCCAGTAGAACGCCATCACCAAACACAACTTCCCCTCTCTCTACTGTCTGCATCTCACAGGGATCGTTCCTTCCAGGAATGAGTAGGAAGGGTTTAGAGGGATATGGTAAAACAGGGACTGCAGATGCTGGAAACCAGAGTCTAGATTAGAGTGCTGCTGGAAAAGCACAACCGTCAGGTAGCAACCAAGGAGCATGAAAATCGCCGTTTCGGGCAAAAGCCCTTCATCAGGAATAGAGCACTAAGAGGGATATGGGCCAAGTGCAGGTAAAAGGGATTAGATTAGATTAGGATTTATCATCTGTTTGTACCAGATCTGGCCTGTATGTGACCCCAGGCCCTCAGCAATGTGTCTGCTCCGAAGTGCCCTCTGAAGTGATCTAACAATTCAAAAATGTATCTCTAGGTAAAAGCAAGGACTGCAGATGCTGGAAACCAGAGTCTAGATTAAAGTGGTGCTGGAAAAGCACAGCGGGTCAGGCAGCATCCGGGGAGCAGGAAAATCGACATTTCAGGCAAAAGCCCTTCATCAGAAATAGAGGCAGAGTGCCTGCAGGGTGGAGAGATAAATGAGAGGGGTGTGGGGGAGGGGAGAAAGTAGCATAGAGTACAATAGGTGAATGGGGGTGGGGATGGAGGTGATAGGTCAGGGAGGAGGGTGGGGGAAAGTAGCAAAGAGTACAAGGGTGAATGGGGGTGGGATGCAGGTGATAGGCCAGAGAGGAGGGTGGAGTGGATAGGTAGAAAGAAAGACAGGCAAGTAGGTCAAGTCATGGGGATGATGCTGAGCTGGAAGTTTGGAACTGGGTTGAGGTGAGGGAAGGGGAAACGAGGAAACTGGTGAAGTCCACATTGATGCCCTGGAGTTGAAGTGTTCCGAGGTGAAAGATGAGGCGTTCTTCCTCCAGGCGAGAGGTGGTGAGGGAGCGGCGGTGAAGGAGGCCCAGGACCTCCATGTCCTCAGCTGAGTGGGAGGGGGAGTTGAAATGTTGGGCCACGGGGCAGTGTGGTTGATTGGTGCGGGTGTCCCAGAGATGTTCCCTAAAGTGCTCTGCTAGGAGGCTTCCAGTCTCCCCAATGTAGAGGAGACCGCATCGGGAGCAATGGATACAATAAATGATAATGGTGGATGTGAAAGTAAAACTTTGATGGATGTAGAAGGTTCCTTTGGAGCCTTGGATGGAGGTGAGGGAGGAGGTGTGGGCGCAGGTTTTGCAATTCCTGCGGTGGCAGGGGAAGGTGCCAGGACGGGAGGGTGGGTTGTTGGGGGCGGGGAGGGGGGGGTGGTGTGGACCTGACCAGGTAGTCACGGAGGGAACAGTCTTTGCGGAAGGCGGAAAGGGGTGGGGAGGGAAATATATCCCTGGTGGTGGGGTCCGTTTGGAGGTGGCGGAAATGTCGTCGGATGATTTTTGCTACCTTCCCCCACCCTCCTCCCTGACCTATCACCTCCATCCCCACCCTCATTCACCTATTGTACTCTATGCTATTTTCTCCCCACCCCCAACCCCCTCTCATTTATCTCTCCACCCTGCAGGCACTCAGCCTCTATTCCTGATGAAGGGCTTTTGCCCGAAATGTCGATTTCCCTGCCCGTTGGATGCTGCCTGACCTGCAGTGCTTTTCCAGCACCACTCTAATCTAGACTCTGGTTTCCAGCATCTGCAGTCCTTGCTTTTACCTAGAGACACATTTTTGAATTGTTAGACCACTTCAGAGGTCACTTGGGAGCAGACACATTTCTGAGGGCCTGGGGTCACATACAGGCCAGATGATTTCCTTCACTAAAGGACATTCATGAACTAGATGACAATCTTCTTCTTCTTGTCAGTCCCTCAGGATCGAGGGTGACTCGCTTCCACAGGACAAGCCCGAAGCACGAATGCACCCTCTGCCGGGTAGGACATGTGTGGAGGGCAATGAGCTACTGGGAGGTTTGCGCACTCTCTCTGACACCTCGACTTCACCTCTGACTGTTTCCCGACCAGGTCTGTCAGTGAGTTCAGTGTCTGAACCACCCATCTCTGTTTTGGTCTGCCACTCACCAAGGATTTCCGTGAGTCATGGGGAATGTTTAACCTCTTCAGAGATGTTTTGTGGATATGCATAAACTACTTCCAGTCTTTTGCTGTGACCAATTCCGAGTGGACCAGTTGATTTGGGAGTCTGGTGTCCGGCAGAAAAGCAACATGTCCTGCCGATCTAATAGTTTCATGTTCACAATATTAATTATTTATCTTAAAACCTAGTTAATTAATTTGAATGCCTATCTTTGGATCATCTGAATAGGCTGCCTGGTTATTAATCCAGTTACCTAATTGCTAAGTTACCATGGTTGACATGAACCTCTTTGGTTATTTGATTATTAATCTGGTTACCAATCACTAAGTTACCTTGGTTGATGTGAAGCCCTTGACCTTCCTCTGAAGAGTTACATCAACACCATTGCCCGAGTCCATAAAGCTACCTAATCTGACTACACGTGATAGGTAGCTGTTTCCTTTGGGGGTTTACAGTGTCAAAATACTAACAATTGGCTGTCACCAATTTCTGTCCCATGCAGTGATAGCTGATTCAGTGTTCACCATCAAGAGAGAGACATGGAACTGTTTCTGTCTGGGCAGGAGATTACCTCATACAGGGTCAGATATCCAATAACATCAATCAAGTCCTGTCTAATCTCTGAGAGTAACTTCAATCTCCAAAAGATGTCAGAGATAAATTTGCAACATTTTTCAACCGCTAATTGGTCTCGGTTATTGTCTGATTATCCCGGATATTCCATGGCTCACAGTCGGTAAGGAACAGGAATCCCAACGTGTTTCAGACTCCCAGGCCTCCAGTGGCATTTGTTCCTGTAAAGCTGGGGCCTCAAACAGAGAAAATGTCAACAACAACAAATGGACAATAAACCAAATTTATTGTCTGCCATATCATTTCGGCAAAAGGATAGAAGTGGGAGAGTCCACAAGAAATGAATGGGGATGGAAGCCGAAGGAGAGAAATGGATTTGTGGGGGAGGGGGTGCAAGTTTTCTGGGATGGGGGTGGGTAAAAGATGGTGCTTTTGGAGTGGATAGGTAAATTGGTGCACACATTCTCTTGTTCTGATTGGGTTTATGCTGTTTAAAGTGGTAGAGGAACACCACTGGGCCTTAACAAGAAGAGGATCTTGATATTTAGTTTATTGCATGCATGACAGCAATCAGATAGACTACTGGGAGGTCCAGGATAACAGGATTATCCCCATTCAGATTCGGAGCTGTTCTATCTTTGTTCATCACGTTCCCTATGACATCATCAGTCTGGGTGGAGCTTAATGCAGTATGCAGCATTAACCCTTTCAGAACCAATACCATAAACACCACCTAGCTCCTGAGAGGACAAAAGGAAGGATATGCAGAGATTTGATGAGGTTGGTTAACAAATAGTGAGATTCAATTGGAAACACGTCTGAAAGTAATACCTAGGTATGATATACTGGGTCATTAGAGTAACGTGTGAATCTTAGTTTCTCTGTTTGCTTTCTGAAATGACTATCTGCTTAACCCCTGCCCTATTCCCATTAACTCTTGAACTTTTTTCAAATAGTTTGTAGTTCTCATGCCTCTGCTCCTGTGACTGTTTCTAATCGATCGTTTTGCCCTGGAATTGTGAAATCAATTGAGTCTGATGGGAGGATTATTTGGGGGGTGGTGGTTTATAACATATGCAAGATGCTTCACACCGTTTTGTTTTGCACTAACCCTGCTAACCATGGTTAAGGCAGATTGCTAGTTGTTGCACCTTGCACCTTCACCTGGTCAAACAACACTCCCTCACTCCAAACACGCATCACCAATGAACATAAGAACATAAGAACTAGGAGCAGGAGTAGGCCGTCTGGCCTATCAAGCCTGCTCCACCATTCAATAAGATCATGGCTGATCTTTTCGTGGACACAGCTCCATTTACCCACCCACTCACCATAAATAGGCCTACACGGTGGCTCAGTGGTTAGCACTGCTGCCTCACAGCACCACGGACGCAAGTTCAATTCAGCCTCAGGTGACTATCTGTATGGAGTTTGCACATTCTCCCTATGTCTGCGTTGGTTTCCTCCCACAGTCCAAAGGTGTACAGGCCAGGTGAATTGGCCAGGCTAAATTGCCCATCGTGCTTGGTGCATTAGTTAGAGGGAAATGGGTCTAGGTGGGTTGCTCTTCGGAGGGTCGGTGTGGATGTGTTTGGCCGAAGGGCCTGTTTCCGCACTGTAGGGTGTCTAGCCTAGTCAACCCTTCATTCCTTTATTGGTCAAAAATCTATTTATCTTTGCCTTAAAAGCATTCAATGATGTAGCCTCAACTACTTCACTGGACAGGGAATTCCACAGATTTATAACCCTATGGGTGGAGACATTCCTTCTCAACTCAATGAACAAAAGCATCCAAAGAAAATGAAAAGAAGACACTATTTTTATTTTCCCCCAAATCCTTGTTTAATTCCTGGATAAGCCATCCTGGGTTCACTCAGGTATTTCTTAGTGACCAAACACTGAGTGTGAAAGTCCACTCCTAGACTTCAAATAAACTCTGAGGGGGTCTTTTAACCCTTTAAAGAGTGACTCACTTAGTCCAGCTCTTTTCTTCTTGGCCTATAAGCCCTTTCCTGAGACTTAGTGGTGGTGCAGTAGGTAGTTTCCCTGTCTCTGAGCTCACAGTTCTGGGTTCAAGTCCTACCAATACCTTGACAGCCAACCAGCTTGATCATCCATCAGAGAATTATTCCAAACCCAGGGCATAAGATTGGGAGAGTCTCCTGGTCAATCAGAACATTGCAAGAATCTCACTGGTCTCTACAGTGAAGGGTCCCTGGAGGAGGTTCTTGCTAAATCTGAGTTGTGCTTTGTGAGAGAGAAGGAAAACCCTTCCTTTCAAAAACACATCCAGGACTCTTCATGCTCCTGGTTACTTCAGTTTTAGCATATGTCACTTCCACTCAACAAGTTATCCTAACTGCCAAATGGAAGGCAACCTCATTTACCTGTGGACAGACATTGGTAAAGAGACAAATTATACCAAAGGGTTCAAACTGACAGCTGTCAGTGATTGCTGTTAGTCGTTCTTTGTTGTGGAGCCTCTTTAGCCCGTGACCCACTGGTGCCCTTGCCCCATCCCCTATCTGCCCTCTAATTCTCTAGATAATGCCTTTGAAAGCATTACGGCCCATGCCCAATTGCTCCAAACTGTTTAATTGCTTCAAAGCCCAGGGGACAGGGTGAGTGAACCCTTTCTTAATTGTTATTTGCTGATCAGTTATTTCAAGGGTTCTGGCTCCAGTCACCAAGGGTGTAGCCAGACTCACTGTGGCCTGGGGGTCAGGAGTCTCCATGATCCTGGCTCCATCAAACCTATAACTTTTTAAGTGGTTGAATGCAAACAGTCTCCACTCTGAGCTGTCAAGACCAGAGAGGTTATACGAGGCGATTACTCATCATAAACAGAAGTGCACTAATGACTACTGACAGGCCATTTAATGGAGAACGCTTTAAAAGCAATTTGGAATATGAATGCAAGGTTCCAAGCTATCAAGAGAGAGAGAAAAATAAACCCACCGTGCTTAATATTTGCATTGTTGGATTTTGTAAAGTGTTAAATGGGAAGCTCTCGGTTGTCTGCCCCTCTTTCAAAGCACAGATCTGAAAGGATGTCAATAGCAATAGTGTAATCACTCTCTTCCTCTGGGTCAGGAGAAGATTAACCTGAATGTTAAGTAAAGGGAGATCGGCAATTCCTTGGGGATGTGTAAATTAGTCATTCAGATTTCTCAGCCGAAGCTGTGTATCTCATGTCATTGGTGGGGCTGGGGGGACAGGGCAGAAGGTTAGCTGCTATGCAGGTTCCTGAATGTTTTGCTCGATCTACATTTCAGCCCTTTAGAGATTTGATTACGACAGCCGTGGAATATTGTATGCAGAGAGTAAACCAAATTAAATTAAGCCCTGCCTTGAAGACTATCACACATCTCGGCAGCAATGAAAGTTGGGAGTAATGGTACACAAGTAGTGACTACTCATAGCTCCAGTAGAGGCGATTTTACAATGTGCCTGCGTACTTTAAATTATTGTCACTACCACCACTACTTTGCAGCATTTGGAAATGTTGACTCTTGGCTAAGAGAACGAACCGTTCATCCTCTCAGCTGGGAATAAAACATTCCACACCACATATTTGAAAAGGAACTGTGACCTCCCCCTTGGTGTTGTGGCCAATATTATTCAACAACCACAACTTGCATTTAGATGGCACCTTCAATGGAGAAACGTGGGTTAAGTTCCAAGTTGGTGTGAAGGAACAGCACTCTGAAAGCTAGTGCTTCCAAATAAACCATATCCTGGTTACATGATATTTTTAACATTGCTGGACAAGACAAATTGATTATATATATATATATATATATATGAGACTGATTATATTCCCTACTGTATGGAAACAGGCCCATTGGCCCAACACCGACCCTTCAAAGAATAATCCACCCAGACCAGTTCCCTCTGACTAATGCACCTAACATGATGGGCAATTTAGCGTGGCCAATTTAGATAGATCACAGACTGAAATCTTGATTGATCTGTTGTATTTTGTTTGTTTTAGCTTTAATGATGTGGTCTATCCCTGACATATCAGCAATGCAACAGATTTTGTTTAACAATGAAACAAATTTATTAAATAATTGAAATGAAGCAAAAATCAAACAAACAAAATTATTTAATTATCACCTAAGTCAACATTTTAAAACAGTTAAAGCATAATCCCATTAATCTCAAAATATTGCTTCCTAAATTCCAAAAGCACAAACAATTCGTAATACAGTACCTCAAAGCAACCCTTCTATTGTACTCCCTTTCAGAATCCTTTCCTCAACAGGTTTAACTTTGACATTAAGTCCTAGCTTGCAAATGCTGATAGTGTCTTCCTGGAGTTATTATTCATTACAGTTAAAAATGCTCTGCTTTAAGTAACTCCTTCATGGTTTTATCCCAACACTAGATTGGGACTATTACTAACTCTCTATTCTAATTACATTTCACTATACCCTTCCCTTCTTAGGTGCACCAGACTAAGTCTTCATAGGACAAGTCAAAATTCAAAGTAAAATTGGAAAATAAACTTCTTTCTAAGCTATGGGTGTTTCCCTTAAGCTGACCTTCTAAACCTGAGCTAGTTTATCTTATTCAATTGTAAAATCCTACCAATGTATACACAAACCTATTCAATCTAAAGCTAGGGCTCAAAAACTGTTTTAAAAAAAATCACCATGGCCACAGGAATTCTCACAAATTGACTATTAACTTCAGACACAAAGAAAACCTATGTCTCTCACTAATCCAACAATCCAATCTTTCAATAAGTGATATTACAAGTACATAGAAATTCCACAATTTACATTACACATGTCCAGTGGTCCTTCACAGGAGCATTATTAAACAAAATGTAACACTAATTGACATAAGGAGATAATAAACAGAGGAGAGGTGGGTTTGTGGAATATATTAAAGGAAGAGCGATGAGGAAGAATGTCTGCTCTCAGAGGGAAAGGCAGAACCGTGGAGTTGAGGATTATCAGACAAACTTATGATCTTATTGAATGGTGAAGCAGACTTGATGGGCTGAATGGCCTACTTCTCCTCCTACATGTTATGGTCTTATGGAGCAAAAGGAAGGAGAAAGGCCAAGAGATTTAGGGAAGGAGCAGTGGGCTTTGCCAGCTGAGGTGCCAACCATAATTGTACGATGATGCTTCTGTCTGTGTTAAGCATTATTTCTGCTGTTACGGACCCCTATCTGGGGCAGGAGTCTCTGCCACATTTTCTGAAGAGGAAGATTGTGGACTGGGAAGGTGCACAATTTATTGTCCCTATTTTCTACACTCCCTCTTCTCAGCCAGCTGAGCTCTTACAGTTTTGCTCAACTCTTCCAACACCCCTCCAGTCAGCCTCAAGAGCTCATGACCGCCAGTGATTGTGTCTCCCAGGTGACAATACCCAGCACCCTCATACTTGACCTGCAGGATGTCCTCATAGCAGAGGAATAGATATCCTGGAGGTTATGACCCAGTGCCAATTTTAGAGTAGATGAGGAGGAATTCCTTCTCTCAGAGGATTGAGAGATTTTGGAAGTCGTTTGCCACAGAGAGCTGTGGGGGCAGAGTCCTTGTGTATATTTAAGGCTGAGATAGATTGAATCTTGATTAATCGGGGAATCAAGAGTTATGAGGAAAGGCCAAGAAAATGGACGTGAGGAATGTTGGATTCTATTGAATGGTGAAGCAGGCTTGAGGGGCCGAAGAGCCTACTGTTACTATTTCTTACAGTCTTACTGTCAGTGAAGGAACACTGATATAGTTCAAAATTAGAATGATGTGTGGATTGGCGGGGATCTTGAAGATGGTGGTGTTCGCATGCATCTTCTGCCCTTGTCCTTCTATATAGGAAAACTTATGGGTTTAGTAAAGCTGTCAAAGGATCCTGGGTGAGTCAGTGTAGTGCATCTTGTAGATGTAATCATTTCAGCCACTGTGCACCAGTGGGGAAGGGAGTGAGGTTTTGAAGGTGGTGGATGGTTTGCCAATCAAATGGACAGCTGGGGAACCTCTGGTGTGTTGTTAATTCAGTCAAGCGGGATTTCAACTTCCCAAGGCACTTTTCAAGCAGTCACTGTTAAACAGAAATGTAGCAACCAATTTCTGCATAGCAAGCTTCAATAATCCCTGGCGTGGGGGAGTCCAGAACTAACTGAGGGGTGACCTTATAGAGGTTTATAAAATCATGAGGGGCATGGATAGAGTAAATAGACATGGTCTTTTCCCCGGGATGGGGAGTCCAAAACTAGAGGACACAGTTTTAAAGTGAGAGGGGAAAGATTTAAAAGAAACCTAAGGGGCAATGTTTTCACGTGGAAGGTGATGCATGTATGGAATGAGCAGCCAGTGGAAGTGGTGGAGGCTTGTACAATTATAGCATTTCAAAGGCATCTGGATAGGTATATGAATAGGAAGGGTTTAGAAGGATATGAGCCAAATGCTGGCAAATGGGATTAGATTAGGTTAGGATATCTGGTCAGCATGGACGAGTTGGACTGAAGGGTCTGATTTCAGGTAGTACATCTCTCTGACTCTAAAATGCAATTAGGACCAGATCAACTCCTGCTGGTAATTGATCGAGGCCTGCTTTAAGATAAGTTAAAAATCACACTACACCAGGTTATAGTCCAACAGGTTTGTTTGGAAGCACTGGCTTTTGGAGCAGGAGCAGTACTCTGAAAGTTAGTGCTTCCAAATAAACTTGTTGGACCATAACCTGGTATTGTATGATTTTTTAACTTTGTACACCCCAGTCCAACACCAGCAACTCCAAATCAGGTTTGAGACAGCACCAAGAGATCTTCTACATCAATCTCAGAGAACAGACTTGGTTTAACAGTTTTATCTGAAAAAAACAGCAGTACCTCCTCAGTTCTGGAATGTCAGCCTGGGCGTTTGACCCTCTGGTGGGACTTGAACCTAGACCCTTAACAACTCAGGGGCCAAGGGCTCTATTGTTGCTGTTACCCACTGAGTCACAGTGTGAATTTGTGCAAGTGATTTTTGTCAGTCAAGGAACCCATTTTGCATTTAGCCCCAAGCTAAAATCCTTTTGCTAACAATGGCAATCTCCACAAAGATCATAAACAGCTTGATCTCGAGGTTAAGCAACACATTAATTACACTTATTTCTGACCTTTCTCACAATTCATGCATGTTTAGAGACAAACCCATCTGTAACATAGCCATAATAGGATACATTCTATGCTTTGTTTAATCTCAACAGTGGTTGTTCTTGACAGGCCTTGGAGATCTCTTGATAAAGATGTAAAAAGATTGGGATTACAGAGCGAAGCAGGGAGAAAAGGTCTAGAAAGTTGAGTTTAATGACTGTAGCGTGTGACTTTTTACCAAACATCAGACTAATAATTTGATCTCTACCTCTAGAATTCTTACCTTTGATCGATATACCAGATTTGTGTCCCCTGCAAGTATTCTCCATCCTCTCAATGCCATGAATTTTGTCACAGAGGATTTGAATCCAGAAGAGCGTTTTTCAATAAACCATTGATTGTTGCCAATAAAGGGTAACTCTTGGTAAATCTGTTTTAAAACCACTCTCAGAGTCTGGCGTGAACTTGTGTTATTGTTATTGAAGCTGTGAAATCAATTTACTATCTGACATCTCATTATTCTGTTCTGGTATTAGTAACTGCAAAGAAAAAGTTTAATTTTTAAAGCTTGCTGAACGTCAATTAATTCAATGTGATAATGCTTTTTATTCTGTAACAGGTTTAATTAGCCAGCAGGCTAACATTTATAGCACATAAATGTGGGGCCCAGCTCAAAGACTCAGTTACTTCGAGCAATATCAGTAACAAATATTTATCATGTTGTGAAGAGATTCTTTCATGTACTCCTTTGTGACGTCACAAAAAATGGCAGATAGGGGAATGCTGGTCCATTAAGTCAACCGCACATTCAAGATCACTGGCGATTCTTCACAAGCCATTTCCTACTGCCCTCCCTCTCTCACTCCCCACCCTGCAGTCATGTTATCTCCTACAAAAGCAAACAAAAAGGCCACTGGAATTTTTTATTCATCCACTGGGTGTGGCCATCATTGGCTAGGCCAGCAATTATTGCCCAACCCTGTTTGCCCAGAGGGCAGATAAGAGTCAATCATTTTGCTATGGGTCTGGAGTCACATGTAGGCCAGACCAAGTAAGAATGACAGATTTCCTTTTCTAAGGAACATTTGTGAACCAGATGAGTTCTGGCAAAAATTGACAGTGATTATGTGGTGAGCATTTGGCTGAACTCAAATTTCACTGTTTCATCAAATGCAAGGCTCCAAAACATCGGCCTGGGCCTGTGAATTGCTCGTCCAGTGACAATACCCCAAGATGCATGAACTCCCTTTAAAGAGATTAAAGCTATGTGCTGAAATCCAAAATAAATTCTTGTTACCCTGCCTCCCTTGGGCAGACCAAAGCCAGTCCAACAATGACGAATCAGTATACGGTCAATGATACAAGAGATAGGTGTAGAGAAAACCATTCTGTTCGTCAACTCTCTCCCACCATTTGGAACAATTATGACAGATTTGGGACTCCATTCCACTTTCCAGTCCATTTGGCACATCTCCATGATTCCTTAAGAGACCAATTACCTGTTCATTCCAACTATAAATCTTCTCAGCAATGGAGCACTGCACCAGCCAACCACATGTTTCGGAGGCTCACGACATTTGCTTCTAGTCCTGCCCTGAGCTGTCAATGTAAAATCACCTATCAATCATCCACAATCTTATTGATTTATACAGCCCTATCAATCAGGTATCAGCCATGTCTCAGAGGGTTGATGTCACACTCCCAAGACTTCACTACATGATGGTGTTTGGATTAATGCAGCTCCAACAACACTCAGTTCAACATTAAACTGCCTACTTGTTCAGCATTCCAACCTTGAGTTTAAATACTCACTCCCTCCAACACCATTGCAGTTACATCAATGTGTACTAGCTATACAACGTACTGCAGCAACTAATCCAGGTTCCTTCAACAGCACTTTCCAAACCTACCACCTCTACTATTAAGAAAGTTAAGGACAGCAGATACATGGGAATAACATGTCAGCTCCACTCCAAGCACCCCACAATCATGACTTGGGAGTATTTTGACATTCCTTTACTGTTGACGGGGCAACATGCTGGAACCTCCTTCCAAACAGCATTGTGGGCTAGACCACATGGACTGTGCTGTGTGCACTGCAGAACCAACCATGATCAGTTCCCAACCTCCCCTCCCCCCATCTTACCTCAGTTCCAAACTTCCAGCTCAGCACCGTCCGCATGGCCCATCTCATCTGTCCATCTTCCTTCCCATCTATCCGCTCCACCCTCCCCTCCAACCTATCACCATTACCCCCACTTCCATCCACCTATTGCATTCTCAGCTACCTTCCCCCCCAGCCCCACTCCCCTCACATTTATCTCTACAGCCCCGAGACTCCCAGCCTCATTCATGTTGAAAGGCTTTTGCCTGAAAGGTCAATTTTCCTGCTCCTCAGATGCTGCCTGACCTGCTGTGCTTTTCCAGCACCACACTATTGACAACCAACTAATGGTTGGGTAAAGTGCTGCCATCAATCCTCCTCTGCAGATATTTTCTAATCAACCCGTTCAAGTATATATAGAGATGTACAGCACTGAAACAGACCCATCAGTCCAACTCATCCATGTCATCCAGATATCCCACCCCAATCTAGTCCCACCTGCCAGCACCTGGGCAATATCCCTCCAAACTCTTCCTATTCATATACCCATCCAGATGCCTTTTAAATGTTGTAACTGTACTAGCCTCCACTTCCTCTGGCAGTTCATTCCATACATGCACCACCCTCTGCGTGAAAAAGTTGCCCCATAGGTGTCTTCTATATCTTTCCCCTCTCAGTCTAATCTTATAATGATACAATATTGAAATAGGTGGGAACTTACCCTCCTAGTCTCGAGAGACAAAGACACTATCACTGCACTGCAAGATTGCTATCCTCCTCTGTATACAGGAACTACGAGCTGTTTAGTTAACAATAGTACAGGATGAACCACAATGAGTCTTAACTAAAAGAGGCACTTTTGGTTAAGGTCCCGGGGAGTGTTGCTGAACAAAGAGACCTTGGAGTGCAGATTCACAGTTCCTTGAAAGTGGAGTCGCAGGTAGATAGGATAGTGAAGAAGACGTTTGATATGCTTTCCTTTATTGGTCAGAGTATGAGTGCAGGAGTTGGGAGGTCATATTGTGGCTGTACAGGACATTGGTTAGGCCACTGTTGGAATATTGCATGCAATTTTGGTCTCCTTCCTATCAGAAGGATGTTGTGAAACTTGAAAGGGTTCAGAAAAGATTTGTAAGATTGTTGCCACGGTTGGAGGGTTTGAGCTATAGGAAGAGGCTGAATAGTCTGGGGCTGTTTTCCCTGGAGTGTTGGAGGCTGAGGGGTGACCTTATAGAGGTCTATAAAATCATGAGGGGCATGGATAGGATAAATAGACAAAGTCTCTTCCCTGGAGTGGGGAAGACCAGAACTAGAGGGCATAGGTTTAGGGTGAGAGGGGAAAGATATAAAAGACATAAGGAGCAACTTTTTCATGCAGAGGGTGGTACGTGTATGAACTGAGCTGCCAGAGGAAGTGGTGGAGGCTGGTACAGTTGCAACATTTAAAAGGCATCTGGATGGGGATATGAATAGGAGTTTGGAGGGATATGTTCCAAGTGTTGGCACATGGGACTAGATTGGGTTGGGATATCTGGATGGCATGGACGAGTTGGACCGAAGGGTCTGTTTCCGTGTTGTACATCTCTATGACTGTATGACTGTCTGTCATTTCTTGCACGATAGTGAGAGATAAAATTTACATTGACAACTTTGATAAAATAACAAAGGACATAATGATGACTCATCCTCCTCTATCAGGATCCTGAGCTGGACTCTTCTTTTTCCCAGCCAAGACTATATTACATTGTTAGATTGCATTGAGCTTGTTTCAGTCTCCAGCATCTTTATACAAAAGATTGCACTGGTTTGAGAAGGCATCGCACCACCATCTCATCCAGAGTTGAAAGGTGTGGTGCTGGAAAAGCACAGTGGGTCAGGCAGCATCCAGGGAGCAGGAGAGTTGACATTTTGGGCATAAGCCCTTTATCGCCATCTCATCCAGGGCAATTAGGCACAGGCAAAAAGAACGCTGGCCCAAGCAGCAATGCCCACATTTCAAATCCAAATGGACACACCCATTGCAACACTGAAGGAATGCTGGATAGTCAGGAATGCTCTCCTCTGGATGAGGCCTGAAGCCAAGGTCCCATCTGTTCTCTCAGGCAGATTCAAGAGATTCCAGGGCATTATTTTGATGAAGAGTTGGGGAGCTCAGCAACCACCATTCTCTATCCCCAGCTAACACCACTAAACAGATTAACTGGTCCTTACCTTACTTCTCTTCATGTGATGTTGCTGTGAGGAAATTTGCTGCCATTTTCCCCACATTCCAACACTGACGACATTTCAAAATGCCATATTTCATTGGCTTTACTGCATTTTGGGACATCCCAGGGTCACCAAAGTTACTATGTAAATGAAAACCTTTCCTTCAGGTTACCTCTAAATTTTTATAGGAATCTTAACCCACAAAGTTGTATGACATGACTGCTTGGCCCTGTATAGGCAGTCAATGGGGACCCTCACCTGCTGTTCTTGCATATTGTTCTCCAACTTTGGAATTATGGCACTGTCCCGTGCTCTCCCAACCACAACAAACATGGTTCCCCACCCTGGCAGGCCATCCCCAGAGAACTGGTTGCTGAATTGTTCTTTCCCGAAGATCGTTGGCTTCTTTGTTTCTACATTGGATCAACCTTTAATTCCTGTGTTGACCCTTAAAGGCCTTACCTAATGTGGACAGGTTGTGGAGACATTTTGTCAGTATTTTCCAATCAACCTATTAAAAACCTCTGGAGCAGGTGGAGCTTGAACCCAAGCCTTCTGGCTCAGATGTAAGGGCACTACCACCAGCCCGCAACAGCCTTTCAGAGAATTCTTGTATTCCCTAGACTACAAAAAGAAGGGTTTATCTAAATTGAAGCATTGGAGATAAGTAAAGGAATTGATAAGGTAGATGGAGAGAAGCTCAAATTCTACCACCGTTTGGTCAGGTTGTCCCACAGCCAGGCCTATAGATGGATTGAGATAGGACTTCCACCCTGCCTGGAAAAGCGACAGGCTCGAGGGGTGGAATGGCCTCCTCCTGTTCTTACATTATTACACAGCCCTAAGAAAACAGCCTACAAACTTCAGCATTGAAGACAACATCTCTTGGATAACTCTGTAGCCGATCGTTCAAGTGGTGGCAGGTATAGTGGTGGGATATTGGTAATGGATACTGGACTAAGGGGTACTAGAACCTCAAGCTAATATTACGTGGAAAGGGTTCAAATCCACAATGGCAGGTAGTGAAGTTTGACTTCAAGAGGAAGAGCAGAAGTGTCATAGAGTCATACAGCACAGAAACAGACCCTTCAGCCCAACCCGTCCATGCAGACCAGATTTCCTAAACCAAACTGGTCCCATTTGGCTGCATTTGACCCTATCCCTCTAAACCTTTCCTATCTATGTACCAGTCTAAATGTCTTTAAAATGTCATGATTGTGCTCACCTCTACTTCCTCGGGCAGCTCGTTCCAACAACACATCACCCTCTATGCGAGAAAGGTGCCCCTCAAGTCTGTTTTAAATCCTTCCCCTCTCACCTTAAACCTACGCCCTCTACTTTGGGGGAAAACTACCCTGGGGAAAATAACTTGGCTATTCAGCTTCTCCATGCTCCTCATGATTTTACAAACCTCTATATGGTCACCATTCAACCTCCTACACTCCAGAGAAAAAGGTCTCAGCCTATCCAGCCTTTCCTAATAACTCAAACCTTCCAGTCTCAGTAGCATCCTGGAATCAAGAGCTGGCCTAATCGTAGTTACTTTCAATTGTTGTAAAGACCCATCTGGTTCACTAATGCAAAGGAAAATTTCCTTCCTTACCCAAACTGGCCAATCTACATGTGGTTCCAGACTCCTAGCAATGTGGTTGATTCTTAACTGCCCTCTGGCAATTGGAGATGGATAATAAAAGCAGTACCAGTCAGAGACACTCACATCCCTTGAATGAATAAACAAAACACAAACAATTGGTTCAGTGCATTTTGGGGATGACCACAACCTCTGACAAGGTCAAAGATGCCACCAGCGTCAGAAGTTCCCTCAAGCACCAGTGACAATAACAACGTCATATCAGTTCTGTGGGTGTGCAATTGGACTCTTCACTCATGAAGAGACCCACCAAAGATGAAATCACCCATATGTTGGATCTATTCAAACAAGGCGTCTAACACAATAGATGTCAGTTTGGAAAATCTAACTGGTTATTTAAGAGTAGCTAGGGTAAAGACCAAAGAATTGGTGTTAAGTTCCAACTGCCCTTTGGAATTTCCTGATGAGATTTCCATGCTGCAATTGATATCGACGGCAAATTTTGATGAAAAGTCACTGGACTCAAAATGTTAGCTCTGTTTTCTCTCAACAGATGCTACCAGACTTGCTGAGTTTCTCCACCACTCTCTGTTTTTGTTTCAGAGCCTCTGCATCTTAGTTTTTTGTTTTTATTTCTGTGCTTTTTTGCTTATGTCCAGAAATGCTCTTCCACACAACTGAACATTTACTTTCCCCATCACCCAATCAACCGTATCTTTTCATCTATTAACCACCCCCATGTTTACTAACTGAATGGAATTAATTCCAATTGAACAATTTTGATTGGGTAACAAAGGGTAGTCTGTTTCCATTAGTCAGTAACTTGGGCTCACAGTTTCAAGATTGTCAGCAAGAGAGCTAAAAGTGAGATGAGGAGAAAGTTCTTTCCTCAGAGAGTTGTTAGGATTTGGAATTTGATGGAGTTGAGTCCACAGGAGGTTCCAAAGAGAATTACATATATATTTGAAAGTGATTAATTTAGAGGGCTATGGAGATAGCGCTGAAGAATGGGACTAGCTGAGTAGCTCTTTTGGAAGCTGGTACAGACTTAGTGGGTTGAATGGCTCCTCCTATAGTTAATTCTCCTGCTCTTTGGATGCTGCCTGACCTGCTGTGCTTTTCCAGCACCACACTTTTCAACTCCTCCTATCATGTAAACTTCTACGATTCTATAAATTTGATGATTTTATGATCAATTTATGTGCAAAGCCTGTTAAGGGTACTGCAAAGATAAGGGACAGGGGGAACAGGGCTTTATTTTAGTGTTTAGTATACTGCCACATCTCTTCCAGGTGTGCTTGTTCTGAAGAAGGGTCACTGGACTCGAGATATTAACTGCTTTCCTCTCCATGGATGTTCCAATCCTGCTGAGTTCCCCCAACACTGTCTGGTTTTGTGATAGATTGCAAGAAGGCGGGGGAAAGGCAGATCTCTGAAGGAGGCCAGCTGTTTCCTGCTGCTAGTTAATTTGGTGACTTGAGTGTAAATAACTTCCTGAAACTATTGGATCCTTGGAATTCTGAGGTGGGGGAGTCATAACAGCTGCAGAAGGAATTTGTTTAGGTTTGCAGATGAAAGGGCTCTCTGACAGCAGCTCTATATCTGCATCCAAAACTGTGTTATCATGGGGCTGGGCTGTGTACACAAATCAGTGTCTTTTCATTCCTGCAAAGAAAGTATAGTTTGAGATCTCTGATGTGACTTCTAACCGGAATCGAATTTCCTTATCAACAGTGGCTCGTATTTTACAAAGGGCATTTAATGTAGCAAAACACCACAAGGTCGTTCACTGGAGCACTCATAGCCACAAAGAAATTTGACACCAACATTCAAGAGAAAAGTTTGGACAAAGAGGGAGAAATTTTTAAAGCAGGGTTTTGTGGTGAAGAGGTTCAGGGGAGAAAAGCTCCCATATTTCAATCTTCTGGCAGCAGCTGATGGTGAGGCCAACAGTGATCAGGCAAACGATATCAAAAAGTCAGAAATAGAGCCGGAAGGAGGAGGGGGGAGGTGGCAATGGGCTGGATAAGATTGTTCACTGTGAGGTCTCAGGTGAGCAGCTTCCTATATAGAAAGAAAAAAAATCACATTTCTACTGCGCTTTTTATGACCACTGGACTTCTGATAGTGTTTTAAAAGCAACTAAATATGCTGGAAGTGTTTTATGACACTACAGTCATTGATGTAAATGCGGCAACTAATTTATATACGGTAAGATCCCATAAGAAACAATTCAACAACTTTTTTTGTGATGCTGATTGAGGGCCATGTAATGGAAACTGGGGTGCCTCCTCCTCCCTCTCGATAGAGTCAGAGTCATAGAGATGTACAGCACGGAAACAGACCCTTCGGTCCAACCCGTCCATGCCGACCAGATATCCCAACCCAATCTAGTCCCACCTGCCAACTCCCGGCCCATATCTCCAAATCCTTCCTAGTCATATACCCATCTAAATGCCTCTTAAATGTTGCAATTGTACCAGCTGCCACCACTTCTTCTGGCAGCTCATTCCATGCACATACCACCCTCTGAGTGAAAAAGTTGCCCCTTAATCTTTCCCCTCTCATCCTAAACTTATGCCCTCTAGTCTGGACTCCCCAACCCCAGGGAAAAGACTTTGTCTATTGACCCTATCCATGCCCCTCATAATTTGTAAACCTCTATAACCTCAGCCTCCGACGCTCCAGAGAAAACAGCCCTAGCCTGTTCAGCCTCTCCCTGTAGCTCAGATCCTCCAACCGTGGCAACATCCTTGTAAATCTTTTCTGAATCCTTTCAAGTTTCACAACATCTTTCTGATAGGAAGGAGGTCAGAATTGCAAGCAATATTCCAACAGTGGCCTAACCAATGTCCTGTACAGCCACAACATGACCTCCCAACTCCTGTACTCAATACTCTGACCAATAAAAGAAAGCATACCAAATGCCTTCTTCACTATCCTATCTATTTACGATTCCAATTTCAAGGAGCTATGAACCTGCACTCCAAGGTCTCTTTGTTCAGCAACACTCCCTAGGACCTTACCATTAAGTGTATAAATCCTGCTAAGATTTGCTTTCCAAAAATGCAGCGCCTTGCATTTATTTGAATTAAACTCCATCTGCCACTTCTCAACCCATTGGCCCATTTGGTCCAGATCCTGTTGTAATCTGAGGTAACCCTCTTCGCTATCCACTACATCCCCAATTTTGGTGTCATCTTACTAACTGTACCTCTTATGCTGGCATCCAAATCATTTATGTAAATGACAAAAAGTAGAGGACCCAGCACCGATCCTTTTGGCACTCCACGGGTCACGGGCCTCCAGTCTGAAAAACAACCCTCCACCACCATCCTCAGTTTTCTACCTTTGTATCCAAATGGCTAGTTCTCCCTGTATTCTGTGAGAACTAAGCTTGCTAATCAGTCTCCCATGAGGAACCTTGTCAAACGCCTTGGTGAAGTCTATTTAGGTCACATCTACTGCTCTGCCTTCATCAATCCTCTTTGTTACCTCCTCAAAAAACTCAATCAAGTTTGTGAGACATGATTTCCTACGCACAAAGCCATGTTGACTATCCCTAATCAGTCCTTGCCTTTCCAAATACATGTACATCCTGTCCTTCAGGATTCCCTCCAACAACTTGCCCACCACCGACATCAGGCTCACAGGTCTATAGTTCCCTGGCTTGTCCTTACCACTCTTCTTAAGCAGTGGCACCACATTAGCCAACCTCCAGTCTTCTGGCACCTCACCTGTGACTATCGATGATACAAATATCTCAGCAAGTGGCCCAGCAATCACTTCTCTAGCTTCCCACAGAGTTCTCGGATACACCTGATCAGGTCCTGGGGATTTAGACAACTTTATGCATTTCAAGACATCCAGCACTTTCTCCTCTGTAATTTGGACATTTTGCAAGGTGTCACCATCTATTTCCCTACAGTCTATATCTTCCATATCTTCTTCCACAGTAAATACTGATGCAAAATACTTGTTTAGTATCTCCCCATTTTCTGCGGCTCCACACAAAGGCTACCTTGCTGATCTTTGAGGGGTCCTATTTTCTCCCTAGTTACCCTTTTGTCCGTAAAAACCCTTTTGATTCTCCTTAATTCTATTTGCCAAAGATATCTCATGTCCCTGTTTTGCCCTCCTGATTTCCCTCTTAAGTATACTTCTATTCCCTTTATACTCTACTAAGGATTCACCCAATCTATCCTGTCTTACTACTTTGAATTAGCTCTGTTGAATCGTTTATGTCAGGTACATAAGAACTCGGACAGGAGTAGGCCATTCAGCCCCTCAAACCTGTCCAGCCATTTGATTGTGGCTGATCTCATCTCAACTCCACTTTCTCGCCTGCTCTCCACAACCTTGCAACCCCTTACTAGTTAAAAATATTTACATCTTAAATTTATTTGGTGTCCTAGCATTTGGGGTAGGGAATTCCACAGATTTGTGACCTTTTGAGACAAATAGACAGCTCAGTTTTAAATCTGTTACCCCTTATCCCAAAACTATGACCTCTCGTTCTTGATTGAGCAAACAAAGTTATGTACTACTGTTGTGGGCAGAATGCCATGCTGATTGGAGATACAGTGGTGACCATGTTTGTTGAGGTCCAACATACTCATGTTGGGTTAATCAGACATCACTTCCCAAAAGGACGTTGGGCTGGGTTTAATGCAACCCACCACAGCAGGAACTATGGTAACCAGGTCCAATTATCCACGGGAGGTGCTTCTGTCAATATCCCAAACCTTCCCCAGTTAATGTGAGGTGCTGTATTTTGGGAAAGCAAATCTTAGCAGGACTTATACACTTAAGGTCCTAGGGAGTGTTGCTGAACAAAGAGACCTTGGAGTGCAGGTTCATAGCTCCTTGAGAGTGGAGTTGCAGGTGGATAGGATAGTGAAGAAGGCTTTTGGTATGCTTTCCTTTATCGGTCAGAGTATTGAGTACAGGAGTTGGGAGGTCGTGTTGCAGCTGTACAGGACATTGGTTAGGCCACTGTTGGAATATTGTATGGAATCTTTTCTATCGGAAAGATGTTGTGAAACTTGAAAGGGTTCAGAAAAGATTTACAAGGATGTAAAGGTTAGAGGATCTGAGCTGTAGGGAGAGGCTGAAAAAGCTGGGGCTGTTTTCCCTGGTGTGTCAGAGGCTGAGGGGTGACCTTATTGAGGTTTACAAAATTATGAGGGGTTTGGATAGGATAAATTGACAAAGACTTTTCCCTGGGGTCAGGGAATCCAGAACTAGAGGGTATTGATTTAGGGTGAGAGGGGAAAGATATAAAAGAGACCTAAGGGGCACCTTTTTCATGCAGAGGGTGGTACGTGTATGGAATGAGCTGCCAGAGGAAGTGGTAGAGGCTGGTACAATTGCAACATTTAAAAGACATATGGATCGGTATATGAAAAGGAGGACTTTGGAGGGATATGGGCCGAGTGCTGGCAGGTGGGACTAGATTGGGTTGGGATATCTGGTCAATATGCATGGGTTGGACCGAAAGGTCTGTTTCTGTGCTGTACATCTCCATGACTCTATAAGTGGGAGGATGGGCTGGCATGAATTATGATTCCTGGTTGCCACCAACTGAACGTAAATTAGTCTCATTAAAGAATGAAACATCGCCCATTCAATGGTGCAATACCATAGCAGGGATGACAGTGGAGGAACAATGGCGGATATTTCTGTGTATAATGCAGAAGTTGCAGGATCAGTTCATTCCAAAAAGGAAGAAAGATCCTAGGAGGAGGCATGGGTGGCCGTGGCTAACGAGGGAAGTTAAGAAACATATAAAGTTAAAAGAGAAAAAGTATAACATAGCAAAGATAAGTGGGAAAACGGAGGACTAAGAAGCTTTTAAAGAACAACAGAGGATTACTAAGAAGGAAATACGCAGAGAAAAGATGAGGTACGAAGGTAAACTGGCCAATAATATAAAGGAGGATTGTAAAAGTTTTTTTAGGTATGTGAAAGGCAAAAATATGGTTAAGACTAAAATTAGGCCCTTGAAGACAGAAACAGGGGAATATATTACGGAGAACAAAGAAATGGCAGAAGAATTGAATTGGTACTTCAGATCTGTGTTCACTAGGGAAAACACAAGCAATCTCCCTGAGGTAACAGTGGCTGAAGGACCTGAACTTAAGGGAATTTATATTTGCCAGGAATTGGTGTTGGAGAGACTGTTAGGTCTGAAGGTTGATAAGTCCCCGGGGCCTGATGGTCTACAGGGTACTGAAGGAGGTGGCTCGAGAAATCGTGGATGCGTTGGTGATTATTTTCCAGAGTTCGATAGATTTGGGATCGGTTCCTGCGGATTGGAGGGTGGCTAATGTTGTACCACTTTTTAAGAAAGGTGGGAGAGAGAAAGCAGGAAATTATAGACCAGTTAGTCTGACCTCAGTGGTGGGAAAGATGCTGGAGTCTATTATAAAGGATGAAATTACGACACGTATGGATAGTAGTAACAGGATAGGTCAGAGTCAGTATGGATTTATGAAGGGGAAATCATGCTTGACTAATCTTCTGGAATTCTTTGAGGATGTAACTCTGAAGATGGACGAGGGAGATCCAGTAGATGTAGTGTACCTGGACTTTCAGAAAGCTTTTGATAAAGTTCCACATAGGAGGTTAGTGAGCAAAATTAGGGCGCATGGAATTGGGGGCAAAGTGACCAGTGGGGTACCGCAGGGATCAGTGCTGGGACCGCAGCTTTTTACAATATATGTTAATGATATAGAAGATGGTATTTGTAATAACATTAGCAAATTTGTTGATGATACTAAGCTGGGTGGCAGGGTAAAATTTGATGAGTATGTTAGGAGATTACAGAGTGACCTGGACAAGTTAGGTGAGTGGTCAGATGCATGGCAGATGCAGTTTAATGTGGATAAATGTATGGTTATCCACTTTGGTATCAAGAACAAGAAGGCAGATTACTACCTAAATGGAATCAAGTTAGGTAAAGGGGCAGTACAGAGAGATCTGGGTGTTCTTGTACACTAGTCAATGAAGGCAAGCATGCAGGTACAGCAGGTAGTGAAGAAGGCTAATAGCATGCTGGCCTTCATAACAAGAGGGATTGAGTATAGAAGCAAAGAGGTTCTTCTGCAGCTGTACAGGGCCCTGGTGAGACCACACCTGGAGTACTGTGTGCAGTTCTGGTCTCCAAATTTGTGGAAAGACATTTTGGCTATTGAGGGAGTGCAGCGTAGGTTCACGAGGTCAATTCCTGGAATGGCATGATTACCTTACACTGAAAGACTGGAGCGACTGGGCTTGTATACCCTTGAGTTTACAAGACTGAGAGGGGATCTGATTGAGACATATAAGATTATTAAAGGATTGGTCACTCTGGAGGCAGGAAGCATGTTTCCGCTGATGGTTGAGTGCCGAAAATACGGGGTAGACCATTTAGGACAGAGATGAGGAGACACTTCTTCACACAGAGAGTGGTGACTGTGTGGAATGCTCTCTGCCCCAGAGGGCAGTGGAGGCCCAGTCTCTGGATTCATGTAAGAAAGAGTTGGATAGAGCTCTCAAGGATTGTGGAATCAAGGGTTATGGAGATAAGGCAGGACCAGGATACTGATTGGGGATGATCAGCCATGATCATATCGAATGGTGGTGCAGGCTCGAAGGGCAGAATGGCCTACTCCTGTACCTATTGTCTATTGTCTATTGTCTATTCCCTGTGACACCACCTCAAATTAATGGGCGCCCTATAAACTCTGTTAGCTTTGCCAAAGTCTTCCGAGAGGCATTCGTTGTTTGTCAGGCAATGTCTGCCCAATAAAGGGTCCCAGCATTGGGAAGGCGTGACTTACTGAAAGCCACACCCCTGTTCTTGTGTCCGACCACCGCCCTCCAAATGACTCCACAATTCTCACCATCACCAGGATATAAAGATAAACCCGGCAAGCATAGGCCAGTCAATTTGAGCACAAGGATAATTAGCAGTTGCAGGATTTTTTTAAAGGGCATGCCATACATTAAAAGCCTGCAGGGTTTTTGTTTTGGTGAGGTCAGGGAGAGTGTTGCTGTTGATGTGAGGTGCATGGATTTCCAGAAGATATCTGATGTGGTGCTGCACAATAGACTTGTGAGCACATTTAGAGTTGATGGAACAAAAGGGGGAAAGCAGCTCCGACACACAGTTGGCTGAATAAGAAACACAAGGAAATTGTTTCTGGAGGGAGGTTTACAGTGGAGTTCCCTAAGGTCAGTGATCGGACTCTGCTTTTTCTGAGATATATCAGTGGCCTGGACATTGGTGTACGGGGGATAGTTTCAAAAGGGTGCAGAGGGTACAACAATTGTGAACCATGAGGGGGATTGTGTAGAACTTCAAAGGACTTCATGGGTTAAACGAGTAGCAGATGGAATTAAATGCAGAGAAGTGTGAAGTGATTCATTTTAGTGCAAAGGATGCAGAGAGGTAATATAAAAAAAACAGTGTACTCTTAAACGGGATGCAGGAGCACAGAGACCTGCCTGTGACATATATAAATCATTGACAGTAGCAGGACAGCTTGCGATAGCTGTTAAAAGAGCTTATGGCATCTTGGCTGTATGAATCAGGACACAGAATACCGAAACAAGGAAGTTATGTTAAACCCACGTAAACTCATGTCTGGCTTCAACTGGAGTATTGCATCCAGTTCTGGACTCCACACTTTAGGAAGGATGTGAAGACATCAGAATTGATTCATGAGTCTGGCTCCAGGTACGAGGTGGTATCATGACATAGGAAGCTGGAGAAGTTTGAGGAGAGATTTGATTGAGGTGTTTAAATCACATGGGGTTTGGAAGAGGGGACAGGAAAAAAAATTACATGCCTTCATTGGCTGAAGAATTGAGAACATTTAAGGAAATAGGTAAAAAAAAGCAGTGGTGCCAAGAAAAAACCTTGTCTTGTAGTAAGCGGTTAGGATCGGGAGTAGACTGCCGACAATAAGGTGGAGGCAAGTCAAACTGAGGCTTTTGAAGGGGAATTGGATTGTTATTTGAACAGGAAATAATTGCAGAGCCATAGGGAAAAGGCAGGGACTAGATGCATTGCTCCTTCAGAGGGCTAGCAGGGACAAAATGTGCTGAGTGGCCTCTGTACCATTTGCCTGCAGAGGATGCCGTGCTGCCATTGCTTTTGCTAGCTCTTTGGGTAATGTGAAGTACCCAGCCTCTGATTGGCCACAAACTCTCAATAGACAGCACTTCTGCCGTGCTGAGAAGCCCTGATAGTGGCCTCTTAAAGACCTGGAGAACATTTAATTCTGTCAGACCTCCCCAATCAAGCTGATAGGGGCTCCCCAATATGGGACTAATGGATCCAACCCCAGTGGACTGACATTGCCAGGATCCCCCCTCATTTTCTACATTGCTAACACGGATAAGTGTGATTAGAGTGGTGTTGGAAAAGCACAGCAGGTCAGGCAGCATCCGAGGAGCAGGAAAATCGATGTTTCGGGCAAAAGCCCTTCACCAGGTTTCTGATGATGGGCTTTTGCCCGAAATGTCGATTTTCCTGCTGCTCGGATGCTGCCTGACCTGCTGTGCTTTTCCAGCACTACTTTAATCTAGACTCTGTTCTCCAGCATCTGCAGTCCTCACTTTCACCACAGATAAGTGTGATGTTCATCTTAACTTACTGCTGAGTTATTGTATCTCTAAATCTGTATTTTTTTTAAGCAGACATTAAGCTGAAGCTCAATCTCGCTAATCAAGTGAATGCTAAAGATCCCATAGTGAAGAAGAGCAGGGAACTGTCTTGGTCAACTGTTCTCATCAATGTTCCCTCAATTTGAAAAGTAGGAAGACAAATTGTATTAGCTGGCTGAGAAAATGGCATGCTGTATTTTAGTGTCATAGTGTCTAGTGGTAAATGGTAAGGCCCAATGCTCAGAATCGCGTGTAGGCTAATGATGAAAAGACAAAATCTTCTGAACTTAGAATTCCTATATATGGTGAAGAGGGAAAGGAGATGGAAATGCATTGTTTTGTCAAGAATTTGTCTGTCTGCATGGTACGTCTTGGAATATTCTTAGCTGTGTGACAGGTTCAGGGCCATGTTGTGTAAGGTTCTGAAAGGGTTAATGTTGGACCCTGCATTAAGTTCCATCCAATCTGATGATGTCAGAAAAAGTTGGCTGGGGAATATCTTAGGATCTGCACGAGGACAGACTTGTTATCCTAGCTCTCCTCATCGCCTGAGTAACAATGTCTAACTGACTAATGTGGCTTTTATTAGATTGTTAACATTCAATAAACTACACACTCTCTGCTCAATCAGAATCTCTAGTGGGTTTGCCTCTACCAGTAAACCGACTAGGCCCTTAGACCCAGTATAGGAAAGAAATGATGGCAATAAACTGCAGCAACCATAAGATGGTTGCAGTTGGGATCCCAGCAGTTTACAGCAGGCCCAGGCCTGAGTAGTGCCTGAAGACTGGACTGATGGAGTAGGTATATAGGCTTGTACCCAAGCTTGAGCCTGGCTGTGGAGTAGATCGGAGCATGAGGTAAGCAAGGAGGTTCCCTGCTTGCCCTTCTTACCAAACGGGAGAAAACCTTGAAGAACAGCCCAGCACAGGCCCAGATAGGGTGAGGACTGAAGAATATATTTTAGGAGCTCGGGTTGGCATTTCATCTCACCACCACCCCATCATTGTCCACTGCACCCTTCACCATGTGGCCCACTTTCTCCATGGCTTTCACTGAGAAGGTAGAATGTATGAGGGGATTGTGACTAGAGTGATCCAGGGGCGCAAAGCCTGTCCTTATACCTCTAATACAACAAGCACACCACAGCTCAGAGAGCTGCTCACAGTGAAAGCATGTTGGAAACAAGTCCATAACATAAAGAAAGAATTAAGAAGTAAAGTGTGTGAGGAGGTCAGTGAGTTTAAATGGAGAGACAGATGAACAAACAAGAGCAAAAAATTCCTCTTTCTGTGCTGTTAGAGGGTCTTTTAAAAATTATATTCTACAAGCAATAATGTGATCATTTATAAATTGGCTTATTGACAATATAAAAAACTTTGTTCATTTTCTGCAGTGTAAAGTATGGAACTCTCCTACTTAAATCAAAATGAACACTCTGCTTCTTTATAATTACAGGCGTGTTTATTACATAGAATTATATGCAGTCTACTGCACAGAAACAGCCCATTCACCTCAGCCAGTCTAGGCCAGTTTATATACTCACACCCCGGCCTCTTCATCCCACCCCTCTTTTCCGTTTTCCCTCTTTGTTCTCACAACTTCCTCTGAATGAACCTATACTCTTCACCTCAATCACTCTGTGCAAGTTCCACATTCTAACTGCACACTTGAGTAAAGAAAGTTATCTTCAACTCCCTGATTAAATTTATGAGTTATTCGCAATTTTATAGCCTCCAGTGTTGATCACACCTCCCCCTCCACGAATGGAGCCATCTCGTAGACATCTACTCTATTGAACTCCTTCATAGTTTTGAAGACATCTATTGGGTCACTCCTCGGTCTTCTCTTTTTTCAGAGAAAGGCATGAAGAAAACATGTACAGAACCGGAAAATGAGTTGCATTTTTGTGTCTTTAGATCTGTCACTCAGCCTAGCGGGTGCCTCAAGGACTATGTGCTCCAGGCTGATAGGCTTTGATCTTAGCCATGCACACATAGTTAACTGACAGCTCCAAATGTAAACAATTCCAGCCAGCCTCGCAATAACATACTTCAGTAATTGCAGGTGTCTGCTATGTGTCCTTTGTATATGTGGTTCTAAAAGGAAAGTTCAGCACTTAATTTAATGGAGTCAAGTGAGTGTCCACTGGGTTAGCGAATCCAGCTAACACACACACACACACACACACACAGTCTCACTCTCCAATGAACTCAGGATAAACATTCCCTTGTAATTGAAATTCCACATGAGTGATGCTTTGGATGGTACAGATGGAGGCCATCTGGCCTATTGAGTCAGCATTGACCCTCCGAAGAACCCTGCAGAGCCTGCCTAGCCCACAAATCCCTGGATAATGTGGGTAATTTAGCATGGTGAATCCACTTAATCTGCACACCTTTGGACTGTGGGAGGAAACCAGAACACCCAGAGGAAACCCACATGGATATGGAAAAATTGGAATTCTCTCCCTGGTTTCTGAAATTCCAGGTTTTCCTCGAGTTCAAATATCACCATCTGCCATGGTGGGATTTGAACCCATATACCTGGAGCACTTGGTTGGAGTTCAGAGCTACTAGCCCAGTGACGTTGCCACTACACCAATATCTCCCCCTAGTGAGCCGATGCATTCAGATACAAGACCAGGAAACCTAATCTGCTAATCTCTGGAACCAGCTAGAAGGATTATTTTTACATGCCCATGTTCCATTCACTGTTAAAGGTTGAAGGACCAGCCTATTAGTCATGGTGTTTGTTCTTAGAGATATGTAACTAGACGTCGTATCTGTACATCTAGTTTACACCCTATACAATAATTCTTAGTTACATAGAGATGAAGGTAGTGACTACCGCTCATTAAAAACTTACTGATGTTTTATTTACGGAGGCAGAACAGGAAGAATAGCACACCGTGTGCAAGTAAAGTAAAAAGTCTTTGTACTGGCACTGCAGTTGGATACAGTTTGCGTCAATAGCTTCACAAGATTGGCAAACAAATGCAAGATGTATGCCAAGTGCTTTTCTAGGAGGGTGTATTCATTTAGAATGCATACGTGTATAGTGTGTGATGTAAAATTAATCTGGTCAACTGCTGAACTGTGTTTCTGCAGACTGACGTGGGGAATAGGATTAGGACACACCTTATCCTGGAGTTGTTAGTTAATTGTTAAGATTGGGAGTGGTGAACTGATTCCTTTACTTGTTCCACTCTTCTGCAGATCACAATAAAATTTGAATCTAAACAGGGAAGTGATGCTGGCATTTATATACGTATTCTGGATCAGTGGTGCTGGAAGAGCACAGCAGTTCAGACAGCATCCAATGAGCAGCGAAATCGACGTTTCGGGCAAAAGCCCTTTCTGATTTCGCTGCTCGTTGGATGCTGCCTGAACTGCTGTGCTCTTCCAGCACCACTAATCCAGAATCTGGTTTCCAGCATCTGCAGTCATTGTTTTTCCCTATTTATATACAGTAGTCCCCCCTATACCTGTGGGGGATACATTCCATGACTTACTGCGGAAGCCCAAAACTGCGCATAGGAGCGAACTTACTCATTTAAATGAGAAATTTACCTTCCTGGCAGCCCCCTGGTCCCTGGTTCTGGAATGTTCCCTGCAAAATGTATGGACAGTGATAAACCACAGATAACTGAAACAGCAGTAACAGGGCCCGTGGATATGGGGATCATCCTGTATATCAGACGATGTATGCTGAAAATGTGTTGCTTGTTAAAGCACAGCAGGTCAGGCAGCATCCAAGGAACAGGAAATTCAACGTTTCGGGCCAGTTTGGCTTAATATCAGATACAAATTAGCCAGGCTCCTATAATAACAAAGTACACATTCATTGCAAACAAAACTTACTCAGGCAAAGATGCAAAAAAATATAAAAGGCTTAAACTCTGCAAAATTGGATTTGAAATGTTAATTCTGGTTTTCTCTGCACAAATACTGTGTTTCTCCAAATACACAACTACTCTTCTTGAGAACTAAAACATCCTCCGAGCGTGATGAGAAATGCATAAAACTCCGCAGAGTGTTATCCTTTATTATTAAGTGTCAAGCCCTTGGTAGGATGTTTGCACTGGAAAGCAAGCCCCACTATTCCACAATTTGTGACAGATGAGGAAGCAAATTATTTAATAACAGTGATGGTTAATGCCTGACTGTGATTACTACCTCAAATAAAACCAACTCACTCCAAGGTTCATTAAGAAACAGGATAACAAAAACGTATTACTTTTTCAAACATATCCTCTGACAAATAACATAATAGCTCATTAATTACCAGTATGTATATGTAGACTGCAGCCCTGTTAAATATAAACACATGTATTCACAAATAGGACTGACAAATCAGATGAAACAAACAGTTTTCATAGAATAGTATCCCTACAATGTGGAAACAGGCCCTTCGGCCCAACAAGTCCACACTGACCCTCTGAAGACTAACCCACCCAGATCCATTCCCCTACCCTATTTTCCTATATTTACTCATGGCTAATGCAACCATTCATCCCTGAACAGTATGGGCAATTTAGCATGGCCAATTGTGGGAGGAAACCAGAATACCTGGAGCAAACCCATGCAGACACGGGGGCAATGTACAAACTCCACACAGATAGTCACCCAAGGCTGGAATCAAGCCGGGGTTCTTGGTGCTGTGAGGCAGCAGTGCTAACCACTGAGCCACCTTGCCATGCAAGAATATTATGGATGGAAAATACTGGCAAAAGGGAACAAAGTCTGTGGATTAAGAGACAAGATCACTAGGAAATATTAGGTGCTTTCTCACTTTTTATTTTGGTTTTTGGCAACAACATATCCTTGTCACCAACCATTGCAATTGTCAACTCAGTATCTGGTCAGTTGGACCTAGGTCTTTGTTTGAGTTGGAAGCTCATTTTATCCAAGGCTTTGAGTGTTTGTTTGACAAGATTGCTGCTTAAGACCTATTGAAAATTTATTACTCCATAGTTTCTTTTTTTATCAACTCAAAGGCACTTGGTGCCAATTATATCAAATACAGTTTCTCCAAAAGTTTTAAATGAACACCACACAACTCCACTTCTGCTTTCAGTGAAAAAAAAACATTTTATTCTCTTTGCAACACAACAGTCCAAACTTTGTTTACAGTTTAAAATCCAAATAAGTATATGCAGTGCTTGCATAAGTAACAATTAACTTCCGAAAACAATTATTCTCATTGCTAAATGCTGATCTGTGGCTAAAGTCACCCTGCACACCTGCTGGTGACACCAGGATGCCTCCTTTGATCAGTTATGTCTGTCTGAAGTTGCCCTTCTGGAGGCAGTGTTGTCGAGTTTGAATTTAGGCAACTTCCACTTATGGTGATGAGGTCTTCCAATGGATTCTCAACTCAAACACTTTGATGAGAGAGATGTCAGAGAAAGGGAGAGACAGTAACTGTTGTTGCTTCATATAAGTTGCCTCTCTATGTTCAAATTCAGCAGTTTTATCACACCCACCAATCAGGTCATGTGACCTCTTTCTGACTGTAAGGCAGACTCAGAGAAGTCAGTCAAGCAGATTGTGTTGTGTCCTACTGGAACCAGTTTCCTTTATCTTGCAAAGTATTTCTTCCAAAAGATCCAACAAATCGATATATGTCCGGTCAATAATATTTGAAATCAACATTACAGATAACAGAGCTTTATAACAGTGTCATTGTTGTAGAAAATATCTAATCCTGTGGCCAGGAATACTAACCTCAGAGCTTTGCTGAGTTCTTCCAGTTGGCAGTCATCAGAAAACAGATTTCCCCTTTCGATTAATTAGTTCCTTGAATAATGTTATGCTTATCATGGATTGTCCATGAGGGAAATGGGAGCACTTACCTATTTGAACAACAGCAATAAGTTGGATCATACCATCAGTAAAACTGCCTGTTTCCATTCCATAACATTGCTGATTCTCATCCTCGTCTTCACTCATCTGTTGATGAAGCACAGGACAGAATTTTCTGGTTCCCCCACCATCAGGTTTGCAGGGGGGAAGGAGATGTGTAAACTTATGCAGCTGACCTTCTCATATTCCCCCTCACATAACTTTTCCCCCAGCCTGTCCACTACATAAAGTGGGACAAGTAAACCTTCGGGTGATCTGCTTACCCACATCCATTTGAGGCTTTCAAGTGACCAATTATTGATTAATTTCTCCCCATCTCACAACCTCTGAATATATGCAGCCTTAAGCTAAAGGTTCCACTTTCATTTTCATTTTCTTGACTTTCCCATTGTGCGATGATTTAGCCACACAATGAGCATGACTGTTGATGACACAATGAGCACTATTTTCAGTTTGTAAGGTAACATGGATCAGCTAACGTCAGATAGTTGACCACAATACACAGTCAAAACATTTCAAGATGTGTACTAAGTGGGGAGCAACTAATATCGCACCATCACCTCACTATCCATGCTCTGTCTAGCAGAACATGTGATCTGTATTATCAAATCCATGATCATTACATGTTGAACCATGAAATGAGTTTTCACATTGTATTGCTGTGTTTTCTTGCAACATCATTGGGGGGATTAACATCCCCAGCACAACATATGCTCTGAAGGTAAGCTTGAACAAATCTGTCCAGCAACCAATTCTCTAGCCATTCTGACCAACAGGATATTCTTCAAGGCAGAATAAAACAGAAGGAGATTCATGATGAGGGAGCAGGTACAAAACAGTGTGCTAAAACTGTGCACTGAGCAGAGAGAGACAGTTAGAAATACAAATACAAATACTTGGATATCAGCAAAGGTTTCTAAAGTATGCAGCCAGCCCAGATCATAGGCAGTCATTACTGATCATGATGCTTTATTGCGAAGGAACTCAGTCCACAACAATCATGTAGGATGAGAGTGAAGAACGTTTCAAAGCTGATGATTGTGTGGTGCTGTCAAAGGACAGCAGCCAGCGACAAGCCAAACAAGTTGTGAAAAAAATAAAATACAGAACAATGTGTGATTCTACAGATAGTTGAATGATCCCCAAATCATGATGAATTATCAAACCTCCAGAGTGTTGACGTTTGACATTTTAGTCTTAAAAACTCTGTTTTTCCTGTTTATAAGATTGTCAAGTTGACAACGTGTGCCTATGGTAACCATGTATATCTTTTCTGGGATAAGATTTATTATTTGGTAAAAGTGGGATGTTGTCGCAAGGTATTTAATATCCTCCATTTTGAGCTTGATGATTGGGGGTGGGAGGCTGTAGATTTAATCAGACGGTAACATGATGGTTTCCCACCTCTAATCTGACAAAATCCCAGGTGAGACAGTCCATGAAGATCTTCCTGACCTGTCACTGATTGAGGTCCTTGAGTGAATAACTAATGCCCACTTCAGGGTCTTGTCATGCGGAGCTTGATCAGCAAGCCTAGGCCTGTTGTCAGGGAATCAAGGACTGGTCAAAGGACCCAGAATCATGAAGGGGAGGCCCCAACAGAACAACGAGGTAAAAACAATGACTGCAGACGCTGGAAACCAGATTCTGGAGTGAAGGGCTTTTGCCCGAAACATCGATTTCGCTGCTCCTTGGATACTGCCTGAACTACTGTGCTCTTCCAGCACCACTAATCCAAAATCCCAACAGAACAATGTACAAAGAAGATGTACTAGTCCAACTCATCTTGTATACTTCAAACTAGAGGTCCATACAAATAGGATGTTAATTTCCAAATGTTGCTGTTTATTTTACTGTTTTCCCATCTACTACACGGATAGGAAAGGTTTAGAATGATATGGGCCAAATGCAGGGCAATGGGGTTAGCCTGATTGGATCTTTTGGTTGGCATGGACTGGTTTGGGCCGAAGGGCCTGTCTCTGTGCTGTAGGACTCTGTGATTCTATGACCTGCTCTTGCTGTCACCTCCCCCGGTCCTTGTGATCCCTACGATGTGAGGATCCCCACTCTCCCCATTCCTTACCATTGGCTTTGGTGACTGTGGAACTTTATGCCTTTGTTCCACATAATTCCAGCAGACCCCACCGCCTCTCCAGTGGTACCAGTGAGCAGCAGTGCTGCTGGCCTCAGATTGTTCAGCAGTCAGCAGCGGACAGGGATTTCTTATCTCTGACATTCCTTGAACCCACAGAAAGCCTGTCAAAGGCTTGTTAACCCCTTTAATTGCTTGTGTTTTCCCCCTTCATCAAAGAGGAGACCATACGACACTCACTGTCTCTCCAGACAGTGGCCAAGATGCTTCTTGCCTTTAAGAAATCCCATCTTTCCACCTCAGGCCCTGTAGTCTGGTGTGAGGATCTGCAAACCTCCAAGGTCTCCTCGGGAGTGTTGCTGAACAAAGAGACCTTGGAGTCCAGGTTCCTAGCTCCTTGAAAGTGAAGTCGCAGGTAGATAGGATAGTGAAGGAGGCGTTTGGGTATGCTTTCTTTTATTGGTCAGAGTATTGAATACAGGAGTTGGGAGGTCATGTTGCAGCTGTACAGGACATTGGTTAGGCCCCTATTGGAATATTGTGTGTAATTCTGGTCTCCTTCCTATCGGAAAGATGTTGTGAAACTTGAAATGATTCAGAAAAGATTTACAAGGATGTTGCCAGGGTTGGAGGATTTGAGCTAAAGGGAGAGGCTGAACAGGCTGGGGCTGTTTTCCCTGAGCATCGGAGGCTGAGGGGTGACCTTATAGAGGTTTATAAAATCATGAGGGGCATGGATAGGATAAATAGGCCAAGTTGTTTCCCTGGGGTCGGGGAGTCCAGAACTAGACGGTATAGGTTTAGGGTGAAAGGGGAAAGATATAAAAGGGATCTAAGGGGCAACTTTTTCATGCAGAAGATGATATGTGGATGGAATGAGCTGCCGGAGGAGGCTGGAGGCTGGTACAATTGCAACATTTAAGAGGCATTTGGATGGGTATTTGAATAAGAAGAGTTTGGAGGGATATGGATCTGGTGCTGGCAGGTGGGGTTAGATTGGGTTGGGATATCTGGTCGGCATGGACGGGTTGGATCAAAGGGTCTGTTTCCATGCTGTACATCTCTATGACTCTATGACTATTCTTATTGTTCACTCAGCAATATGGATTTGGACCTGGCCTGCACCAGAAATGTTCAGGCACGCGGGGGATGCCAGTTTGGAGCAAATATTACTTGCAACCACAAAAAAATTAACTGCTATGCATTAAAAATTTTGTGACTGTGAAGTCTGGGATCCATTGAAAGCACAGCATCTAAAGTGAAGGGAATTCGAACCAAGAGTGGTCAGAGTTTGGAAACAGCAAAATGATTCTGAGTATAGCTAAAACAATTGATTTAAAGCTCAGATTCTGGTGTGTGTTGAGGATTAGTTACCGTTTCCTGTTTCATCTGGTTGCTATGTGTTTGATTCGGGATATATCGCAGTTTGAGAACACTGACCTTTGCAAATGAATGCAAGGCACCGAAAGAGAAATAGATACTTTTTGAGGTAAAAGGAAAGAATTTAGGTCTGAAATATGCTTTCTGCTTAAATGTTTAGCTTTGTAAGAGAGCAAGAAAAACCTTGCTTTCTTGTCATGCTTTTCACACTTTCAGAACATCATAAAAAGAATTAGAGTCAACCTGCACAACCACCTGATGAGGGAGCAGCACTCCGAAAGCTAGTGCTTCCAATTAAACCTGTTGGACCATAACCTGGTGTTGTGCGATTTTTAACCTCAACAAAATTATACAATTTCAATTTCAGGAGCTAATGTTTCCTCCAGCCTTATAATCCTCTGAAAATGCTACACTCGATTACATTAACACATCTCATTACAGGATCAGATAAGTACCCTTTTAACACCCTAGTAGCTAGGAATTGTAGATCATAGTATCAAGTAGTCATCCCACCTCCCGGTCTGTCAGCTGTGATTCATTTGGTAGTAGTCTTGTCTCGGAGACATGTGATTCAAGTCCCACTCCTGACGCCTAACCAGAAAATCCAATTTAATGCTCTGGTGCGGTAGTGGGGTGGGGGAGGGGTGGTGGAGTGCTGCATTGTTGGAGGGACCATCATGTGAATGTGCCATTAACCAGTGGCCCCACCTACTGTCTCCTGTGGATTTAAAGTACTGTATGACACTAATTTTAAGAAGAGCAAGGGTGAGCTCTGTAGTACTGTGAGCAACAGTTGTCCCTGAATGAACATGACTAATAAACTAGTCATTTATCTAATTGCTGTTTGTGGGACTCCACTGAGTGAAAATAAGCTGCCTTGCTTCCTACATTACAACAGAGAGGAGACAATAATGATTCTTAATTTGTTGTAAGACACTTTGAGATCTCCTGAGGCTGTGAAAGGCATTTGTATAAATATGCCTCTCTACTTCCCTCCCTCTCCATTCTTTTCACTAGCTGAAAGCTAGTGCTTCTAAATAAACCTGTTGGACTATAACCTGGCGTTGTGTGAGTTTTAACTTTCTCTGGAAGTGACAATTCTCATGGAGAGTCCAGTCAGATGCAAATTCATGGCACCATGGTTAGCTGCCTGGAGGACATGAAGAAAAGTGACAGGGGTTTTGTTGGTTAGAAGAACTAACAAATGTTTCTGCTGCTATTGGTATTTATCCTGGATATTGTATCATTTCCCTGGTACTAGAGTAAAAGATGTCTTTGAACAGCTGTAGAGTCCCATCAATGGAGAGGGTGAACAGCTAGCAGTCACAGACCACATTGATACTGACAGAATAGGCAGACAGAGAGATGTGTTCCCTCAGTCAGAATATGGGCACTTGGGTAAAATATTAGCCAACAGGATCTCAAAAGTAACAATCTCTCAATTACATGCACATACAAGTGAATATAGAAATGGAAAGACAAAAGCAGGTGATTGCATGCAGGATGGTGCAGAAGGAAATACTTCAGAAGTTTAGAACTTGGAATCAGTTTCTGGGGAAATGGAGCATGTACAAGACTAATGTGTTGCAGCTAAACAAACCTCAGACTAACTTTGTTACATGGTGATTTGCAAACGCTGTCGGAGTGGGTTTAAACTAACTTACCAAAGATATGGGAACCAGGAGGTAATGGAGAGGGATAGCAAGATGTAGAGAATATTAGGAGAGACAGATAGTACTACAGCATGAAATTATAGCTTTTAATAATACTTAATAATGTTTTCCATCCAGAGTTAGATGTTGCTGAACCGCGGAGTTTAGATCTGTTTCGAATCTTCCCTTTCTTTGAGTGGGTCAATTTCGATAATGTTACACTTAGTAACACTTCCCTAAAATAAATCTTTTCATCCCATCTGAAAGTTGTATTTTAAGTCGTCCAGACTTTAGGCAAATCTGACAATACTGGGGTTCATAGGACCAACAAAGTGGCAACACCATGAACTTTCATAGAGGTTGGTCTACCCAGACTGGAAAAACTGGCACTCAACTGTGAGGCAGAAGAAGCTACTATTATCTCCAACTCTCAACTCCTTGTCTCTGGTCTCTTTAGCATCCCTGATTTTAGTCGCTCCAACACCCTGGTCACTACGAGTGTCTCTCTTAAAGGAGCAGGGATATCTCTATCCATGGATGTGCATGTTAAGTGGATTGGCTATGAGAAATGCAGGGTTACAGGAAGAGGGTGGGGTAAGGGGTGGGTCTGGGTGGAATGCTCTTCAAAGGTCGGTGCAGGCTGGATGGGCTGAATGGTCTGCTTCTGCACTGTAGGAATCCTTTGATTGTATAAGTCTATCATCTCCCTAAATCTCTGACGTCCTTTGAGATACCCACTAAAGCCTCCCTCTTTAACTGAGGTTTTAAACACCTGCCTGAGTATCACCTTTTGCAGCTCAGTGTCAAATGTTGATTCCAAGCATCTGTGAAACAGCATAAAAGGGGTCATACAAATACAAATCGTCATTGCTATTTAATATAAACATGATGTAATGGAATGTTTCCGCTGAAGGCAGCTTTGGCATGGGCCTCAGGATAAAGCATAATGTTTGTTTCTGTGCAGTGCTCTCAGTTCCCTGTAGTCAAAGTAACCACAAAAGCTGGAGTGAAGTTACTGCCTTCACATTTTTGGCTGTTTGCCTCAGAGTGTTATGCCCATCACCATACAGGGCCAACATCAAACTTTCTCTCTCGCAATGGACTGGGTCATTCCTTGGAGCGAGTCTAAACTCCAGGAAATGTTCTGTCATGATTGGATCACGACGACATAGCCACATTCATTAAAAGATGTCCTCTGACAATATGGGTTACTACCACAATTAGCACAGGTTTGCAAAAAGGTCAACTCATGTGTTACATGATTATGAAAGTTAACTTTGATTCCAACTTATCTACTGCTGATCCATTGAAGTCAGCTTTCCCAGTTAATTATTCTTATTCAGGAATTGCTCCTTCTCCTTCTATATTGGCAACCAATTCATTATGATTGGTCACACAGTGGTAGTGTCCCTGCCTCTGGATCAGGGAGGGCTGGGTTCAAGTCCCACCTGCTCCAGAAGTGGGCTGTAACATCTCTGAACAGATTGATTCTCGAAGCAACAACTGCAATGTCCATTATCCCAAAACATTTTCCCCTATTAGTCTTGACTTGGTACTGAAAATGACAACAGTAAACAGAACTCTGTTGACCCTGCAGAGCTCCCCTCTGATTAGATTCCTACAGTGTGGAAACAGGCTCTTTGCCCCACCTACACTCTGAAGAGTAACCCACCCAGACCCATTTCCCTTTGACCAATGCATCTAACTTAGCATGGCCAATTCACCTGGCCTCTGGGAGGAAACTGGAGCACCCAGAGGAAACCCACGCAGACACAGGGAGAATGTGCAAACTCCACATAGACAGTCACCCAAGGCTGGAATCAAGCCTGGGTCCCTGGCACTGTGAGGCAGCAGTGCCAACCACTGAGCCACTGTGCCATCACTCTAAGGACTAGAGCTGTCTCATAGACTAGTCAAGCAACAGCCTGACATTGTCACACTCATGGAATTATACCTTACAGACAATGTCCCAGACATCTCTATCACAATCCCTGTCCCACCAGCAGCACACACCCAGCAGTCCTGGCGGGAACATTGACATCAGGTCAAACACGGGCAAGGAAATCTCCTGCTGATTGCCATGTCCCACCCGGCTGCTGGATCAGAACCAGTCCATGTTGAACACCCCTTATAGGGAGCACCGAAAGTGGCGAGGGTGTAGGATGTACTCTAGGTGAGGACTTCAATGTCCATCATCAAAAGTGTCACAACAGCATCACTATAAATTGCTGTTTGGCTGGGTCTGCGGCAGGTGGTGAGAAAATGAACAAGAGGGAAAAGCGTATTTGACCGTTGAGAATTAAAAGGTGACTGCTGTGTTTCTAACATTAGTAAGGCTATAAATGTGTCCAATAGAAGGAGAAGTCTACTTAGGTGGGCCATTGTCTTTCCTTGTACAGTATCTGGTTTTCTTATTGTGTAGGATAATTTTGATGCTGAAACAGATCACTCAGCTTCACCACTCCATACTAGCGTTTATCCTCTTGTAAAGACCATGTCTTTTTATTTTTGTGGTTTCTATTGTTGTGGACTGAAATGAGAAAGAACTGTTTTAATACCAGTGCCAAAGAGTTGTACAGCACGGACACAGACCCTTTGGTCTAACTTGTCCGTGCCAAACACATTTCCTAAATTAATCTAGTCCCATTTGCCAGCATTTGACCCTCTAAAATCTTCCTATTCAGGTACCCATCCAGATGACTTTTAAATATTATAATTATACCAACCCCACCACTTCCTCTGGCAGCTCATTCCATACATGCGCCACCCTCTCTGTAAAACGTTTGCCCCTTAGGTCCCTTTTAAATCTTTCCCCTCTCACCTTAAACTTATGCCCTCTAGTTTGAGACTCTCCTACCCTGGGAAAAAGACCTTGGCTATTCACGCTATCCTCATGGAGGGGGATATTAATTGGTCACACTGACCAATGTAGACAAGCATATCAAATGCCTTCTTCACTGCCCTATCTACCTGCGATTCCATATTCAAGGAACTATGAATCTGCACCCTAAGGTCGCTTTGCCTGGCAACAATCCCCAGGGCCTTACTATTAAGTGTGTATGTCCTGTCCTGATTTGCCTTAACAAAATGAAACACCTCATATTTATCTAAATTATATTCCACCTGCCATTCCCCGGCCCATCAGCTCATGTGATCAAGGTCCCATTGTCCTCTGAGGTAACCTTCTTCATTGTCCAATACACCACCAATTTTGGTATCTTCTGCAAGCTTACTAACCATTCCTCCTATATTCACATCCAAATCATTTATACTAATGACAAAAAGCATCGATCGTTATGGAACATCGCTGGCCACAAGCCTTCAGTCCAAAAAACAACCTTCCACCACCATCCTCTGTTTCCTATCCTGTTTTAAATGGTTGGTGCATGTTTTGGAAAGCAAGTTACCTGACCCTTATGGCAAGTATCATATAAACAGCTGGTTGACGAAGCAGTAATTGAAGTTTGGATTACAGATGAACTGGAACCAAAGGGTGGAACTTGTTGCTCTCAAAAGCTGTGGAGTTAAGTCATTGAGTGCATTTAGGACAGAGAAAAATAGGTTCTTGATTAGTAAAGGGATCAAGGGCTACACATAGAAGGCAGGAGAATGGATTTCAGACATCGATCAGCCATGATTAAATAGCAGAGGAGATTTGATGGGCTGAATGGCCTAATTCTGCTCCCATATCTTATGATCTTATGGTTGTGTGCAGATGAACCTACGTAGCAACAAGACATTTATTGGTCTATGGACTAGCGACTGGTTATTGATGACAAAGGTCATTTGTCTATTAACAGCCATGATTGGTTCTCAAATAATTGAACAGCGTAGGACTGGGATCCAGACTGCAAGTATAATTGGATTTCCATCAGCTCAGGAGCTGTTTCTCTGTTCTCTGCAATCAAAACATATTTTAAACCTGAAAAAAAAGTTTTTCATTCATTCAACAGTTTCTGCTGTAAACTTTGACTCTAATTGATCAGTCAGAGAGCAGTGACCGGTGAACCAATCACCTTGAATATCTTATAAACCAGTAGAAGCATCTAGAAAAAGATAACTGGAAATCAAAGTTCTGCGTGGCATAAGAATCTTAAGCCTCATCTCTGCAGCTCATGAAAGGAACCACTGAACTGCCTTCCCAGTCTGTGTCGTGGTTGTGTTTGTGTGTGTGTGTTTGTGTGTGTGTGTGTGTGTGTGCACACATGCATGTATAACAGGATCAGCATTTTAATATACACTGACAGTTTATAAATGCTATTCATTGTGATAACAAACCCACTTTCTCACCATCCTTTGGGTAAAGAAGCTTCTCTTGAATTCTCTATTGGATTTACTTCTGATGATTTTGTCTTTTTGGCTATGAATTTGATACTCACACCAGCTCTCCTCAACCCTCACACACACAATACCACCACCACTCAAAAAAGAAAGAAAATGTACTCTCTGGTTTGAACTTTAAGGAACTCATCAGGTAACTTCTTAGTTTTCTCCTTTTTAAACCTTTGCATCCTTTTATGGGTGGCACGGTGGCTTAGTGGTTAGCACTGCTGCTGCACAGTGCTGGGGACCTGGGTTCAATCCCAGCCTGTCTGTGTGGAGTTTGCACGTTCTTCCTGCTTCTGCGTGGGTTTCCTGTGGGTGCTCTTATTTCCTCCCTCAGTCCGAAGATGTGCAGGTTAGTTGAATTGACTGTGTTAAATTGCCCATAGTGTTCAGGAATGTGTAGGTTTGGGGCATTAGTTAAGGGTTAATATGTTAGGAGAATAGGGCTGGGTGGGTTACTCTTCAGAGGGTTGGCATGGACTTGTTGGGCTGAAAGGCCCATTCCCACGCTGTTGCGATTCAAATTCTAAAGAACCTGAGACTTGTCGATCTTTTGTTATAATCATTTACTTCACTTAGTGTCATCTTGCTGTGCGTGGATTGGTTTCATGTCATGGGTCACTCACTGATGAAGAAAGTACTCTGGGACAAACATCCACAAATATCCACTCCCTCCACCACTCTGTTGTAGCAGCGTGTACTATCTCCAAAGTGCACTGCAGAGATTCACCAACAGTCCTTTGACAGTACTTTCCAAACCCATGACCACATCCATTGAGAAGGGCAAGACCATCAGATACATGGTAACAGAACCATGTGTAAGTTCTACTCCAAGCGAATCACCATTCTGACTTGGACATATATTGCCATTCCTTCACTGTCACCAGGTCAAAATCTTGAAATTTCCTCCTGAACATAGCTGTGGGTCAACCAACAGCACATGGGGCTGCAGTCGTTCAAGAAGGCAGATCACTGCCTCCTTCTGAAGGACAACTCGGGATGGATAATAAATGCTGGCCCAGCCATTGACTCTCACATTCCACAGGTGAATAAGAAAAATTCCTGATGACCTGCACTATATAAATGGAAGTTCTCAATCCTTTGTACAGTGCAAGCAACTATGGAAGTCACAAAGATATTGACCAACATTTTTTTCTTTGTATTTCTGCTTTGGAACTAATCAGTTCATTGCTTGAATTTGTATCTGCCATTGTATGCACTTCCTCTCTTACTCTAAATGAATTGATCTTGACTGGACTCCAATGAGTAATCTTGTTCAAGTTGTTTCCATAACCGTAAGACCAATGTAGGAGCAGAAGTAGATCATTGACCTATTGGTGCTGCTCCATCATACAATGAGATACAATGAATACATGACTGATCTGATCATTCACTACTCCCGCCTTATCCTCATAACCCTTACTAATGAAAAAAATCTGTCAACCTCAGCCTTGTACATTCAACAATATATTCAGTGTGGTCTATCTTCCATATTTGCCCATAGTTCAGAGGGGACTCAGAGGGGATCAGTAATCCTCAACAGGAATATTGGTTGATATTTCCTTCCACAGGTCAGTGAAGAGTATTTCAACTGGCTCCTTCCTGATGAAGAGCTCATGCTCGAAATGTCGACTCTCCTGCTCCTCAGATGCTGCCTGACCGGCTGTGCTTTTCCAGCACCACACTTTTCGACTCCCAGCATCTGCAGTCCTCACTTTCTCCCACTCCTACCTTATGCTTTGAAGATAGTGCGCAGACGTAGGCAGATGAGTTACTTGTTGTAGAATTGTCCGCCTCCGACCCGCTCTTGGAGCTGTGGAAATCAAACAACAGGACCCGTCCTGTCCCTGGTCAATGACGATTCCTCACTGGAGGATATTAATGATGGTCTGTCCTGGAGTAGTTGAGGCAGAGACAATTGCAGTTTTGAGAGGACACTGGATAAGATAGGGCAGACACAAACAAGGTAGTCAAAATGGAGAGAGACAAAGGCAGCTGACTGAATATGAGATCGCTCTCGCAAAGAGCTAGCATGGATGTAATGGGTTGATTGGGCTCTTCAGGAACATCTAATCTCAGCCTGCCAGACAAACAGCTGGTTAAATCTCAGGACCATTTATTGTGGACATTAGATCAATCCTTTCTTGCAAATTCTCAGCTCACAATGTTGAGTAAACCATTGAGAAAGGCGTTTGAAATTCTTGGGAGGTTTTCCTGTTTAATTCGCGTTGGCGGGTGGTTTGGAAGTTCAAATATCCTGACTGCAGTTTTGTTCTTTTACACAAAATTAAATGCCAAGCATGTCTTTACTAAAACAAGGACAATCAAAGGCACGAGCTGGCTGGGCATTAGGGAATGTTTATTGGGAACTGGCCATTGTTTATGAAGAATGCAAGCTGTTCTGACCCTGCCAGTGAAAGGGAGGCACTTGCAAAAGCTCTTTATTCATAAGAGAGATTGGGTGCAGGGGATTGTGAGGTTTATTACAGCTGTAACCATGGAGCGATTAACCATATCTTCACATTGAATCAAATGCTGACAAAAAGGAAGTCACTCACTTCGATGCACAGTTTCTGATTAAAGCATTTTCAAGACTTTGAAACTCTCACCAAGTTTTCAAGTCTTTCCTCGGTTTCTCCTGCCTTTTCTATGTATTTCCTCCAACCTCTCAAACTCCTGCAAGAACAGTGCTCCTCCAATTCTGGCCTCTTGGCCAATCCCTGGTATTATTCATTCCACCAATGGCCATGCCTTCAACTGCCTGGTCACTGAACTCTGGAGGCTTAAACCTCAAATATTTGAATTCCACCCCTTGCATCAAGACGTGTGTTTGTTCTTGTAGCGGGAGAGGATGTGTGTATTGCTGGCAGGGCTGATATTTATCATCTATGCCTCATTGCTTTGGACAAAGTGGTGCTGAGTTGCCTACTTATACTACGGCAGTCCTTCTTGAAATAACTCTTTGGAGGCCGACATCCTGTCACCAATCACCCTTTATTTACAAATGCATAGCCTTTGACAAAAGCACTGCATCTCACTGAGCATTTGGTGAGTCCAATATCCCTGATATTCACCCCAATTATGCCAGCCAGCTCTCTCTAATTGGGCCAGATTAACAGCCTCAATCGGGGAACTCATATTCTTATGATGTCTAGTTGGCTGACCATATTCCAATCACTACACTTGTGGCCATGATGTGGAGATGCTGGTGTTGGACTGGGGTGGACAAAGTTACAAATCACACAACACCAGGTTATAGTCCAACAGGTTTATTTGGAAGCACTAGCTTTCAGAGTGCTGCTTCTTCATCAGGTAACTAGTTACTTCCAAATAAACCTGTTGGATTATAACCTGGCATTGTATGATTTTTGACTTTACCCACTTGTGGCATCAGTACACTTACAATGCTGTTAGCTAGAGAGTTTCAGAATCTTGATCCCAGTGACAGTGAAGGAATGGCAATGTATTTCCAAGTCAGGATGGTGAGCTTTGGCTAAGAGGAAAACTTGCAGGTGATGGTGTATTTGTTGTCCTTGTCCTTCGAGATGGAAATGGTTGTGAGTTTGTAAGGTACTGTCCAAGAAACCTTGGTGAAATTTTGCAGCATGTCTTGTAGATGGTAATCACTATGTGTCAGTGGTGAAGGGAGTAAATGTTGAAGATTGTAGATGCGATGCCAATTAAGTGGGATATTTCCTGGATGGTATTAAGCTTCTTGATTTTTGTTGGGGCTGAACTCTTCCAGTTAAGTACAGAGTATTTTACCAGATTCCTGAGCTGTGCCTTGTAGATACTGGATAGACTGGTGAGTCAGGAGGTGAGGTATTCGTTGCAGAACTCCAGCCCAGTTCCGATTGTATTTCGTTCTTTGTTTTTACTGTGTAATATGTATGTCACCTGTTCCTATCTAATCCTTATTTTTAATGCGCAGAAGGAAGTTAGGAATGATCAGCCTGCCAAGGGATTTAAAACCATCCTATCACGTTAACAATTCTGATAGAATTTCTCTACCTCAGTTACGCTGACCTCTTTGAGTAGATGACGGAAACAACTTCTCTGACTATTTCTGACAAAGATAGGAGCTGGATACTTGGATTACAACAAAGGACTCGCTGTCTCCTATCAATGAACACTGAATGGAAGAAGCTTTAATCTATTGGCAGCCCTGCTCAATGCTAAAAATAGTGCTGTCTGATGTTTCAAAGGGACATGTTTACCAATGGGTCTGTGTTTCCTGTGATTCCTGGAATGTCTACAGGTAATTTTCACTCTGATACTGTAGTTTATCTTGGAAGCTGGTAGTCAATGACTGAAGGGAGCTTGAGAAATGAGAAGAGGGATTCATCTCATGAAATGCAGTCAAGTCTCATCCAGACTCATTATTCAATTGTGACTCTTTCAAACATTATTGACTTCTATGAGGCATCAAACTTAAATGATGCTATTTTAAAATAGATATGCTGAAATTATACCCAAGTAGGTTTGAACATTGCATTAATCTTGTCTCACTCTGGGAAGGTGTATACAGCTTATGTAAACACTTCATCTGTTCAGGGAAACTTAATAGGGAAAGTTACTGACTGAGAAGCAAGAAAAGGATGATCACCTTTTTAGGATTGTATTATAGACCCCCCCAATAGTCAGAGGGAAATTGAGAAACAAACTTGTAAGGAGACCTCAGCTATCTGTAAGAATAATAGGGTAGTTATGGTAGGGGATTTTAACTTTCCAAACATCGACTGGGACTACCATAGTGTTAAAGGTTTAGATGGAGAGGAATTTCTTAAGTGTGTACAAGACAATTTTCTGATTCAGCATGTGGATGCACCTACTAGAGAAGGTGCAAAACTTGAACTACTCTTGGGAAATAAGGCAGGGCAGGTGACTGAGGTGTCAGGGGGGGAGCACTTTGGGGCCAGCGACCATAATTCTATTCGTTTTAAAATAGTGATGTAAAAGAATAGACCAGATCTAAAAGTTGAAGTCCTAGATTGGCAAAAGGCCAATTTTGATGGTATTGGGCAAGAACTTTTGAAAGCTGATTGGAGGCAGATGTTTGCAGGTAAAGGGACGGCTGGAAAATGGGAAGCCTTCAGAAATGAGATAACAAGAATCCAGAGAAAGTATATTCCTGTTAGGGTGAAAGGGAAGGCTGATAGGTATAGGGAATGCTGGATGACTAAAGAAATTGAGGGTTTGGTTAAGAAAAAGAAGGAAGCATATGTCAGGTATAGACAGGATAGATAGAATGAATCCTTAAAAGAGTATAAAGGAAGTAGGAGTATACTTAAGAGGGAAATCAGGAGGGCAAAATGGGGACATGAGATAGCTTTGGCAAATAGAATTAAGGAGAATCCAAAGGCTTTTTACGAATACATCAAGGACAAAAGCGTAACTAGGGAAAGAATAGGGCCCCTCAAAGATCAGCAAGGCAGCCTTTGCGTGGAGCTACAGAAAATGGGGGAGATACTTTATGAATATTTTGCATCAGTATTTACTGTGGAAAAGGATATGGAAGATGTAGACTGTAGGGAAATAGATGGTGACATCTTGCAAAATGTCCAGATTACAGAGGAAGAAGTGCTGGATGTCTTCAAATGGTTAAAGGTGGATAAATCCCCAGGACCTGATCAGGTGTTCCTGAGAACTCTGTAGCAAGCTAGAGAAGTGATTGCTGGGCCTCTTGCTGAGACACTTGTATCATCGATAGTCACAGGTGAGGTGCTAGAAGACTGGAGTTTGGCAAACGTGGTGCCACTGTTTAAAAAGGGCGGTAAAGACAAGCCAGGGAATTATAGACCGGTGAGCCTGACCTCGGTGGTGGGCAAGCTGTTGGAGTGAATCCTGGGGGATAGGATGTACATGCATTTGGAAAGGCAAGGACTGATTAGGGATAGGAGGAGAAAGTGAGGTCTGCAGGTGCTGGAGATCAGAGCTGAAAATGTGTTGCTGGAAAAGCGCAGCAGGTCAGGCAGCATCCAAGGAACAGAAAATTCGACGTTTCGGGCATAAGTCCTTCATCAGCCTGATGAAGGGCTTATGCCCGAAACGTCGAATTTCCTGTTCCTTGGATGCTGCCTGACCTGCTGCGCTTTTCCAGCAACACATTTTTAGCACTGATTAGGGATAGTCAACATGGCTTTGTGCGTGGGAAATCATGTCTCACAAACTTGATTAAGTTTTTTGAAGAAGTAACAAAGAAGATTGATGAGGGCAGAGCAGTAGATGTGACCTTTATGGACTTCAGTAAGGTGTTCCATGGGAGACTGATTAGCAAGGTTAAATCTCATGGAATACAGGGAGAACTAGCCATTTGGATACAGAACTAGCTCAAAGGAAGAAGACAGAGGGTGGTGGTGGAGGGTTGTTTTTCAGGTAGGTAAAAACAATGACTGCAGATACTGGAAACCAGAGTTTAGATTAAAGTGGTGCTGAAAAAGTACAGCAGTTCAGGCAGCATTTGAGGAGCAGTAAAATTGACGTTTGGGCAAAAGCCCTTCAACTGGAGGCCTGTGACCAGTGGAGTGCCACAATGGTCGGTACTGGGTCCTCTATTTTTGGTCATTTAGATAAATGATTTGGATGCGAGCATAAGAGGTACAGTTAGTAAGTTTGCAGATGACACCAAAATTGGAGGTGTAGTGGACAGCGAAGAGGGTTACCTCAGATTACAACAGGATCTTGACCAGATAGGCCAATGGGCTGAGAAGTGGCAGATGGAGTTTAATTCAGATAAATGCAAGGTGCGGCATTTTGGGAAAGCAAATCTTAGCAGGACCTGTACACTTAATGGTAAAGTCCTCGGGAGTGTTGCTGAACAAAGTGACCTTGGAGTGCAGGTTCATAGCTCCTTGAAAGTGGAGTCGCAGGATAGTGAAGAAGGCTTTTGGTATGCTTTCCTTTACTGGTCAGAGTATTGAGTACAGGACTTGGGAGCTGAAAATGTGTTGCTGGAAAAGTGCAGCAGGTCAGGCAGCATCTGAGGATGCTGCCTGACCTGCTGCGCTTTTCCAGCAACACATTTTCAGCTCTGATCTCCAGCATCTGCAGACCTCACTTTCTCCTACAGGACTTGGGAGGTCATGTTGCGGCTGTACAGCACATTGGTCAGGCCACTGTTGGAATATTGCGTGCAATTCTGGTCTCCTTCCTATCAGAAAGATGTTGTGAAACTTGAAAGGGTTCATAAAAGATTTACAAGGATATTGCCAAGATTGGAGGATTTGAGCTACAGGGAGAGGCTGAACAGTCTGGGACTGTTTTCCCTGGAGCGCCAGAGGCTGAGGGGTGACTTTATAGAGGTTTACAAAATTATGAGGGGCATGGATAGGATAAATAGACAAAGTCTTTTCCCTGGAGTCGGGGAGTCCAGAACTAGAGGGCATAGGTTTAGGGTGAGAGAGGAAAGATATAGAAGAAACCTAAGGGGCAACGTTTTCACGCAGAGAGTGGTACGTGTATGGAATGAGCTGCCAGAGGAAGTGGTGGAGGCTGGTACAATTGCAACATTGAAGAGGATTTGGATGGGTATATGAATAGGAAGGGTTTGGAGGGATATCGGCTGGGTGCTGGCAGGTGGGACTAGATTGGTTTGGGATATCTGGTCGGCACGGATGGGTTGGACCGAAGGGTCTGTTTCCGTGCTGTACATCTCTATGACTTTATGACTCTACTGACATTAATGCATCTGCTAAACAGGGAAATAAGATATTATTTAATCCTCCATTCATTACAGATGTTAACCCATTTAAGTAACCATTTCTTTTAAGTGAGTTAACTTCAGTTAATGTGTGAAAGAAAGGTTGTACAAGCACATTAAGTATTGATTAATTGATACTGTCTTTTGTTCCCAGGGCTGGCTTGGAAAAACTAATATTGAAGTTGCATTAGCTCCACCAATCTGATGAAGTCACACAGCTTTTGGTGGTGACTCGGACAGTGTTGCAGAAGGTGCCAATGGAGATAGAAGTGTCTTCTGTTCTTTATAATTGTAATTATGCCAAGCTAGTTAATATCAATTGCCTGCATTGCTATCATGCAAAAAAACTATACCCTCATGTTGAGACTTGTTAAAATTCATTCACGGGATGAGGGTGTTGCTGGCCAGGCAGTTCAGAGTCAACTGCAATGCTATGGGTCTGAAGTCATGTGTAGGCTGGACCAGGTAAAGATGGCAATTTCCTTCCCTAATGGATATTAAAGAACCAGTTGGGTTTTTCCAATAATTGACAATGGATCCACGATCACCATTAGGCTCTTAATTCCAGATTCATATTGAATTCAAATTCTACTGTCTGCTGTCATCGGATTCAAACCTAGTTCAAACTCTCTAGTAGCTTATCCTTCACCTTAACACAGAAATGAGGATAGGACTGGGCCAGGAACAGGGTCATATTACCAAGCTGTGGCCCCACTTTCATGGTTATATCTACACTTGTGTATTGTTAGAGAGGAAACACGTGGAGTCCATCATCACAATAGAGGCGATGTGGGCACTGCAGGGTCTACGGTACATCATCACCCCGGACAATGTCATTTTGATTTGATTTTGATAAATTTCTACTCGAGTTCTGTAAGATTCCAGTGACCATTTGATTATGCCTTTGTTATAAAGTTCCACCAAGGAGCTGTTCAACCTGTTAAAATTTTAGTTTGTTTAAAAGATGAGAGGTTGGCCTTTGTGATTGTCCAGGTCGAGTTCGCCACTCTCTGTAACTGTCTCCTATCTTGAATGGTACAGTTGCCATACCAGATAGTGATACATCCAGACAGAATGCTCTCGATGGTGCACCTATAAAAGTTGGCAAGGGTATTCGCCATCATGCCAAATTTCCTCAGCTGCCTGAGGAAGAAGAGATGTTGTTGGGCCTTTGTAACCAGTGTGTCCACATGAAGAGTCCAAGAAAGCTTGTTGTGGATGACCACTCCCAGGAGCTTGACACTCTCCACTCGTTCCACCTCTGTACTGTTAGTGTGTAGGGGAGCATGAGGAACGTTGCGCCAAATGTCAGTAATGAGCTCCTTGGTTTTGCTGGCATTGAAAGCAAGATGGTTCTCAGTGTACTATTTTTCTAGGTCTTCCACCTCCTGTCTGTAGTCTGTTTCATTGCCATCTGAGATTCGATCAACTATGGTGGTGTCATCAGCGAACTTGTAAATGGCATTAGCCTGGTATTTGGCGACGCAGTCATGGGTATACAGCGAGTACAGTAGGGGGCTGATAATGCATCCCTGGGGGGCTCCAGTGTTGAGTGTTAGTGAGGATGCAATTGTCCCCAATCTTCACTGATCGTGGCCTGTGGGTCAGGAAACTGAGGATCCAGTTGCAGAGAGTGGTGTTTAGTCTGCGATTACTAAGTCTAGTAATCAGTCTCATAGTGTTGAAGGCTGAACTTTGGTCAATGAGTAGGATTCTTACATAGCTGTTCTTGGTGCCAAGGTGTGCTAGGGAGGAGTGAAGGACAAATGATATGGCATCTGACGTGGATCTGTTGGTCCGATAGGCAAATTAGAATGGGTCAGTAATCCAATGTTGATAAGTTTCTGTTACTGTTCCGGTGATTTCTGTTGATTCATTGCTTTTGGAAGTTTGTTTTGATGCTTCACCAGGAGCTGTCTAGCTGGTGTAAAGTTTATTCAAATCTGTAGAAAGGAGTCTTGGTGGCAGTTGGAGGCTACGTGTGATTGATGATCAGAAACCATTACACCAATGATCTCCATGCCTTGATCATTAAAAGCAGATTTCCCAGTTAATACTTTGCTGCCAGTGAGTTAGCAGCTCCCAAGGACATTCCTAGCTGATTAGGATTCTCACTTCGGGTCAAGTTGACACTCATTAACAGAACAGAATTCTTTGGAATCAAGTAAAGACTCGACACAAGTACCACAGACTGCTTGTTAAGACCAGACAAGCTACTTCAAGCAGTCAGAACCGGAATTCACTACTGAAAAGAATGGTTGAGGTGAATAGTGTAGCTGCATTTAAGGGGAAGCTCAACACATGAGGCAGAATGGAATTTAAAGATAGCATGACAAAGGAGCACTTGGTCTGTCAAGATGGCTCCTCCAGTCAATCAGATCGTGGCTGATCTGGTTGACAGCTCAGCTCCAATTACCTTTCTGAACCCCCATAACCTTTGACTCCCTTGTTGATCTATCTAACTTAACCTTGAATAAATATAAAAGCCTAGTCTCCACTGTTTTGTAGAGAAGGGAATTCCACTCTTTTTACCCTCAGAGATAAAAGAAAAATCTCCTCATCTCTGTCTTAAAATGGGGACCTGTTATTCTTAAACTATGGTTCCTACTTTTATTATCACACAAGAGGGAACAGCTTCCTGGTTTCCACTCTAACCAGTCCCGTTAAGGCCTTATATGTTAAAATAAGGTCAGTTCTTGTTCTTCTGAACTCTAATGAATATAGGTCCAATCTGTCCAATGTCTCTTCATGAAATAAATCTTTCATCCCAGGAAGGAATGACGTGGGTTTTCCCTAAATTGCTTAAAAAGCAATTATACATTTTTCAAATAAGGAAACCAAGATTATAAACAGTATTCCAAATGTGCTTTCACCAACGTCCTGTTCAGCTGCTGTGAAATTTTCCTGTTTGAGATGAAATCCAATGGGGAGAGGCTCTTATGGAGCACATACACTAGTATGGATCAAGTGGGCTGTTTCTGCACTGTAAAGTTTAATGTAGTTCAGTGTAGACAGGATGCCTCACCTCCAATTTCACTGGTGTGGTTTCCATTGATGCATGTCTAACAAGCAGAACCTTAAAGTATGACACATGAACAAGCTTCAGCATGCAATGTTCACACTATTAATGCTTCTCTCAAAGAGTCATAGAGGTATACAGCACAGAAGCAGGCCCTTCAGTCTAACTTGTCCATGCTGACCAGATTTTCTCAACTAAACTAGTCACATTTGCATAGATCTGGCCCATAACATCCTGGTTCGATTGTGAAAAACAGAAAATGGAAAATGTACAATTTGGAGAGACAGTCAATTTTAATATTTGTATCTGATTGGGTCGTAAAATAGTCTTCACAAACTGTCTGATTTGGTATTTTATAGTAACAAACACAGAATGTTGGAGAAACTCAATAGGTCTGGCAGCATCTGTGGAGAGAGGAACAGAGTTAATACTTCAGGTCCGAATAACTCATCTTTAAAACTGGTACTTTGTTGTAGCTTGCAGAGAGTAACATTGGGCAATGTGTAAAGTGACAGTGGTTGTGTGAGGGTGGCATAAGACAGACAAGCTTGACAGACAGATAGTCATAGCAGATCTCTCAGCAGGAAGTAAAGTCAGTCCTTGGGGGTTATCCATCTGACAAATCAAAGCTATAATTGCTTTGATCAGGCTAAAAGCAACAGGTAAAAGCCAAAGTCCAACTATCTCTAGTTTTCCACTGCACTGTCTTCAAAACATGTTCCATTCATTTTCCAAAGTCAGCCAGTAGTAAGTAAATAAGTGAATAGACAGAGTAAATGTTTAATGTCTGAAACTTTTAAATAAATCACATGTGCTTTAGAGGATGAAGCAACAATTGGTAAATCTCTGGGTGGTAAGTATCTTTGAGGAATTTCTTGTTGTGAGAAATAAATTACTATTGGCAAGACTCCAGGTTTGGAATGTGATCAAAACTTTATTTATTGTCCCTGGCATGGTGGACTCGGTGTCTGTTGTCATTCCTGACCCCACTGAAGACAAGGTCACTCCCCCTCTCCCCCGCCCCCAGCAGAAATATCAACACAGAGACAGCATCCATCTGTCAAGCCCCCGTCATCAAAAGGCTCCCATGTCAGGATGGGACTGGTTTGTGATCCCCAGGAATTTACACAAGGGGTCTCGGCTTTTCACCACTTTTATCAATCACTCAGATGGAGGAACAGAGAACCAAATGTTCAAGATCATCGATGACGCTCCGTGTTTGTGGCCATGTCAGTACCGCAGATGGAAGCAGAAAGTTGAACTGCAGCATTAATAGATGAGTGTGTGGGTGACTTATGGCAGATGGAGCACTAAGTAGGGAAGTGTGAGGTCATTCACTTCGCACTCAAGAAAGACAGCTCAGAGCCTGTTTCTAATTGCTCAGAAAGTGGGAACTGCGGAGAGAAGATTCAGGGACTTGATGGAAATCTGCATGCTCACCCCTTAGAATTCTGTTGTGCTTGGGATCCAATTGAAAAATTCAAAGCTGTGCTTGACTTTTTTCTTGGGGAAGGGGCTGATAAAGAGAGTGGATCATAGACAGATGAATAGAGTCATGGTATAGATCAGCCATGACCCAACTGAATGGTGTAATAGGCATGAAAGACAGAATGGCCTCCTCATTTTGCTTTGTTCTAATGAAGTAAATGATTGAATTCACTAAGATTCAAGTAATCATGTGTGCAGCTCTACACAGAGTCCATGGTATATAAAGCTACAACATGTGAAATTTGAAAGGATTCAGAAAAGATTTACAAGTATGTTGCCAGGGTTGGAGGGTTTGAACTATAGGGAGAGGCTGAATAGGCTGGGACTGTTTTCCCTGGAGTGTCGGAGGCTGAGGGGCGACCTTACAGAGGTTTATAAAATCACAAGGGGCATGGATAGGGTAAATAGACAAGGTTTTTTCCTCGGGGTGGGGAAGTCCAGAAGTGGAGGGCATAGGTTTAGGGTGAGAGGGGAAACATTTACAAGGACCTAAGAGGCAACTTTTTCACTCAAAAGGTGGTGCTTGTATGAAATGAGCTGCCAGAGGAAGTGGTGGAGGCTGGTACAATTACAGTATTTAAAAGGCATATGGGTGAGTATATGAATAGGAACGGTTTAGATGGATATGGGCCGGGTGCTGACAAATGGGACTAGTTTAAGTTATGATTTCTGATCGGCATGGATGAAAGTTCTGTTTCGGTGCTGTACATCTCTATGACTCTGAGACAGAGACTTGGGGAAATGCTGCACAGTCAGAGGTTCTGCCATCTGGATGAGGCATGAAACAGAAGCCATCATTGAAAGACGTGCACAGAGTTGTTTGAAGGAGAGCAGGGAAACACATTTTTGTCCTTCATTCAACATCACAAAATCATATTACCTGAACATGGGAACATTGGACCTAATAAACAAACAAACAAAAGACTGGGTTTCATCCAGTTCACCCTCCATTATGCTGAGAGTCTCAGGATAAAAGTGAGAATAGAATTATTGATGAATCATAGCAACCTAATTCTGATCAACTTTGCTGCAGCAAACCCAGATATGAAACAAGGAAAAACCTTGCAGAGCTTTGGGGACTATAAATGCAAAGTTACCTGTCCCTATCCAGCTTGTGACCCCGGCTGTAAGATTGTACCACGTGTAATTTAGGTTTCTGCATTTCCCTATACCCTGTACTCACCAGATTTCAAAAGTACTTTGATGGCATTAAAGTGTTTGGTTTGAAGAGTGTGGTGCTGGAAAAGCACAGCAGGTCTGGCAGCATCCAAGGAGCAGCAGAATCAACGTTTTAGGTAGGAGCCCTTCATCAATTCTCCTGCTCCTTGGATGCTGCCTGAATGGCAGTGCTTTTCCAGCACCACACTCTTCAACTCTGATCTCCAGGATCTGCAGTCCTCACTTTCTCCTTAAAATATTTGGGGCTGAATTTGTAATGGTTTAGGTATAATACAAGATGTTTCTTGTAGTATGTTTCACTTCTGTTTGTACAGGAAGACATTCAATTAGGTCAAATTCTGATTTAATAACAAGGTGATGGCGTTGTGGGGCTGTTTATCCAGAGACAAGATTAGAGTAGACTTGGAAAAGCACAGCAGGTCAGGCAGTATCCGAGGACCAGGAAAAATTGATATTTCGGGCAGAAGTCCTTCATCAGAACCCATATCATGTTCTGAGAGACTTGGGTTTGAATCCTGCCATGGCAACTGACAGTATTTGAATTAATTTTTTTCTAAAAATCTAATGATGACCATGAAACTATTGTCGGGAAAGTCCCATCTGATTCATTGATATTCTTCAGGGAAGAAAACCTTCTGGATTAAAAAGGACTTCAGATCCCCAGCAATGTAATTGACTTGTAACTGCAATTATGGATGGACAATAAATGTGGCCTAGTCAGTGATGCCCACAACCCATGGATGAATTTTTCAAAAAGCTGGCATTTACATAGCATTTTTAACATGGCTAAATGTCACAGGGTCACAGAGACTACAGCACAGAAACAGACCTTTCAGTCATAGATTCATAGAGATATACAGCACGGAAACAGACCCTTCTATCCAACTCGTCCACACTGACCAGAAATATGTTAGAAATCTAGTCATTTACCATAATTTAGCCCATATCCCTCTAAAACTTTTCTTTTCACATACCCATCCAGATGACTTTTAAATGCTGTAATTGTACCAGCCTCCACCACTTCCTCTGGCAGTTCATTCCATACACGCACCACCCTCTGTGTGAAAACATTGTCTCTTAGGTCCTTTTATATATTTCCCCTCTCACTTTAAACCTATGCCCTCTAGTTCTGCACTCCTCTACCCTAGGAAAATGATATTGACTATTTACCCTATCTTTGGCCCTATAAGGTCACCCCCTCAGCTTCCGACCCACCAGGGAAAACAGCCCCAGCCTATTCAGCCTCTCCTATAGCTTAAATCCTCCAATTCTGGCAACATCCTTGTAAATGTTTTCTTAATGCTCTCAAGTTTCACAACACCCTTCTTACAGCAGGGAGACATTGACAGTTTTACCCTATCCATACCCCTCATGATTTTATAAACTTGTCCAGGAACTTCACAGGGATCTGCTCAATTGGACAAGCCAAAGAAGGAAATACCAGCTGGATGCTTGATCAAAGACATGGGCTATTTTATGTTGCAGACTGAACAGTGTTGGGAAATAGCTTTTTTCATACTTTCAACAGAGGCAGAGGTGCAGTGTAGAAGGCAGAGGGACTGTTCATGGTGGAGGATGAAAAAAATATATAAAATGGGCATAAGTATGAATGGGAGAGAATGGGTCCTGCATACCTAGAGCAAACTAAACAAGACACAACAAATCAACGTTGGTTATTGTGTGTGGATAGTGGATCATTCTATGCTTTTGTGTCAGATTTCCAGTATCTGCAGTATTTTAACCTTTGCTTTATTGCGTATGCGTGTACTAGACTTTAATTTTATTAGCACTTTGCTGATACCATAAGTGACATTCCTTTTTTACATTTCCCTTCTGTAAGTGTGTCAGTTATGTTATGAAGGAAGTAAAGTGCTAATAAAATTAAACTCTGACCCACAAACATCATATTCCCGTTAAATAAACACGTGTTCCTGCTGGCGTCAGGAGTTTCTTGTCTGCTGCAGTTCAAAGGCCTCAGATTGCCTTTGATTCAAGGTCATTTTCTTTCCCCTTCACAGAGCATTTTGAACAGTATTTACTGAAGCTGCCCTGGACCATTGTAAACTGCTGCAGATAGTTACACAGCACCAGGGGTGGTAGAGTTTGAGCACAGACACTAGAGCAAAGGCTGCATTAGTAACAGAAATAAATCTTTCACTTTGTACCTTGAAGTTTAATGTGGTAGCCTGTGGTAAAATAATTCCTTCCTCTGTAATATCAGCAGAAAGTTAATTAACATATTAAAGTGCTAAGCAGCTTTGGCTTCAGATGTAGCTGTCAAATATTCTTCTATTTGGCTAGCTCTTCAAATAGCTATAGGCGCCATGCAGAGTTACTCACTGAACTAAAGCAAACAGTTAAGTGTTAATGAGTAACTTGGGGCCATTCTGCATTTTAACAACTTTCATATATCCGAGTCCATTCCAAAGTTCAAACGCCACTTTAATGGTCCATCTTCAGGCTTTTTACATTTGTCTTTCATAAGAACGTGTCGCTGGAGGGCCAGTTTACCATGCACCCCAGAAATGTCTGGGAAATGCTAAAATGACACGCGCAGAGCCGTGAGATGGCAAGTCAATGGGCCTTGAACTTCTGGCAAAAGGAGTTGGCTACAGGGAATTTGCACATTGGAAGTCTCTGCACATGTCTGACCAAATAAAATGATTGGGATTTTCAGGGCATGGTGTGACAATTTGCAAATTGCTACCTCGAGGCAAGAAGCACACATGCATTTAAAGGGAAGCCCGGCAGGATTGTGAGAGGGTAAAAAATGAGGTCTGCAGATGCTGGCGATCACAGCTGAAAATGTGTTGCTGGTTAAAACACAGCAGGTTAGGCAGCATCCAAGGAATAGGAAATTCGACGTTTCGGGCATAAGCCCTTCATCAGGATTGTGAGAGGGAAGAGAATAGAAGGAGCTCCAAACAGGGTGTACTGATTGGGCCAAATGGTCTGATCCTCTACACACTTTGTGAATTCAAATTTTCCCTGGTTTGCAAAATATGGTTCTCGTCAGACTGCAATGGCAAATTGAGAGGAGGTGGGGGATAAAGAGGTACAATCACTCCCTTATCAAGAATAAAAATTGCTGGCAAAACACAGAAGGTCTGGCAGCTTCTTTGGTGGGAAAGCAGAGTTAAGAGTACAGTCCTGAAGAAGGGTCGCTGGACCTGAGACGTTAACTCCGCTTTCTCTCCACAGATGCTGCCAGACCTGCTGAGTTTTCCCAGCAATTTCTGTTTTTGATTCTGATTTCCAGCATCTGCAGTTCTTTGGGTTTTTTTTTGCCTCGGAGTGTTGACATTGCTTGCAACTGCAGGCCGTCCCCGGGTTGCAAACGGGTTCAGTTCTGGTGTGTGTGTGTGTGTTCGCAGATTGGAACACAAAGCAGGAAAATGTGAAGTAGCCATTATAGGAAATGTCCCTTTGTCAAGTTTCTGAAATTACATTCACTGTATGGGATTGTGTTTGTAAGAAGAGTTTGTGAGTCAGACATTTATAATCCATGGACCCCTTGTACTGTTGGAGGTTACTTCAGATAGATTTGTATTAGCAAAAGTAATAGAAGCAGGAGTAGACCTTTGAACCTTCTCTGCCTACATTAAGTTGATCTTTGACCTCAACTCCACTTTCCTGCTGTTAGGTCCAAATCCTGATTGAGGTCCCCAAGTGTTTAGGGTTCCAGAAGGGATACCACACATTATCAAACTCCCGCATGAGGAGAATGAACTATTTTCCCTTCATTATTGACCCACCTCTCACTTGGTCACAACAAGGTTAATTTACAAAGGATCCCGGTCCCTTCCCTTTCTCCCAGACCCAAGTGAATTGTTGTTTTAAAAGGAGTGAACAAAAGATTGTGTTTGTTAATTACTAAACACAAAGGGAACTAATCACACAAAACACAGACACACAGATTAGAAATAAGAAGCAAGTCCAAAGAAAGAGCACACTAGCTTCTTAGGGTTATTTGTGAGGAGCAGGTAATCAAACATTGAGGTTGTTACATTGCACTGAAGAAGGGACCGGAAATATTAACCCTGCTTTCACTCCAGGGAAGCTGCCAGACCTGCTGAGTTTTTCTCGCAATTTCTGATTTTGTTCCTTTGGAGAGATGGCTGGCTGGCTGCACTTAGAGTGAGAGAGAGCCTTTTCGTGTTCTTTACCTACAGTACAGGGTTTTTTTTATTTGGGCTTCTCTCAAAGATGCGACCTTTCATGGCACACTAACCCACATATTATGACAGCTGACCAGTAACCCACCCAAACCAGAGTTGAAGCTTCCTTTAACCACTCTGTATTTTTGATTGGCAGCATCCGAGGAGCAGGCGAATCAATGTTTTGGGCATAAGTCCTTCATCAGGAATGGAATATTGATTCTCCTGCTCCTTGGACACTACCTGACCGGCTGTGCTTTTCCACCACCACACTCTCGGCTCTGATGTCCAGCATCTGCAGTCCTCACTTTCTCTCTGTATTCTGATAGGTAAAAAATATGACTTTTGTCAGACTGCTATCCTTTTATTATCTTGTTCACAGTCTGAGATACTCACAGTTCCATTTGCAGTGCATTTCCCCTTTGAAGCTTCCTTGACACCTGCAGGTATCAATCCAGGGATTCCCTCTTCCTTTCCAGATAGTCACTGAGTTTACATCTGCAGTCATTTATTTGGCTGCAACAGCCCTCTTTTGAAAAAAAAAACATATATTGGAATTAAAAATTAAATAGTTTCTCTCAAAGAATAGTGAATCTGTGGAACTCTTTACCACAGAGGGTTGTTGAGGTTGGGTCATTGAATATATTTCAAGGCTGAGGTAGGCATGTTTTTAATCAATAAAGGAATCAAGGACTATGGAGAAAAGGTAGGAAAGTGGAGATGAGGCTTATCAGACCTTGATCTCTTTGAATGGCAAAGCAGAGTTTGATGGGCTGAATGGCCTTTTTCTTCTCTTATGTCTCGTAGTCTTATGACCTTAAACTTTTTCAACAATCCCATTTGACCCCATGGCCTCTACTTATTGGGAGGGCGACTGTAGTAGGTGTATGCGAGGGAACACCATGTACATTCCCTCCAAACTACACACTAACCTGACTCGGAATAAAATCTTAATTCCTTTACTGTCACTAGAACAAAATCATGAAAATCCCTCCCTAACAATGCTGTAAACATCCCTACATTTGCATGATCGGCAGTACTTTAGGAAAGCAGCTCCCACCACCTCACCAGGGCAATTAGGGATGGGCCATCAATGCTGGTCTAGGCAGTAACACCCATATTTGTGAATGAATACATGGTAAAAAAAACACTCTGTTCAGCTTGAGGCTCTGTTTACTTACTACCAAAGAGGTGTCATATGGTTCCACCCATAACCACAGATTATATGATACAATGTCTATGCTCTTAACAAACTGTGCATTAGCTGTCTCCTCCTGCACCACGCCACAGGAGATAATAAGCATTATGCAAATACCTTTTTAAATTTGTAATAGCCCCACCATCAGTAGGCTGGTAGTTTGCTGTGAATGAGAAATTGAAATATCACACCCCGTACTACAAGCAATAATCTTTCCTTCCTCCTTAGGCAGTCTGCGGGATCAAGGATGACTCACTTCCACATCGGGTCCATGGGTTCTGAAAGAGTTGATAAGGCCAATACACAAGCTGCAGCCTCTGCCACACATTGGCCGGGTGGTGCTTGAAGGGTCAGCTGGGGGAGTTGTTTGGAGAGTTATGCACTTTCTCTGATGTCTTCTCTTTAGCTCGCAGTATGTGCAGTGCCTCCCTGGACTAATCTTCACCATTTTGATCAGTCACCCTAAAGGAAAGTTGAGTGACCAATGAGCAAGAGATCCCTAATGGCAAGCCCTGTGTAGACATGAAGATACTAAAAAAATTTAAAGATTGATTTTATAAAGTGAACATAGAAAGCTGTTAAGCTAGTGGCATGATAGGGGAAGCGCAGTGTCCCAGTGGTTAGCACTGCTACCTCTCAGCACCAGGGACCTGGGTTCATTTTTACCTTTGGGTGACTGTGTAGAGTTTGCACATTCTCCCTGTGTCTGCATGGGTTTCCATTGGATGCTCCAGTTTCCTTCCAAATACTCAATGGTAAATTTTCCATAGTGTCCAGGAATGTGTAGATTAGGTGGATAAACCATGGTGAGTGAGGGGTTATGGGGACAGGGAGGAGGTAGTGGGTTGCTCTTTGGAGGGGGCATGCAGACTCAATGGGCCAAATAGAAATAGTTTGAGAACATCTCTAAAACATTTTCATTGTCTTCTTGGGAGTCTCCTGCCTTGACCTTGTTCTGGGTAGAGTACCCGCATTCAGGTAGAATCATAGAATTCCCTCCAGTGTGGAAACAGACCACCTGGCCCAACAAGTCCACATCAACTCTCAAAAAGAGTAACCCACCCAGACCCATTCCCCCACCTCATTACTCCACATTTCCCCTGACTAATGCACTTAACCTACACATCTCTGAACACTATGGGCAATTTATCAGTGCCAATTCACCTGGCCTGCACATCTTTGGACTGCTGGACGAAACCGGAGCTCCCAGAGCCCATTCAGAGATGAGAAGAATGTGCAAACTCTACATATATAGTCACCTAAAGCTGGGGTCGAATCCAGGTCCCTGGTGCTGTGAGGCTGCAGTGCTGACTATTGAGTCACCGTGCCACCCGTAAGATGGAGTGTCTGAGAAGTTGATGTCCCATCAATGGAGCTGTTTTGTGTGGTCAATACCTCAATTCTGTGCATGTTGTCTTGGGAGAGAGGACTCTGATGTTGGAGTCATTCTTGCATGATCCCCACAATAGTCATCATATAAATCTGCTCGATTGGGTTAAAATCAATATTACTAGTCTGCAGTAGAACAGAGGAGCAGATATAAACATCTGCAAGATAGACATTGAAAACCAACATCCTGCCCCTGCTGAATGAGCACATCCTCAGGAGAAAATAGAAGGAAGGGGTGAAGAGAAAGTAATGTTCCAATGACCAGCATCTTTGTTTTCTTCCCAAATTAGCATTTCCTGTAAAAATGTTAATATTTGGGAAGAATTTACATGCTTGAGATAAATGTCAGTACTTGCACCAGAGCTGTATCAGAGCAGGACAGAGCAGGATAGCAAAGGGAATTAGTAACTCCGTCACCCATCAGGAGGCAGAGATGGAGATGTTGTTGGCCTAAGCAGGTTGGATACTGTGATTCCTCTGTAGCTTGTACAGTCAATAACAAAATCAGAGGATTTTTTAAGTTAAACAGGAGAAAAATGGACCATTTTTCCTTTTGATGTCTGCCTTATACTAATGATAACACAATATCACTCACCATAACTATCTCCTTCAGTCTCCCAAGATCAGTTATGGGGACAAGGTTTCAAATTCCATCACAGCTTTAAAAACCTAGAATTATAAAAGCTAATTTCCTTAATGCTAATCAAGAACATTATCATGGATTGTTGTGAAGCCCTGTCTGGCTCACTCATGTCCTTTAGTGAAGGAAATCTGCCATCTTTGTCCAGTCTGGCTGGTGCTCGCTAGTCCAGTACTTATTGCCCATCCCATATTACTCATAGGGCAGTCAAGAGTCAACCACATTGCTGTGGGTCTGGAACACGTCAACTTCTCCTCCCACTCCACCAAGGACATGCAAGTCCTGGGCCTCCTCCACCGCCAGATTCTAACCACACAATGTCTGGAAGAAGAATGCCTCATCTTCCACCTTGGGACCTTCTGACCATATGGGATCAATGTTGATTTTAACAGTTTCCTCATCTCCCTTCCTCCACCTTGTCCCAGATCCAACCCTCCAACTCGGCACTGCCTTCTTGAACTGTCCCACCTGCCCATCTTCCTTCCCATCTATCCCCTCCACCCTCTGCTCTGACCTATCACCATCAATCCCCCACATTCATCTACCTATCACATTCCTAGCTACCTGCCCCCCAACTCCACCCCTTTCCCATTTATTTCTCAGCCCCGTTAGGCCCTTTTCCCCACATTTCTGATGAAGAGCTTATGCTCGAAACCTCAACTCTCCTGCTCCTCGGATGATGCCTGACCGGCTGTGTTTTTCTAGCGTCACACTTTTTGACTCTGATCTGCAGTCCACACTTTCTCTGACCAGGTACATTTCCTTCATTAATGAATCAGATGGGTTTTTCCAACAATCGACAATGGCATCATGACTCCAGACCCATAGTAATGCGGCTGACTCTTAGTTCACTCCCAGACATGGAGTAAGTCGAGGGCAATGTCACAAACATTCCTTGGAAGAACACAAGAAAAAAAAGTGTAGGTTTCTGACTCCCACTTGAAGATTGATTTCAGAAAGGTAAAGGGAAACTCTATCCATGGACTCCACATTTCTACATGAAAATGTGAGCAGTGAGGGAAGCGTTAATCCTTAATGTTTGCAAGGATGACAAAGGCTGTAATTTCTAACTAGCTCTGACATTGTGGTGTTAGCAGTGTGCGTTGAGACAGATGCAACTCCAAATGTTCTTTGTTGTGACATTTCTGAATTTGCTCATTGCAGCAGTAAAAGCTATAGCATCAAAATGAGAGAGAGAGAAGCAATCATCTTCAGAGCAATCAGCCTTGCTGTGGCACATTGTAACATAACACAAAGAAACCTACATTTCACTGCAAATGTGTTGGCAGACTTCCATTGCTGGTGTTGAGCTTGCTGTGTGTTTTATTGCTGCCCAGTGTTGGAGAGTTGCCATTTCACTGACAGCTATTTTATTTAATATGATTAGAGAGAGCATCAATAACCATTTACCTAGGATCAATAGCCCTAATTTATCAGCAATCTTTGGCTTATGTTGATTGGCTTGGTGAGGTAGAGAGAAATAGAACCACACTACTGGTTACTCAAGCCTCTTACCATTCAATTCAATCATAGTTGATCTGTGTCACAACTCTGTTTGCCTGCCTTGTTTCCGTAAACATCCGGAGTCAAGGGATAAGGGCTGTGGCATGGCCATAGATCATTACCCCATCACCATCACCCCCACCTCCATCCACCTATCACATTCTCAGCTACCTTCCCCCCACGCCCTCTAGCCCCATCCTCCTCACATTTATCTCTCCACCCCTGAGGCTCCCAGCCCCATTTCTGACGAAGGGCTTTTGCCCGAAACGTCGATTGTCCTGCTCCTCGGATGCTGCCTGACCTGCTGTGCTTTTCCAGCATCACACTCTTGACTCTAATCTCCAGCATCTACACTCCTCACTTTTTGCCTCTAATACCACTATATCTTTCTGTAGATAAGGGACCCAAAAGTGTTCGCAATATGATCTGAGTAGTGCCTTGCCTGGTTTTTAACAAGACCTCCCTATTTTTATACATGTTTCCCTTTGAAATAAAAAGTAACATTCCATTTGCCCTCTCTGTTTTAACTGAACCATTATACTAGCTTTTTATGATTTTTTTTGTGAGAACTCTCAAATCCCTCTTTATTGTAGCTTTCCGCAGTATTTATCCATTTAAAATAATATTCATCTCCTATTCTTCCAGCCAAAGTGCATTTCCCCACATTATGCTCCATCTGCCATGTTTTTGCCAACTCACTTAACTTGTCTAGCACCTTCTGTATACTTTTTGTGTCCACCTCAGTATTTGCCTTCCCACCTATTTTTGTGTCACCCACAGCCTTCACGATAGAACAACACTTACTTCATTTAATTCATTAATATACATTGTAAATAATTGTGGCCCCCAGCTCTGATCCCTCTGGCATTCCAATTATAGGGTGCCATTCTGAAAATGCTGCCCTTCTCCCAGTACTCAGTGTTCTATTCATTAACCAGTCCTCTCTCCATGCAAATAACTACCTCCAGCACCATGGACTCATCTCTTAATAAGTAATCTAATGTGCGCTGTGTGGAGTGAGTTGCTGGAATGTTTTGCTGCCTCTGTGCCAATGGTGGAGAGAGTGAATGTTTAAGATACCACAATGGTTGGCAATAGAAAAATATGTGGCAATTTTTATTAGACCATATACTTTATGTAAATTTGTTCCTGGTGGCTAACTGCATTTTTAATGGCCGACAGAATTTCCTACACTCAGACCAGCACGATTTTAGCCCAAATGTGTACCCAGAGGCTAACTTTAATCAACAGTAGATTGTCTCTGTAGAGACAGGGACGATTATAGTTTATCTCCCGAGACTGGACTCTTCAGAACTGAAGTCTGTTTTCTGTAGCAACACTGCAGTTCACAAGTCCTTCCCTGGCCAGTAAACAGACTGAGCTCCACTGGTGGCACTTAAGTTCCTGTGTAAAGGAGTCACAGTGTTGTTTTTGAGGATGACTGTCCTTCCATGGCCTTTACATGGATTACCTATTTTAATATATTTGGCTAGCCTACCTTCCCTTTTCCTGTTTGGAAATGCAGTACCCATTGCCGTATTAAACATGTAACAAATAAAGCAGGAGCAGGAGTAGGCCATTCAGCCCTTCAAGCCTGCTGCACCATTCAATATGATCATGGCTGATCATCCCACACAGTCCCATGTTCCCGCTTTTGCCCCATACCCTTTGATCCCTTTAGCCCTAAGAACTATATTTGACTCCTTCTTGAAAACATGGAATGATTTGGCCTCAACTGCTTTCTGAGGCAGAGAATTCCACAGGCTCCCCATGCTGTGGGTGAAGAAACTTCTCATCTCAGCCTGAAATGACCGAGCCTGTATCCTTAAACTGTGACCCCTGGTTCTGACACCCCACCCCTCCCCAGTCACCAGGAACATCCTTTCTGCATTTATCCTATCTAGTCCTGTTAGAAATTTTAAAATTTCTGAGTCTCCTGTCCTCATTGTTATAAACTCCAGTGAATACGGAACTAACTTATCTAGTCTCTCTTCATACGCCAGTCCTACCATCCCAATTCTAACGTACATACCTGTATTCTGGATCTAGATTTGTCAAAGTCTAACATTACCAAGTTGGATAATGCAGTTAGTACCTGAAAAGGTTAATTGAAATCATTAAATAAGTAAAAAATGAGATCTGCAGATGCTGGAGATCACAGCTGCAAATGTGTTGCTGGTCAAAGCACAGCAGGTTAGGCAGCATCTCAGGAATAGAGAATTCGACGTTTCGAGCATAAGATTCCTGATGAAGGGCTTATGCTCGAAACGTCGAATTCTCTATTCCTGAGATGCTGCCTAACCTGCTGTGCTTTGACCAGCAACACATTTGCATCATTAAATGAGCTCCAGCCATAAGTTCATGAATTGGAAAGGTTTGGAGGAATATGGGCTAGGAGCAGGCAGGTGGGACTAGTTTAGCTCGGGATGATGTTCGGCATGGGCTAGTTGGACCGAAGGATCTGTTTCCATTCTGTATGACTCTATGACTGTTGATGGGAGGAGATAACCAGTGTGTTGTAACAGAGTCGAGAGTGTGGTGCTGGGAAAGCACAGCAGGTCAGGCAGCATCCAAGGAGCAGGAGAATCAGCATTTTGGGCATAAGCCCTTCATCAGAAATTAGGTTTGTGGGTTGGGACTGAGAGATAAATGTGAGGAGGTGGGGTGGGGAGCTGAGAAAGCAATAGGTGGCTGAAGGTGAGGAAGAAGGTGATAGGTCTGAGAGGGCAGTGATGGACGGCTCTGGAGGGCGGTGCCGAGTTGGAGGCTTGGGACTGGGATAATGTGGGGGAAGGAGAAATGAGGAAGCTGTTGAAATCCACAGTTATCTCGTGTGGTTGCAGGGTCCCAAGGTGGAATATGAGGCGTTCCACCTCCAGGCATCGGGTGGTAACGGTTTGGCGGTAGAGGAGGCCCAGGACATGTCCTTGACGAGGTGGGAGGGGGAGTTGAAGTGTTCAGCCATGGGGAGGTGGGGTTGGTGGGTGCGGGTGACCCGAGATGAGGGGGTTCTGTCCTTGTTGCGTTGGGAGGGGTGGACTTCAAGGGCAGAGGTGCATGAAGCGGAGGGTATCATCAATCACATGGGAAGGGAAGCTGCGATCGTGGAAGAAGGAGGCCATCTGGGACTTTCTGAAGTGGGATTGGTTATCCTGGGAACAGATGCAGTGGAGAAGGAGGAATTAGGAATAAGGGATGGCATTTTTACAGGAGGTAGGGTAGGAGGAGGTGTAGTCTGTGGTTAGTCGGTCACCAAAGATGGTGATGTAGAGGTCCAGGAAGGGGAGGGAGGTGTCCAAGATGGTCCAGGTGAAATTGAGGTCAGGGTGGAAGATGTTGGTAAAGTTGATGAACTGTTCAACCTCCTCAAGGAAGTATGAGGTGGCGCCAATACATCGATATAGTGGAGGAAGAGGTGGGGCGTGGTGCCAGAATAACTGCGGAAAATGGACTGTTCCACATATCCGACAAACAGGCAGAAATAGCTGGGTCCCATGTGGGTGCCCATGGCAGCCCCTTTGGTTTGGAGGAAGTGGGAGGATTGGAAGGAGAAGTTGTTGAGGGTGAAGGCCAGTTCAGCCAGGTGGATGAGGATATCAGTGGAAGGGTACTAGTTGGGACGGTGTGACAAGAAGGAACGGAGGGCTTGGAGACCTTTGTCATGGCAAATCGATGTGTACAGGGACTGGATGTCCATGGTGAAGATGAGGTGAAGGGGGCTGGGAAACACAAGATTTGGAGGAGGTGAAGGGCACAGATGGTGTCACGAACATAGGTGGGAGTTCTTGGACTAAGGGGGACAGGACAGTGTCGAGGTAGGAAGACATGAATTCAGTGGGACAGGAGCAGGTTGAAACTTAGCGATGACGGGGCAGTTAGGTTTGTGAATCTTAGGAAGGAGGTAGAATCGGGCAATGTGGAGTTCACGGACAATGAGGTTGGAGGTTGTGGATGGGAGATCCCCAGAGGTGATGAGGTTATGGATGGTCTGGGAAATGATGGTTTATCAAGGGGGCAGTAGCATTATACAGAGCATTCAACATAATTACCAGTTGTCTCAGCATGTCCACAAACAGCAGTGGATGCAGGATCCATTATTAATTTTAATGCTGGGTGAGTTGTTAAGCTACAGTATTAAGGGAAATGGGCCAAAGGCAGGGTTTATGGAGTTAGGTCACAGATTAGCCATAATCTCATTGAATGGCGTAGAACAGGTTTGAGGAGATGAATGGCCTACTCCTGTTCCTATGTTCCAATGCTGCATCAATGTATCTCACAGAATCACAAAATTGTTAGGCTACAGGAGGAGACCATTCAGCCCATTGTGTCTGTACTGGCTGTTTAAATGAGATTCATTACCTAGTGCCAATCTCTTTTGTTTTCATCACACCCTTACACATTATTTCTATCCAAATAATCATCCAACGCCTGCTTGAATGCATCAATTGGACCACCACACTTCCAGTCACTGCATTTCACTCATAATAGGAATGTTTTCTTAACAAAAGATTATCATGTTTCTTCACTCAGTTAGAGCTTCTTCTCCCTACAAACTTGCTTTACTTCATTATGTGACACGACATTATCATAGAAGCACAGAGACATAGAAGATAGGAGCAGGAGGAGGCCATTCAGCCCTGCTCCACCATTCATCATAGTCATGGCTGATTGTCCAACTCAATAGCCTAATCCTGCTTTCTCCCCATAACCTTTGATCCCACTTGCCCCAAGTGCTATATCTAGCCACCTCCTGAATACATTCAATATTTTGGCATCAACTACCTCCTACGGTAATGAATTCTGTAGGCTCACCACTCTTTGGGCGAAGAAATGTTTCTTCATCTCTGTCCTTATTGGACGAGCCCGAATACACAGACTGTGACACCTGGTTCTGGACACACCCACCTTTGTGAGCATCCTCCCTGCATCTACGCTGTCTAGCCCTGTTAGAATTTTATAAGTCTCCATGAGAAACCATCATTATGCATGTTTCTGATGTTAATCCCATTACTATGTTGCATTATCATGTCTGAAAACCAATGTATGATTGCTGCCACAAAACTAAAGGTTCTATCTGTCTTTCCACATTATTCAAATACAAATACAGTTCCATATAGATAGTCTTTTCAGTTTAGATGTTCAGAAGAATTATGCAAGATGGTGAAGATGATGACTAGAAAGTTCTTGTGGCCAGTAGCACAAAATAATTTTCTATACAGTAACCCAGTTATCAGAGAGAGATAGGCTCCTATTGTAACAAAAATAGAAATTGCTGGAAAAACTCAGCAGGTCTGGCAGCATTAGTGGAGAGAAAGTAGAGTTAATGTTTCAGGTACAGTGACTCTTCTTCAGAACTGATTGTAGCCATGGAAAAGGATAGTACATATGATGAGGATGGGATGGGGGCAGGGGATAAATGATAGGTAGAGATGGAGCCCAGAGAAATGTTCCTATTGGAAGTTTGTTAGCAACTAACTGTGTACGTTAAACACCATCTTGGATAGACATGTACAGTCTGCGTTGTGGATGTTTTAAATCAACCTGCTTAGATATGCTTTGACACACCTCTGGAAGAGGTGGGATTTGAACGTGGACCTCTTGACCCAGAGGTAGGGACACCACAAGAGCTCTCACACTTACGTGTTTAGGTTGATTACTAATATATTATATACATAATTAACTGGCTGACTAACTGACTGACCGAATGTACAGAGAATGAGATAGAAACATGTTCTACCACAACGTTATATAGAGTCATAGTGTTATACAGCACAGAAACAAATCCTTCAGTCCAATCTATCCATGCCGACCAGATATCCTATGTTAATCTAGTCCCATTTATCAGCATTTGACCCATATCCCTTTAAACCTTTCCTATTCATATACCCATCCAGATGTCCTTTTAAAATTGTTCCAGCTTCCACCACTTCCCCTGGCAGCTCAGTCCACACATCCTCTGAGTGAAAATGTTGCTCCTTAGGTCCCTTTTAATTTTTCCCCCTCTCAATTTAAACCTGTGGCCTCTAGTTTTGGACTCCCCAACCCTGGGGAGAAGATCTTAGCTATTCACCCTATTCTCACGTTATGTTGTGATACCATCTAGTTGTCTTAAAGTTATAGTATCTTGCCAAGATCTGTACAATAATACAGCAACTTGGTCGTCTTTATTATTTTGTTGAACTCATTTGAATGTACACCCTTTCATAACTGTAAATGTTTTATTTAGTTCGCAGTTTCCTTCATCATAGTCCTTACACACATATATCCCTAGTGCAGCACTGGAATTAGCATAGAGGGAAAGCTGAACAATCACACTCTAGTTTGCATTTCTGAGGGGTGTGGATTCGTGCTGCACTTCAGAACGTTGCTACAATATCCAGGCGGTTAACCCAGTAAGTCTTAAGAATGTGCTTTCAAGATTGTACTAATGTCCTTCAGGAAAGATATTACACCAGTGTCTGGCTCATTTGTTCAAACAGATCTTAAAAGTTCCATTAGGAGAAAGTGAGGACTGCAGATGCTGGAGATCAGAGCTGAAAAATGTGTTGCTGGAAAAGTGCAGCAGGTCAGGCTGCATCCAAGGAGCAGGAGAATCGACGTTTCGGGCATAAGCCCTTCTTCAGGAATGGGAAAGGTGTGCCAAGCAGGCTAAGATAAAAGGTAGAGAGGAGGGACTTGGGGGAGGGGCGTTGGGAATGCAATAGGTGGAAGGAGGTTAAAGTGAGGGTGATAGGCCGGAGAGGGGGTGGGAGTGGAGAGGTTGGGAAGAAGATTTCAGGTCAAGAAGGCCATGCTGATTCCGAGGGTTGGGACTGAGATAAGGTGGGGGGAGAGGAAATGAGGAAGCTGGAGAAATCTGCCTTCATCCCCTGTGGTTGGAGGGTTCCCAGGTGGAAGATGAGGCCCTCTTCCTCCAGGCGCAAGTTTTGCATTTCTTGCGGTTACAGGGGAAGGTGCCGGGAGTGAAGGTTGGGTTGGTGGGGGGTGTGGACCTGACGAGGGAGTCGCGGACAGACTGGTCTTTCCAGAGTGCTGATAGGGGAGGGGAGGGAAATATATCCTTGGTGGTGGGATCTGTTTGGAGGTGGCGGAAATTCCCTCCAAGGCCCCAAGGGATCCTTCCATATCCATCACAAATTCACCTGCACCTCTGCACACATCATTTACTGCATCCGCTGCACCCGATGTGGCCTCCTCTACACTGGGGAGACAGGCCGCCTATTTGTGGAACATTTCAGAGAACACCTCTGGGACACCCGCACCAACCAACCCAACCGCCCAGTGGCTGAACATTTCAACACCCCCTCCCACTCTGCCAAGGACATGCAGGTCCTTGGCCTCCTCCATTGCCAGACCACAGCAACGTGACGCCTGGAGGAAGAGCACCTCATCTTCTGCCTAGGAACCCTCTAACCACAAGGGATGAATGCAGATTTCTCCAGCTTCCTCATTTCCCCTCCCCCCCACCTTATCTCAGTCCCAACCCTTGGACTCAGTACTGCCTTCTTGACCTGCAATCTTCTTCCCAACCTCTCTGCCCCCACCCCCTCTCCCTCACCTTAACCTCCTTCCACCTATCGCATTCCCAACGCCCCACCCCCAAGTCCCTCCTCCCTACCTTTTATCTTAGCCTGCTTGGCACACCTTCCTCATTCCTGAAGAAGGGCTTATGCCCGAAATGTCGATTCTCCTGCTCCTTGGATGCTGCCTGACCTGCTGCGCTTTTCCAGCAACACATTTTTCTGCTTAAAAGTTCCACGGAATATCAGTAAAGAACATTGAGCTGGAAGCAAGTATTCTTCAGGATGGAGAGACAAAGTGGAAGGAAGCTCAGTCAGGGTAGAATAGGACAGAAAACAATCTGCTTTTGCCTCAGAAAGTGGCCAGGGAGGGTGCTAAAGAACCGACCCTGTGATGGAGATTGAAAACAAGGATGCCAAATTTTCTGGTATTTACTGTAATTGGATGAAATCCAAAACGGGATGCAGTGTAAAAATCAGAAGGGGTGAAAGTGTCAAGACAAGTGATGGTGAGGCAGAGCTCTGTTGTTGCATATATTTGGAATCTAATATATTTCATGTGATGTTGCAGCAAGATAGCATGAGAAGTCTTGATTCAGTACATTTTAAACAAGATAAATTTAGATGCTTTTCATTACCTTAGAATGTTCTAAAGCACACTTGTGAAATATAAATGCTTTTTATGACACACGAGTAGTATTTAGCACATAAATGCAAAATACCCTGAATGTTGGAAATCTGAAGCAAACAGAAAATTCTGGAGAATCTCCACAGGTTTGGCAGCATCTGTTGCGAGAGAAACATTTCGGTTCTGATATGACTCTTCCTCAGAACCCGCTGAAGTAGTATCTAGCAAATGTATTTTAAAAATAACAAATCAGTCAGAAATGGAGGAATTGAATATGAAAGTCATTAACCATCAGATGAAGGTAGTGGTTCATGGTAATTTTTACCCTGGGATTTCAGTTCATGAGGGATAGTTGATGTGTAATGTTAATTTGTTCTAAGTTGCTGATCCTATTTGATATTTGCATTCTTCACAGATACTGCAGTCTTCGAGTTCTGATAAATCTAATTCACACGGCAAATAAACCTTTTGAAAATGAAAGCTAAAACATAAAAGTCCATTAACCAACTAATTTACAAAACCAAATCTTGTTTCATACAGGGCTGAATTATGTTAATGATAAAATACTAATCTATCCTACAAATGTTTTTTTTGCTGTTTTAAAGATTTTTCTCAAGGTAATAGTTCACATCAGCCCACACTGGGAAAGTATTTTAAGCGGAAGTGATAAACAGACAGGAAATTTCAAAGCGGCTCCCTATTATCTTGAAGGTAAACAGACAGCTACAAGGGACTGTTTACTCTCATTGTTCTCCCTTTCCTCCTGAGCAGGATCTACAAAGCTGCTGTGCTTGTGAATTATGACTCCTTGATGGGGAACACTGACGGCAATGGGAATTGCAGCCAGCATTACAATAACCAGTATCATCACATCAGCAGCAGAGCATGGATGATTCCTGTTGTATCCTGGCCAAACAGTAAGTTGTCTATAGCAGCTAACTGTGGTTGAATTGTGGACGTGATGTATTGTTTCACTGATTTCTTTTCCTTGCAATGTTGCTATCACTGGCATGGCCAATGGCTTTTGCCCGAAACATCGATTTTCTTGGTCCTTGGATGCTGCCTGGCCTGCTGTGCTTTTCCAGCAGCACACTGTCATCTCTAATCTCCAGCACCTGCAGTCCTCACTTTCGCCCAGTGTTTTTAATTGCCAATCCGGAATTGCTCTGGAAAAGATGCTGATCATTATCTTCTTCCCAAATGTTTGCAGTCTGCAAGGAGTCTGCATTTCCCAGCATGCACTGAGGTAGGTAGACACAGGATCCACCTGATCCTAGTTCGAACTCTCCAACTCGGCAGAACTCTTGAACTCTCCTACCTGTCTATCTTCCTTCCCACCTATCCGTTCCACCCTCCCCTCCGACCGATCATCATCACCCCTCCACTTTCATCTACCTATCGCATTCCCAGCTACCTTACCCCCACCCTCTTATTTATCTCTCAGCCAACTCTCCCCCAACGTCTTATGCCCAAAACGTTGATTCGCCTGCTCCTCAGATGCTGCCTGACCAGCTGTGCTTTTCCAGCACCACACTTTTTGACTGATCTCCAGCATCAGCAGTCCTCATTTTCTCCTAGATGGAGGAACCTGACCCATGCCAGGATGGCGTGTGTAACTTGGAGGGAGGCTTGGAATCTGTGGCTTTCCCAAACACTTTCTGTCCAAATGTGATGGTTACAGGTTGGAGTGCTGCCCAGGAATCCTTAGTGACTGGCTGCTGTGCACCTTGCAGTGGCCTTGCTACTACTCTGCGACAATGGTGAAACCTAGGGAATAGAACCAGGAGTAGGCCATTCAGCCCTTTGAGCCTGCTCCATCATTCAACTAAATCCTGCCAATCTGCTGGGATGAAAGACACGCCAACACCAGCCTCTTCCACCAGGCCAATATCCACAGCATCGAGGCACTGCCATCCACCCCCCCCCCCCTTAATCGGCTGCAATGGGCTGGGCATGTCATCCCCATGACTGACACGAGACTCCCCAAGCAGATGCTCTACTCCCAGCTCCGAAATGGCAGACGAGCCCCAGGTGGACAGAGGAAGTGCTTCAGGGATACCCGCAAGGCCTCACTGGTGAAGTGCAGCATTCCCACAGACGCCTGGGAATCACTGGACCAAGACCGTCCAAAGTGGAGGAGGATAATCCAGGAAGGCGTCAAGCACTTTGAGATTTGCTGCTGGGAGAAAGTGGAAGCCAGGCGGAAACCATGGAAGGAGCGCTCTGCCGGACCAATGCCTCACCCACCCCTTCCTGCATTCACCTTCTGTCCCCAGTGTAACCGCATCAGTCTATACAGCCACTTACGGACTCACCCTGAGAGTGAAGAGAGTCATCCTCATCTGTGAGGGACTGCCAATGACGATATGAGACCATGGCTGATCTCTCACCTCAACGCAATTTCCCCACACTACACCCAGTATCCTGTGATGGCTTCAGTTCTAGAACTTCATTAATCTCTGCCTTGATCATACTCAATGAGCTTCTGGGATAAAGAATTCCAAAGTGAAGAAATTCTTCCCAGTCCCTTATCCTGAGACTGTGAAGGGAGTGAATGTTTAACTATGTGGCAGGTAGGGGTGACAATGAAACATTTAACTGAAGTCAAACAATGAATTGATAACTTTGAAGGATCAGGGAACATTAAATGCAGAGCATTCCCTGAAGGGATTGAATGAAGTTGCTTTTATGTAAAAGCAAATTACTGGCACGGACTAGTTGGACCGAAGGGTCTGCTTCCATGCTGTATGACTCTATGACTCTGTGCAGATGCTTGAAATATGAAACAGAAACAGAAACTGCTGGTAAAACTCAGAAGGTCAGGCAGCATCTGCGCAAAGTCATTAAGTCACAGAGTTATGCAGCACAGAAACAGACCCTTCGTTTCAACTCGCCCATGCTGACCAAGGGAAAAACAGAGTTAACGTGTTGAGTCTGATACAACAGTTCTTCATTAATGCAAGGGGTTGAAAATGCTGGGTTTTTTTTTTGCGTTATTGCTGGATGGTTAGGAAAAAGGAGTGGGACATATAGTGCCCAGAGCAAAAGACAAAGGGAATATTAAAATTGGCTGTTATTGTTGTGTCGCCATAGCCTTACCAGACCATAGGGGCTGCTGTCAATTGAGAGAAGTACCTGGTGATGATTTAACCTGAGGGCCACCAGACTTCAGGTGAGGGAAGAGTTTGAAAAGGAGAGTCCTTCAAGGTAACCTCAAACCAGTGATAGGAATTGAACCCACACTGCTCTGCAAACCAACAATCCAGCCAACTGAGCTAAACCGATTCCCTAAAGGTGGTAAAGGCGTGATAGAAATGTAAAGTTGTTGTAAACGAGGGTCTGAAAAAGAGAAACTGGGTTTGTTCCACTGAGGACAAAGGCAACAAGACATAGAAAATAAAAGGCAATGTTGTCACAGTCTGTGTGGACCATAGGGCTGCTCTTTCAGCCTAGGTGGGGTATTAACCTGAGGGTCATCTCACCTCAGGCAAGGGTAGGGGCTGGGAAGTAGAATCCATCATGATAACCTAAGCCAGTGTGGGAATTAAACCCACACTGTCAGCATCACTATGCACTGCAAATTAGTCATCAACTGACCGAGCTAACCAGCCTTTTCACCAGGGGAGGGGGAGGAATGTGAGAAAATTAGAGGACAGAGGTCATGCTCTGAAGTTGCGGAGCTCAATGTTGAGTCCTGGAGGCTGTAAGGTACCTAAGGTGAAATGAGGTGTTATTTTTTCAGCTTGCATTGAGCTTCATTGGGATACTGTAGCAGGCCATGATGGAATAGTTAATGTAGGAACACGGTGATTGGCTCAAATGATAAACAGTGGGAAGGTCAGGGTCATTCCTGCAGATAGAGTGGGGGGTGTTCCACAAATCAGTCACCAGACTACATTTGGCCTGTCCAATGTGAAGGAGACTGCATTGTGAGTAGCAGAAACTGACTGGACTGAAAGACGTACAAGTAAAACAGCTTCACCTGGAAGGTGTATTGGGACCTTGGACAGTGAAGAGGGAGAAGGTGAATGAGCAAGTGTTACACCTTCTGTGATTGCAATGGAGTGTGCCATGGTGGGGAGTAAGGAAGTGTTAGGAGTAATGGAGGAGTGGTCCAGGGTGTCACAGAGGGAACAGTCCTTGTAGAATGCTGACACCAGAGGGAATGGGAAGATGTGTTTGATGGCGGTGGGATTGATGGAGGATGATCCTTTGAATTTGTCCCTGTAAATACTGAAGCCGAGGGGACAGGTGGGGTTTATAAACCTTAAGACCCATCAATCCACACCCCCTTCCATCTATACCCTCAAATCACACTCCCATCCACCGACCCCCTCAATCTATACACTCTCTCCCCCACACCCTCAATCAGCACCCTCCCTCTACCCCACACACTGAATCCACACCCTCCTTCCCCCTCAATTGACACACTCTCCCTCCACTGACACCTTAAATTTGCACCCTTCCTCTGACGACCCTCTCAATCCACATCCTCCCTCCCCCACACCCTCAATCAGCACACTCTCTCTACCAACACCCTAAATCCACACCCTCCTCCGCCTATACCCTCAATCCACACCCTCCCTCTACCTACAGTCTCAATCAGCAGCCTCTCTCTACCAACACCCTCAATCCACACACGCCTCTGCCTTTACCCTCAAACCACACCTCCCTCCACCAACATGTCCCCCCACTTCCATTAACATCTCCTTCTCACACTCCACCAACATCCTTCCCCCTTCCTCCACTAACATGCCCCCCCCACCTCCACCAACATCCCCTTCTCACACTCTATCAACATCCTACCTCCTCCCTGGATAAACCCCCGCTCTTCTCCATCATCCCCTACCACCTAAGGCTCTGTCAACAGTCAAATGTGCTCATTAAACCCAACCCCCACTGTAAAATTACAGAGATGACACTGAAAACCTTGCTGCCTAGCAACTATCCACATTGAGATTCCCAGTTGAGAGAGCTGGACCTTCCCAGCTGTTCAGTCACTTTTCAGTACAAGCGTGGATATTGTCGAGGACATGTTGCATTTTACATGGACCGCTTCAGTATGTGAGAAGTTGTGAATGATGCTGAATATTGTATAATTGTTGGTGGACATCCCCACTTCTGACCTTGTCATGAAAGGAAAGTCATAGTCAAAGATGGGTTGGGCCTGGGACACTATTGTGGGAAACTAGGGCTCTCGTGGTAAAATGCATCATAACATCTCTGAACATTTGAATAATTAGCCTGAGGAGCTCCTGCAGGAGCTGCGATGATAGACCTCCAACAGCCACAACCATCGTCCTATGGGCATTGACTTCCTTAACCCACTCCCGTAAATAGTCACTTGATGACTGAAGCAGACATGATGGACTGAATGGCCTTTTACAGAGCTGTATAAACTCTATGACTCTTAAAAACAACAACGTTGTAAACCAGATTTGTGAATGATAGTCCACAGCAGTAAGAGTACAAACCACCAGAAAAAGGGTTGTTTGTCAATTGTACACATTCGAGACATCCAGTCAATGTGGTTTAGCAGTCAGTTGCATTTCCCTTCAGTCAGTTCCGGGACACTCTTGCCCTCAAGAAACAGTCTGTTGAAGTTCCTGTGGTTCCATTGGTCATATATATATGTACATACATACATGTAAAATGTACAGCTGCAATTCCTTCTGTGGTTCAGAGCAACAAAGCGTGATGCACTGCAAAAACATATCTTTTTTGCCTTTGGCAAACTCAACAGTCAGAGAAAACCCTATGTTTCTTTCTGGCAACCTGCAGTAGCTGACACGGCTGGTTTGCACACATGACTGCAACACCAATAGTCAACACCAATACTGAATTTTTGCATAGGTGTCATGAGTTACATTTCAGTGCATATGTGCATTGCCTTCCCTGAACCCAATTTCCTGTTTGGGTTGCAGCTGCAGTAATTGAATTATTAATAATGAAAAAAATGTATGTGTGCACTCCGAGTTTAACCACAATTAGGATACTAATCTTCTATGGATCAGAATGCTTACTGGAACCCTTGCACGTGTCTTTGTGACCTCAAGAGTTCACTCTTCCAAAGTTCTCTTGGGAAACGTCAGCTCATATAAAACATTGCTGTCTGGGTTCTAAGTTGCAGTGAGTTCCCTTCACCCATCACTCCTGTGCTGTTTGACCTCCACTAGTTCTCAATTAATCAACACCTGGATTTTAAGTTTCTCATCCTTATTGTCAAGTCTCCCCAAAAGCTCTGTGCTCCCGATTACTGTAATCTCCTTTATCCCATTAACAGTCTCAGCAAGACCCTTCCTCGGAATCCACCCAACCCAAAACATTAACTCTGATTTCTCTCCACAGATGCTGCCAAACCTGCTGAGCTTTTCCAGCCATTTCTATTTTTGCCCCCCACCCCTACCCTATCCTTGTCACTCTACATTCCCTTTAGCTAGCCTACACATCCTGGATACTACGTGGCAGTCCACCTAACCTGTACATTTTTAGACTGTGGGAGAAACTGGAGCACCCAGCGGACACCCACTCAGACATAGAGAGAGCGTAGAAGCTCCACACGGACAGGCGTCTCAGGCTGGAATCCCAGGTCCCCGGCATTGTGAGGCAGCCGTGCTAACCACTGAGCCACTGTGCCACCCTAATCAACACTTAGCTAACATTAAAGCCCTTCAGAACATAAAGTTGAGAAATAAAGGAACCAAGTTCTGAGATACTGCCGCTCCGAGCCGAGAGACTCACACGTGCGACCGAGAGATCGAGGCAAGAGTCTGCCATGGGCCAAGAGAATGCCTTACCCAGTCCACGCTGAGGTTAGAAGTGAAGATAAGAAGAAAAGAAACACCGAGAGAAAATAGAAAAGACAAAGCAATGAGGAAGAAACAGACTGAGCTACAGAATCATAGAATCCCTACAGTGTGGAAACAGGCCCTTCGGACCAACAAGTTCACATCTCTGGCTGAAGCGCCCTACTCTGCCACCATCTTTGTGGAAACCAAGCAATTAATGTATCTTGATGCTGTTAAAGGCACCATATAAATGCACATTTTTTCTCCTCTACAGACCAAATATGAAAATAAATGTGAATAACTGACTGTGAAACTGCTATTATTATTTATTAGTTTGTCTCTCTGATCTCACCAAAGAACATCCCTCCACGCTTTATTTCACACCTGGAACCTATCCTATCTTGCTAAATTGAAAGTTTCCTATTGATCATTAATCTCTATTGAACAGAGATTAATTATCAATACAAACATTAGACCAGAGGTTTCCAATGTGGGGCTTGGGACCCCCAAGTCAGTTCATGAGCTAATATTTTGGAGTTTCAAGATCCAAGGCAGGAAAGGCTATTGTGAACATCAGGCCAAGTTATAGCAGCTATACCTCCCACTCTAACAAGCCCTCAATCTCACAGTTCTCCCTGCGGGGTTGTGACAATTCTCAAGCCTTGAAATGGGGTCAAAGTGTGAACAGGTTTGGGAAGCATTGCACTAGACCTTGGGAAGTCTGTGAATTGTCACTTGGTTGCACTGTAAGAGGAAGAACTCCTCCGTTCCCACTGAAGCCAGGGTCAAATTGAAGGCATCCATTTTCATCATCATAGCCCATGGCTGCATCCTGTTTTTATATCCTTGAATTTTAAAAAAATTTGGAACTTCTAATGAGTTTCGGAATGGCAAGTGCCATTTGTTCCAAACTGGTTGGAGAGACAAAGGAAAATCAGAGCTGAGGATCTTGAAAGGAAACAAAAAGTCAGGGTTTCCTGGCCTTCTGAAAAGGAAGCAAAGAACAAATATGAAAACTCTTGTCACAGAGTCATGGAGTTTTACAGCAGGGAAAGAGTCCCTTCAGCCCATCATGTCTGAGGCTGTCATCAAGCACCTACTTACTCTAATCCCATTGCACAATGTGTAGCACCATTCATGACTCCTCAGATACTGAAGCAGCCCATCTCCAAAGGTAGCAAGACCCAAACAATATCCAGGTTTGGGCTGGCAAATATCATTTACACCTTAGAAGTGCTAAGCAATGATCATTTCAAAAAAGGGAGAATCTCACCACCATCCTTGACATCCAATTGCATTGCCAATGCTCAAACCCCCACTATCAACATCCTTGAGTTTGCCATAGATTCATAAACTCCACTGTAGCCATAAACATACAATGGCTATAACAGCAGGTCAGTAGGTATGAATACTGCAGCGAGTAACTCATCTCCTGACTGTTCCAAAGCCTGTTCGCAAGTCAGGAGTGTAATGTAATGCTCCCCACTTGCTGAGATGACGACAGCTCCATAAACACTCAAGAATCTGGACACCATCCTGGATAAAAGGGCCTGCTTATTTGGCACCAAATCCACAAACATCCACTCCCTCCATCACTGACACTTAGTAGCAGTAGTGTGTACTATCTACAAGATGCACTGCAGAAATTCACCAAAGATCCTCAGACAGCACCTTCCAAACCCATGACCAATTCCATCTAGAAGTACAAAGGCACCAGATACATGGGGATACCACCACCTATAAGTTCTCCTCCAAGTCAGTCACCGTTCTGACTTGGAAAGATATCATCAGTCCTTCACTGTCACTGGATCACAATCCTGGAATTCCCTCCCTAATAGCATTGTGGGTGTACATACACCAACTCAATCACAGCAATTCAAGAAGGCAGCTCACCATCGTCATCACAAGAACAATTAGGAAGGGGCTTGCCCAACCAGCAAAGTGCACATTATGTAAATGATTTTTTTTCAGGAAAAGCCCATCCATGAAGTTTTGCTTCCCCCTAAAACAAGGCATCCCTAAGTAAGGGGTCATGGTCAGAACTGGGGTGACAGAAACAGTTGCCATGGAAAAGCCCCCACACCACTCACACCGTGACTGCAGATCCACTCACAATGTCACTTGGATGTCATGGCAATTCTTACACCTCCAGATGGAAACCCAGCAGGACAAAGTCTGGAAAGTTCCATCTTAGTACCCGCTTGCATTTTGCCACATACTTTCACTGATGCCACGTCTGCCAACATCCCCTGGATTATATGGGGCATGGTGCTGATGGCAGACTGAAACCACACTGTAGTTGCCAAATATGCTTGTGCTGGCCCTGGGTCAGCTTTGGGTTCCCTATTCGACCGTCTGCCAATATCCACTGAATCAGACAGGAAAATGGAGTTACGACCACATTCAAATCCTCCGTGACTTTATTGATCAGGCTTGATGGGTCAAGCGGTCAATTCCTCCTCCTACGTCCTCCATTCTTACGGAATAAACCTTTCTGTTATAATCGCACAGCCAACATCTGCATCAAACACCACTTGGAAATTGCAAATTGAGTCCAAGAACAGTGCAGATCCAATGAGCCAAAGGGCGTCTTCTGTACTGTTTGATTCTATGATTCTAAATAGTGTACAGTGGCACTCTTGCCTCAGTCAGGATTCAGCAATTTTTGAGAAGATTTGTAGCTCAGGTTGATGATAAGTATGTAAGTTAGCTCACTGAGCTGGAAGGTTTGTTTTCAGACGTTTTGTCACCATACTCGGTAACATCATCAGTGAGAGTTTCCACTGAAGTGCTGGTGGTATGTCCTGCCTCTCTATTGAGAGGTCTTGGTTTCTTAAGGTGGATGATGTCATTTCCGGTCCTTTTGTTTCACGGGAAGGTAGATGGGATCCAAATCAATGTGTTTATTAATGGAGTTCTGGTTAGAATGCCATGCATCTAAGAACTCTCGTACGTGTCTTTGTTTCAATGTCCTTGGATGTGTGTGTTGTCCAAGTCAAAGTGGTATCCTTCTTTTTCTGCATGTGTAGAAACTAGTGAGAGTGGGTCATGTATTTTGGTGGCTAATTGGTGGCAAGTTTCCTGCTTGTTTGTCTGATATAGTGTTTTTTACAATTCTCGCATGGTATGCAGTCTGCATTTGTTGTTTTTCTTAGATACTGGTTTGAAGCTCTCTGTTAACTGAACGTTTACATCTAGGAATGGGAGTCTGTTGTCATTCTCCTCCTCTTCTGTGAATTTTATGCCAGTCAGGATATTGTTGATGGTGTTGCATGTTTCCTCTGATTTGTTCCATTTTGTAATGACAAAGGTGGCATTTACGTAGCGGACCCAGAGTTTGGGTTAGATATATGGGAGGGCAGCTTGTTCAAGTCTCTGCTTTACTGCTTATGCTATGAGCTCTAATATTGGTGATCCCACTGGTGTTCTGTTGACTTGTTTGTAGGTTTCGTTATTGAATGTGAAGTGGGTGGTGAGGCGCAGGTCCACTAGCTTGAGGATATTGTCCTTGCTGATAAAGTTGGTGTAGATTAAGTTCTCACTCCAGGGCTTTGAGCACAAAATCACTCTGCAATCGAGTGTAATAGCAACAGAGGTGCTGCAATGTCCGAGATGCTGTCTTTCAGATGAGCTGTGAGATGGCAGACCAGGCTTCCCTCTCAGGTGTATGCACAAAATTCTCATGGCACTACTCAAAGACGTTCAGCGAAGACATTTTTCCCAATGTCCCGGCCAACAGTTATCCCTCAAACAACATCACAAAAATAAAAATTAAACTACTTGATCATTAGCACATTACTGTTTATGAGAATTTAGTACAAGCAAATTAGCTGCTGTGTTTTTGATATTGCAACTGCGATGTCACTTCAGAAGGTATTTGATCAAGTGTGAAGCACTTTGGAAGTCCTGAGGTTGTGAAAAATGCAATGCTGCTTTCAGGTTTTCCTTTTAATAGAATCCCTACAGTGCGGAAACAGGCCCTGCGGCCCAACAAGTCCACACCAACTCTCCGAAGAGTAACCCACCCAGACCCATTCTCCCTACCCTATTACCCTATATTTATCCCTGACTAATTCACCTAACTTACACATCCTTGAGCACTATAAGCAATTTAGCATGGCCAATTCACTTAACCTGCACACCTTTGGGCTATGGGAGGAAATCAGAACACCTGGAGGAAACCCAAGCAGACACGGGGAGAATGTGCAAACTCCACACAGTCACCTGAGACTGGAATCGAACCCAGGTCCCTGGTGCCGTGAGGCTAACCACTGAGCATTCTTTTACAGCTATTAGCTTAAGTGCTTGTAGCTGTTAGAAAATTACTCATTATCCACCTTAGAAGTGTTATCCATCTGTGCTAATGTGTTTGTTTTGCTAAGAATGTTGAAAGGGAGGACAGAGCAGGTTTAAGCTGCATTGTAAACTACATGGTTATAAATAATACAGAAATGGTACACTATAAGGTCAATCAGGCTATCATGTCCACACTAGGCCTTTGAAAGTATTTATCCAATTTCCTTTTGAAAGTTATTAATAACTCCTCATCCTTCAGCCTGTCAGGAAGTATATTCCAGATCACAGCAACTTGCTGATGATCAGTAATTGTCTTCTTCTATCCCACTGATTTTTTTGCTGATTATCTTGTATCAGTACCACGTTGCCACTAGACAAGACATCTTCTTTTTGACTAGGCTTGGTTATTTGACAATTGAAAGATTCCCGTCAGGCAAGATATTTAGAATTATTGAATTGAAGTGAGTAGCAGGAGTTATGGTGCAGATCAGTTATTGAACAGCAAACAGGCTCAAAGGGAGCATCCTCCTGGTCCTATGTTCCTGAAACCAGAATGTTTATCTCCAATGAGCATGTTAAAACATGTAGTTACCCAGGTACAGGTGCTCAATTTCTGAAATTGAAGTTTTGGATTGAAGATACTGTTACATTGAGCAGTTTCCCATCTAATTTTGTCGACTATCAGCTCTCCTGTGGATCATTTGCTGGATATTGTCATGAAGAAAATGGAAAAGTGAATTAATGCAATGATACAGTCATGTTCGACCCCAGCCTTCACTGAGATAGGGTCTGTGGCAGACCCATTGATGAGAATAATGACTTACATTGATCATCACGGAGCAGTTGAAGATTGGGCAGCTACTGCAGGCAGCCATATTTGAGGAAGAGACTTTACAATTTACGGAACCACAGGTTGAGAAGGGCCGTGTGTAACGGTTAGTGATATCCCTTCCATTTTCCTTGGCTTTACCACACAATGATGATCATGTTTGCAGTGCATCCTGATGGGTGAAAATGGCCCTGTGACTCCTTGACCACAGAGAGGAGACAGTTGAGGAACATCTTTGCAATGATCATCTCTGTAACAAGCAGCAGAAAGAGTCCTCCATAGGAACCATAATCAGACAAGTTCTGTAGCTCCCCGATTTCTCTCTCCTTTCTTTCTTAAACACTGCTACCTTGCAACCTGCAACACAATTTGAGAATCTAAAGAATAATACCAGTTAACCACAATTGCATCCATTATTATTGACTCCATTTATACTTCATGACCCTCTCTCACTAATATCCTTACATAAATATGAGGAAGGACACCACTTTGACTGGGACAACACATCCAACCCGGGTCAAGCTAAACAGAGACACGCACGAGAATTCCTAGAAGCATGGCATTCCAACTGGAACTCTATCAACAAACACACTGAGTTAGACCCCATCTACCATCCGTTCAGAAAAAGAACCGGAAATGACATCACCACCAGAAATGATGTCACCACAGGAAATAGCGTCACCGACCCAAAGACACCCAAACATATAAACAGAAAGCAGGAATTATCAACAGAGCTACACGCAAAGGCCCACTGAAGATGTTACCTAATTAGGCGATGAAACATCTAGAAACGAACCTTCTAGCTCAGCAAGCAAACCTACATCTAGAACTTCAACCTGAGCTGCAAATCTTCTCAAAACTCGCTCTATACTTCTTGTTGCCTCAGGAAGCAGCCAACATAATCAAAGACTCCTCCCACCCCGGTTATAACCTTGTCTAACCTCTACCATGGGGCTTAAACACATGTACCAAAAGATTCAAGAGCAGCTTCTTCCCTGCTGTTATTAGACTTCTGAATGGACCTCTCAAATTTTAAATTTAATGTTGATCTCACTCTTTGTGCCCCTTCTCTGCAACCATTGCACTGCATTCCTCACTCTGTTCTATCACCCTTATGCAGTTTGTATGGTATGATCAGCCTGGACTGCACTCAAAACAAAACTTTTCACTGTACCCAGGTACGTGACAATAATAAATCAAATCAAATCAAAACAAATATATATGTAGCCACCTCTTTCAACACTCTGGGATGTGGATCATCAAGTATACAGGATTTACCACCTTTCAGTTCCATTAATTTCTCCATTAATTAGCTTGCTAATATTCAGTTCCTTATCTGTGAGTATTCCCTAGAACCCCCTGTCCTGTATGTGGTGGAATCTGATGATCATGCACCAGATTTATCAGCCATCTCAAAACCCACCAAACTGAAATGGACGCAACACTGAGGGACAGCCCAGGGAGAGGAGAATATGCAGTTAATTTTCAGAAAATAGGAATTATCACAAACGAGGCAAACATGTTCATGATGGAGTGGAATAAGGTTCTTTGTATTCAGTACTCTGAACATTTCTCACTTGGAATGTGAGAAATGTTTATTTGGAAATGTGAAGACATGTCAGGAACATTCATAGAGTTTTAACAAGATTCACCAAGCTGTAATGGACACAGCTTCAAAGAAATATTTTACCAAGGCTCAAAGGACAACTTGTATTTGTCTATGATTTAACAGCTCGGCACTAAATCTACCACTGGCCTGAAAGGGAAAGGGAATTTGTATCACGCTTCCCTTTCTGATGTAATCTCCAAAAATCCTCTCAAGCCCGCATTTTAATGAATATTTTCTATTTTAATTGAGCTGCAGCCTTAAACCAAGAGGTTCTGTTACGTGGGATTTGAAGAAATAAATTACTTTCCTCAAAATATCCTCCAATTGTAATATCCTCCATAAAGATATTTAAAATATAACAAATAACTGTGCTGCTGAAAGATATTCTAATGACTTTGCGACATTAACAATACATGCTGTTTTCCCAGTGGCAAGTATTTTGATCTTAAAACTCCTGTCCTTGTTTCTAAATTCCTCTGTAGCCTCACCATTTTCTATCTCTGTAACTTCACTAACCCTGCAACTCTCTGAAATATATGTACTACTTTAATTTTAGCCATTAATACATTCCAATTTTTGACTCCTGTCCATTGGTGTCTTCAGCTATGTGGGGCTTAAGCTCAGGAAATCGCTCTCTGTACTCTCTGCTCTCTACCTCACTTTCCTCCTTTAACCTTGTGACTAAGCTCTTGGTGATCTGTCTCATACCCCTTAGCTGCCACAGTTGTTTTATCGTACTCCTGGATATTTTGGTACATTAAAGGTTCCGTCTTCATACGGGTTGCTGTTGTGGAATCTTCCTGTGCACATATAGCGGTGGTTCTGGTCTACATAACAGCAGTGATTACAATTCAAGAGGAATTCCGATTCATTATAAAATTCTCTGGTCTGCTCTGTGGATATGACAAGACTTTTTATAAAATTCCCACTTTATTCTGCCGTGTACTGTCTTCCTCTCCCATGCCCCAATATTAGAAATTCCTATTCCCAAGTTTCTTGATCTTGTTTACTTTATCTCTGCTTCTTTGCAAATCTCTTCTATTCACTTGACTCTGACTCCCCTGCATTAACCTTACTCTGTACTCCAGCATTGGTCTTCCAGTCTCCATGAGTCAATACCTACTCTCTCTAATTCCTTCCCTCTCTGTGCTTCTCATCCATGATCCTCCTGAGAATCTATATTGTTGGTTCTGGCCGTGATCCAACTGGTGTTTATAAATCTAAAGCCTTATTGAGAGGTGTGTCCTGTTAATAGCAGGTGACCTCTCATGATCCAGGCAGCTGTAGTAATGGCCATTGCAGTAAGTGGATTTAAATGCGTGAGAGACATTCACAGATGGATAAACCTCTTCCCAGCAAGCTTAATGCTAATTCGTAAGCTTTTGGATTTTGTCATTCTGGGAATAAATATAAAGTTACTTTTGGTTGCATCCATCCTAGTTGTGAAGGAGGATTCCAGGAATTCCGAATTTTCCTCCATATTTAATTCTGTAAGTGGAGATGCCCATTCATTGAGAATATTGGGTGTTTACTAGGCTGCCATGTGTTTGTGTGTATATAATGAGGAAGATACTTCAGACCATAGTTTTTGACCTATCCTTGATCCTGTCAATAATGCATTGTGAAAATAATTACTCTGCAGTATATTAATAACAGGATTTACATAGTAATGAATCAAAACCTGCATCCCGCATTCTAAGCGATTAAAGACTTAACAGAACTCTAAGTTTGTTCAATACATCTCATCACTTGTATGACACTTTGATCTTTTACTATAAATTCTGTGTCCTATGATCCTGCCCCACTCGCTACCTGATGAAGGAGTAGTCCTCTGAAAGCCTGTACTTCCAAAGAAGCCAGTTGGACTAAAATCTGGTGTTGTGCGATTTTTAACTCTGCCATAGCTGTTGGCTCTGTTCAGTATGAAAACACACAATGTAGCCGACCTATGCCACTATCAAACAAAATGCCCATATTCACTGTTTGGCACATAATGTCTTGAAGTGACATACCCAATTAGACCCAATTAGATTCACCAGGAACTTATTAATTGTTGTAGCAAGCACGAGAGGCTGAATGGCCCTAATTTATATGTTCCCATCTATGAATATTTGTAGATTGTGTTACTGCTGTAACTTTGTATCCTAAAACTGGTTGTTATTTGTTCAAAGCTAAAATCCTCTGGCTTTGTTCTCTTATTGAATATGGAGGTGCAAACAAGGAGCAGGAGGAGTCTGTTCAGTTCCATCACTCAGTAAGATCATGGTTGATCTGATGGTAATCTCTAATCCACATTCCCTCTGACCCCGATAGCCCCCTCCCTTGTCAAGAATGGATCGATAAAAATATACAAGAACTCTGCTTCTGATTTTCAGGATGTGAGTTCCAAAGACCCTCTGAGCCAAAGAAAAATCAGCTAATCTCTTGTTTCAAATGGGTAACGTCTCATTTTGCCTGGCATCTCATACATTGTTCTCTTTTAAACAAAAAAAAACCTTTAAATTAAACTTTTGAAAAGAATGGAAGAAGAGAGCTCCATATTTACAAGAAAAGGGCTCCCTCAGTAATGACGAGCCCTTCATGAGCTTTGACAGAGGAAGGCAGCCCCCTTTCATAGCAACCGGCTGAAGTTTTCAGACATAGAAAGGTCCTGCCAACCAGTTTGACAGCTGCTGTGGGCCAAATGAGGGCAAATGGAGTCAGTTCAGCTTGGCAAACCTGGTCAGTGTGGGCAAGCTTGGCCGAAGGGTCTGTTTCCATGCTGTATGACTCACTGATACTATAAAGTAAGCATGATATCAGGGTGCTAGAATGCCAGAGATTGGGGTAGGATACCAAAAGGTTGGGGTGCCAGGGACATGGGATGCCACTTGGGTATGGGTAATGTGCCAGCCAGGTAGGGTGCAAGGCAGCACTAGGTGCAGGTAAGTGGTTTGGGTATGTTGCAACAGGCTAGAGAATTGGGTCTAGCAGGAATTGGGGACGATTGATGCTGGGTCGGGGGAGGAGGAGGAGTGTGTGGGCAGTTTTGGCTCTAGCAGATGAAGGGGGGGAGGTGCAGTGTTCCGTGGGGGTTAGTTGGCTCGGGGTCAGTGCAGAGTAGAGTTGAGGGGAATGGGTGATCTGGTCCACCTCCATATGTCAGGTAGGATCAGGTGTGACAGCAATGGCAGGGCAGACTGGGTGTGGGGGTGAGGTAAAGGTGGAGGGTGGGGTATTACTCCTTGGGGTGGGTTTTTATGTCCTGGGGTTGACATGTAAAGGTCAATGGGGTGTAAGTAATCTGGGGGTCTTTGGTTGCAGTTGGAGATGGGGAGAAGAGAGTTGTGAGGTCGATATGTGGTCTGCTTAACAGTTACTCAGGACTTAGAATGTGTATTTAATGTTCTAACAGTTCCTGAGTAACTATTTTACTTAGTTTACTCTGACCCAGCCAAAGTCTCTGATTTAATGGAGATTTTCAGAGGGCAGCTCCAGCCCTACAAAAATCACCCAGAGAAAACTTCAATTTCTTGGGCAATTCTTTCAGAATGTGTTACAATTCTTTCAGCATGTGTCACAATCCATTGACACACCACTAACTTCCTCTGGCATTACAACAGTCTGACCATCTGTCCCTGTGACCCCTTCATTTGTCCACACAGACTTAGATTGTTGTGAGATTGCCTGACTTGGTCCCAGGCAATAGAAATTCCTTTGTGGCCTCAGCCCTCACTGTCTCCGTAATCCTCTTTCAACCTTACACTGAGATTTCCACACTCTTCCAATGCCTTGTGCTTCAGTCTCTATCATCAGAGACCTTCAGCTGCCTTAGCTCGAAGCTCTGGGTCCTCAGGGAATCTCTCTGCCTCAGTACATCTCCCTTCCTCCTTATTATTTTGCCTTAAAATTTACCAGTTTGTTCAAGCTTTTGGTCACCTGGTCTATTATATTCCCATGTGGTGAAAATGTGTTGCTGGAAAAGCACAGCAGGTCAGGCAGCATCCAAGGAACAGGAGAATCGACGTTTCGGGCATAAGCCCTTCTTCAGGAAGATCCTTGGATGCTGCCTGACCTGCTGCGCTTTTCCAGCAACACATTTTCAGCTCTGATCTCCAGCATCTGCAGTCCTCACTTTCTCCTCGAAGATTATATTCCCATGTGGCTCAGAGTCAATTTTGTTTGATGAGACAACAGTAGGGGACCCTTAGATCTCAAGGCACAATATAAATGCAAGTTGTTGTCCTATAAATACAAATTTCAAATTCAAGATGGAAAGTGTGGACAAAGAATAATCTGATTAATTACAATGGATACTCAATAAAATTAAGGAGATAAGTAAATCTGGGAATTAACAATGGCGTAATGATTCCATCTGATTCATAGTAGAACATGATGGCAGACAAGAAGTAAGAGCTTAATATTAGACATTAAGGACCTTTGTGAAATGACATTACACATTAAACACTGATGTTCTACACATGTGAGGTAATGCAAAAGGTGCTGCAATAAGCAGATGACTCATCTCTGCAAACCAAACCCAAAGAATGTCATCCAATCCTCATATTCATCTGAAATGCCTTGCGCATTAGTCAATGTTCCTAATATTTCCATGGGATGGGTCTCGAGTACTCATTCATCATTTCCACACAAGTAGACTGGATCATTTTCAGCGTGGTGCTAACCAATGACTCCTATTAACTCAGCGCTGCATTGCAGAATGAGGGTCTGTAAAGTGAACAGAATATGACAAAGGGGCCTCTAGAATAAAATGAAAGGAAGAAAGCAGGATTCCGCAAACCAGTAACAAAGTCACTTCCAAACAGTGAAACAATCAAGAATCACTTTCAAAATCACGAAATATATTTTTGCAGTCATGCTTTCAAACTGAATATAATTCATTTGACCTACAGTCCGTGACATTGCAAGTTACAAACGTTTATTTTTACAAATGACACTAATAGAAACCTAAATTATTGAATGTGATGGGCACATCAAATTGTACTTATGATAATGATTTTTAATAGAGGCAGATTAACAAGAGACAGCAGACCTCATAAAAGTCAAAGCTGATAAATAGGACGAGAAAAAGAATGTCAGAAAGTGAAATGAGACCAGAGCTCCTTACTCAAGGATTATAAACATTACTTTCTATTCAATTATGGGCGCTTCTTCTTTTATTAAAATTGTAATTTGGGAAAAGAGAGAAACTCTACAGCCACACAATGTAAAGAGACACTGGCAGATTTCTGATGCTAGGTCATTTTAGTTTGTTAGTTTAGCTTGTTGTAATAATGATGTGCTAGTGCTGACACAGTCCAGTCAGAAGTCCCACACTGATGTTGCAATGCTCAGGAGAGTGGCTGGAACATCTGTGTCTCAATCTCTCTCCACCTCCAAATGCTTTGTGATGAAAGAGATTTGAAAGTCCAAAGCTCATCTCAGGGTTGAACTGAGTATAACTTAGATTAGACTTACAGTGTGGAAACAGGCCCTTCGGCCCAACAAGTCCACACCGACCCGCCGAAGCGCAACCCACCCATACCCCTACATTTACCCCCTACCTAACACTACGGGCAATTTAGCATGGCCAATTCACCTGACCCGCACATCTTTGGACTGTGGGAGGAAACCGGAGCACCCGGAGGAAACCCACGCAGACACGGGGAGAACGTGCAAACTCCACACCGTCAGTCGCCTGAGTCGGGAATTGAACCCGGGTCTACAGGCGCTGTGAGGCAGCAGTGCTAACCACTGTGCCACCGTACCGCCCACAAATAACGGGTGCATGTAACTTGCTTTGGGCAATGAAGGCTCCTTTTTTTCACTCCTAGCATTTCTCTTGTTGGCAATAGCCATTGCCTGGCCACAGTGTGGCTCATGGATTATTCGCAATTTACCAGTCCAAAAATTTCGATGTTGCCCAGGTCTTGATTCATGCGAGCATGGACCACTTCACTATCTGAAGGGTGGGAGTGAACATGATGCAAACAGCAGTGAACATCCCCACTTCTGACTATGGGGAGGACCATGGGTGCAATGCCTTGAAATTCATGGTCCCTGATGGCAGAATGCTACAGTTATTAATGTAAACAGGGATAACCTGGACAACGAAATAAGCAGATCATTTTGTATTTGTCAGGAACTAGGAGGTTAAGAGCATCCCCCTCACATCACTTCTTTTGCTGGATCGCAGTAGGAAAGAGAAGACTGGCAGACCAACATAATCCACAGGACTTCTTATAAATCACTATGGGCCCCATAACTAAGTATACTAGGGTGGCAGGGTGGCTCAGTGGTTAGCATTGCTGCCTCACAGCACCCTCAGGCAGAAGATACAAAAAGTTTGAAAACACATGCCAACAGATTCACGAACAGATGTTATCAAACTTATCAACTGACCTCTCATACATTAGTCTTTCTCTGTACCTTCTCTGCAACTGTAACACTACATTCTGCATTCTGTTCTATTGCCCTGATGTATTTATGTAAGATATTACTTGTCTGGTTAGCACACAAAACAATACTTTTCACTGTGTCTTGGTGCACATGACAATAATAAATCAAATCAAATCAAAACTTATGAGTGACGTGGATAGAATGCATTGAATCTTTTTCCCAGGCAAGAAATGAGGGACACAGGTTTAAGGTAAAAGGGGGAAAAGATTAAATGAGTTGTGAGAGGCACTTTTTTTGACATAGAATCCCTAAAGTATGGAAGAAGGCCACTTGGCCCATTGAGTCCACATCAACCCTCTGAAGGACGTCTCAACCACACCCAGCCCCTACCATATCTTGTAACCCCACATTTTCCATGGCTAATCACCTAGCCTGAACACTACAGAAAACTTCAGCATGGCCAATACACCTAACTTGCATATCTTTGGTTTGTGGGTGGAAATCCATGCAGACATAGGGAGAACTTGCAAACTCCACACAAGCACTTGCCTGAGGCTGGAACCAAACCCAGGTCACTTGTGCTGTGAGACAACAGTGCTAACCACTGTACCACCTCCATGGAGCGTGGTAAGTACTTGGAATGTGTTGCCAAATGATGTGGTGTTAGAAATAGATACAATAGCAACATTTAAGAGGCATCTTGACAGATACATGATTAGGCAGGGAATAGAGGGGTATGGACTATATGGAAGCAAGGGGTTTTTCACTCAGAAAAGTAAGATGTGTTGGCACAGGTTTGATGGGCCAAAAGGCATGTTCCTGTACTGTACTGTTCTTTGTTATTGTCTATCTCTTTCTTATACACTTGTGGGATGTGGGCATCACTGACTGCATTTATTGCCCATCCCGAGCTGTCCTTAAACTGAGAGACTTCCTTGGCCATTTCAGAGGAGAGTTGAGTGCCAACCAGAGTTGCATGTAGGCCAGACTGGGTTTCCTTCACTGAATGACATTAAAGAGTCAGATGGGTTTTTCCGACAATTGGCGATGGTTTCATGGTCATCATAGATACTTAACTCCAGACTTTTGAAAATTCAATTCAAATTCACCATCTGCTGTGTGGGATTCAACCTCAAGTTCCCAGAACATTAGCCGAGTTTCTGGATTAATAGCCAAGCAATGCCATCACTCAGCAATCGCCTCACCATGTAATGTAGCTAAGTGAAAAGGGGTTACTGCAAACTGGTCAAGGTTAGTCAGTGTATATTTACCCACTTTTCATTTTACAATAATATGCTGCATGACACAAGGAGCTGGAGTGGGTTCAGAGATGATTTAGATTAGATTCTCTACAGTATAGAAACAGGCCCTTTGGCCCAACAAGCCCATATTGACCCTCGGAAGAGTAACTCACCCTGACCCATTCCGATACCCTCTGTTTAAACCTGACTAATGCACTTAGCAATACGGGCAATTGAACATTTCCAATTCACGTGACCAGCGCATCTTTGGACTGTGGGAGGAAACTCGTGCAGACACGGGGAGAATGTGCAAACTCCACACAATCAGTCACCCAAGGCTGGAATCGAACCCAGGTCCCTGGTGCTGTGAGGTAGCAGTACTAACCACTGAGCCACTGTGCGATTTACTAGGATGCTACTGTAATGCCGGGTTTGAGTTACAGGGAGGGACGGGATAGGATGGGACTTTTTTCACAGGAGTGTACAGCATTGAGAGGTGACCTTACAGAGTTTTATAAAGTCATAAGGGGTACAGGTAAAGACATAGAGTCATAGAGATGTACAGCATGGAAACAGAGCATTCGGTCCAATCCGTCCATACAACCACATATCCCAACCCAAACTAGTCCCACCTGCCAGCACCTAGCCCATATCCCTCCAAACCCTTCCTATTCATATACCCATCCAAATCCTCTTAAATGTTACAATTGTACCAGCCTCTACCACTTCCTCTGGCAGCTCATTCCATACACGTACCACCCTCTGCGTGAAAAAGTTGCCCCTTAGGTCTCTTTTATATCTTTCCCCTCTCACCCTAAACCTATGCCCTCTAGTTCTGGACTCCCCGATCCCAGGGAAAAGACTTTGTCTATTTATCCTATCCATGCCCCTCATAATTTTATAAACCTCTATATGGTCACCCCTCAGCCTCCGACGCTCCAGGGAAAACAGCCCCAGCCTGTTCAGCCTCTCCCTGTAGCTCAGATCCTCCAACCCTGGCAATATCCTTGTAAATCTTTTCGGAACCCTTTCAAGTTTCACAACATCTTTCCCATAGGAAGGAGACCAGAATTGCATGCAATATTCCAACAGTGGTCTGACCAATATCCTGTACAGCCGCAACATGACCTCCCAACTCCTGTACTCAATACTCTGACCAATAAAGGAAAGCATACCAAACGCCTTCTTCACTATCCTATCTACCTGCGACTCCACTTTCAAGGAGCTGTGAACCTGCACTGCAAGGTCTCTTTGTTCAGCAACACTCCCTAGGACCTTACCATTAAGTGTATAATTCCTGCTTTCCCAAAATGTAGCACCTCATATTTATCTGAATTAAACTCCATCTACCACTTCTTAGTCCATTGGCCCATCTGGTCCAAATCCTGTTGTAATCTGAGGTAACCCTCTTCGCTGTCCACTATACCTCCAATTTTGGTGTCATCTGCAAACTTACTATCTGTACCTCTTATGCTCGCATCCAAATCATTTATGTAAATGACAAAAAGTAGAGGGCCCAGCACCGATCCTTGTGGCACTCCACTGGTCACAGGCCTACAGTCTAAAAAACAACCCTCCACTACCACCCTCTCTCTTCTATCTGTGAGCCAGTTCTGTATCCAAATGGCTGGTTCTCCCTGTATTCCATGAGATCTAACCTTGCTAATCAGTCTCCCATGGGGAACCTTGTCGAATGCCTTACTGATATCCATATAGATCACATCTACTACTTTGCCCTCATCAATCTTCTTTGTTAGAATGAACTTCCAGAGGAAGTGGTGGATGCAGGTACAGTTACAACACTTAAAAGACATTTGGATAAGTACATGAATAAGAAATGTTTGGAGAGATATGGGCCAAGTGCAGGCAGGTGGGACTAGTTTAGTTTGGGATTATGGTCGGCATGGACTGGTTGGACCGAGGGGTCTGTTTCCATGCTACAGGACGCTATGACTCTGTGATAAGTGTACATTACCTGACAAAGGTCTGGCTACCATCCGGGCTGCCTTTGGAAAATTCATCATCACATGTCATTCTCACTGATATAACAGTAAACCACTGATGCAGAGATGGCAGCAGAGTAAGATGCTCTAGTCAGAACTCCTCTGCTCGCTAGTTCCTTTTCCTTTTCCTTTCCTTATTTCCCTCTTTGCAGTTGTTTTTATACACTCCCCCCACCCCCAACATTTAACTGACAGTCATAGAGTCAGAGAGATGTAAAGTACAGAAACAGGCCATTCTGTCCAACTCGTCCATGCCGACCAGACACCCTAACCTAATCTAGTCCCATTTGCCAGCACTTGCCCCACATCCCTCTAAACCCTTCCTATTTATGTACCCATCCAGATGCCTTTTAAATGTTGCAATTGTACCAGTCTCCACCACTTCCTCTGGCAGCTCATTCCATACTTGCACCACCCTCTATATGAAAAAGTTGCCCTTTAGGTCACTTTTATATCTTTCCCCTCTCACCCTAAACATATGCCCTTTAGTTCTGGACTCCCCAACCCCAGGGAAAAGACTTTGTCTATTTACCCTATCCATGCCCCTCATAATTTTGTAAACCTCTATAAGATCACCCCTCAGCCTTCGACGCTCCAGGGAAAACAGCCCCAGCCTGTTCAGCCTCTTCCTATAGCTCAAAACTTCCAACCCTGGCAACATCCTTGTAAATCTTTTCTGAATCCTTTCAAATTTCACAATACAATATTCCAAAAGTAGCCTAACCAATGACCTGTACAATTGCAACATGACCTCCCAACTCCTATACTCAATGCTCTGACCAATGAAGGAAAGCATACCAAATGCCTTCATCACTATCCTATTTACCTGTGACTTTACTTTCAAGGAACTATGAACCTGCACTCATAGGTCTCTTTATTCAGTAACACTCCCTAGGACCTTACCATCAATTGTATAAGTCCTGCTAAGATTGGCTTTCCCAAAATGCAGCACCTCGCATTTATCTAAATTAAACTCCATCTGCCACTTCTCAGCCCATTGGTCCATCTGATCAAGATCCCATTGTAATTTGAGTTAACCCTCTTCGCTGTCCACTACACCTCCAATTTTGGAGTCATCTGCAAACTTACTAACTGTACCTCCTACATTCATTTCTAAATCATTTATATAAATGATAAAAAGTACTAGACCCAGCACTAATCCTTGTGGCACTCCACTGGTCACAGGCCTCCAGTCTGAAAAACAACCCTCCACCACCACCTTCTGTTTTCTACCTTTGAGCTACTTCTGTAGCCAAATGGCTAGTTCTTCGTGTATTCCATGAGATCTAACCTTGCTAATCAGTTTCCCATGGGGAACTTTGTCGAACGCTTTACTGAAGTCCATATAGATCACATTTACCACTTTGGCCCCATTAATCCTCTTTGTTACTTCTTCAAAAAACTCAATCAAGTTCGTGAGATGTAATTTCCCACGCACAAAGCCATGGTGACTATCCCTAATTAGTCCTTGCCTTTCCAAATACGTGTCCCTCAGGATTCCCTCCAACAACTTGCCCACCACCGACATAAGGCTCACTGGTCTATAGTTCCCTGGCTTGTCCTTACCACCTCTCTTAATTAATGGTATCACTTCTTCAACTATGCTCCCTTACCTGGAGAGGGGAGACAAGCTATAGTCAGAGCCCAGGTGGAAGCAGAGTGAGTCACAGGCCGGGTCCCAGAGCGGGAGCAGAGCGAGTCCCAGAGCAGGCAGCACAGTGGGTCCCGGAGCAGGGACCAGAGCAAGTTCCAGAATGAGGAGTAGAGTGAGTCACTGTCTGAGTCGCAGAGCGGGAGCAGAGTGAATCCCAAAGCAGGGAGTAGAGCAGATCCCGGGGCCGAATCCCAGAGCAGGGAACAGAGAGTGTCCTGGGCTGAGACCCAGAGCAGGTCGCAGGCTGAGTCCTGGAGCAAGGAGTTAGAGCAGGTCCTGGCTGGGTTCTGGAGCGGGAAGTAGAGCGAGTCCTGGGCTGAATCCCAGAGTGGGGAGCAGAGCAAGTCCTGGACTGAGTCCCAGAGCAGGGATCAGAGCGAGTCCCAGGCTGAATCCCGGAGCGGGGAGCACAGCGAGACCTGGGCTGAATCCCGGAGTGGGGAGCAGAGCGAGGCCTGGATGGAGGCTTGGACATGGAGGCAGTGTGGCCTTGTGTTCTGAAGCCCAGTTGGTATGAACTCATGTTGAAACAGGATTCGAACTTGAGTTCTTTAGAGATAATTTTTATTCTCTTTGTGCTCTTTAGAATTCTGTATTCCCACGCTAAACTATTTTTAAAAATTTTTCAATTCAGTAACAACACTTAAAGAATCTGTACCGAGGTACTCTGTACCTAAGATGGCACCAAGAGATGACATGGTAAACAGGCAGGAGACTGGAAGAACACAGCGAGCCAGGCAGCATCAGGATGTGGAGAAGTTGACGTTTCAGGTGTAACCCTTCTTCAGGCTTTGGTGTGGGTGTGGGGATGCTGCAGATAAAGTGGGAGGCGGAGGCAGATGGTAAGTGGGACTAGGTGAAGACAGGTAGAGGGTATGACCTGGTTGGTCAATGGGAGGAAAAAATCCAGTTGGTGGCAGGGAGGATGGAAGGGAGTTGGGGGATGCAGATAAGGGAGTCGGGGGATTGGGAGCAAGGTTATTTGAAATTGGAGAACTCAGTGTTGGGTCCTCCGGGCTGTAGGCTGCCCAGGTGGAAGATAAAGTGTTGTTCCTCCAATTGTTGCTGTGGTTTGTTTTGGCAATGGAGGAATCCAAGGATAGTCATGTCGGAAAGGGAGTGTTTGGGGGAATTGAAATGGGCGGTGATTGGTGGTCCAGTCAGCCCCTGTCATGCTCGGTGAACCATTCCCTAAGTTTACATTCGGTCTCCCCAGTGTAGAGAAGATCACATTGGGAGCAGCTGATGCAGTAAACTAGGGAGGAGAGGCAGGTGAACTTCTGTCTCACCTGGAAGGACAGTTTAGGGCCCTGGATGGAGGTGAGGGGGGTGGTGTACTACAGGTTTTGCATCTTTTCTGGTTGCAGGGGAACGTACCTGGGGGCTTGGTGGCGGGGATGGTGTGAACCAATGATTATCGGAGGGAACAGTCCTTGAAGGAGGCAGAGAGGGGTGGGGAGGGGAAGATGTTCTTGGTGGTGGGGCATTGGTGCAGCATCCTGCACCCAGGCTGAAGTGGAACAGTCCCTCGACTTCACAATAACTACCACCTCGCCCTCAAATTCACTTGGTCCATCTTGGACACCTCCCTCCCCTTTCCTGAGCTCAACATTTCCATAAGGGCGGCACGGTGGCATAGTGGCTAGCACTGCTGCCTCACAGAGCCAGAGACCCGGGTTCAATTCCCGCCTCAGGCGACTGTCTGTGTGGAGTTTGCACATTGTCCCCGTGTCTGCGTGGGTTTCCTCCCACAGTCCAAAAATGTGCAAGTTAGGTGAATTGGCCATGCTAAATTGCCCCTAGTGTTAGGTAAGGGGTAAATGTAGGGGAATGGGTCTGGGTGGGTTGTGCTTCAGTGGGTCGGTGTGGACTTGTTGGGCCAAAGGGCCTGTTTCCACACTGTAAGTAATCTAATCTTATCTCTGGCGACAGTCTGTAGATGGACATTTACTATAAACCCACAGACTCCCATAACTACTCTGGACTACAGCTACTCCCTGCAAAAACTCCATCCCTCCATCCCATTCTCCCTGCTCTGCGTCTGCCACATCTACTCTGATGAGGAGACATACTACTTGCGAGCATCATGGATGTCCATCTATTTTGAGCAGCGTGTTTTTTTCTCCCTCTGACACCACTCCATCTCTATCCCCGCTTAACTGCTCTAAATCCCCCTCCTCCCGACTCAATAAAGACAGAGTCCCCCTTGTCCTCACCCACCATTCCACTAGTCTCTGCATCCAACGCATCATGCTCAAACACTTCCGTCAACTCCAACTAGACCCCACCACGAAGAACATCCTGCCCTCCCCACCCTGTTCCCTCCGACAGTCCTTGGTTCATGCCACCCAACCCCCAGGTACCTCCCCCTGCAACCAGCAACGATGCAAAACCTGTCGGTAAACCAATCCCTCCCTCACCTCCATCCAGGGTGCCAAACAGTCCTTCCAGGTGAGACAGTGGTTCACCTGCCTCCAACCTAATTTACTGCATCAGGTGCTCCCGATGTGGTCTTCCCTACATTGGGGAGACTGAACATAAACTTTGGGAATGGTTCACCGAGTATCTCAGCTGGGCCTGCAGGGGCCAACCAGACCTTCCAGTCACTGTCCATTTCAATTCCCCAACCACTCCCTTTCCGACATGGCCTCTCCATTGCCAAAACAAACCACAGCGCCAACTGGAGAAACAACACCTCATCTTCCACCTGGGCAGCCTACAGCTCAGTTCACCATTGAGTTCTCTAATTTCAAATAACCTCCCCTTCCCAGCCTGTCCCCCTTCCCTTCCACTCCTCCCAGCGACCAACCGGACTCATTCCTCCCATTGACCAACCAGGTCGTACCCTCTGCCTGTCTTCACCTATCTCCACTTCACCACCCTGTCGCCACCACCCCCTTTATCTGCAGCTCTCCCCCACACCCACCCACAGTCCTGAAGAAGGGTAAGACCTGAAACATCGACTGCTCTACCTTCTGATGCTCCCTGGCTTGCTGTGTTGTTACAGCCTTCTGCTTGTCTATTTTGGACTCCAGCAGTTTTTCTGTCTCTAACCAAGAGGTGACAGGGCAGGTGTGTCACTGCACTGATTTGAGTGCACAGGACAACAAAGGCCATTCAAGACAATGGAATACTGTCCACATGATATATTATACAGATGCTCAGGCTCAAACGTCAGCAGTAAATCGATTTATTGCATTTTACTTAATAGCTAATTACGTTATTTTAGAGATACATGATACTCTCATGTGAGACATCAGCTCAACTTAGAAAAAATACACATTATAACTTCAGCAACATGCTGTGTTTAAGAACATCATTAAGATGTGAAGATTATACGGAGTTTCGTTCCTCCTGGGAGGAAATTCTCCTTCATATTCTGATAGGTGGAACTTGAGACATTGGTTAAACATTTTCTGCTTTATATAACACATAATGCATCAGGACTAGAGTCTGCTGGAAGCAGAGTGTCACAAATGTGTCGCAGGTGTACAGGGAAACAAATGGTAATTAGTGACAGGGAGAAAGACAGTCATTGGGATTGAAGCAAACTTTATAAGGATGAAGGTGGAACTGAGAGAGTACAATGATCAGGAAAGGCTGATCAAGCAGGATCCCTTCCCTGTCTGGAAAAGACATGAACAAGTGCCCTGAGAAAAAAATTATAAAATGATAAAGTGTCTTCATAACACAAACACAGAGATATTTTATATTCTTTTATGGGATGTGGGCATTGTAGCGAGGCGAACATTTATTATTAATCCTTCACTTCCCTTGAACAGATGGAGCTGCTGGGCTGTTTCAGAGGGCAGTTAAGGATTAACCAGTTTACTGTGGATCTGGAGTCACATGTGGACTGGACCAGTAAAGGGCTTTTGCCCGAAACGTCGATTTCGCTGCTCGTTGGATGCTGCCTGAACTGCTGTGCTCTTCCAGCACCACTGATCCAGAATCTGGTTTCCAGTATCTGCAGTCATTGTTTTTACCTCATTGATTTGGACCAGTAAAGATAGCAGCTTTCCTTCCCAAAAGGACATTGATGAACAAGATGGGTTTTTACAATAATCAAAGATAGTCATTATTTCTGACACTTGCAGGTCGATTAATTAAATTTAACTTCCACCAGTTGTCATAATGGAATCAGAACCCATCCCACCAATCTGGACCTCTGAATTACTCATCCAGTCATATTACACTGTCATCACCCTATGTATATTATATCTATATATATAAACTTCTTTTTGTGAGGGAGGTCAAAACTGAGAGTTGCATGTACAATGGTCAGAAATAAACTGTGCAGGAAGTTCTATGAGAAATGCCTTTACCCATGGAGAGATAATGCGGAATTTCCTCCCACAAGGACTAGTTGAGGCAAGTAGCTTAGAGATAATTAAAGAGAAGCTGAATAAGTACATGAAGGAGAAAGGAACACGTGGACATGCTGACAGAGTTAAACAAAGACCAATGGGAGGAATGTCATACAAAACACAGACACCAGCTTGGAAATAAAGACGTATACACCTGTTATCTTTCACAGTGTCTCACATCTGCACGCACACAACATGGGTGTTGGGGAAGATATAAACACTACCGCAGTTGGGCAGTAGAGTGGGGGAAAAATAAAAAGAAAAAACATAGACTCCATCTTGAATTAGTTGGGCTGAATGGTTTCTTTCCTGTGTTACAAATCCTATGTAAGCATGAACGAGGAACGTTTTCTTCATTTTGGCACAACTTTCGTTGCAGTGAGTCATTCCAAGTTATCGTCATTCATCTTCTGTTGAAGTGGGTTGTCACAGATACCTACCTTTTTAACCAATTACTCCATCTGTGAGATTTGGATCGAAGCACCATACTATCAAACTGAAGCCTCCCTGGGAAGAAGCTGCCACTATCATGGAATAACAGAAATGTCTTGATTATATGGTTACTACTTATTAATTATCTGTCATTTACTACTGGTGGAGAATGACATAGAAGTTGCATTGAGTCCAACCGTGGCTATGTAAGTATTTACCCAACGTGAGAGAAAATAGCTCCAATCTCATTTACTCTACCCCTCTGTATCCTTATCCCTCCAACTGCTTTTCCAGAGTCTGGACTAAAATGTTTAGGTGGATGCAACTTTGAGGGGGTGTTGGAGTGTTGGATGTGCCATCTTTCGGATGTGATGGTAAACTGAGGCATCTACCCTCTAATGTGGATGTAAAGGACCCACTGCCTAGATTTAAAGAAGACCACCAGAGTTTTCTCTGGTGCCCTGGACATTGTTTATTCTTCAACAAACATCAAGAAGCGCAACACCATCCAAGACAAAGCAGCCCATTTGATTGGCACCCCATCCACCACCTTCAACCTTCACTCCCTCCATTACTGATGCACAGCAGCAACAGTGTGAATCATCTACAAGACACAATGCAACAACTCACCAAGACTCCTTGGACACTGTCTCCATGTTGTCATTATCCCGACCCTTAAAAAATATTGCTGTTCCTACACTGTAGCTGGGTCAATATCCTTGAATTCCCTCCCTCGGGATATTGTGGGTCTACCTACAGTACATGGACTGCAGCAGTTCAAGAAGGCAACTCACCACCATCTTGTCAAGGCTAGTTAGGGATGGACAATAAATACTGGCCCAGCTAACAATACCCATGATTGAATAATAAGAAATAAATCTGGTCATTATTTTACTGCTAATTGTGGGGGTTGTTGCGAGTTAGTTGCCTGCTCTATCCTATCAACAGTGACTACATACAAACGTTATAGTCCAACAGGTTTATTTGGAAGCACTAACTTTCTCAGCACTGCTCCTTCATCAAGTGGTGATGAAAGTTAGTGCTTCCAAATAAACCTGTTGGACTATAACCTGGTGTTGTGTGATTTTTAACTTTGTCTACCCCAGTCCAACACTGGCACCTCAAAATCATACATACAAATGAGATTTGTTATACTCCAGAATGACATGAGGTCATGAAAGTTGCTGTTGGAAAACAAATCTTTCTTTCTTTTCATCTACCTGTCTCATACAACCTTGAACAGTATTATAGATTTAGCCACATCCACTCAAACTGGAAGTGAATTCCACAACCTTACAATTGAATGTGTCCACCCCTTCCCCCCCCCCCCCCCCCCGCTATAAATCCCTTGTTTGCAGCTCCTCATTGTTGTATCCATATTGGCTATTGTGGAATCGGTGTAGAAAATCTCCCAAACTGCATTAATTTTTCTTGTGACTTAGTGTTGCAGAATGGGGATTTTGTTACCTGTCACCATTTAATATGCTGTGCTATTGACAACTTGTGTCAGATATTGCTCTGTTTGGAAAGCGGGAGTTATAAATAGAGGTCTTATTTTTAGACAACACTGAACTATTGTGCCTGCAAACCATTTTGATTTAACGATTAGGTGAAGTGTGTCTTCTGTAGGCATGACACACTTCCAGCATATAGCCCACAATGAAAGTAAGGTGTGGGATGATTATTTTCTGGACTCCTATCTTTAGCCATTGGATCTAAAATTAAGATACAGCTTTTGTACAACTGGTAAAATAGGGTTTAACAAACACATTTGTGTTTGTGATTGAGCTTGTGAGATGTAGGAAAGGGCTAATGTTTATGCTGAGCCATAACATGTCACCAGGTTACCACAAACCCTTTGCAACTAGCCAATTACCTTGTAAAGTGCAGTTGCTGTTATGTGATTTAATGTAGCATATAAATGTGACAATTCACTCTCTGGTAGATATTGTGAAAAAACATTTATTTGTTTCTATTCAGGCCTTCATTCCCTTCCAAAATCACTTTCATTTAGAAGAAATAATATCCACAGCCAAAATACATTAAATCTGATGTCTGCTGACATTTCCTCTTAACCTCCACCATAATGGATTCCTAGTTCCATCACAATGGAAACCTCCTATGTAAACATGTAACACTATAATTGAAGCTCAGTGGTGGGGTTGCAGTGTCTCCGCTGGAGACAGGGTGTAATTACAACCAGGCAATAATATCAGTTTCCAAATTGTAATGAAGGTATAAAAATATGGAGAAAATGTATGACTTAAAAGGGGAAACTTAAATTATGTCGATCTACCCACACGTATTAGCTAATCCTACTTCACCTGAAGATGTCACTTGATCTTAATTTTCTGCCCAGGATGGCCAACTCTTCTGAAGCAAAATAGGGAGCACTTTGACCAATGAACTGGGAATGAGGGGAACGTGCTTGGGGATGAGATTGTTGGTGACTAATAGAATGGGGGTGGTGATGATGGTACATGGTTGATGACCGTGAGAGGAGAAGCAAGGAATTGAGGGGCAATTTCTGTTACTAATGTCAATCAGAGTGGGAGGCTTGCCAACTTTTATAGGTGTGTCATCGAGAGCATTCTGTCTGGATGTATCACTCCCTGGTACAATAACTGCACCATTTAAGATCAGAGACGGTTGCAGAGAGTGGTGAACTCAGCCTGGAAGATCACAAAGGCCAACCTCCCATCTATAGAATCCATCTACCAGGCCCACTGCCTAAGAAAGGCCGCCAGCATTCTCAAAGATCCATCCCAACCTGGCAACGCTTTTGTACAACCTCTACCATTGGGAAGAAGGTACAGAAGCCTGAACACATGCACCAGCCGGTTTCAAAACAGTTTCTACCCAACTGTTGTTAGAATACTGAATGGACTCACAAACACCTAGCATTCACCTGTACGTGTGTTTTTGTTTTTGCCGCTGTTTACCTATTATTTACTTATCTATGCTACTTAACTCTGTGATCTGCCTGTATTGCTCATAAGACAAAGCTTTTCACTGTACCTCAGTACACATGACATTAAATTCAACTCAATTCAGTTCAATGTGTGGTGATTTAACGCAAGCTAAACCTGCAACCTATCTAGGGAAGTCACAGCATTGCCTGTGCCTGACTCACTGTCTCAAGCTCAACATTCCATGAGTGATGGGCCAGAAGACATCTTCAAGAGGCATAGGACGAGTCGTCAAAACATGGGACAATCCCTTAAAATGCAGGGCAGTCAATCGCCATGTTTTCTTCTGACTGGCTTCCTGATAGATCCATGAGGAAATCTGGTCTGTTTTATAGATCTAGCCTTGTTAGTGTCACCTGAAGCTGTTGACAGAGGATGAGTATCCTTTTTATGACATTGAGTGGGTCAGCAGAAGAAGCAGGGATCACAAGAATTGATCAGTGTGGAATAGCTAACCCATTGTGGTAGCTGAATATTGTTCTTGTCAGTCTGTAGAGGTACACGTGTTCCTCCTAGTCCCAAAGAAAGACACAGCAGCCACAAATATTCTCACCCTCCCCCTGCATACACCAGCCCGATTTCCACAGAGTCAGAGACATCAAGATTCAGCACTCTGCATGTGAACAATCTTCCACAGGACACACACACTTCCTGACCGCAACGGGGACTTCCTGCTGTCAGTTTTTGGTCACACTTTTCTGCTGATACATCCTTTGAAAACTGTTATGTCGACAATAAAAGGTTGACCTCTCCCGCCGCACCCACATCCTGTGAATGAGTCAAACCACAGAGAGGACAGCCACGGTGTGCAGGTAAAGACGAAGAACTCATTAGTAACAAAGGTTGGTTCAGCTCTGCACAATCGCTCACCCGCCCACTAACCTCTTAAGAAAGCAAGTCTGAAAAATAACCTGGTAATGTTTAAAGATTCTTTTTGCTTGAGATCACAGTGATCCTCCCCAATTCCACTGTCAAGAAAAAAAAACTGGGACCCACAATCCTGGGCTTTATGAAGGCAATACTCATTTGAGGAGTTTCCCGCAGGGAGTTGCTGTTAGATGTAATGTCAGCAATGGTATCATTACTGCAGAGAAAGCTCTGGAGTTTTGTATAGATTAACGCATAATAATAGCAATTTCATTTTGAATGGAAATCACTTTTATTTATATAGCATTTTCCCACCGTCTCAAAACTGCTGAAAACATTGAAATTCAGTTTCGGGTTTATTTATGGGCTGCAGTCAGGTCAGTATTTATTCTCCATCTCTAATTGCCCTTGAGAATACAACAGTCCTAGGGGTGTACAGACAGCACTGTGCGGTTAAACAGGGAGTTTCAGGATTTTGTTTCAGTAATACAGAACAATATATTTCCAAGTCAGGATGAGCAGTGGCTTGGATGGAGACGGTGGTGTTTCCATTCATCTGCTTCCCTTACCCTTCTAGATGGTAGAGGTCACAGGTTTGAAAAGTGTTGTTGAAGTCTGTTTATGAGTTGCTGCCAATGCCTCTCGTAGGTGTTCTTTACAGGTGCTGTGGTGCAGTAGTGGTGGGGGGGTAAGAGAGGGTAGGATTGAATATTGAAGGTGGTGGATCCATCAAGTGAGCTGCTTTGAGATGGATGTGTTCAAGCACTCATTTTGGCCAGTGGGCAGTATTCTTTCAGAATCCCCACTTGCGCCTTTTAGGTGATGGATAAGTTTTGCAAAGTCAGGTGTTGAGTTACTCGCAGCAGAGTTTCCAACAAGTGACCAGCCTATAGACTGATATGGTAGATAAGGCCTGTATAAGTGTCTTGATCTGAGGTTTTTAAATTGCAGACCTATAAACCTGATAAAAAAAAAAGGCCTGAAGCTGACAACATGAAAAAAGCCTTTACTGAACCACTTTGATTGACAGGCCATCTGGTATAGGTAAGAAAATGTGTTTACCATCTATTTCTGCAGTTTCAATAGAGATTTTGTAAACATTTTGCCAGAGTTGTCATTAAAGTCAGCATCATTAAGAATGGTTGTCTGAGTTTTCAAAGCAACAAAAACATGTATCTCAGCAAGGGGCTGACTGAGTTCACATTTTTATTGATAGTTTAAAGGGCACGTTGAAGGATTACAAGGCTTTGATGCATTTAATACATTTTACTTTACTTTTTTATAACAGACTGAACTCTTGAAGGGATTTTAAGTTTTTGATTGGGTTGCAAGAATTAAAGTTTCTTTCTGTATCAAGTGGTTATGAATAAGATCTCTAGATCGCTGGATATTTTTCTTTCATCTTCAGAAGGCTTCAAAATTCTTCTCACAGTGGATCCTGGGTGAGCAGCTACAAAGGTGGCAAGGAATTGAGAGGGAACATACGGTATGGGGAGGATAAATTGTGATATAAAGGTGAACGAGGAGAGTGGGCTGGCATGGAGGCGGTGTAAGGAGGAGGGAAGGATGAGAGCTGAAATGTTTAAGACAACAGGAACGAAGTCTCGGAAAACCGGGAAATAGTGAGGTCCGCAGATACTGAAGATCAGGATGAAGTGCTCTGGCCCGAAACATCGATTTTCCTGCTCCTCAGATGCTGCTTGACCTGCTGTACTTTTCCAGCAAGCAACTTTCAACTCTTGGAAAACCAGGGTAGCCCTTTGACTCAGTCTGATTTAGCTCTGATTGGAACCTCTCAGCCACCCACGGTCTGCTTCCAGGGTTAGCAGGTCTGGGACTCTCCCGCTGCCACCCCTTCAGGTCAGAATTTGCATGTAATGGGATTTTTACATCGAAACTGGCCTGGCCCGTCAAGAAATGACCTGAACCGAGGTTCCAGCCTCAGCAGCACAAATCTGGCCCACCATCTGTCGATATCCTGGAGCGCTGACTGAAATGGCACCAAGCGTGGTCATATTCTCACTTTTGTCTCTCAGAATTGTGTGTTCAAATCTCCCAAATCCAGACGGTTGAGCACCAAAGGTGAATAGACATGGTAGTGGAATACTGAGGGAGTGCTGCATTGCCATGTTTCAGATGAGACGTTAAAACTAAGCGCTGTCATAAGTGGACATTAGAAAATCTCACAGCATCATTTTTGAAATTAACAACAGAATTTCCGTCCATTCCCTGTATATTCATTCATCTAGCGACATAGAGTGACAGAGCATGGAAACAGGCCCTTCGGTCCAACTCCTCCATGTCAACCAGATGTCCTAACCTGATCCAGTCCCATTTGCCAGCACTTGGCCCATATCTCTCTAAACCCTTCCTATTCATATACCCATCCAGATGCCTTTTAAATGTTGCAATTGTACCAGCGTCCACCATTTCCTCTGGCAGCTGATTCCATACTTGCACCACCCTCTGCGTGAAAAAGCTGCCCCTTAGGTTCCTTTTAAATCATTTCCCTCTCACCCTAAACTCTTGCCCTCTAGTTTTAGACTCCCCACCCCAGGGAAAAGACCTTGTCTGTTACCCTATCGATGCCCCTCATGATTTTATAAAACTCTCTAAGGTCACCCCTTGGCCTCTGACACTGACTCACCTTTCCTTATAGCTCAAACCCTGGCAACATCTTGTAAATCTTTTCTGAACCCTTTCAAGTTTCACAACATCCTTCCAATAGGTGGGAGACCAGAATTGCACGCAATATTCCAAAAGTGGCCTAACCAATGTCCTGTGCAGCTGCAACATGACCTCCCAACTCCTATACTCAATGTTCAGACCGATAAGGGAAAGCATACCAAACACCTTCTTCACTATCCTATCTACCTGTGACTTCAACTTCAAGGAACTATGAACCTGCACTCCAAGGTCTCTTTGTTCAGCAACACTGCCCAAGTTCTTACCATTAAGTGCATAAGTCCTGCCCTGATTTGCCTTTCCAAAACACACACCTCACATTTATCTAAATTAAACTCCTTCTGCTACTCCTCAGCCTATTGGCCCATATGATCAAGATCCATTGTATTCTGAGGTAAAGTTCTTTGTTATCCACTACACCTCCAACTTTGGTATCACCTGCAAACTTATTAACTATATCTCCTATGTTCACATCCATATCATTTATATAAATGACAAAAAGTAGAGGACCCAACACCGATCCTTGTGGCACTCCACTGGTCACAGGCCTCCAGTCTGAAAACCAACCCTCCACCACCACCCTCTGTCTTCTACTTGACATGCAAAAACAAACTCTCTAGTCATTAATGTGTTACTGTTTATGGGATCTTGCTGTGTACAAATTAACTGCTGTGTTTCCTATGTTATGGTGCCGAAATAATTTACTGGCAGTAAATGATTTAAGAATCTCCTGAGGATGTGAAGGATGCCGAACAAATACGAGCTCTTTCTTTCTTTTGAAAGCGGAATTTCAGATCAGCAATAAATTCTGACTAAGATTCCATGGAGTCATCGGGAGTGAATATTCCGTCCCTGGAGTTGATGAAGAAGATGGTAAGAGGGGAAAATAATTGGACAAGATGGTCCTGGAGGAATAGTTGCCTCCCTTCTCCACCAGTAAATGTTCAATTCATGCCCACTAAAATACCTCAACTTGCTGTCGGCCCAGTTACCTGATTTCCTGGTAGGTGAGAGAAGTGCTTGGATTGGGAAATCAAAGCAGCCTGCCCACCTCTTAGGGGAAGGAGCCTCCATTCATCTCAGTCTGGGGTGGTACGGTGGCTCAGTGACTAACACTGCTGCCTCACAGCACCAGGGACCCAGGTTTGATTCCAGCCTCGGGCAACTGTCTGTGTGGAGTTTGCAAGTTCTCCCTGTGCCTGTGTGAGTTTCCTCCGGATGCTCCAGTTTCCTCCCACAGTCCAAAGATGTGCAGGTCAGGTGAACTGGCCATGCTAAATTGCCCATAGTGAGGTGCATTAGTCAGAAAGGGAAATGGGACTGGGTGGGTTACTGTTCGGAGGGTCGGTGTGGACTTGTTTCCACACTGTGGGGAATCTAATCTAACAGTAATAAAAGGGCATGATTACTAAAAGCCAACCGTTGTCTTTACCTCTGACTTTCTTGAAACCATTCAATGTTTGACCTCAACCTCTTCCTATAATAAAGAAATCTACAGGCTAACCACTGTCAGGGTGAAGAAATTTCTCCTCGTCTCTGTCCTAAATGGCCTCCGCCGTATTCTTAAACTGTGACCCCTGCTTCAGAACTCTGTGTTCATTGGGAACATCCTTTCTGCTTTCAGCCCATCAAGTTCTGTTAAAAGTTCATAGATTTCTATGAGCTCTCTCCTTCATTCTTCAAATCTCCAGCGAATGTGGCCCTCATCGATCAGTTCTACCATCCCAGAAATCGGTGTGGCTTATATGTAACTCCAGACCCATAATGTAGTTGATTTAAGCTCGGGATGAACAATAAATGCCTACATACCAAGAACAAGCCAAATAATTTAAAAACACACACTAAGTGACAATAGGGTAACTATCTCACTGAGGGAGGCCATATGGTCCATCCAATCCATAGCTTCTCTGTAAAAAGCAATTCAGTTTGACTTATCTATCTCACAGCACTGTAGAATTATTTTCCTCAATTGAGTTATTTCTACTTAAGTGCAAGTTCGATCCAATTAAAGCTGCATTTTCTATTCAATGCCAGCTATTCCAGTTGCAAGAAAAAAGGATATTTTGCCCGTTAAGATTTATTTTTCTCTCTAGTGGGATTTTCAAGTGGCTCCAGTATATATGTTAGCATCAAATACAGGTGATGGCTAAAGATCATGAGTCAAGTTATGTCTCAGAGCAGATCGCAAAAGGCAGCCAATGAATCATTTGTGCATCTGTTAGCTCATAAAAAGCGTGCTTCTTAGTAAGATGTACTCCCACATTTATCATACCAGAATGTGGTTGCTTTGGAAGAGACTTGATGGTAAGAATATATCATGAAATTAGATCTAACACCTTCACCTGTGAAGTGCATCCACAGAGATTTACATATCAAATTCAATTCTTCGCCTTCCTTTCTCTTTCCAGAAGCAGCATTGACTGTAACTTTAACCAACAAAGAGCACATCAAGTATTCTTATGCTGCATTATGAGTCAGATGACAGATTCATTTTCCTCCTACTCACATACTGTAATTCTCTCGCTGTCAGAAGTAGGTCTTTTTTTATACAGTGTCTGGAAATAGCACAGTAGCATAAATGAAGTTACAGCAAAACTAATGAATGAATCGTGATTTCCAGAGAACACCAACACAGAATTTATTTTGTGCAGTACGTGAAGTATTTATTTTTATGCTAAATGCACATTTAGAAATTCCAATTTTGGGCAAAGTCTTTTTTCATCAGAATGATACGCCACCAAACAGAGCCCAGAAAATGTAATATGATTTCCCAAGTATCACCTTCCTTATTAGAGATATATTCAATTCTTTATTTCTTTCTTCCTTTATTTCTTTCTTTATTTAAAAAATCTGATGGAAATATTCAACTCGCACTCATGAGCAAGTACTGACACGTTAACCTGTCACTTTTCAGTGATGGTGCTAGCCTTGTGGTAATGGTTTTGAATTGAATTGAATTTATTGTCACGTGTACCGAGTTACAGTGAAGATGTTGCTGTCGTAGTAATATCACGGTGGTAGTATTCCAGGACAACCAGGTCAATGCTTGGAGGCCATGAGTACAAATCCAACCACAGCAGACGGTGAAATGTGGATCTGACAATAAATATGGAATTAAGAGCCATCATAATGATGACCATGTGAATGCTGCATTTGGTTCACTAATGCCGTTAAGGAAAGAAAATCTGCTTAAGTTACACCAGTCCCTGTACACCTCCATCCCCCATCACGAAAGACTCCCCACCTACGTTCGGGACACCACCCACGCCCTCCACCTCCTCCAGGATTTTCGCTTCCCCGGTCCCCAACGCCTTATTTTCACTATGGACATCCAGTCCCTGTACACCTCCATCCCCCATCACGAAGGACTCAAAGCCCTCCGCTTCTTCCTTTCCCGCCGCACTAACCAGTACCCTTCCACTGACACCCTCCTTCGACTGACTGAACTGGTCCTCACCCTGAATAACTTCTCTTTTCAATCCTCCCACTTCCTCCAAACTAAAGGAGTTGCCATGGGCACCCGCATGGGCCCCAGCTATGCCTGCCTCTTCGTAGGATATGTGGAACAGTCCATCTTCCGCAACTACACTGGCACCACCCCCCACCTTTTCCTCCGCTACATCGATGACTGTATCGGCGCTGCCTCGTGCTCCCACGAGGAGGTTGAACAGTTCATCAACTTTACTAACACCTTCCATCCCGACCTGAAATTCACCTGGACTGTCTCAGACTCCTCCCTCCCCTTCCTAGACCTTTCCATTTCTATCTCGGGCGACCGACTCAACACAGACATCTATTATAAACCGACTGACTCCCACAGCTACCTGGACTACACCTCCTCCCACCCTGCCCCCTGTAAAAACGCCATCCCATATTCCCAATTCCTTCGTCTCCGCCGCATCTGCTCCCAGGAGGACCAATTCCAACACCGCACAACCCAGATGGCCTCCTTCTTCAAGGACCGCAGATTCCCCCCAGACGTGATCGACGATGCCCTCCACCGCATCTCCTCCACTTCCCGCTCCTCCGCCCTTGAGCCCCGCTCCTCCAACCGCCACCAAGACAGAACCCCACTGGTTCTCACCTACCACCCCACCAACCTGCGCATACAACGTATTATCCGCCGCCATTTCCGCCACCTCCAAACGGACCCCACCACCAAGGATATATTTCCCTCCCCTCCCCTATCAGCGTTCCGCAAGGACCACTCCCTTCGTGACTCCCTTGTCAGATCCACACCCCCCACCCACCCAACCTCCACCCCCGGCACCTTCCCCTGCAACCGCAGGAAATGTAAAACTTGCGCCCACACCTCCACACTCACTTCCCTCCAAGGGCCCAAGGGATCCTTCCATATCCGCCACAAGTTCACCTGTACCTCCACACACATCATCTATTGCATCCGCTGCACCCGATGTGGCCTCCTCTATATTGGTGAGACAGGCCGCTTACTTGCGGAACGCTTCAGAGAACACCTCTGGGCCGCCCGAACCAACCAACCCAATCACCCCGTGGCTCAACACTTTAACTCCCCCTCCCACTCCACCGAGGACATGCAGGTCCTTGGACTCCTCCACCGGCAGAACACAACTACACGACGGCTGGAGGAGGAGCGCCTCATCTTCCGCCTGGGAACCCTCCAACCACAAGGTATGAATTCAGATTTCTCCAGCTTCCTCATTTCCCCTCCCCCCACCTTGTCTCAGTCGGTTCCCTCAACTCAGCACCGCCCTCCTAACCTGCAATCCTCTTCCTGACCTCTCCGCCCCCACTCCACTCCGGCCTATCACCCTCACCTTGACCTCCTTCCACCTATCCCACCTCCATCGCCCCTCCCCCTAGTCCCTCCTCCCTACCTTTTATCTCAGCCTGCTTGGCTCTCTCTCTCTTATTCCTGATGAAGGGCTTATGCTCGAAACGTCGAATTCTCTATTCCTGAGATGCTGCCTAACCTGCTGTGCTTTGACCAGCAACACATTTGCAGCAGTAAGTTACACATGAGTCCGTGTAAGGCTGTTCATTTCAAGTAAAAAGTAGGGATGGACAATGATGGCAGGCCACATCTGGTGAACACATATGAAAAACATACAATTCCATGATCTCAAGATTGCCCAAGCAGCATATAAGCATGTGCTTTTGAAATGGAGCCAATTTACACTCAGCAAGCTCCCCAAACATCAGAACCAAGACATTCCACTTTTAGGGATAATGTTTGGGGGCTAATTATTGGCCAGGACACCATCAAAACAGGCCTTTCACACCCACCTGAGAGGGCAGATTATACACACTTGCTGCAGATGCACAGCATTTTCTGTTTTCATTTCGCTCACTGGAATTTGCAATGAGCTTGTCTCTTTTTTATCGCTTGGGTAGTTTCAATTCATCATTAACCATTAGTTGTGGTTCAATGGGTAGCACCTCTTCCTCTGAGTCAGAAAGCTGTGAATTCAAAGCCCATTCCAGAGAATTGAGCATACTGCCCAGATTGAATCTCCTGTGCAACAATAATAAAAAGCTGAACTATATGATACTTCTTCAGTCTTACCAGATGTTAAGTCCAGGCCTCTTCTTCTCCCTCTGTAAAACATCTTTGTTCAATAGAAGTATCCTATTGCCTGGCTAAAATTTGTCCCTTGACTGCACTTAACGAACCTGGATTTTCTGATCATTGTCTCATTGCTGTCTATGGGATCTTACTGTGTGCAAATCAGTTGCTACTTTCATCAATAATCATGTAAAAAGCTATAAAGTGCTTTTGGACGTTTTGAGGTCATGAACAGCATTGCACACATGCACGTCTTTCTTTCTTGATGTCAGAGAACCTAAGCTTATTTTCTATAATCTTCTCAATTGCCAATTGTATCCAGTATTATAGGAGGCCAGCATTTCTTCCCTTACGTCGACTATATAAATCGGCTGAAGTATCACATCAAGTGTTGAAGCAAATTGTTGACAAATACTGGTGAAATGCAAATGGCCCATCAGCACCTGAAAAAAGAAACAGACTTGTTCATGCCTTCGGCAAAACTGAAAGGTGGCAGAAAAATTGACATTTTAATTGGAAGAAGAAGGGGATGAAGTCAAAAGGTAGAGATGCTGGTTCATGTCAATGAGGTAGTTTGGTGAATGTGTGAATGAGCCTGTGAGGTGGGCTCTTGTGTTGCTATGCTCATATGCTAGTGTTTCCCTAAGATATTGGACCCTGTGCTGCTCCGAACACGTTGCTGAGTAGCCTTACCATCACAAGCCGGGTAACAATAAACAATGTGTAACAGTAATCCACAACTCTGGACTGAGCTTGTTTCAAGACATGAGTAAGCGAAAGTGGATTCTGTGGATGCTTTAGATTAGAGTCAAGATTAGAGTGGTGCTGGAAAAGTACAGCAGGTCAGGCAGCATCTGAGGAGCATCCGAGAAGCTATCCTTGATGAAGGGGTTTTGCCCAATCGTCCTGACCCTCGGATGCTGCCTACCCGCTGTGCTTTTCCAGCACCACTCTAATCTTGACTCAAGACATGAAAGCCCCATTGAGACCCGACTTAACAATAGTTAATGGGCTGAATGCTGTGCAAGGACTTGGAGGCTTCTACCTTCTGGTCAGTAATTGCCAATTTCCATCTATTCTTCACACTAGCAGAGCTTACTGATGTATAGGGACATAAAGTGGAACCTTCTTCTTAATTTTAAAAGCCTAATAATGAAATGAAAGAGTTCATAAGAGGATGTTGCCAGGGTTGGAGGGTTTGAGCTGTAGGCAGAGGCTGAATAGACTGGGGCTACTTTCCCTGGAATGCCAAGGCTGAGGGGTTTTATAAAATCATGAGAGACGTGGATAGGGTGATAACCAAAGTCTTTTTCCCCAAGGTAGGCAAAACTAGAGGGCATAGGTTTAAGGTGAGAAGACAAAGATTTAAAAGAGACTTAAAGGGCAACATTTTCACACAGAAGGTGGTGCATATATGGAATGAACTGCCAGAGGAAGAGGTGGAGGCTGGTACAATTACAGCATTTGAAAGGCATGGATGTGTATACGAACAGGAAGGATTTAGAAGGATGTGGGCTAAATGCTGGCAAGTGGGATTAGATTAATTTAGGATATCTTGTTGGCATGACAAGTTGGACCGAAAGGTCTGTTTCTGTGATGTACAACTCTATAACTCTCTAACAGGTTAAATAGACTAGCTTTATATTCTTTAGAATACAGAACATTAAGGGGTGATCTGTTGAGGTGTTTAAGATGATTTTAAAATAGGCAAAACTTTTTCCCTGGGTGAGTCAGGCTACAATAAATAGGATAACTTTAAAATGAGAGCTGGATCATTCAATGGCAATGCCATTTCTTCACTCAAAGGGTTGGGCAAACCTGGAACTCTCCCCCCTCTCCCCTCCCTCTCCCTCACCATCCCTCCCCTTCCTCCCACACCACTATCATCTACCTCAACAAAAGCTGCTTTGGGGCAAAGTCAATTGAAAATTTCAGAAAGGGAACTGGTAAATTTTTGTTCAGCAAAGACATTAACATGTCAGGAATCCGGAGGTTGGAGTTGTGGACAGACAGGGTGGCACGGGGGCTCAGTGGTTAGCATGCTGCCTCACAACGCCAGGGACCTGGGTTCGATTCCTGTATTGGGCGACTGACTGTGTGGAGTGTGCACATTCTCCCCGTGTCTGCGTGGGTTTCCTCCAGGTGCTCTGGTTTCCTCCCACAATCCAAAGATGTGAGGTCAGGTGACTTGCCCATGCTAAATTGCCCATAGTGATAGGTGCATTAGTCAGGGGTAAATTTAGGCTAGGGGATTGGGTCTGGGTGAGTTACTCTTCAGAGGGTTGGTGTGGACTTGTTGGGCCGAAGGGCCTGTTTCCATACTGTAGGGAATCTAATCTAAAAAAAAGGTGGTAAGACACAGATTAGCCTGAATAATGGAACAGGTTCCAGAGTCTGTACCACACTCCTCTTGTTTCTAAGAAATTGTGTATGATACTAAGATTTTCACCTTGCTGCTTAACCTCTGAGTAAAGGAATACAGTCTGCTCAGGGTTTGGTTAAAATGAGATCCTTCTTTAGCAGGAGTATATTGGTTTTGGAGAGAGAGAGGGGCACGACACACATTCACCAGAACTTTACAAGGGAATTTGACTGTTAAGTAGTAAGGATAGTTTGAGTAAATCTGCATTGCCTTGAGTGTAGAGAATCTTACAATGTTAAAAGGATTTGATCAGGTGGGTGTAAAGACACTTTTTCCCCTGCTGGGCAAAACAAGAACGAGTGAACATAATCTTTAACCTAGAGCTAGGGCATTCGGTAACAGACTGATGATTAGCAGTTGATTCCTGAAGAAGGGCTTTTGCCCGAAACGTCGATTTTCCTGCTTCCAGGAAGTTACCTGGCCTGATGTGCTTTTCCAGCACCACTCTAATCTAAACATTCAGTAGCAGAGTCAGGAGTTATTGAAAATCTGGACGTCTCACCCCAAAAAGAGGCTATGGTTATTGCAACAAACTGAAGCTTTCAATATTTACATATTTTGTTAAAGAACGGTTTTGAGGGATATGAAGGTAAAATGAATAAATAGAGGAGAGATGTGAATGAATCATGATCTAATAGAATGATGGACTATACTCAAGGGGGCGAATGGTCTTCTCCTGTTTCTAATGCTTTCTATGAACTAAGGCTTGCATTTACATAGGACTTCTCTTGACCATCTGATATCTTAAAACACTTTGCACCAAAATAAATGTAGTAGCTTTTAAAATGTAGGAAAAGCAGCAGCTAATTTATACACAGCAAACATCCATAAACAGCACTGTGGCAATGATTAGCTAATTTGTGTCATGTTGGTTTATCGATCAGGCCTCCAAAGATAACTCCCCTGCTCTTTCTTCTCAAACCCTAGATGTATTTTACATCCAGCTGAGAAGACAGACAGTTCAGTTTAACATCTCATCTAGAACATCGAACATCGAACATTGCAGCACAGTGCAGGCCCTTTGACCCTCGATATTGCGCCGACCTGTGAAACTAATCTGAAACCCATCTAACCTACACTATTCCATTTTCATCCATATGTTTATCCAATGACCATTTAAATAGTCTTAACATTGGTGAGTCTACTCTTGTTGCAGACAGTGCGTCCCATGCCCCGACTACTACTGAGTAAAGGAACTACCTCTGACATCTGTCCTATGTCTATCACCCCTCAATTTAAAGCTATGTCCTGTCATGCTAGCCATCACCATCTGAGGAAAAAGGCTCTCACTGTCCACCCTATCTAACCCTCTGATTATCTTATATATCGCAATTAAGTCACCTCTCAACCTTCTCTCTAATGAAAACAGCCTCAAGTCCCTCAGCCTTTCCTCATAAGGCCTTTGCTCCATACCAGGCAACATTCTCGTAAATCTCCTCTGAATCCTTTCCAAAATTCCCACATTCTTCCTATAATGTGGCAAACAGAACTGTACACAATACTCTTAAGTGTGGCCGCACCAAAGTTTTGTACAGCTGCAGCATGACCTCATGGTTCCGAAACTCAATCCCTCTACCAATAAAAGCTAACACGACGTATGCCTTCTTAACAACCCTATCAACCTGGGTGGCAACTTTCAAGGATCTATGTACATGCACACCAAGATCTCTCTGTTCATCTACACTACCAAGAATCTTACCATTGGCCCAGTACTCTTTATTCCTGTTGCTCCTTCCAAAGGGAATCACCTCACACTTTTGGCATTAAACGCCATTTGCCACTTCTCAGCCCAGCTCTGCAGCTTATCTATGTCCCTCTATAACCTGCAACATCTTTCAGCACTATCCTCAACTTCACCGACCTTAGTGTCATCTGCAAATTTACTAATACATCCTTCCAAGCCGTCATCTAGGTCATTTATAAAAATGACAAACATTTTTATGTTTACCAGACAGCACCAATGACAGTACAGCATCTCCTTGGTCCTACACAGGATGGTCAACGTAGGTATTTGTGCTCAGGTCCTGTGGGGTGGGACTAGAACCCTGAACTTGTGCCTCAGAGTCAAGAGTATGACCAACTGAGCAAGTCATTGAGTCCCATTGACTGAAGTTGGGAAGAAAGAGTAAGTCTTTAAGCAACTTTACTCCTGATGGGCCTTGCCAATGATGCCCTCTGAGGACTGGGCTGTGATGACTCCCATGGCTGAAAAGCAAAGTAACAGTTCCTCCAAAGTCCGAAAGGTGATTTCAAGCAGGGTTGCCTCTATTAGTGTAATTTTATAAATTCTATTGGAAAACACAGCATTAAAATATTTCATGTTTATGAATCACAGCTTCAGAACTTTTTTTCGCAACACACTCGCTAAGAATAACTAGGCCTTGGATACAATGTAACTATCGACCACATCAAGAGCATAATGTAGGCTGAGAATCAACTGACTGATACTTTATAGCAGCAACTTTATAATAGTCATACAGAGTTACAAAAGGAACAGCTTTGTGTGTGATTCATGTGTGAGTGTTCAGAAGAAGAAGAAACTGGTTTAATCCAGGATGTGACTCTCATTATGTAGTTTCGGATTAAGGTGCCACCCATTTAAGAGGAAGTTCATTTTTCAATGGGTCATGAATCTGTTAAATTCTATGTTCCAGAGAGCTCTGAAGACTGAGTCATTGAATGTACTCAGGGTTGAGACGACAAACAGAACTGTGGTGAAGTCAAGAGTTAGTGGGAACAGGCAGGGAGGTTGAAGCCATGATGTCTGGAAATGGCCTACTCCTGCTTGCTTTGTGTCCAGACCAGGGGTCACAGTCAAAAGATAAGGGGTAGGCCATTTCGAATTGAGATGAGGAGAAATTTCTTCCACCAGCAAGTGGTGAACCTGTAGAATTCTCTGCCACAGATAGTGGTGGAGACGAAAACATTGAAGAAAATAATATAGTTCTTAAAGCTAAAGGGATCAAAGGAGTGAAAAAGGGATTAGATTCCCTACAGTGTGGAAACAGGCCCTTTGGCTGAACAAGACCACACCAGCCCTCTGAAGAACAACCCACCCAGACCCATTCCCTTGCATTCACTCCTGACTAATGCATCTAACACAACAGGCAATTTAGCATGGCCAAGTCACCTGACCTGCACATTAGATATTAGATTAGATTACTTACAGTGTGGAAACAGGCCCTATGGCCCAACAAGTCCATACCAACCCTCCGAAGAGCAACTCACCCAGACCCATTCCCCTACACCTAACACTACAGGCAATTTAGCATGGCTAATTCACCTAACCTGCACATCTTTTGGACTGTGGGAGGAAACCAGAGCACCCGGAGGAAATCCACACAGACACGGGGAGAATGTGCACACTCCACACAGACAGTCGCACAAGGCGGGAATTGAACCCAGGTCCCTGGCGCTGTGAGGCGGCAGTGCCACACCTAATCTGGGAACTGTTTTGGAGGAGCAACCATGACCTATTGAATGACAGAGCAGGCTTGAGGGCCTGTTCCTACTCCTATTTTCAATATTCCTTATGATCTGTCAAACAGCGTATGCAGGGCGAACAATATTTATTCCTTGAACCTTCCTGTGGATGGCATTTTAAAATGTGAGCAACTTCCGCCTGAGCTAACTGTGTTTGATCGGGATACACCGTACAAACTAATTAAAGCCGTGCACCCTGCAGGGTGACAGTGTGAACTGTCTCTACTAAGATCTTTCACTGTCTGAAGAGTCTCCAGTTTCCTAGGAAATAGTAACTATTAATAGCAAGCCCTTGGCATTTTCCCCATTCAAGGCAGCAGTGATCGAGCTGTTTGTGAATGGAGGCAGTCCAGTCGCGGTGCAGATTTTATGCCTCGAGTAAATGCTTTAGTCTTTTTGCTGCACACTGCTAGAGGCTCATTGATACCAGGAGAGAGCACACGCCATCCAATCATCAGCCCCGTCATGCCCCGGGGATACTGCAGCCTCATGCATGCTCGAGACTTCATTGATTAAAACAAATCCGCTGCAAAGGGACTGTCTGGCAAGCAGACGGAGCTTGCTCATCTGTTTGTAACTGCTACCCAGGGTCTGGTTGCATGTGTGCGTGGGACTCAGAAGGAATATTCAGCTGCTCTCTATTATGTTTGCTCAGCCGGCTGTGCACTGCAAATGTTCAGCCTTGGCTCTTCTCCAGCTTTTGCTCAAATGCTCTTAAAGGGCCACCTTGCTTTTCTTCAATGATGCCTCGTCTTGAATTGAACTGAATTGAATTTATTGTCACGTGTACTGAGGCACAGTGAAAAGCTTTGTAAATACAGGCAGATCACGGAGTTAAGAAGCATAGGTAAGTAAATGATAGGTAAACAGCAAAAACATAAACACAGGTACAGACGAATGCTCAGAGTTTGTGAGTCCGTTCAGTACTCTAACAACAGTTGGGTAGAAACTGTTTCAAAACTGGCTGGTGCGCGTGTTCAGGCTTCTGTACCTTTTCTCCGATGATGAGGTTGTAGAAAAGTATTGTCAGGGTGGGATGGATCTTTAAGAGTGCTGGCGGCCTTTCGTTGACAGCGGGCCTGGAAGATGGATTCTATAGATGGGAGGTTGGCCTTTGTGATTGTCTGGGCCAAGTTCCCCACTCTCTGTAACCATCTCTGATCTTGAATGGTATAGTTTCCATACCAGGTGGTGATACATCCAGACAGAATACTCTCGATGGTGCACCTATAAAACTTAGCAAGGGTATTCACCGTCATGCCAAATTTTCCCAGGTGCCTGGGGAAGAAGAGACATTGTTGGGCCTTTGTAACCAGAGTGTCCACATGAAGAGTCCAAGAAAGCTAGTTGTGGATGACCACTCCCAGGAGTTTGACACTCTCTACTCGTTCCACCTCTGTGCTGTTAATGTGTCGGGGAGCAAGAGTAACATCCTGCTGAAAATGAATAATGAGTTCCTTGGTTTTGCTGGCATTGAGAGCTCGGTTGTTCTCAGTGCACCATTTTTCCAGGTCTTCCACCTCCCGTCTGTAATCTGTTTCATCACCATCTGAGATTTGACCAACTATGGTGATGTCATCAACGAACTTGTAATGGCATCAGTCTGGTATTTGGTGACGCAGTCATGGGTATACAGTGAGTACAGAAGGGGGCTGAGTAGGGGTCTTACATCAAAATTCTCCATGATTTCACTCCCCTTCCAACTTTTAACATTTTTCAGAGTAACAGTGGAACCTTTAAAGAGGAGATGATTTGAGTGAAATGACAGTGTATTCTGACGTGGTAGAAAAGAAAGGTAGCCGAAACCAAAAAAAATAGCAAATAAAATGAACAAAAATAAAGGAAGAGGAAGACGGGGTGGGGGGGGGGTGTATGACAGATATCAGTTTGATGATACAAGTGAAAGCCAGGCTGAAAAATAAAATTCAGAGAAGTGAGAAAGGAAATAATTGGGACAAAAAGCGGGGATGAGAAGAGATTGGCAGCTACCGGAAAAAGATAGAAAGTCTTCTTTAGACATATAAATAATAAAAAAAATAGTGAGGAGGAGTGGGTCTGAAGAGGACCTGAAAGGGATGTGAACATGGAGACAGAAAGCATGACTGAGGCACTAAGATCTTGTGGAAGACTCTCGTACTAATGGTCAATATTGAAAAGTAAGTTTGAAACAGAGATGAGGCAATGGACCTCTCTGACAGTCATGAGTCTTTGGAGCTCCCTTCCTCAAAAGGCAGTAGAAACAGAATCTTTTAATAATTTTAAGGCAGGAGTGGCAAGATTCTTATTAAACGAGGGGTAAAAGGTTATCAGGGATAGGTAGGAATGTAGATTTGAGGTTACAATCAGACAATTACCGTTTAATCAGCCAATTCAGGGGGCAGTTAAGAGACAACCACATTGCTGGGGGTCTAGAGTCACGTGCAGGCCAAACCAGGTGAAGATAGCAGTTTCCTTCACTAAAGGACATTAGTGTACCCAATGGGTTTTAACTACAATTGGCTCCTCTCCCCGTGGTCCTTTATCCCTTACTCAAGAGGGCTGGAATTGTACAAGTTGTATTTAATGTACTTGGCCTTCCCAAAAACAGGAAACGTGGGGTGAGAATTGCATAAGTTCCATTAAGTACTGATCATTCTCTCAGTATCCATCCTAGCAAAGCATTGTTCATAATTTTAAGGAATTTCATTAGATCATTCCTCACCCTTCACTTTTCAAGAGAAAAATTACCCACCCAGTCAATATGTTCCTCAGCTGCATATCCCAACAATTCTATCATTATTGTTATTTCTAGAAGGTCTAAAAGGCAATGTTAGTTTTTTTTATTCATTCATGGGTTGTGAACATCACTGGTTAGGCCAGCATTTATTGGCCAGCCCTAACTGCCCTTGAGAAGGTGGCAATGAGCTGCCTTCTTGAATGGCTGTGGGGTCAGGTACACCCACAAAGCTGTTGAGGACAGGTTCCAGGCTTTTGACCAAGTGACACTGAATATATTTCCAAGTCTGCACGTTGATTGGCTTGGAGGGGATCTTTCAAAGTAGTGATTTCCCATATATCTGCTGTCCTTGTCCTTCTGGAGTAGAGTGGTCATGGATTTAGAAAGTGCTGACTAAGGAGCCATATGGAATTTTGCAATGATTCTTTTCGAGATGATACAGGCTGTGCCACTGAATGTCAATGGTGAAGGGAGAGGATATTTGTGAGTGTAATGTCAATCAAGTGGTAGCTTTGTTCTGAACAATATGAATCTTCCTAAATGTTGTTGAAGCTACACTCATTCAGACAAGTGGGGAGTATTCTATCACACTTCTGTCTTGTACCCAATAGATAGGGAACAGTTTTGGGAGTAAGAAATTGCTAACATGTTGTAGGCATTCTTTTGTAGCCACTGTATTTTTATGGCTAGTCCAGTACAGTTTCTGGCTGTTGGTAATCCCAAGAATGTTGATAATGCAGACTTCAGTGGTGGTAACGCCATTGAATGTCAAATATTGAATGTTAGATTCGTCCCTTGTTGGGAGATGAATATTGTTAGGCATTTGTGTGGCACAAATGTTACCTGCCATTTGTCAGCCCAAACCTGGATATTGTCCAGATCTTGTTGCATTTGAACGTGGACTGCTTCAGTAAGTGAGGAGTTGTGAATGTCCTGAAAATTGTGCAGTCATTGGCGAACATTATGATGGAAGGATGGTCATGAATGAAGCAACTGAAGATTAGATTACTTAGTGTGGAAACAGGCCCTTGGGCCCAACAAGTCCACACGGACATTCCTAAGAGCAACCCACCCAGACCCACTCCCTTACATTCACCCCTTCACCGAACACTACGGGTAATTTAGCATGGCCAATTTACCTAACCTGCACATTTTTGGACTGTGGGAGAAAACCGGAGCACCCGGAGGAAACCCACGCAGACATGGGGAGAACGTGCAAACTCTACACAGACAGTTGCCTGAGGCGGGAATTGAACCCGGGTCTCTGGCGCTGCGAGGCAGCAGTGCTAACCACTGTGCCGCCCAAATTCTTTGAAATACTTACAGACCACCTCACTCCAGATTTCTGACTGTATGCATGATTTACATTATCCTACAGTTAAAAAACCTGATTCAATAATGTCTTTTGAGGAACAAAATTTGCCACTCCAACTTGGTCCAACCTTAATGTGACTCTAGACCACAATAATGTGATTACCTTTTTATTGTTTTCACGGGCAAAAAGGGATGGGTAACAATTGCTAGCATTGAGAATGACAGCTGCATCCCATGAAAGAATAAAAACTAAGTAAATATTGAATGTCAGATATTTGTTAATTATATCTGCACATTATGCAGACATAAAGAACAAAAGAGAACACTACAATTTATGAATGAATTGTACTTATACAGTCAGAGCACAGAAACAGACTCTCCTGTCAAACTTATTTATATTGACCAGACATCCCAATCTGAACTAGTCCCATTTGCCAGCATTTGGCTGATAAAGATTTTGGCATAAATATCTCAGTGCATCACAAGGTGTTTATATACTCTGTCACAATTATCAAGGTGCCTTCAGTACACCAAATGATACCCAAACTCACTTATTGAATAACTCACTTATAATCGATCTAACTGCAATATTAGTATAATCATTATTGACTTTGTAACTTGGGCATCAAATGTAGGAGCCAAGTACAGGTAAAATCATCCTTAAGACAGCCAAATAGGTTCCCTCCGTGGCTACTATCCTAGTAGAGCACCTATTCAGAGGGCCTATAGCTCTGCAGTCTTAGCAGGCCATCCAGGATAGCTGGACACCACTATTGGAAGTCAGGGATTGCAAGATATGAACATGCCCTCAAATGCAGTTTGGGAGGCAAGCTGTTAGGTCTCTTGGATCAGAAAGGGAATCCCTCTGGGTAGGCTTTGCTTCCTGTAGCTCCTCCTTTGCAGCATGGATTTCTAGGGTCACTGGCTTCCTCCATCTCCCCCAAGCTGGCACATCCCATTGAAATAGTGGGGTCTCACTTGTGGGAAAGTCCCTGAGTATTTGCTGAGTCCCTGAGTAATGCAATCTCTGGGAGTGTGTTAATGTTGCTTTGGGAACCTGCTTGGCTTTCTCATGGGACCACATGAAACATGCCATTCAGAGACCGCTCCCCTCCCCCCCCCCCCCCCCCCCCCACACACACACACACACACCTTCCCTCACATCTTTATCCAGTACATTGTGGACTGTAAATGGCTGAGCAAATCACTCAGACCAAGGGGAACAAATGTTGGCCTTGCAGTGTGTTCACATCCTATATAAGTGTATATAAAAAGAAATTGCTCTCAGTTCTGAAAGCATGTATTACATTCTTGCAGTTTCTCTGTTCAGACAATGCAACTTGCTGTTGTTACACGTACAATATGCTTTACCTGTCCCTCAACAAAGATTCCACATTCCTGCTTTTCATCCTCAGTGTGGTCGATAAGGCCTCAATCTTGTTCATACCACTTGTTGCATGTCTGTTTACAGTTCAGGGAAAGAGGGTTCAAGTGAAATTTGACACAGTGCCACAGTTCCTATCTATTCTCTACAAACGTCTGACTCATACCTCTGTTGTTGGAGCCTTAACATCACATTATCCTATAAAAGCTTGTGACACAATTGGAGTAATCCTGTCATTTGGGTTACTGAAATGTCTAAAGAGCAGATTGAAATGTAAGCAGCAATCAATTAGAGTACTTTATTCCTACAGTGAAAAACCATTGATGAGTTTAATTATGTAGTGTGGCAGTAGACCATTTAACAATAGAGAGTTAGCACCCTCACATCCCAATGTCCCCTTGCCAAAAGTCCATTCTTTCTAAAACCAGATGTACTGCAGAGAACAACATCCCTCTGGACTATGAGCTTTCACCAGGTTTCAGAAAGCTAATTGTACAAGACTGTGAAACCCAAAGCAGAACTGTAGCAGCAGAGAAGGAAAATTGGACTAAGTTTTTTTATTTTTTATTTTAATTTAATGAGAATTCATGGTGACAGTATAAACCTTTCACTGTATTTTATATTAATACTCTTGACAATAAATGATACAATTCAATAATAATACAAAATGGCATACTTTCCCCCCCCCCCCCCAAAAAACGGTAAAGGTCTCTGATCCACTATCTCTCTTTTTTTTAGATTCGATTATTACAGTGTGGACACAGGCCCTTCAGCCCAACAAGTCCACACCCAACCCTCTGAAGAGCAACGCACCCAGACTCATTCCCCTACATTTACCCCTTCACCTAACACTACAGGCAATTTAGCATGGCCAATTCACCTAACCGGCACATTTTTGGACTGTGGGAGGAAACCGGAGCACCCAAAGGAAACCCACGCAGACACGGGGAGAATGTGCAAACTCTACACAGACAGTTGCCCGAGGCGGGAATTGAACCCGGGTCTCTGGCGCTATGAGGCATCAGTGTTCCTTTAAGATGCTCCTTAAATCCTATCTCTTTGGCCCTTAATGTTTGACGACTTGGCATTGATTTCCTTTTCATTTTGTGAAGTACTTTGGAATAGTTTACTACATTTGAGAGAGGTCAAGTGAACAGTATTCCTGTCTCTGAGACAGAAGCTCCAGGTTGTGTGACCAAACAGCTTGAGAATCAAGTTGTAAAACTTTCCAATACAACTAAAGGCAGACAGTAAGTGCAGAAGAGATTCCTGGTCAGCCATGTGACAGGAAGAAAATTGGCTCCTTGACCAGTACAATCCATTGTTCAGGCTACACCATGGCAGTAGTGGAGAGATATAGATACTTAGTGCTACAGCAACTCAAACTCCCTGAATGAACTGCACTGCTGCACAAGAGATGCTATAGGAATGCAAATGTTTGTTGTTGCAGAAGTTACTTAACTATGTGGCAATCTAGTATAACCCCAATTCCATCCTATCGGCAGAGCCACAGATGTCACTCTCCGACAGCAGGTGAGTGCAATGTAATCAGGAGGGATTCCTGACTGATATCCTTTTCCGGATTAGAGTTCTTGATTAAAACATAAATCGCATAAATGTGTTTACGCTGATGTTAATTCGGATTTTTTTGAAAAGCAATTTCCAGCTGTCAGCTTCAAGCTGTGTGTGAACCAAATAAATTTAATTCATTCTATAAATCGTAAAGAGGTTGGTTTAAATGTTGGGCTCTTTCTGAACCAGTCATGCAGTACTTGAGGGCACTGCACCGTTCACCATGTACTGAGTGAGGCAGTCCAGTCACATTCAGCCTAAAGTGTGGATTCAGGCTGATTGGGTCTCCATTATTTAAGTTTTAATTCACTGACAAATTACTTGCCTAAGAGTACATCCAAAATTCAACGGGGAAAAGCTCAAAACAAGGCCATCCCACTACAGCGTACTGAGGGACTGAAATACTCTAACCAGTATCCACCAGAGAATTTCAACATGAAGTGAAAATATATACTGCAAATAAAACATGCAGTTGTATATACAGTGAGTCATTTTAAGGAGCTACATGCATCTTTAAAAGGGATTGAACCATGTTGCATTTTATGTAACAATTTCAGCTATTGAGCAGTGTACTTTTATACAATTTATAAATAGAGTGAAATTCTGATATAATGCAGATATCGAGATTGAAGCGAGATTGTGTTATAGCTGGATGATCAAACCCTGCAATGTATTGCATATTTTTCAGGCAAAAATACTTCCTGACTCTCTCAATTTCAGCTCCTTCTTCCTGTTCAGGTATATTTTATTCAATGTGTGCCTTTTTAAAACAAAAATCAGGGAGCTATGAGGGACCGAAGTGAAATTAGAAAATGTCTTTTCAGCAGGAGAAAGCGATTCCTAATTGCTCTGTTGAGCTGAGCTTGCCAGCCTGCTCGTCAGGTGAGTATGAATGGTGTTAGCTTCACAGCCCCCTGTGTCTGCACTGACTGTCTGTCACAACTGCAGCAGGCAGATTTCTGGGAACCCTGCAGAAACGGAACAACATCATTTATACACAAGCGGTTCTCTCGGGATCTGCACATCTTCCATCAAAGCTTAGTAGACAATCGGGAGAAACTATTTAAGCAGCCATTTAAAACTAGGGCTGACTATTCTAACCGCAAAAATGCACAATTACAATATTCATAGGTAATTCAGATAATCATTGAATCCCTACAGTGTGGAAGTAGTCCATTCGACTCATTGAGTGTACACCAAGAGCATCCCGCCCAAACCAATTCCCCTGCCCAATAAGCCTGCATTTCCCATGGTTAATCCACCTAAACTTTATATCCCTGGACACAATGGGCAATTTCGTATTGCTAATCCATCTAACCTGCACATCTTCAAAACCAGAAGAAACATATACAGACACAGGGAAAATGTGCGAACTCCACATAGTCACGAATCCCTGGTGCTGTGAAGTAGCAGTGCTAACCACTGAGCCATTGTGCCATGCCAGACAAGTACATAATAGAGATGAGCTTGCTATTATTAGTACAAGTACCTATGCATGGTATCAATGCAGATTATATCCAATTTCCACTGTGTGTTTTTGTATACCCAGCTGATGGTATTTGTGGACAAGTCAGGTCCCAGAATGAAACCTGGCTTGACAGATCATACATTCATTTTCTTAATTAGTTAATGTGGTGGTTAGTCACTGATACATATTCACATAATATTCTTTAATAATAGGTCATAAAGCACTAAAGCAGAAAATAACAAGCCAAAGATGCAGAAGACAGTTTAGGCAGATGTTAACACAAACAATAAAATAAAGTTTCAACCTGTTTCCTAACACGACCTGGGTTGGAGTCTCAAGTCCAAAGAAATTATATTCCTATGCAAACACTTTCTACTTTACTGACTCCTTCCAGTTTCTTTCCAATGGAAGGCGAAGAAAATTTTATGTTTCATTTCCAAGACTATAGGCCTGAACCTTTCACAGTTCCGAGTGCAGAAACTTACTCAGTTCTAACAACTTTGAGTCTTCCATACAAGCCCGCTAGGTTTGGAAACTTCCCAGACTAGAAATCTCTTCTGCTGAGGTGCCTGGTTCCTCTGAGCTGGGAGCTAGGATATCACATTGCAGCTGTAGAGGACATTGGTGAGGCTACTTATCCTACTAGGAGAAACTAATCCACCATCTGAACTGGGCAGCATGATGACTCAGTGGTGAGCATTGCTGCCTCATAGCACCAGCGACCTGGATTCGATTCCAGCCTCGGATGACTGTCTGGGTGGAGTTTACACACTCTCCCTGTGTCTGTGTGGGTTTCCTCCCACAATCCAAAGATGTGCAGGTTAGGTGAATTGACCATGCTAAATTGCCCCTAGCGTTCAGCAATGTATAGGTTAGGTGTATTAGTCAGGGGAAATGTAGAGTAATTGGGTAGGAGAATGGGTCTGGGTGGGTAATTCTGTGGAGGGTTGGTGTGGACTTGTTAGGCTGAAGGGCATGTCGCCACACTGGAGGAATTCTATGATTCAAAGTAAATCCTTCCAATATGCCAGACAACAACAGACAGAATCGCTCAGAACTACGAGGTAGCTGCACTGCAATAGCCTCCCACATTAAAAGATTCTTGTGCAGGTTATTGTAATGAACATGCATCATCCTAATTTTGAGGGCATATCGCATGTATTACTAGGCATGTTGATCTTACAGTTCCATAGTAGATGCATTTGTTATGTTTTGTCACCATCCTTATTCTCATGACTGTTCCTTCTTCACTGTTTCTTTTCCAACAGTCGAGACTACTTGGTTAACACCTATTTTATCTACATGTACATCTAGAAGCTGACCTAGGAGAGGATATTCCCACTCCACAACAACTGAGCAGCAGGAAAGATCTTGTCTGCAGTTTGATGCTACAACATTAAATGTTGTGCAAAGGCAGTATCAAAAGGCATGGATTTATCCTATGACCTCCTGACTTCAAGAGGTCCAAAAGTACTTTCTTTATAATGAATGAAGCACTTCTGTAATGCTAGAAACCCAGCAGCCACTTTTTAATTCACAAAGAGCAATTTAATAAATCAGCAGTATTTTACAGACATCTTGGTTAAGGAATTAATTTTGACCAGGAGGACTCTAATTTTGTTCTTCAGAATAGTTCAATGAGATTGTTTACATTTAACTGGGAGGCCTGACAATGTTTTAAAGTTTGGCATTGCATCTGAAAGTTAGCAGCATCTCCTTGATACTATAGTAGCTATGTAAGACTGAATTTCACATTAAAATCTCCACAGTAACCACACATAAAGTCATATAGCACAGAAACGGACCCTTTAGTCCAACTCATCGGCATTGACCAGACATCCCAATCTGACCTAGTCTCATTTGTCAGCATTTGGTCTCTGTCCTTCTAAATTCTACATCCATCCAGATATCCTTTAAATGTTGTAATTGTACCCACCATCACCACTTCCTCTGGCAGCTCATTCCATACACGTACCACCCTCTGTGTGAAAAGTTACCCCTCAGGCCCTTTTTAAATCTTTCCCCTCTCACCCTAAATCTATGTCCTCTTGTTTTGAACTCTCCCCCACCCCAAGAAAAAGACCTCGGCCATTCATTCTATCCATGTCCCTCATGATTTTATAAACCTCAATAAGGTCAGCCTTCAGCCCCCAGTGCTGCAGGGAATAAAGCCCCAGCCCATTCAGCCTGTCCCCACAACTCCAACCCAACATCCTTGCAAATATTTTCTTTAACCCTCTCAAATTTAGCAATATCCTTCCTGTAGAAGGGCAACCTGAATTATATGCAGTATTCTAAAAGTAGCCTCACCAATGTCCTGTACAGCTGCAACACAACATTCCACCTTATATACTGAACATTCTGACCAATGAAGGCAAACATGTTCTTCACCACCTGCGTACCCCTGTCTCCACTTTCAATGAACTCTGCACCTGCACCCCTAGGTCTCTTTGTTTGACAACACTTCTCTGGCACCACACCTGTGGATGTCAATGATACAAATAGAACGCCTGCAGTGTTGGAACAGGCCCTTCGGCCTAACAAATCCACACTGAACCTCTGGACAGTATCACACCCAAGCCTGTTCCCCTACCCTATTACTCTACATTTACCCCCAACTAATGCACTAACCTGCACATCCCTGAACACTATGGGCAATTTAGCATGGCCAATTCACCTAACCTGCACATCTTTAGATTGTGAGAGGAAATCAGAGCACCAAGAGGAAACCCACGCAGACATGGGGAGAATGTGCAAATTCCACACAGACAGTTTCCCAAATCAAACCCAGGTCCCTGGTACTGTGAGGCAGCAATGCTAACCACTGAGTCACTGTGCCGCCCCTAAGTATCTTACCAATGGGCCCGGCAATCTTTTCCCTAGCTTTCCACAAAGCTCTGAGATACACCTGCTCAGGTCCCAGGGATTTTATTTACCTTAATGCGTTTTGAGACCTCCAGCACCTCCTCTTCTGTAATATGAAATCTTTTCAAACCTCCCTATTGATTTCTCCAAGTTCCTTAGCTTCTGTGTCCTTCTCCATAATAAATGCTGATGCAAAATATTTGTTTTGCATCTCCTGTGGTTCCACACATTGATCTTAAGGAGCCCTATTCTCTCCCTAATTACCCTTTTTCCTTTAAAATATTTACAGAACCTCTTTGGATTCTTCATAACTCTTATTTGCAGCACATACAGTAGTACACACAAAACCTTTCCATAGCTCACCCCTTCCTATCTCCATAATGTCCAATAGCACTTCAACTCTCTTGCAACCTCACCAGACCATCCTGTTCCTTTGGCTATGGGATTGGTGAACCCACTTACCTCTTTTATTTCCAACATGCAGAGCAGTGTCTTCAATAGTATAAAAAGAAAGGAAGTAACAGAGAGTTTCAGCAAATCTGGCAATGAATACAGAGAGAGAAAAATAATTAACATTTTGAGACTGGTATGACTTCTTTGGAACTGAAGGGGACTGGAAAAGGGAGAGACAGAGTGTGTAGAACAGATGGTGTGTGGATGCCCAGAGTAAAATACAAAGAGAATGCTAATGGTGATAGTGGAGAGGTAGAGATGCAAATTAAGTGTTAACGATAAGTCTGAACAGTCAAAAAATAGGTTGGATCTTGTGAGAGCAATCCTTTGGAAACAAGACTGTTGTTGGGAACTGGGGTCAATGGTGGAGAAGGGCATATAATCAAAATAGAGGACAGTTGTCATGCAATGAGCCTTAATGCTGTAAAGTGACTCAGTGGAAACTGAGGTGCTTTTCTTTCAGTTTGTGTTGTGCTTCGGTGGAACACTGAGGCTGGTCTAGGTTGGAAGTGTTGTCATAGGAGCGAGATCATTGCCTTGACCAGGAAGTCCGGAACCAGGGATCAGAGTCTAAGGTTACAAGATAGGCCATTCACAATCAAGATAAGGAGATACTTTTCACCCCCAGAAAGTGGTTGAGGCCAAAACATTGAATGATCTCAAAAAAGAACAAAATAGAAGTACAGTACATGAATAGGCCCTTTAGCCCTTCATCCTGCATTAACTAAAGTAAAAAAACAAACCTTCTGCCCTTATTCAGTCCATATCCCTCTATTCCCTCCCTATTCATGTAACCATCCAGATGCCTCTTAAATGTCCCCAACATGCCTGCTTCCATTATCTCTTCTGACAGTGCATTCCAGACTCCTACCAGTCTCTGCATGAAAATCTTCCCTCGCACATCTCCCTCAAACTTTCCCCCGCTCAGCTTGAACCTGTACCGCCTTGTAATTGAAACTTCAATCCTGGGAAAAAGCCTCTGACTATCAACCCTATCAATGCCTCTCATAATTTTGTAGACCTCTATTAGGTCTCCTCTAACCCTCAGTCACTCCAGTGAAAATAATCCTAGTCTTTGTTAACCTTTCCTCATAGCCAGTGCCTTCAAAACCAGGCTACAGCCTGGTGAAACTTCTCTGCACTCTGTCCAAAGCTTCCATATCCTTCTGGTAGTATGGCATCCATCAAGAAGGTGTTAGATATAACTCTTAGGACTAAAGAGGTCAAAGGGTGTGGGGAGAAAGTGGCAAGAGGGGACTAAATTGGATGATCAACCATGGTCATATTGAATGGCAGAGTCTGGCCAAATGGCCTACTCCTGCTCCTATTTTCTTTGTTTCTACGAACCTCTTATCAACCCAAGGAAACCTAAACACATAAATAGAAAGCAGGCCATGCCACCAATGCTTCATCCAGACGCTCACTGAAGATGTTACCTAGTATGGTGACAAAACATCTGAAAATGAACCTTCCAGCTCAGCGAACAAACCTGCATCCAGAACCTCAACCTGAGCTACAAATCTTCTCAAGACTCGCTATGAACCTCTTCTCTCAGAAAGTAGTGACTCTGTAGAATTCTTTACCACAGAGGCCAATTGAGGGTGAGTCGGAATGTGCATTCAAATCAGAAATAGATTTTTAATCTGTAAGAGGATCAGCGATTATGGGGATAGTCAAGAAAGTGGAGTTGAGGATTATTAAATCAGCCATGAAAATCATTGAAAGGCTGAGTGGATTCAATGGGCCAAATGGCCTACTTCTACTCCTACGTCTAATGGTCCTGTGGTCGACATGGATGTACACACCTTCAGGTTGTAAACAGCAGAGAACATTTGACTCATAACAGACTGGAGGTGTACATTGTAAATATAGCATGCTTGTATAGTGTGCTGCACTGGGGAAAAATATGGGTGGCACTGTGGCTCAGTGGTTAGCACTCACAGCACCAGAGAACTAGGTTTGATCTCAGCCTTAGCTGACTGAGTGTATGCATATTCTCCCGTTGTCTGCGTGGGTTTCCTCCAGGTGCTCTGGTTTCCTCGCACAGGCCAAAATATATGCAGGTTAGGTGAATTGGCCATGCTAAATTGCCCATAGTGTTAGATGCATTAGTCAGAGGGAAATGAGTCTAGGTGGGTTACTCTTCAGAGGGTCAGTGTGGACTGGTTGGGCTGAAAGGCCTGTTTCCACACTGTAGAGAATCTAATCTAATTATGTAATTCAAACTGAATTTAGTAAATTTGACAATTAAAATGTATTTTTAGGGAGACTCCCAAGAGTACAGAATGAGCCACCAGAGGAGGTGGCGGAGCCTGGTACAATTGTAATATTTAAAAGGCATCTGGATGGGTATATGAATAGGATGGGTTTAGAGGGATATGGGCCAAGTGCTGGCAAATGGGACTAGATTAGGTTATAATATCTGGTCGGCATGGGCGAGTTTACTGAAGGGTCTGTTTCCGTGATGTACATCTTTATGACTCAGTATATAGATGCCTTTAAAAAAATAACACAGCTCCTGCAGGGAGCAGACAGCGGTGTGCAGGGGGAGGGCAGGAGCAGTGTGCTGTTTTCTTAATGCAGTCAGCTCATTCTCATCGTGCACCTGGTTCCCTTCTGTTAGTCACGCTCTGTGAGCTAATGCATGAATGGGCAAGTGAGAGAGCACTGTTTTCCGCCCGTTCCCCATTTGCGATGCAAGAAAGAGTGATCAGTATTTTTCTGCAAACAATTCTGGCGTTCGCCGGCTGGAAGGGAGAGAGAGTGAGTGAAAAACAAGGCAGCAACAGCTGCAGCCTGAATGGTTGCTGGGCAAGTTTCAAATCATTCACTGATAGTAACTGCGTACTTTGCTATGAATGGAGAGTGTGGCTGCCGTGCCTCCCTGTTATTGGCTGACTGCTGGATGTGTGTGTGTCCCATTCAGCCATTTATCTAAATCTATCAGTGATCCCTTATCGCTGTCACGGATACAATGACCCACATTACCCTGCTCTGAACACTGGGACTGAACGCAGCAGCAATGTCACCTCAAGGATAAAAGCCTAGCCTTTTCTGTTTGAAAGGATTTGTTTTCAGTTTAAGGCTTGTTTCGACCACTGCTGTTGTCACATCAAATACATTCACCCCGCGGCCAGTTAATGTCAGCAAAACCCCCATCTCGATATCCCGCTCTGCAGTGTCGCATTTTGTGAATGAATGCGGTTTCGCCGCCCACATCAGACACAAGTCTGCATGAATGTGCAAGGGCACTATTCACAAAGATAAGCACCTGATAAACTCGCAGCCTGTACCAGCCGAGGGAACTGGAATGCACAAACATACAGTGTTGCAATGCGTCCATTGAATACTGAGTTACTTTGCATAACTTAACCCCTCCCTGACTACAAAATATCTGTCTGTGCTTCAAAGATTATACGCATTTTTACAACATAAGCTGAAAGTGCTGGAGAAACTCTGTAGAGAGAAATAGTGACTTCCGGACCCGAAATGTGAATTCCGTTTCTATCTCGCCACAGATTCTGCCAGACCTGCTGAGTTTCTCCAGCACTTTCTGGCTTCTTCTTTGTTTCAGATTTCCAGCATTCACAGTCCTTTGGTTAGTTTTAGACAATTATTTGTGAAATGTGAATGTGACAAGGGAGGGCAACATTTGTCACTCATCCATAATTGCCCTGGGGGAGCTGCCTTCTTAAGCATTGCAGTGTTGTTATAGAACCCTGACAGTATGGTAGCAGGCCATTCAGCCCACTGAGTCCAAACTGACCCTCCCATCCAGTCCCACCCCATTCCCCTAACCCTGTATTTCCCACAGCTCACCTCCAGACACTGTAGACAACTTACCATAGATAATCCACCTTTGAACTGTAGGAGGAAACCCACACAGACAGTTACCCAAGTGTGGAATTGAACCCAGATCCCTGGCATCAGGAGGTAGGGGTGCTAACCACTGGGCCTCCTGTTGCCTCCCACTTTTAGGGAGGAAGTTCAACGATTTTGATCCAGTGACAATGAAGGAATGCTGATATAGTTCCAATGCAATTGTTCATTATATTTTGTTTCATGCACATTTTAAAAATTAACATCCAGAAGTAATAAATTACATTATCTCTTTACTAGAAGATTGTAATGAGTGGCAACAGAAATGAAGATTTGTATTTATAAATATGTCTTCTTCATATAAACCCTAAATCCCTTCATGATCAGGCTGAAGCTACATATTAGTGTCAAAATATATTACGCGAGTATTTCTGTAAACAAAGATTGACTGTTGACACAACACACATTGTGTGGTTCATCCAGCATCAGGGATGCTGGAAATCTGATCATGCAAATTAGAGGAGAAAGTGAGGTCTGCAGATCAGAGCTGAAAATGTGTTGCTGGAAAAGCGCAGCAGGTCAGGCAGCATCCAAGGAACAGGAGATTCGACGTTTCGGGCATAAGCCCTTCTTCCTGAAGAAGGGCTTATGCCCGAAACTTCGAACCTCCTGTTCCTTGGATGCTGCCTGACCTGCTGCGCTTTTCCAGCAACACATTTTCAGCAATGCAAATTAGAGGCAACTTTGCCATCCCATCCTCACCTTCCTAGTTCAGTCTGGTAGCTTGATTCTCACCTCTGAATCAGAACTGTGGATACCTGGCCCATTCCAGGGCCCTGAGCTCAGAAATTTATGCCAGCGAGTGCAGTATAGCAGGGATGCATCAGTGTTGGAGGGACATGTCCTTCATGCATTAATGTGGCCCTTCCCTGCCCTCAGGTGAATGTAAAGCATCCTTTGACAAAGAAAAGCCAGGATGTTCTCCTCAGCTTTTCTGAACCAATATTTACCCCTCAATCAACATCCCTTAAAAACTAAATTTTGAGATTATTATCAGATTATGGGATCTTTCTATGTGCACACTGGCTATCATGTTTCCTATATCTTCACAACTAGTCCTGAAGATAATCGACTATAAAGTGCTTTGGACCAATCCTATAAAAGGAAAGTCGTGACAAGTCTTTATTTTTACAGACAATTAGTTTGGACTGTAACAGTTCACGAAGACAGCTCATCACCACTTCTCAAGGGCAATTAGTACTGGGTAATCAATGCTGACCTAACCCATGACATTCACTATCTGGGAAACAATGAAAATAACTTAATGGATTTATAACTGATGGGCAATTATTCATGATCCATCTCAGAAATGTAATCTACTTGTACCTGTGTGTTTGATTTGGATAGCATTCCTGAAGAAATAGTTAATAAACCAGTTCTCATTTTGCAGATTTCTGAGTAGAATCATACACCCATTCAGCAGAGGGGGTGGCTATTCTACCCATTGTCATTGTGGCTCTTTGAAAGAACTGCCCACTTTGGCCCACTCCTCCTGCTCTCCACTCTGAGCTGAATTCTTTCTTTTACCTGAGAGTGCCTCAAAAATAAGACAACCATCATCTCCATGCAATGCCTGGCAATGGACAAAGGTATGTTATTGGTAGCCCTGATGAGCCTAACATTATGTTAAAGTCATAGGGCTGGTAATGAGCTGGGATGCAGGTTCAAATCCCACCATGGCAGTTGCTGAAATTTGAGTTCAATAAAATGAAAATTATCCGAAATGTAAAGCTAACCCTATGCCAATTCTTGCAAAGACCCAATGCCCTTTAGGGAAGGGAATATGCCATCCTTATCTGGACTGGGTTATATGTCTCTCCAGACACAAAGCAATTTGGTTGACTTTCAAATGTCCTCCGGCTAGCTCAGGATAAATGCTGACCCAGCCAGTGACACATCCCAAGAACAAATTTTGTAAAAATTGAGGTAATTTCCTTAGGGGCTTGCAAGTCCATTGGTCTGCACTGCGTAGCAAGACACTCACCAGCTATTTATAGCACTGTATCTCAGAAACTGGGGAATTATTACCACTGTCCTCTCTAATGTCTAGACCAAACAAGTATGTGGGTGTTGGGAAATTAAAGGAATCCAGCCCACAGAACCATAGCAGTTCTAATAGGTGAATGATACATTGCGTTGTCTTTTCAAATGCATTCAGATTCTGCATTCCGTACCTACTCTAATTCTGCCTATAATTAATGACTCCCACTCAGAATGGCTTTAATTTATTGAAGAAACTGTTAAAAATGCACATAATTTAGTTCATTATATGTTACGTAATGGATTGCTTAAAATAGGTTAGCATGAACCCAATTTGATTCTCACCCTGTCAGGACCTTTTCATCTTTGATGTTCTATCCAATGACAATCTTTTGCATTTGGTGCTTTGCAATTTTTTTCCCCCATAAAATATATACTTTATTTATAACATTTGTAAAAGTACATTACAAACCATTGCCACTTAAAAATGACAGAATGTCACAGCAAAATGTAACTTATCTCCATACATCTTGCTCATTTGTATTCTAAGTGTTAAAACTTGCAATGTACATTCCCCGCATAAGGCACACAACCTGAGGGTAACGCATTTGAAATTATTATTTAATCTGAATTGAGGTTTGCCATTGTTCTAAAGTAGTGAGTTGTCGTTAGCACAGAACTCTGCTCCTGTTCCTTTAAAGCTAAAATTGAAATTTCGACATATTCCAGTTTCTTTGTTTCTGCTAACGTGTAGATTTCACCTTTAACAACCAATGGTGTGACCGACCACTGGTGTGAAAGGGGGCAGTGCAGATTTTCTGTCTGCTGAACATGGAGCAGCTGTTCCAAAGCAAAATTGTTAATGGCATTGTCTCACATGACACGCATGTAGCCAATGGCATTCCCTGTGCAGGCATCCTTGCAGAGTCGTCAATGAGCAGCATTGACAGCAATATCATTGGATTAGAAATTACTGGAAAAGCTTAGCAGGTCTGTCAGCGTCTGTGGAGAGAAATCAGAGTCAATGTTAGTTCTGAGGCAGGGTCACTGGACCTGAAACATTAACTCGGATTTCTCTCCACAGAAGCTGCCAGACCTGCTGAGCTTTTCCAGCAATTTCTGGTTTTGTTTCTAATTTACAGTATGCGCAGTGTTAAATGTGTTTTTCATTGGAGTTTGATTTTGTCATTGATTGTAACTGATTAATGGAGTATTAGTAGGATGCTGTAGAACCACCTCAAAAGAGTTCTTGTGAATAGACAATAGACAATAGACAATAGGTGCAGGAGTAGGCCATTCAGCCCTTCGAGCCTGCACCGCCATTCAATACGATCATGGCTGATCATTCCTAATCAGTATCCGCGTCCTGCCTTATCTCCATAATCCTTGATTCTACTATCTTTGAGAGCTCAATCCAACTCTTTCTTAAATGAATCCAGAGACTGGGCCTCCACTGCCCTCTGGGGCAGAGCATTCCACACAGCCACCACTCTCTGGGTGAAGAAGTTTCTCCTCATCTCTGTCCTAAATGGTCTACCCCGTATTTTTAAGCTGAGTCCTCTGGTTCGGCACTCACCCATCAGCGGAAACATGTTTCCTGCTGCCAGACTGTCCAATCCTTTCATAATCTTAAATGTCTCAATCGGATCCCCTCTCAGTCTTCTAAACTCAAGGGTGAAGTAGTGGTAGTGTCCCTATCTCTGAGCCAGAAGATTCCTGTTCAATCCCACCTGGGCTGAAAATGTGTTGCTGGTTAAAGCACAGCAGGTCAGGCAGCATCCAAGGAACAGGAAATTCGACGTTTCGGGCTGGAGCCCTTCATCAGGGCTCCTGATGAAGGGCTCCGGCCCGAAACGTCGAATTTCCTGTTCCTTGGATGCTGCCTGACCTGCTGTGCTTTAACCAGCGACACATTTTCAGCTCTGATCTCCAGCATCTGCAGACCTCACTTTTTACTCAATCCCACCTGGCCCTGGTGTAAGATATCAGAGTAGATTGATTAATAATATATGGAATCTTATCAAAGGCAGTCACAGTACTTGCTGCATTTCACATCTTAAAACTTTAAATCAGTGAAAGGAAAAAGTTAGTCTTTGACTCTATACAGCACCATTCATGAACCTCAGGACACCCCAAAGTGCTTTCAAGCCAAACAAGTCCTTTTTGAATTATGGCCACTTTTATAAGAGAGGATCCACAGTCACCAATTTGTAAACAGTAGAGCCGTCAAACAGCAAAGTGCTAAATGATTTGTGTTCTTTTCTCTCTGATGCCAACTGTGAGTGTATATGGCCATGGCCCATGGAATAATCACCTGCTCTTCTTCAGAATAATGACCTGGATTCTGTTACACCCATCCGAGAGGGCTTCAGTTTAATGTCAGACATGAAAAGTTCTGCTCAATGTTTTGTCAGTGTTCAGCCCAAATGCATCAGCTTTACTGAGCAAATTCTATTTTCACTGGACAGTTTAAATTCCCAGTAGTAGAATAGGATAAATAGACAAAGTCTTTTCTCTGGGGTAGGGGTGTCCCGAAGTTGAGGGCATAGGTTTAGGGTGAGAGGGGAAAGATATAAAGAGACCTAAGAGGTAACCTTTCACAGGGTAGTATGTGTATGGAATGAGCTGCCAGAGGAAGTGGTGGAGGCTGATACAATTGCAACATTTAAAAGGCATCTGGATGGGCATATGAATAGGAAGGGTTTGGAGGGATATTGGCCAAGTGCTGGCAAATGGGACTAGATTAATTTAGGATATCTGGTTGGCATGGGCAACATACTCCGCCATTTCCGCTACTTACAAGTGGACCCCCACCATCAAGATATATTTCCCTTCCCATTCCTATCTGCTTTCCGTAAAAACAGTTCCCTCCGCGACTACCTCATTATGTCCACACCCCCCCCCCAACAACCCACCCTCCCCTCCCAGCACATTTCCCCTGCCACCGCAGGAATGCCAAAACCTGTGCCCACACCTCCTCCCTCACTTCCATCCAAGGCCCCAAAGGAGCCTTTCACATCAAGGCTCCTTCGAGGGGTGACCTTATAGAGGTTTATAAAATTATGAGGGGCACGGATAGGAGAAATAGACAAAGTCTTTTCCCTGGGATCGGGGAGTCCAGAACTAGAGGGCATAGGTTTAGGGTTAGAGGGGAAAGATATAAAAGAGACCTAAGGGGCAACTTTTTCACACAGAGGGTGGTACGTGTATGGAATGAGCTGCCAGAGGAAGTGGTGAAGGCTGATACAATTGCAACATTTAAAGGCATTTGGATGGGTATATGAATAGGAAGGGTTTGGAGGGATATGTGCCTGGTGCTGGCAGGTGGGACTAGATAGGGCTGGGAAATCTGATTGTCAAGGACGGGTTGGACGGAAGGGTCTGTTTCCATGTTGTACATCTCTATGACTCTATGATTCTAAATGGCATTTATTGTATCCGTTGCTCCCAATGCGGTCTCCTCCACACTGGGGAGACAGAACGCCTATTCGCAGACCGCTTCAGGGAACATCTCCAGGACACCAGCACCAACCAACCCCACTGCCCCGTGGCCAAACATTTCAATTATCTCTCCCATTCTGCTGAGGACATGCAGGTCCTGGACCTCCTCCATCGCCACTCCCTAACCACCCGACGCCTGGAGGAAGAACACCTTATCTTCAGCCTTGGAACCCTCCAACCCCAAGGCATCAGTATGAATTTCACTAGTTTCCTCATTTCCCTCCCCACACTTTACCCCAATTCCAACCTTCCAGCTCAGCACCGTCCTCGTTACCTATCCCCACCTATCTGTACCACCCTCCCTTCTGACCTATCTCCATTACCCCACTTCCATCCACTTATTGCACTCTCAACTACCTTCCCCCAGCCCCACACCCTTCCCAATGATCTCTCCACTTCCAAGACTCTCAGCCTCATTCCTGATAAAGGGCTAGTGTCCAAAATGTTGATTTTCCTGCTCCTCGGATGCTGCCTGACCTGCTGTGCTTTTCCAGCACCACACAGTAGCATAATAGTCAATGGATACTTTTTTTTAAGATTAGATTACTTACAGTGTGGAAACAGGCCCTTCGGCCCAACAAGTCCACACCGACCTGCCGAAGCGCAACCCACCCATACCCCTACATATTACCCCTTACCTAAGGTAGGTAGTTACCTAACACTACGGGCAATTTAGCATGGCCAATTCACCTGACCCGCACATCTTTGAACTGTGGGAGGAAACCGGAGCACCCGGAGGAAACCCACGCAGACACAGGGAGAACTTGCAAATTCCACACAGTCAGTCGCCTGAGTCGGGAATTGAACCCAGGTCTCAGGTGCTGTGAGGCAGCAGTGCTAACCACTGTGCCACCGTGCCGCCCACTTTTAGGCTGGAGAAAGGTTTATCTTGGAGTTCCCCAGGGGTTGATATTGGAACCTTTGCTTTTCCTGTATAAATTAATGATATAAATCTTGGTGCACAGAAAACAATGTCAAAGTTTGCAGATGAAGTGAAACTTGGAAGAATTGTAAATTGTGGGAACAGTATAGATCTTTAAAAAGACATTGACAAGTTGGTGGAATAGTTGGATAAGTGGTAGATGACATACAAAGAAGAGAAGTTTGGAGTGATGCATTTTGATATGAAGAATGTTGAAAGACAATATAGAATAAAGGATACAATTCTAAAGGGGGTGCTGGAGCAGAGTGACCTGGGTGTATGTGTGCACAGATCATTGGAGATGGAAGTGCGGGTGGAGAAAGCAATTAATAAATCACATGCAGTGTTCTCAACTTTATTAATATAGGCATAGGGTGCAAAAGGAGGGAATGTTGAAATTGTATAAGACACTTGTTCGACCTTAGTTGGTATATTGCGCATAATTCTGGTGCTACCTTACAGGAATTATGTGAACATATTGGAGAGAGTGCAGAGGCAGTTACACAAGGATGGTTCCAGGGATGAGGAACATCAGCAATGAGGGTGGTTGAAGAAGTTGCTATTACTCTCCCTGGAAAGAAGAAGGTCAGGAGGAGATTTGATAGAGGTTTTCAAAATCATGAGTGAGCTGCATGGAGTAGATATGGAGAAATTGTTTCTGCTGTAAAAGGAACAAGAGTGAGAGGGCATAGATTTAAAGTCATGATGTGGAGACGCTGGTGTTGGACTGGGGTGGACAAAGTTAAAAATCACACAACACCGGGTTATAGTCCAACAGGTTTAATTGGAAGCACAAGCTTTCGGAGCACTGTTCCTTCATCCGACAACCATCTGATCAAGGAGCAGTGCTCCGAAAGCTAGTGCTTTCAAATAAACCTGTTGGGCTATAACCTGGTGTTGTGTGATTTTTAACTAGATTTAAAGTGAGTTCCAAAGAACCAAATGTGATGTGAGAAAAGTTTTCCATAGTAATTAGGGTATGGAATGTAGTGCCTGGAGGTGTCGTGTAGACAGGTTCTACTGAAACATTCAAGAGGGCATTGGAGGATTATATGGGTAGATATAATGTGCAAGGACATGAGGGAGAAACAGGAGGTTAGCACTAGGTAATGATACTCATTTGTAGAACCAGGGCAGGCATGATTTGTCAAACAGCTGAAAATGTGTTGCTGGTTAAAGCACAGCAGGTCAGGCAGCATCCTAGGAACAGGAAATTCGACGTTTCGGGCATAAGCCCTTCATCAGGAATTGTCAAACAGCCAACTTCTGCACCGTAACACCTCTGTGATTCTGTATTCTGTGAAGTTACAAGTTTAGATAGAAAGCTGTCCATTTTCTGCAACTGTGCTTTGTAGAACATTGTATTAATTTGCGAGGGCACAGCGCTTCATTAACATCACTGTAACAGAGTTTGTGGTCATTATCACATTGTTGTTTGTGATAGCTTGCTGTGTCCAAATGGGATGCTGTTTATTTTTCTACTTTACCAGAGTCACTGCATTTCAGAATAGCACCTTACTGATTAGAAAGCAGTTTGACAAGTCCTGACATTGTAAGTGGTGTTATATCAATGCACGTTATTTCATTCATTCATCTGCAGCCTTTTAGGGAGAGATTTGCAGATTTCCATTACATTCGTGTGGAACAAGTGTTGCCTGAATTTTGTCCTAAATTTGCTAGCACCAATTATAAGACTATACCCTCTTGTTCTGCGTTCCTCCAAGTGGAATTAGCTACTCTCAACCTACCCTATTGGTTCCTATTATGATTTTAAATGCCTTGATCAAATCATCAATTTCGTAAATATGAGAGAAAACAGATTATAATACCTGTTGTCATAATTTAATCTTTTAAATCCAGTTCTGTGCTTTGTGGATCGTAAGACAGAGGAGATGGTTTATACTTTCTGTGCTGTCTTCCCAAATGCCCACGTCTCTCACAAAGGATGTGCATTTTGTGAATGGTGTAGCCCCTGTGTGCTTTTAGCACTCCTATTTTGTTTTAATTCTCTCATGGGATGTTCATTTCCTTAACTGGGCCAGCGTTAGTTGTCCATCCCGAGTTGCCATTGAGAAAGTGGTGGTGAACTAATTTCTCTAATTGCTGCAGTATATTTGGTGTAGGTAGACAAGTGGAGCTATTAAGGAATTCCAAGATTCTGACCCAGAGACACTGAAGGAGCGGCAGTGTATTTCCATGATGCGGAGGAGCCAGTGTTGGACTGGGGTGGACAAAGTTAAAAATCATCGAGTAAAAAATGAGGTCTGCAGATGCTGGAGATCACAGCTGCAAATGTGTTGCTGGTCAAAGCACAGCAGGCCAGGCAGCATCTCAGGAATAGAGAATTCAAGTTAAAAATCACACAACATCAGGTTATAGTCCAACAGGTTTATTTGGAAGTACTAGCTTTTGGAGCACAGCTCCTTCATCAGGTGCTACCTAGTGCTTCCAAATAAACCTATTGGATTATAACCTGGTGTTGTGTGATTTTTAACTAAATATATGTCCAAGTCAGCACGATGGGTAGCTTGAAGGGATCTTGCTGGAGGTGGTGTTCCCATGTATTAGTTGTCCTTGTCCTTCCAGATGGAAGTGTTTGTGGGTTTGGAAGGTGCTGTTTGAGGACCTTTGGTGAATTTCTTCAGTGCGTCTTGTAGATAGCACACACTGCTGCGATTGAGTGTCAGTGGTGGAGGGAGTGGATGCTCATGGATGTAGTGCCAAACCAGTGGACTGCTTTGTCCTGGATGGTGTCAAGCTTCTTGAGTGTTGTTGGGACTGCACCCACCCAGGCAAGTGGACAGTATTCAATCACACTCCTGACTTGTGCGGTGTAGAGGGTGGATAGGTTCTGGGGAGTCAGGAGGTGATCTACTCACTGCAGTATTCCCAGCCTTTGACCTGCTCTTGAGCCACTGTGTTTATATGTGTGCCCAGTTGAGTTTCTGGTCAATGCTAACTCTGAAGATGTTGACAATGGAGAGTCACTGACAGTAATGCCATTGAATGTCAAGGAGCAAAGGTTATGTTCTCTCTTGTTGGAGATAGTCATTACCTACCACTTGTGTGGCCAAATGTTACTTGCCGTCAGTGATTTCACCATCATCTTGCCTATGCTTCCAAACAACATACACAGGTTAAAGGCATGTGTCCTTACAATGGCATTGGAAAAGATATAGAAATTTCAATTCACATTTAATTCAAGTGAAGTATATTTGCCTCCGTCCCTGAGCTGGAATAGTTCTATTTGACGATTCAGGTAGTAATACAGTCTCAAGTGTTACATCTCCATCTGTTGGTCAAGCACAGAATTGCACATTGATACTCAGTGCATGTAACAGCAACTTACATTTATGTAGTCCCGGTTACATCCCAAGTTGCTTTACAGGTATGCTATCAGACAAAAGCTGACACAAAGAAGAACACATTAAGACAGGTGACCAAATATTTGACCAAAAAGATAGGATTTGAGAAGGTGTTGTAAATGAGGAGGTGAGTTAAGAATTTTGGTGGGGAATTCCAGAGCTTCAAACCCATAAAGCTGACAATGCAACCACCAATGGGAAATGAAGGAAATGGAAGAGGTGTTAGACTTTGCTGTGATCAGTCAGCAATGGTAACGTTGGCATAGTTACCATCTGACCTCACATGACCACTGCATCGAGCTGAACTATGCTATCTAAATGAGCCAATATTCATCTCCAAATATCCATTGTACAAGTTCAGTATGAACTAAGTTCCAGTGCCCCTTAGAACAATGAAACTATATAAAGTTCTAATCTTTGCTGAGGTGATCTAAGAGTACATTTTACAAATCAGCTCTCCTGAAGCATTGTGTTGCATTGCAACAGGACTACGATTCGATATCAGAACCTGACAAGTAGCTCCAATTCAGTAACTTGCTCTGAATCTAAACTACCCGATTCCCATTTCCACTACACTCCTTGGAATCTTTATGGGGTGAACTCTTCGGCCTTGTGGAGTCAATTGAGGGGGTGGTGGTACAGTGATGAAATTGGGAGCTTGTGGTGCAGTGGCAGTGTTCCTATCTCTAGACCAGGAGGCCTGGGTTCAAGTCTCACCTGCTCCAGAAGTTTGCAGTATGATCTCTGAACAGGTTGGTTAGAAAATATCTATAGTAGTGATGTTGGGGTGATACAGTGTACTGTCCCTATCCCTGGCCTGGGTTCAAGTCCAACCTGCTCCAGGGGTGTGTAATAAAAATCAATATAGTGATGATGTTGGTGAATTAGTAATTCAGTGACTCATGTTAATGTTTTAGGACCATTGAATCAAATCCCACCATGGCAGATTGTGAAATCAGATTTCAATAAAATCTAGAATTTAAAGCATACCCCAATGATCATTATGAAACCATTGTCCATTGTTTTAATAAAAACACTGATGCCCTTTTGGAAGTAAATGTGCCATCCTCACCTGGTCTGGTTTATACGTGATTCCAGATGCCAGATCCGCAGCAATGCATGAGGGGCGTTGGTAGGGTAAATAGACAAGACCTTTTCCCTGGGGTGGGGGAGTCCAGAACTAGAGGACACGGGTTTAGGGTGGGAGGGAAAAAATTTAAAAGGGAATTAATGGGCAACTTTTTCATGCAGAGGGTGGTACGTGCATGGAATGAGCTACCAGAGGAAGTGGTGGAGGCTGGTACAATTGCAACATTTTAAAAGCATCTGGATGGGTATATGATTAGGAAGGATTTTGAGCAATATGGGCTAAGTGCTGGCAAGTGGGACTAGATTAGATTGGGATATCTGGTTGACCTGGACGAGTTGGATTGAAGGGTCTGTATATCTCTATGACTCAATGTCTTTTTAACCGCCCTCTAGGCACGTACAGAGGGTGACAAATGCTGGCTTGGCCCACAACACCCACATCCTATGAGCAACCTTTTAAAAGTTTGGGAACTGTGTTGGGGCTGTGTTGCAGAAACTGGAAAATCTTTGAATTTACCCTGAAACTCCTCACAGGGATACCACAGTAAGAAAGAACTGCATGTGTAACACTTTTTGTGACCATTCACCATCTCGAAGCATGTTCGAGCCTTAATGCTGAAACTCAATCACTGCTGGAAGCAGAGCAGCCAATTAGGGACACAGCAAGCTCATAGAAACAGCAAAGTGGGAATGACCAGATAGCATATTTGTGTGATATTCACTGAACTTAAAAAGGAACGATTAACTCAAAGATTTGTGTCTTGCATTCATTAGGACTATAATACTCACAAATCAACTTGGAAAGGAAACACCAAGCTTACAATTCAAAAGTGCAGATTAATTTGCTGGTAGACGGCATGGTGATGTGGTTTTAACCGAGTTAGTTAACTGGTCCAATTGAAACCAGGCAAATCGGTTCTCAACATAGGGACACAAGAAGGTCATTTAGCCGCTTGAGTCTATTCCAACATTTGATGAGATCATGACTTATTTGTAGCCTAACTCCACATACCTGCCTTTGACCCATACTCCTTAACACCCTTGCTCAACAAAAATTTAATCTATCTCAAATTACAAACTAACAACAGATCCTCCATCTACTGCCATTTGTGGAAGGGAGTTCCAAACGTCTATCATCTCTATGATGGGGTGGCATCATGGCTCAGTGGTTAGCACTGCTGCTTCACAATACTAGGGTCCCAAGTTCAATTCCAGCCTCAGGCGACTGTCTGTGTGGAGTTTGCACATTCTCCCTGTGTCTGTGTGGGTTTCCTCCCACAATCCAAGGATGTGTAGGTCAGGGTGAATTGGTGATGTACAATTGCCCATAGTGTTAGGTGCAGAGGGAAATGGGTTTGAGTGGGTTACTCTTCAGAGGGTTGGTGCCGACCTGTTGGGCCTGTTTCCACACTGTTGGGAATCTAATCAGCCTTTGTGTGTAGAAGTATTTCCTAATGTCCCTCCTGAATGGTCTAGTCCTAATTCTCAGACTATGCCCCTAGTTCTAGAATCCCCAACCACTGGAAACAGATTCTCTTTATATACGTTGATTTTTCCAGTTAATATCTTGAAGACTTCCATTGGATCAATGCTTAACCTTCTAAATTCCAGAGAAAACTGGCCCATTTTGTATAATTTCTTCCTGAAGTCCACATATCATTCTCGTAAACCTTTGTTGTTCACCCTCCATGGCCAATCTACCCTTCCTAACATAGCGTCACTTGATTCAAAAAGTTAACCTGTTTGCTCTCCACAGATGCTCGGTAAAAAATGAAGGGCTTCCCGATGAAGGGCTTATGCCCGAAACGTCGAATTTCCTATTCCTTGGATGCTGCCTAACCTGCTGTGCTTTAACCAGCAACACATTTTCAGCTCTCCACAGATGCTGCCAGACTTGCTGAGTTTCTGGTATACTTTCTGTTTCTGTCTGATTGTTCAGGGCATTGCCATGGGGATGCAGCAGGAACTGGTTATTTCGAAAGCCCTTTCCTCAGTGAAAGAGGTACAATGTGGAGATAAGAATCCGACAACTCACCTGGAAGAACTCCCCTGTTCTTCTTAGGATCTGTTGCATTCAGATGAACAGACTGACAGGGCCTCAGCTTAGTATCTCATCTGAAATCCAGCACAAGAGAATCCAGCACTCGTATGGTACTGGCCTGGAATATCGGCTAAAAACAAAATTGAAAACCAATCCTTCTTGAACAGATTAATGATTTATGTGTATGTAATGCATATATTATAGCCCATTTCTTTATAAACAGATGTATTAACCATAATAGAGTGATAGTAGAGAGCACTTCTACACTCAAAAGGTGGCAGAGTTCCAAACCTCTTCCACAAATCCCGGACAAGCCCTTGGTTTTTGGGCGGCACGGTGACACAGTGGTTAGCACTGCTGCCTCACAGCACCAGAGACCCGGGTTCAATTCCCGCCTCAGGCGATTCTCTATGTGGAGTTTGCCCTGTGTCTGTGTGGGTTTCCTCCGGGTGCTCCGGTTTCCTCCCACAGTCCAAAAATGTGCAGGTTAGGTGAATTGGCCAAGGTAAATTGCCCGTAGTGTTAGGTGAAGGGGTAAATGTAGGGGAATGGGTCTGGGTGGGTTGGAGTGGACTTGTTGGGCCGAAGGGCCTGTTTCCACATTGTAAGTAATCTAATCTAATCTAAGAAAAATGGCAGCTGATACGAGATTAGTTGTTAATTTAAAAATCTGAGCAGATACCTTTTTGTTTAACAAAGAAATTGAGGGCTATGAGCCAATGGCGGTATATGGAGCTAGGTCACAGATCAGTCATGACCTCACTGTATGCTTAAGGAGCTAAATGGCCTAATTCTGTTCCTGTGTTCCCATGTTCTTATGTGACTGTACAGTTTAATTACAGATTATGTACACAAAGATTATAAAACAGATCCTTATAGATTTATGACTGAGCTATAGAAGGAGTTTATGATTTAATTATTGAGACAACACATTGATTGTGAGTTGAATAAAGTTTTATTATTTACTACATTATCACTGCAAAGATTGTAAATTAATTCCTAACTTAATTGATGGACAACACAGTTAGAACTTGTAACTGGGTCTTAACAAATGGCTTAGAATCAGCGAATTATCTGGACTGGACAGAGGTCATTCTCAGTGTTGGTTCTTTAAAACAGCTCTCCATTAGCCTGACTCCTTTGTAACTGCTCCACAGACTGGTGTGGTGAACATTGTAGTGCCGGGTAACGAGGTGACCCAGGAGGACCTCATAGAATATGAGTTCCTTGACTGGGGCTGTTAATCTGGTCCAATCAGGGAGCCCTAGCTGACAGATATAAACTGGAATGTCTGAGGTTCTGGGTTGAGGGAATGGTGCTGGAAAAGCACAGCTGGTCAGGCAACATTCGAGGAGCAGGAGAGTCGAATTTTTCCTGCTCCTCGGATGCTGCCTGACCGGTTGTGCTTTTCCAGCACCACACTCTTGACTCTGATCTCCAGCATCTGCAGTCCTTATTTCCTCCCAGCATCTGTTCACTCTGAGAGCTGGTACTGAGGAAGCCGGATCAGTGTCAGATACTGTGCATATATAAATAAAGGGTGACTTGATGGTGGGATACTGAAGTTATTTCAATCATGTTTACTGGATTAGTGAAGTTACTTTGGGGTCATGGGTTCAAATCCTGCCACAACAGCCACTAGAACTTAAACTCAATTAATAAATCTGGAATTGAAACTATTATCAATTGTCATAAAAACCCATCTAGTTCACCAATATTCTTGAGGGAAGACAATGTGACTTCTGTACTGAGCTGACATGTGCCTCCAAATTCACAGTAACGTTGTTAACCCTGAACTGTCCTCTGAAATGTCCAGGCCATACAAGGGCTGTGAGGGATAGACAATGCAGATTGGCTCTGCCAGCAACACCCTCATGAACTAATAAAAGAAATTCTGCAAATTCGTTCCTTTTGAAGTATTCATCCAACTCTTTTTTGGAAGTTGGTGCAAAATATGCTTTTACTATAGGCAGTGAGCTCCAGATTAAATAAGTGCAGCATAAAAATATTTCTCTTGCTGTCTTATCATTTTGTTTTTACTAGTTACCTTTGAAGTGTGCCCAATACCTATGGACTGTCCTACAAGAGGAAACTGTTTCTCCTCCTTTTCTCAATCAAAACTCTTTGCTATTTTCAACAGTTCTATTAAATCCTCTCTTAAACATCTATAGCTTAATTGCAAATAATTATTTTATTACAGAAAATTATTTAATTATGGCTAAGATTACAATGAGTTCTTTCATTTAATGGCTGTTTAATCGTTTGAATATATTAAAACTCATTTTTGATGCGTTAATCAGTGAAGATTGGGTGAACTAGGGCAGATGAGACTGAGGGGGTGACCTGATAAGATTATGAAAGTTCTTGCTAGGCAAGCAGATAGAAGATGTTCCCACTTGTGGGTGAGACCACAACCTGAGGCAACAAACATAAAACACTGACTAATAAATTCAACAGCAAGTTCCTGAGAAATGTCTATTATCAGAGAGTGGTGAGAAAATAGAACTTGTGACCACAAGTTGAGACACACAGCCTCGATTGATTTAAAGGGAAGCTGGATAAGCGTGTGGAGTGTGGGAAGTGGGGAAGTGTTACACTGAAGCAGTAGGAAGTTTTGCAACACAAAAGAACCCCACAGCAGATGCAATGAAAACGGAAAGATTTTTATGTTCAGCAAATCCTTTCATAATCGTTGCGACGTCTGTTGAGCCTCAATCTTTTCTCTCCTGGAAGAAACCGGCAGATGTTTCTTACACCATTTTTGAAATGGAGCTGACCTCATCAATGATGGTAACAGGGACATTAAGGCTAGTGACCCCACTTTAAAGTCTGGTAATGCCCTGTTAAGGCTGGAAGATTTAAGTGGATGTTAACTGTGATAACCCGATGGACACAGCATTTCAAAAGAGGCACATTGAGCTCCACCATTACTTTCTCTGAACTACGTCATGCTCAGCCCCAGTGTGAAACAGATAAAGATTCAACAAGGGGCAGGTCTATGTGTTAATCATTGTAAATGGGAGGTTGACTAAGGCCATCTGTTCCAACCCTTGACCCACAATGTAAACAGGAAATTAGAGGGAAAGCAGTGAAGCTTATCCAGAGGGGAGTCATATTTTAACCAGTACACTTTCAATTAAAGAGCAGGCCAGTGACCCTTCCATTTCTTAAAAGCATGTAAGGCAGACTGCTCTTTGTACGAGTTTGATTTATGATCCCTCTGGATAAGCTTAAGCGAGAGCCACATTCCAACTCCTCATCCCTGATGTACAACACAGACACACAAGGCTGGTCAGCTAAAGGGGAAGTCATAAAGGCAGCAGTCACACTGATGAAGGTTGTTACTGTAAGGGAAGTGAGGAAACTACGATGGCAGGCAGGAGGATTCAGTTCCTCTTGAAGACAATGCACCAACAGCAGTATACATCAGCAACTAATCCCTGGGAAAATGAATCTTGTGAAGGAATCCCCAGATTTATTTCTCATTAATTTATTCTTTCACAGGATGTGGGCATTATTGGCAAGGCCACTGTTTGAATCCCATCCCCAATTGTCTTTGAGAAGGTGGGGTGGGCTGCTTTTATGGACCTGAACTGTTGCAGTATGTCTGAAATAGGGACAATGCTAATAGGCAGGGAATTCCTAACCCAGTGACAGTGAAGGAATGGCAACATATTTCCAACACACTTTGTTGCAACTGCTTGGAGGGGAACTTGCAATTGGTCATGTCCCGATGTGTCTGATGCTCTTGTCCCCTTCAGTGTTAAGGCTCACACAGTTGGGAGGTCTTATCAAAGGATGGTCAATGATTTGCTGCAGTAACGGTAGACGGTACACACTGCGTTCGTGATGAAGGGGATGAATGGTTAGATTACAAAGCCTAAAGTTTAGTCGACTGCTATATTCCGGATAGTGTCAAGCCTCTGGAGTGTTATTGGAGCTGCACTCATCCAGACGAGTGTTGGTGGAAAAACTCAGCAGGTCTAGCAGCATCTGTGGAGAGAAATCAGAGTTAACGTTTCAGGCCCAGTGACCCTTCTTCAGAGCTGATGGTAGTAAGGAAAAGGTTGGTATATGTGCCAGAGAAGGTGTGGGGGGGGGGGGGGGAGGGAGAAACAGTAAATGATAGGTGGAGATGGGGCCCAGAGAGAGAGAGAGAGAAAAACAGTTGGGCAGACAAAATACTGGGTAAAGGTCAGCCTGGGAGAATCTGGGTGCTGCTAGTGGGGTCTCCTAGTGGCTGACAATGAGTGGTATGTGCTAGCAACACATGTCAAGATAAGGCCTGGTGGGTGGGGTTTGGGGTAAAATTATTGAACTCGATATTATGTCCAGAGGTCAGGAGGGTCCTGTTGGGACAGCTCTTCTGTCCCCGTGTTCGTTTGGAGGAGAGAGACACCGGGTCTGATTAAAAGTATAAACAGGTTTAATGAGAGAGAATCGTACACAGTACAGTGAGGTGTCTAGCTCACTGGAGAAGGCGCGTTCTGACTATATTTTTAATTTGTCTATCCTTTTGTTCTCTCACATTCCAGAGTTACATTCTTATTTGGTAAAATGCAGAATTTTGGTATGTCATTGGTTCTCACCTGATAACATTCTATTACCTCAGTTTGAGCTACGTGCATTTAGACACGGCTCCAATGTCCTGTTATCTCTCACCCTCCCTGGGGCCTCTTCAGGCTATGCTATCAGCTTTTCAGTCTGTTCTTAGTGTAACATAATGCTTACTGTTGTCTAGTGAAGCTAACAAGTTCCAGACTTGCTAATACTACCTTACGTGAGCACTACCTAACAATAAAGTTTCTTACACTACCTAACCTTAGTAATGGATCCCACCAGTCCCCAGTGGAAAATGAGATGCTGTTCTTCCAGCTTGCGCTGAGCTTCACTGGAGCACTGCAACAAGTCTGAGAGAGAGAGAGAGAGAGAGAGAGATGTTGGCCAAGGAACATGGTGATCTGTTGGAGTGGCAGGCAACCAGAAGCTTAGGGGTTTTTTTGTGAACAGAACGCAGGTGCTCCACAGAACAATCACCCAGTCTATGCTTCATCTCCCCAATGTAGGGGACGCTGCCTTTTGAGCATTGAATACAGTCGACTCGACCGAGTGGGGTGCAGATAAACCGTTGCTTTACCTGGAAGGCGTGCCTGAGGCCTTAGATAGTGAGGAGGGAGGAAGCAAACGGGCAAGTGATACACTTTCTGCGATTTCAGGGGAAGGTGCTGTGGGGCTGGGGCTGGGGGGTATTGGGGGATGGTGTTGGGAGTGAAAGAGGAGTTGTCGCTGAGGGAATAGTTCCCATGGAAGGCCGACAGGGGAGGAGAGGAAGATATGTGTCTGGTATGGCAGCTTTCTGGAGGTGATGGAAATGGCAGCTAATGATCTTTTGGCAGTGGATGCTGGTGGGGTGGTAGATGAGGATGAGGGGGACCCTATCACTGTTAAGAAAGGGGGTGAGGGCTGAGGTGCGGGTGATGGGTCAGAGCCAGCTGAGGGCCCTGTCAACCACAGCTGGGAGGAATCCTCGGTTGAGGAAATAAGTGGACAATTCGGAGGCCCCCTTGTCGAAGCTGGCATCATCAGAACAGAGGAGAAAGTGAGGACTGCAGATACGGGACAGTCAGAGTCGAAATGTCTGGCATTGGAAAAGAACAGCAGCTCAGGCAGCATCCGAGGAGCAGAAGAGTCAACATTTCCGGCATAAGCCCTTCACCAGGAATGTGATGCCATAACATTGACTCTCCTGCTCCTCGGATGCTGGCTGACCTGCTGTGCTTTTCCAGTGCCACACTTTTCAACTCATCACCGGAAGAGATACGATGGAGATGTATGAACTGGGAAACTGGTGACGCCGGGTGTGAGGATGTATAGTTCAAGTAACTATAGAAGTTGGTGGGTTTGTAGAAAATATTGGTGACCAGCTTATCCCCAGAAATGGGAAAGGTGAGAGCAGGGTCGAAATTGGAAGTGGAATTGATAAACTGTTCCAATGGTGAATGAAAGAGGGAAACGGCATTGATGATGTCATCGATACAAGAAAGAGTTATGGATGGAAGCCAGAGTAGGATTGGAACAAGGAATATTCCGCATCCCTCACAAAAAGACGGCAAAACTATGGGTATCCATGGCCACCCTTTGACCTGAAGAAAGTGAGAGGAATTATACTTGTTCAAAGTGAGGATGAGCTCATTCAGGTGGTAGAGGGGAGTGGATTCAGTTCAGTTATGATGGGTTACTCATAAAAGGCAAGGTTACTGTTCCTGTACAGGACCGGAGGAGTGTTGCAGGACTTGAAATGGTGTATTTTGAGAAACAAGATATTTCGAAGAAGCACCCACGAGAGAATGTTTACTACCATGGCACTACGTTACAGAGGAGTTCTACTCTTTGGCCAATGATTACCCTTTCATTATTGCTGAAAAAGAACACATTTTGTTGTGGCTTTTCATCTTACACTCATTAGGTCAATATGCAAGAAAATTACACCTTCCTCTGCTACATTGATGACTGCATTGGCGCCACCTCGTGTTCCTGCGAGGAGGTTGAGCAATTCATCAACTTCACCAACACATTCCACCCTGATCTTAAATTTACCTGGACCATCTCTGACACCTCACTCCCCTTCCTGGACCTTTCCATTTCCTTTTATGACGACTGACTTGACACCGACATTTTTTTCAAACCCATCAATTCCCACAGCTACCTGGATTACACCTCTTCCCACCCTACCTCTTGCAAAAATGCCATCAATTCCTCTGCCTCCACCGTATCTGCTCCCGGGAGGACTAGTTCCACCACAGAACACAGCAGATGGCCTCCTTCTTTAGACACTGCAATTTCCCTTCCCACGTGGTCAAAGATGCCCTCCAATGCATCTCGTCCACATCCCACACCTCCGCCCTCAGACCCCACCCCTCCAACCGTAACAAGGACAGAATGCCCCGGTGCTCACCTTCCACCCTACCAATCTTCGCATAAACCAAATCATCTGCCGACATTTCCGCCATCTCCAAACGCACCCCAGCACCAGGGATATATTTCCCTCCCCACCCCTTTCCGCCTTCCGCAAAGACCATTCCCTCCGTGACTACCTGGTCAGGTCCACGACCCCCTACAACCCACCCTCCCATCCTGGCACTTTCCCCTGCGACCGCAGGAACTGTAAAACCTGTGCCCACACCTCCTGCTTCACCTCTATCCAAGGCCCTAAAGGAGCCTTCCACACCCATCAACGTTTTACCTGCACATCCACCAATATCATTTATTGTATCTGTTGCTCCTGAGGCAGTCTCCTCTGCATTGGGGAGACTGGACGCCTCCTAGTAGAGCACTTTAGGGAACATCTCTGGGACACCCGCACCAATCAACCACACCGCCCCGTGGCCCAACATTTCAACTCCCCCTCCCACTCTGCCGAGGACATCGGAGGTCCTGGGCTTCCTTCACCGCCGCTCCCTCACCACCAGATGCCTGGAGGAAGAATGCCTCATCTTTCGCCTCAGAACACTTCAACCCCAGGGCATCAATGTGGACTTCAACAGTTTCCTCATTTCCCCTTCCCCCACTTCACCCAAGTTCTAAACGTCCAGCTCAGCACTGTCCCCATGACTTGTCCTACCTGCCTATCTTCTTTTCCACTTATCCACTCCACCCTCCTCCTGGACCTATCACCTTCATCCCCTCCCCCACTCACCTATTGTACTCTATGCTACTTTCTCCCCACCTCCATCCTCCTCTCATTTATCTCTCCACCCTTCAGGCTCTCTGCCTGTATTCCTGATGAAGGGCTTTTGCCCGAAACATCGATTTTACTGCTCCTCAGATGTACCTGAACTGCTGTGCTTTTCCAGCACCATTCTAATCTAGGCTGAGTCCACACCATTGGGGGACCCTGGTGTTAAGCAAACAGCTATTTGTCTCTTAATAAACATCACAAAAAGAATAATCAGATCATTATTACATTCCTATTTGTGTGAGGTTCCTATGTGCAAAGTTGGTTGCCATATTTCCTACTTTGCAACAATAACTACTTCACAAAGGAATTCATTGGTTGTCAAGTGCCTTGAGACACCTGGTGGCAATTAAAGGTATTGCACAAGTGCAGGTCTTTATTGATTCTGGGGCCTCCAATTCTGGCCTTTCTGTGCAGTCAATTCTCAACAGTTTCATACTTGGTAGCTGTGCTGAGGCTTAAACTAAGGAATTCCCTCCTTAAACCTCTGTGCTTCTCTCCCCTCCTTTAAGGCAGCCTTGACCAAGCTTTAAGTCATAGAGTCATGAAGTCATATAACATCGAAACAGACCTTTTGGTCCAACGCATCTGCATCAATCGGACATCCCAGTCTGATCTAGTCCTATTTTCCAGCATTTCGAGTCATAGAGTCATAGAGATGGATCGCACGGAAACAGACTCTTCAGTCCAACCTGTCCATGCCAACCCAATATCCCAACCCAATCAATCCCACCTGCCAGCAACCAGCCTATATCCCTTCAAACACTTCCTATTGCATATACCCATCCAAATGCCTCTTAAATCGTGCAATTGTACCAGCCTCCACCACTTCCTCTGGCAACTCATTCCATACACGTACCACCCTCTGTGTGAAAAAAGTTTTCCCTTAGGTCTCTTCTATATCTTTCCCCTCTAACTCTAAACCTATGCCATCTAGTTCTGGACTCCCCCACACCAAGGAAAAGACTTTGCTTATTTACCCTATCCATGCCACTCATAATTGTGTAAACCTCTATAAGGTCACCCCTCAGCTTCCGATGCTCCAGGGAAAACAGCCCCAGCCTGTTCAGCCTCTCCCTATAGCTCAGATCCTCCAACCCTGGCAACATCCTTGTAAATCTTTTCTGAACCCTATCAAGTTTCACTACACCTTTCTGATAGGAAGGAGATCAGAATTGCACGCAATATTCCAACAGTGGCCTAACCAATGACCTGTACAGCCACAACATGACCTCCCAACTCCTGGACTCAGTACTCTGACCAATAAAGGAAAGCATATCAAACGCCTTCTTCACTATCCTAGCTACCTGCAACTCCACTTTCAAGGAGCTATGAATCTGCACTCCAAGGTCTCTTTGTTCAGCAACACTCCCTTGGACCTTACCACGAAGTGTATAAGTCCTGCTAAGATTTGTTTTCCCTAAATGCAGCACCTCGCATTTATCTGAATCAAACTCCATCTGCCACTTCTCAGCCCATTGGCCCATTTGGTCAAGATCCTGTTATAATCTTCGCTATCCACTACACCTCCAATTTTGGTGTCATCTGCAAAGTTGCTAACTGTACCTCTTATGCTCACATCCAAATCATTTATGTAAATAACAAAAAATAAAGGACCCAGCACTGATCCTTGTGGCACTCCACTGTTAATAGGCCTCCAGTCTGAAAAACAACTCTCTACACCACCCTCTGTCTTCTACCTTTGAGCCAGTTCTGTAACCAAATGGCTAGTTCTCCCTGTATTCCGTGAGATCTAACCTTACTAATCAGTCTCCCATGAGGAACCTTGTTGAACGCCTTAATGAAGACCATATAGATCACATCTACTGCTCTGCCCTCATCAATCCTCTTTGTTACTTCCTCAAAAAACTCAATCAAGTTTGTGAGACATGATTTCCCATGCACAAAGCCATGTTGACTATCCCTAATCAGTCCTTGCCTTTCCAAATACATGTACATCCTGACCCTCAGGATTCTCTCCAACAACTTGCCCACCACCAAGGTCAGGCTCACTGGTCTATAGTTCCCTGGGTTGTCCTTCTTGAACAGTGGCACCACGTTAGCCAACCTCCAGTCTTCCGGCACCTCACCTGTGACTATCGATGATACAAGTATCTCAGCAAGAGGCCCAGCAATCACTTCTCTAGCTTCCCACAGAGTTCTAGGGTATATCTGATCAGGTCCTGGGGATTTATCTACTTTACCTATTTCAAGACATCCAGCACTTCCTCCTCTGTAATCTGGATATTTTGCAAGATGTCACCATCTATTTCCCTACAGTCTATATCTTCCATGTCCTTTTCCACAGTAAATACTGATGTAAAATACTCATTTAGCCTCCCCCCCATTTTCTGCGGCTCCACACAAAGGCTGCCTTGCTGATCTTTGAGGGACCCTATTGTCTCCCTGGTTACCCTCTTGTCCTTAATGTATTTGTAACAACTCCACATCCCTGTAAAACCTTCTTATTCACATACCCATCCAGATGCCTTTTAACTGCTGTAATTGTACTAGCCTCCACTATTTCTTCTGGCAGCTCATCCCGTGCACACACCACACTCGCTGTGAAAAGTTACTCCTCAGGCCTTTTTTAAATCTTTCCCCTCGCATAGAGTCATAGAGTCACAGAGATGTACAGCATGGAAACATACCCTTCGGTCCAACCCATCCATGCCGACCAGATATCCCAACCAAGTCTAGTCCCACCTGCCAGCATCCAGCCCATATACCCATCCAAATGCCTCTTAAATGTTGCAATTATATCAGCCTCCACCACATCCTCTGGCAGCTCATTCCATACATGTACCACCCTCTGTGTGAAAACGTTGCCCCTTAGGTCTCTTTTATATCTTTCCCCTCTCACCCTAAACCTACGCCCTCTAGTACTGGACTTCCTGACCCCAGGGAAAAGATTTGGTCTATTTATCCTATCCATGCCCCTCATAATTTTGTAAACCTCTATAAGATCACCCCACAGCCTCTGACGCTCCAGGGAAAACAGTCCCAGCCTGTTCAGCCTCTCCCTGTAGCTCAGATCCTCCAACCCTGGCAACATCCTTGTAAATCTTTTCTGAATCCTATCAAGTTTCACAACATCTTTCCGATAGGAAGGAGGTCAGAATTGCACGCAATATTCCAACAGTAACCTAACCAATGTCCTGTACAGCCGCACCATGACCTCCCAATTCCTGGATCCAATACTCTGACCAATAAAGGAAAGCATATCAACCGCCTTCTTCACTATCCTATCTACCTGTGACTCCACTTTCAAGGAGCTATGAACCTGCACTCCAACGTGTCTTTGTTCAGCAACACTCCCTAGAACCTTACCATGAAGTGTATAAGTCCCGCTAAGATTTGCTTTCCCAAAGTGCAGCACCTCGCATTTATCTGAATTAAACTCCATCTGCCACTTCTCAGTCCATTGGCCCATCTAGTCCAGATCCTGTTGTAATCTGAGGTAACCCTCTTCGCCGTCCACTACACCTCCAATTTTGGTGTCATCTGCAAACCTACTAACTGTACCTCTTATGCTCGCATCCAAATCATTTATGTAAATGACAAAAAGTAGAGGGCCCAGCACTGATCCTTGTGGCACTCCACTGGTCACTGGCCTCCAGTCCGAAAAACAACCCTCCACCACCACCCTCTGTCTTCTACCTTTGAGCCAGTTCTGTATCCAAATGGCTAGTTCTCCCTATTTTCCGTGAGTTCTAACCTTGCTAATCAGTCTCCCCTGGGGAACCTTGTCGAACGCCTTACTGAAGTCCATATAGATCACATCTACTGCTCTGCCCTCATCAATCTTCTTTGTTACTTCTTCAAAAAAGTCAATCAAGTTTGTGAGACATGGTTTCCCACACACAAAGCCATGTTGACTATCCCTAATTAATCCTTGCCTTTCCAAATACACGTACATCCTGTCCCTCAGGATTCCCTCCAACAGCTTGCCGACCACCAATGTCAGGCTCACCAGTCTATATTCCCTGGCTTGTCTTTACCGCCCTTCTTAAACAGTGGCACCAAGTTTGCCAACCTCCAGTCTTCCGGCACCTCACCTGTGACTATCGATGATACAAATATCTCAGCAAGAGGCCCAGCAGTCACTTCTCTAGCTTCCTACAGAGTTCTCGGATACACCTGATCAGGTCTTGGGGATTTATCCACCTTTAACAGTTTCAAGACATCCAGCACTTCCTCCTCTGTAATCTGGACATTTTGCAAGATGTCACCATCTATTTCCCTACAGTCTATATCTTCCATATCCTTTCCACAATAAATACTGATGCAAAATATTCATTTAGTATCTCCCCCATTTTCTGTGGCTCCACACAAAGACCACCTTGCTGATCTTTGAGGGGTAAAAAATGAGGTCTGCAGATGCTGGAGATCACAGTTGAAAATGTGTTGCTGGTTAAAGCACAGCAGGTCAGGCAGCATCCAAGGAATAGGAAATTCGACGTTTCGGGCATAAGCCCCTGATGAAGGGCTTTTGCCCGAAACGTCGAATTTCCTATTCCTTGGATGCTGCCTGACCTGCTGTGCTTTAACCAGCAATACATTTTCAACTGTGATCTTTGAGTGGCCCTGTTCTCTCCCTAGTTATGCTTTTGTCCTTAATATGTTTGTAAAACCCCTTTGGATTCTCCTTAATTCTATTTGCCAAAGCTATCTCATGTCCCTGTTTTGCCCTCCTGATTTCCATCTTAAGTATACTCCTGCTTCCTTTATACTCTTCTAAGGATTCACTCGATCTATCCTGCCTGTAACTGACATATGCTTCCTTCTTTTTCTTAACCAATCACTTTAAATCTCAGCCCTGTAATTTTGTATTGTCCCATCCTAGAGTAAGGACCTTGGCAATTCATCCTATCTATGCCCATCATGATTTTATAAACCTCTGTAGGGTCACCCTCAGCCTTTGACACTTACAGGGAAAAAATGCCCCAGCGTACTCAGCCTCTCCCTTTAACCCAAATCCTCCAATCCCAGCAGCATCATTGCAAATCTTTTCAGTGCCCTCTCAAGTTTAATAACATCCTTCCTATCGAAGGGTGACCAGAATTGTATGTAGTATTCCAGAAGTGGCCTCATCAATGTCCTGTAAAGCTGCATCATGATGTCCCCACTCCTACACTCAGTGTCCTGACTAATGAAGTCAAGTGTGCCAAATGCTGACTTCACCGCCATCTCTCCCTGCAACTCCACTTTCAAGGAACTATGAACCTGCAACCCTCGGTCACTTTGTTTGGCAACACGCCCCAGAACCCTATAAACCCTGCCCTGATTGGCCTCATCAAAATACAACATCTCACATTTATCCACATTAAGCTCCATCTGCCACTCCTTGACCCCTTAACCCATCTGATCGTGGTTGTGTTGTACTCTAGGATAATCGTCTTCACTGTCCACTATACCACCTATTTTGGTGTCATTTGTAAGCTTACTAACTAGGCCTGTTATGTTCACATCCAAATAATTTATATAAATGACTAAAAGCAGTGGACCCAGCTCCGGTCCTTCTAGAACACCGCTGGTCACAGGCCTCCAGTCTGAAAAGCAACCCTCCACCACTACCCTCTGTCTCCTACCTTTCAGCCAATTTTATATTCCAATTAGCTAGGTTCCCCTGAATGTCAGGTCATCTGACCTTACCAAAGAGCCTACCATACAGAACCTTGTCAAATGCTTTGCTGAAGGGCACATAGACAATGTCTATCACTCTGCCTTCATCAATCTTCATTGTCACCTCTTCAAAAAAACTCAATCAAGTTAGTGAGACAAGGTTTCCCACGCACAAAGTCATGTGGACTATCCCTAATCAGCCCTTGCCTTTCCAAATGCTTGTAAATCCTGTCCTTCAGAATCGCCCCCAACAACTTGCCCACCACCGACATAAGACTTACTGTCTCATCTGACCAAAGTTATCTTTTTACTTCTCTTGGGATATTGGCATCGTTGACAAGGCTAGCATTTGTTGCCTCTCCCTAATTGCCCTTGAAGTTGAAAATGGTTTGCTAGTCATTTCAGAGGGCAGCTAGCCTTCACCTTCACCTACATTGTTGTAGGTCTGGAGTCACATGGCAGCCCAGATAAGGATGGTAGACTTCCTTCCCTGGGTCTTTCTGACAATTGATGATGGTTTCATGGTCATCATCACTGAGACTGGCTTTTGATTCTTGTTTTTTTTTATTAATTGATCTCATTTCCATCAGGTTCTTATCCAGAGAGCATTAGATTAGATTAGATTAGATTCCCTACAATATGGAAACAGGCCCTTCGGCCCAACAAGTCCACACCGATCTTCTGAAGAATAGCCCACCAGGACACTGCCATTTGCCATCATCTTCCCATGTACGTCCTTCTGTGGCTCACTGTCAATTTTTCCAGATAATCCTGCAGCAAAATAGCTTGGGATATTGAAGTTGTCCTTCCCATTCAAAATCCAAGCCTCAACATTTACTCCCTCCGCCACTGATGTTGTGGGGGGTGTGTACCATCTAAAGATGCATTGCAGTGATTCACTGAGGCTGCTTCAAAACCCACAAATTTAACAACGAACGAGGACAAGCATGGCAGATGCATGGGGATACCATCACCTACAAGATTCCCTCCAAGCCACATTCCATCCTGTCTTGGAAATATGTTGTTGCTGTCACTGCCATTATATTATTCCACAGATCTCACAAGGCTCTGCGTCTTTAACACCGATAGATGACATCACGACATGTGATCTCTGGTGTAAAAGATTTGCAGAGACAAAAAAACCTGCAGGTGCTGGAGTCCGACGTGGACAAGCAGGAGGCATGGAATAACACAGCAAACCAGGCAGCATCAGGAGATGGAGATGTTTGGGTATAACCCTTCTTCAGGAATGGAGGTGGGGTTAGGGAGGGAGCTGCAAATAGAGAGAAAGGTTATGGGTGGGGAGAGGGGCAAATGTGAGGTGGTGATAGGTGAACACAGGTGCTAGGTATGACCCAGTTGGTCGATAGGAGGAATTAATCTGGTTGGTAGCTGGAAGGAAGAGTCAGTTGGAGGGATGGAAGGGAGGGGGAGAGGCTGGAAAGGGAGTCGGGGGTGGGTGGAAAGGCTATTTGAAATTGGAGAACTCAATGCTGAGTCCTCCAGACTGTAGGCTGCCTATAAAAGATTTACAAGCAGTCTGTCAAATCTTGTTGGGATAGTTCAGTTTACTTGGTTAATTATGTGTTTAGTCTGAGTAATGGAGGAGGCAATGGTGGAGTGTGATTGACACTGGCTGGTATCTAGAAACCCAGGTCATTCTCCAAGGTTCTGGGTTTGAACGTCACCACAGCAGATGGTGGATCTTGAATATTAAAAAAATCTGCAAGTAGAAGTTTAATATTAACCATGAAATGATTTTGGTTCACTCTAGATTACTTACAGTGTGGAAACAGGCCCTTCGGCCCAGCAAGTCCGCACCGACCCGCCGAAGTGCAACCCACCCAGACCCATTCCCCTACATTTACCCTGTCACCTAACATTACGGGCAATTTAGCCTGGCCAATTCACCTAACCTGCACATTTTTGGATTGTGGGAGGAAACCGGAGCACCCAGAGGAAACCCACACAGACACGGGGAGAATGTGCAAACTCCACACAGTCACCTGAGATGGGAATTGAACCCGGGTCTCTGGCGCTGTGAGGCAACAGTGCTAACCATTTCTCTAGTCCTTTCGGGGAGGAAAACTGCTAGCCTGTATGTGACTCCAAAATGACAGCAGTGTAGCTGACTGTGAAATGCCCTTTGAAATGGCCCAGCAAACCAACTAGTTTGAAAAGTCTCACTGAAGGAATGAAAATGATTGAACAGCTGGCATCACTATAGGTGCCAAAAATGACAAAAGCAGCTCTGCCAACCCTACATTTGGAGGCTATTACCAAGGCTGGGGCAGCTGTCTCACAGAGTAATCAAGAAACAGCCTGACATAGCCATAGTCACAGAATGGTACATTAAAATGCCCCAGACATTGTCGTTGTCACTATCCTGGGGTATGTCCTGGCCCACTAGAAGGAAAGACCCAGCAGAGGTGGCAGCAGTGATATACATTGGGAGGGAGTTGCCCTGAGACCCTTTAACATTGTTTCTGGGCCCCATAAAGTCTGAGGAATCAGTTCAAAGGAAAAATCCTGCTGATTTCTCCATCCTGCATCCCCTCATCTGATGAATCAGCAACACTCGCCTCCTGTCTCCTGAAAGCCTGTCCACCATCCAAAGGCACAGATCAGGAGTGTGATGGAATATTTGTCTCTTGTTAGTGCACCTCCAACAGCCCTCAAAAAGCTTGACGCCATTCAGGACACAATAGCCCGCTTGATTGGCACCAAATCCATGAACATACACTCTCTTCATCAACAATTCTCAGTAGTAGCAGGGTGTAGCATCTAAAACAAGCACTGCTGAAATTGATGAAGGAGCCTTAGACAGTAAACCTGCAATCACTACCATCTAGAAGGACAAGAGCACAGATACAAGGGATCACCACCACCAGCCAGCTCCCCTCCAAGCCACTCACCATCCTGACTAGGAAATATATTGCCATTCCCTCAGTGGCTGGATGGGCAATAAATGTTGGCACAGACAGCAAGGCCCATATCCCGTGAATGAATCTAATTCAGCCTAGAACACTGACTGTACATGTAGTCTGAGATACTATTTAGGGTACATAGTCAGTGCTATTAATCAACTTGAAGACACCTGTCTGAATGAGATTGCAGCCATTGTGGCACCTGCCGTAAGGGCAAACATATAGAAACCACCATCAGCTGGGTCAAAATCCTGGAACTTGCATCCTAACAGTACTGTGCGGGCACCTACACCAGATTGGCAGTAGCCATTCCCTGCCATCTTTGCAAGGACATTTAAAAATGAGCAAGAATGCTGGCCTTGGCATTGTTGCCAACATTCCATGAAGAAAGTCAACAAAAGAGTAAATGTGAGTAGTTGATGTCTTTAGATCTGGTGCAGTCGCTATGGCATAGTCTGTGGCCTCATGGACTGTATCAGTTCTGGTGGTATGGGCTGTGTGCAATGTTAAGCATTTTCTAATCAATCTGATCGGAGATGTTACAACATACCTCTGAGCTCAGTGGGACTTGAACTTATGGCAGCCTGGTCCAGAAATAGGGACACTACCACTGTGAAAGAAGAACCCTTTGTTCTACGCTAAATAATTTCTAACCAACCTGTTGCAAGATCTTCTTGCACACGCCTGCAGCAGACTGGACTTGAACATCAGTCTCCTAGCTCTGAGGTAGGAACACTACCACTACACCACAAGAACCATCTTTCTACTGTGCTATCCAACTCCTCTTCATTTGCAGCACCTTTCAGAAAGGCCAAGGAAAGCAATTGCCCACCTAATGTCTGATGGTGGGAATATTACCTCGACAGCCTCCTGAATGATAGGATGCAATAGAATGAGGAGTAACAACTGAGAAAGTCCAATGTGTTTAAATTAAAAGTAAAAGTAAAAGTAAAGAAAGTTGCAGAAAAATATCAAGATCCCAGACAGGTTTAAAAGAGATAAAATTAAGTATTTAAAATAGTGGTGGAATTAGATTCTGATAGTTATTTGACGTGGGTAAGAGTGAAAGTTACAAAGAAAGAGAATGTAAAGAAAATTGTTTTATTTCATGATATGGAGATGCCGGTGTTGAACTGGGGTGTACAAAATTAAAAATCACACAACACCAGGTTATAGTCCAGCAGGTTTAATTGGAAGCACTAGCTTTCGGAGCGCTGCTCCTTCATCAGGTGGTTGTGGAGGACACAATTGTAAGACGCAGAATTTATAGCAAAAGTTTACAGTGTAATGTAACTGAAATTATACATTGAAAAATACCTTGATTGTTTGTTAAGTCTCTAGTCTGCTAGAATGATCATGGTAGTTTCACTTCTTTCATATGTAAATCACAAAACTTTTTTTTAAAAGTTACATTCTCAGGTTAACTTTAACAATTGGTGTCAGCCCAGATATGTTGAAGGTGTTAGCCCCTGTGTGCTGTTGTCTGTGCCATAATGTTTAGACTGATTCTAATCTAAAAAATGAGTAAACAGAGTCTTACATGAATTAATGCAGTTTTTGAGCAAAGTACAATGTAACTCTGCAAGTACAAATTCAACCCACAAACGTATATGTGTATGTGTGCATATGGGTGTGTGTGTGTGTGTGTGTGTGTGTCTGGAGTGGCGGATTGTGAGTGTCTGTGAGAAAGAGTGTATAGTAGCCCTTCATCTTATTCCTGATGAAGGGCTTATGCTCGAAACGTCGAATTCTCTATTCCTGGGATGCTGCCTAACCTGCTGTGCTTTGACCAGCAACACATTTGCAGAAAGAGTGTATATGTCTGTGTGTGAGTGTAAAGGGGTCTAAGTCTGTGAGATGGTGCATTTGTGAGTGTGGGAGTGTGAGTGTCTGTAGGAGTGAGCGTGAGTGTCTGTGTGCGTGTCTGTGTGTAGGAGTGCCTGTGTGTGTAGGAGTGCCTGTGTGTGTGTAGGAGTGCCTGTGTGAGTGTGTGTGTGTGTGTGTGTGTGTGTGTGTAGGAGTGTCTGTGTGTGTGTATAGTGCAATGGTGGTCACCTATAGTGTGACATGAACCCAACGTCCCGGTTGAGGCCCTCCCTATGGGTACCGAACTTAGCTATCAGCCTCTGCTCTGCCACTTTTTGCTGCTGTCTGTCCCGAAGTCCGCCTCGGAGGATGGTCACCCAAAGATCTGAGCTCCTTCTTGATGAAGGAGCAGCACTCTGAAAGCTAGTGCTTCCAATTAAACCTGTTGGACTATAACCTGGTGTTGTGTGATTTTTAACTTTATTTTTTCAGGTTCCCTTCCTATCGATCATTTCTCTGCACATTACTGGTCTTTAGCACCATCTGGTGGATTTGAGTTAAAAATCACACAACACCAGGTTATAGTCCAACAGGTTTAATTGGATGTACAAGCTTTTACAGTGCTCCAAAAGCTAGTGTTTCCAAATAAACCTGTTGGACTATAACTTGGTGTTGTGTGGTTTTTAACTTTGTCCACCCCTGTCCAACACCAGCACCTCCACATCATGGTGGATTTGAGTTTGCTTACATAAGTGAAGATACCTGAATCAAAGGGCTAAAAATTGGAGTTATACAGTTTTTGGGCATTGGGATCAGATTATGTGCCCCTTCCTGTTAATGCACACAGACTGTGATTTACACTCATCCCTAACCCTACATGCTGGGGAATGCCTTTTCAGTGTGTAATATATCTTTAAGAACACAATGTGCTGGGGAGAATTCTGAAAGAGGATATTTTTCTTTGCCCGATTATGATATTATGATCTCAGAAATTTTCATTTGACCTGGGGTTGACGTCTCAAAGCCCTCCGCTTCTTCCTTTCCCGCCGCACCAACCAGTACCCTTCCACTGACACCCTCCTTCGACTGACTGAACTGGTCCTCACCCTGAATAACTTCTCTTTTCAATCCTCCCACTTCCTCCAAACTAAAGGAGTTGCCATGGGCACCCGCATGGGCCCCAGCTATGCCTGCCTCTTCGTAGGATATGTGGAACAGTCCATCTTCCGCAACTACACTGGCACCACCCCCCACCTTTTCCTCCGCTACATCGATGACTGTATCGGCGCTGCCTCGTGCTCCCACGAGGAGGTTGAACAGTTCATCAACTTTACTAACACCTTCCATCCCGACCTGAAATTCACCTGGACTGTCTCAGACTCCTCCCTCCCCTTCCTAGACCTTTCCATTTCTATCTCGGGCGACCGACTCAACACAGACATCTATTATAAACCGACTGACTCCCACAGCTACCTGGACTACACCTCCTCCCACCCTGCCCCCTGTAAAAACGCCATCCCATATTCCCAATTCCTTCGTCTCCGCCGCATCTGCTCCCAGGAGGACCAATTCCAACACCGCACAGCCCAGATGGCCTCCTTCTTCAAGGACCGCAGATTCCCCCCAGATGTGATCGACGATGCCCTCCACCGCATCTCCTCCACTTCCCGCTCCTCCGCCCTTGAGCCCCGCTCCTCCAACCGCCACCAAGACAGAACCCCACTGGTTCTCACCTACCACCCCACCAACCTGCGCATACAACGTATTATCCGCCGCCATTTCCGCCACCTCCAAACGGACCCCACCACCAAGGATATATTTCCCTCCCCTCCCCTATCAGCGTTCCGCAAGGACCACTCCCTTCGTGACTCCCTTGTCAGATCCACACCCCCCACCAACCCAACCTCCACCCCCGGCACCTTCCCCTGCAACCGCAGGAAATGTAAAACTTGCGCCCACACCTCCACACTCACTTCCCTCCAAGGGCCCAAGGGATCCTTCCATATCCGCCACAAGTTCACCTGTACCTCCACACACATCATCTATTGCATCCGCTGCACCCGATGTGGCCTCCTCTATATTGGTGAGACAGGCCGCTTACTTGCGGAACGCTTCAGAGAACACCTCTGGGCCGCCCGAACCAACCAACCCAATCACCCCGTGGCTCAACACTTTAACTCCCCCTCCCACTCCACCGAGGACATGCAGGTCCTTGGACTCCTCCACCGGCAGAACACAACTACACGATGGCTGGAGGAGGAGCGCCTCATCTTCCGCCTGGGAACCCTCCAACCACAAGGTATGAATTCAGATTTCTCCAGCTTCCTCATTTCCCCTCCCCCCACCTTGTCTCAGTCGGTTCCCTCAACTCAGCACCGCCCTCCTAACCTGCAATCCTCTTCCTGACCTCTCCGCCCCCACCCCACTCCGGCCTATCACCCTCACCTTGACCTCCTTCCACCTATCCCACCTCCATCGCCCCTCCCCCTAGTCCCTCCTCCCTACCTTTTATATCAGCCTGCTTGGCTCTCTCTCTTATTCCTGATGAAGGGCTTATGCTCGAAACGTCGAATTCTCTATTCCTGAGATGCTGCCTAACCTGCTGTGCTTTGACCAGCAACACATTTGCAGTTGACAAAGTGATGAGCAGCAAAGAAGCAAAGGATAAGCTAACTGCATATTCTTGGGCCTTTCAAACATCTTTGTTGCAGTGAATGCAGGACCATTGGGATAAAAGCGAAATGATTCGGATCGTGGAGATTTGAAATGAAAAGTCTGCCAGCATCTTGGAGAGAGAGCTAAAGAAAATCCCTCCAACACTGGGAATTGCTGCAAAGAAAAATTGGGCTCTCTCCAAAGGGAGTAGTTTTGTGTTTAGCAGTCTTCAAACAGATACTGGTATTGAAGCAGTTCTCTGAGAATATAATGGAGATTGTTTTACTGTCGTGTTATACAGTAGGAAAGAACAGAATAAAGATAGAAAGAGCAAGAGATCAGGAAGTCTATAATACAGATTGCTGCTGTTTTGGTGTTGCCTCGATGCACCAGAAGTCTTTGGACATTCTGCATCACCAGGAGACTCATGACCTGTGTAAGAAAAGGTGGCTAAGGAAATTCAGTATGTCCTTAAACACTTTTGCCAATTTTTATAGATGCACCATTTGAAAAGTTCTATCCAAATACATCATGGCTTGGTGTGGCAACTGTTCTGCCCAGGACCGTAAGAAACTACAGAGAATTGTGAATGTGGCCCAGTCCATCACGCAAACAGCTGTCCATTCACTGACTCCATATACACTTCTCACTGCCTCAGGAAGGTAGCCAACATTATCAAAAACCCCTCCCAACCCAGTTATAAATGCTTCCAACCTCTTCCATCAGGTAAAAGATACGAAAGTTTAAATACCAGTTGATTCCAGAACAGCTTCTTCCCTGCTGTTATTAGATTTCTGAATTGACCTCTCAAATTTAAATTTAATATTGATCTCGCTCTTTGAGCACCTTCTCTGCAGCTGTGTTCCTTCAAAGTTTGGGAGAAGATTTGTAGCTCGGGTGCTCGTTGTTGTGGTTCTGTTCGCCGAGCTGGGAATTTGTGTTGCAGACGTTTCGTCCCCTGTCTAGGTGACATCCTCAGTGCTTTGGAGCCTCCTGTGAAGTGCTTCTGTGATTTTTCCTTCGGCATTTATAGTGATTTGTATCTGCAGCTTCCAGTTGTCAGTTCCAGCTATCCACTGCAGTGGCCGGTATATTGGCTCCAGGTCAATGTGCTTGTTGATTGAATCTGTGGATGAAATCCTCTAGGAATTCCCTGGCTGTTCTCTGTTTGGCTTGTCCTATGATAGTAGTGTCCCAGTCAAACTCATGTTGCTTGTCATCTGCATGTGTGGCTACTAAGGATAGCTGGTCGTGTCGTTTCGTGGCTAGTTGGTGTTCATGGATGCGGATCATTAGCTGTCTTCCTGTTTGTTCTATGTAGTGTTTTGTGCAATCCTTGCATGGGATTTTGTACACTAGCTTGGTGGATGAATATGGCAGGTAAGGTAATTCATAAGACAGCACAAACAGTGGTGATAAGAATGATTTAGAACATAGAACATTACAGCACAGTACAGTCCCTTCGGCCCTCGATGTTGTGCCGACCTGTCATACCAACCTGAAACCCATCTAACCTACACTATTCCATGTACGTCCATATGCTTATCCAATAACGACTTAAGTGTACTTAAAGTTGGCGAATCTACTACCATTGCAGGCAAAGTATTCCATACCCTTACTTCTGTCTGAGTAGTCTCTATAATTGTAATCTTCAGGCGCAATCTTGATCTCCCAGATGCTTACTCCATCATTTCCCATCCCATTCCCCCTCTGTTGCTTGTATCAGTTGGTTAGATGGCTAGAGTATGATTAGATTAGATTACTTACAGTATGGAAACAGGCCCTTCGGCCCAACAAGTCCACACCGACCCGCCGAAGCGCAACCCACCCATACCCCTAACCTAACATTACGGGCAATTTAGCATGGCCAATTCACCTGACCTGCACATCTTTGTGACTGTGGGAGGAAACTGGAGCACCCGGAGGAAACCCACGCAGACACGGGGAGAACGTGCAAACTCCACACAGTCAGTCGCCTGAGGTGGGAATTGAACCCAGGTCCCTGGCGCTGTGAGGCAGCAGTGCTAACCTCTGTGCTACCGTGCCGCCCTCAATGGTGCAGAATAAAACTGATGATGATACCCATTAAGTTATGTAGCTATTGTTCTCTTGCAAAGCGAGATGCTAATGGTCCCTTGTGCACTATGGCTAGTTACTTAACATTTAGCATCCTAGACCATTCCATCAAACACCATTGGAAACCCAAGAAACAATGCTTCATCTATTCAATATGCAGTTTACAACCAGCCAAATAAAAACAAAGTCAAAGCAGAATATGTTGGAGAAACCTAGCAGGTCTGGCAGCAACTGTGGAAAGAAACAGAGTTAACATTTCAAGTCCAACATGACTCTTTTTCAGAATTGATACATCACTGAGTTCAATAATTTCACATTAAGACCACTGCTATTATTGTCAGACAGGAGATACAGTCATAGATTCTGCTGTTGCCATTCGCACCTTCTCTAAGCTCATCTAGGGGTAGCATAGCAGCTCAGTGGTTAGCACTGCTGTCTCACAGTGCCAGGGACCTGGGTTTGATTCTAGCCTTGGGCACAGGGAGTTTGCACCATCTCCCTGTGTCTGCATGGGTTTCCTCTGGATGCTTTGATTATCTCCCAGTCCTGGGGGATTGGCCATGATAAATTGCCCATAGTGTCCAGGAATGTGCAGGGTAGGTGGATTAGCCATGTGGAAATGCAGCGATAGAGTGGGTCTGGAAGGGATGCTCTTCAGTGTGGATTCGATAGGCTGAGGCCTTCTTCCACGAGGGGAGGGAATCTATCCTGTTGCTTGTTCTATTATCATCCACTTTGGGTTTGCACCATCAACCCCTTCCTTCTTTACCATGCTCCTACACTCTATACTTCTGTCCTTTGCCCTATTACTGACCTTTTTTGCTCATACCTTTGCTCACCTCCTTCCCTTGCTTAAAAATCTGTTACATCTCCCCTTCTAGATTACTGGCCTGAAATCTTCCCTTTGTAGATTCTGCCTCATCTGCTGAGTGTTTTCATCATTTTCTGCTTTTATTTCAGATTTCTAGCCTCTGCCGTTCCTAATTTATCTCTGAGATGTGGGGATGGCTGTCTACACCAGCATTTATTGCCCATCCCTAATTATCCTGGAGGAGGAAGTGGTAACCCATCTTCTTCAACTGCTGTTAGAAAGAGAAATACATACATTTTTTGGTGCTTGAATATTGGATAAGACACCATGGAGGACATCTTTTTTATCTTTATTGAATAATGCCATGTGATGTTTATGTCCATTTGAGAGCTCATTTGAAAAACAGCACCTCCAACAGTGAAGCACACTGTACTGCACTAAAGTGGGCTGGAATCTGCGCTCAAATCCTGGAGTGGAATTGAATTCCTAACCTAGTGACTGAGAGGCAAACATGCTGGCAAAAGGTAACCAATACCATCATTTATAAGCATTGATATGTAGGATATGGTATTGCTAGCATCTGTAATCCATTGTCAATATACAATAGACAATAGACAATAGGTGCAGGAGTAGGCCATTCAGCCCTTCGAGCCTGCACCACCATTCAATATGATCATGGCTGATCATTTCTAATTAGTATCCTCTTCCTGCTTTATCTCCATAACCCTTGATTCCACTATCTTTGAGAGCTCTATCCAACTCTTTCTTAAATAAATCCAGAGACTGGGCCTCCACTGCCCTCTGGGGCCGAGCATTCCACACAGCCACCACTCTCTGGGTGAAGAAGTTTCTCCTCATCTCTGTCCTAAATGGTCTACCCCGTATTTTTAAGCTGTGTCCTCTGGTTTGGCACTCACCCATCAGCGGAAACATGTTTCCTGCTGCCAGAGTGTCCAATCCTTTAATAATCTTATATGTCTCAATCAGATCCCCTCTCGGTCTTCTAAACTCAAGGGTTTAGAAACCCTTGAGAAAGTAGTGGTCAGCCACCTTCCTTAAGTGAATGTACTCCCACAGTTCGGACAGAAAACCAGAAGGGAACGAATAACACAAAAGCAAACTAAACACCGTGGCTGCTAGAAATCTGAAACATACACAGAAAAAGCTGGAGAAACTCAGCAGGTCTGACAGCGTTTGTGGAGAGAGAAAAACAGAGTTAATGTTTGGAGTCTTCTTCAGAACTGATGGGTGTTGGGAGATTTCTATCACTATTTTTGACAGAGGCAGAGGAGAGGGAAGGGGACAGAAGGTGTAGAGACCCTATAAAAGGGGATTGTTCATGGTAGCGAAAGAGAAAAAGAGATGTAAAATGAGTGTAAATTAGGATGTGAAAGGGAGAGAATGGGTCCTCTCTACTAAGACTAAAGTAAACAAGACAAGGTAGTGGGGTGATGGTGGGGAGCGGAAAGAATGTAAGAAAAATACAGAAAACAGGCATAAAACAATCAGTTTCTGAAGTTATGGCATTTACTGTTGAGACCTCGAAGTTGTAAAGTCTAAATGGAAAATTAGGATTTGTTCTGAGCTTGTGTTCTGCTTCATTGGAACATTGCATCAGTAATGCTAGTGCGAGAACAAGGTGGTTTATTGTAATGGCAAGTGACTGAAAGGTTGGGGATCATTCTTCTGGGCAGAGCAGAGATGTTTTCAAAGTGATCACCTAATCTACAGCTGATTTCACTAGCATAAAGGAGATTGCACTGAGAACAGTGAATACAGCATACTAGACTGAAAGAAATACAAATAAACTGCTGCTTCACCCTGAAGGTGTGTTTGGGCCCTTGGACAGTGAGGAGGAGGGAGTTGAATGGGCAAGTTTTAGGCTTTCAGTGATTGCAGGAAGAACTAGTAACGCTTGGAAATGAATGTACTGGTCATACAGGGGTTCCACTCTGAACAATACAAAACAAGTAGGACCAGTACATGCCAATCCCATGTTTTATTGGTTTTCCTAAATGAGTCCCAGCATTTTGACCAGTTCCATTGCTTGGATGTCCTCTGGATTGACACCATCTGTACCGAGCCCTCAGCGGTATTTTAGATGGATAGAATTATACTGCAAGCTTTCCAGCACTTCCTGAACACCTACTTCCTGTGCTGTTTTCTGTGTTTACCATAGAGTTCCTGGCAGAGGCATTCTGCACTCACCAGGACCTTGAGGGATATTGCTCAGAGACAAAAACACTTAAAATAGAGCTTCCCGATATTTCTGGGTAACCAGCTGTAATAATTCCGAGCTGAGAGAAGCCATTTCTCTTACAACATGAACTGAAGCCTTTTGTGTATTGTTCAATAGTGGCATAGGCACTCTGAATAATTACAAGAGTACAAGATAAACTACACTGAAATTATGCCTTACTGCTGATTGCCAGCTATGCCCACAAAGTACTGCTCCACAATAAATCCATTTCCACCCTTTATTTCTGTCCATATTGATCTATTGGATCCAACAGGATTAGATTAGACTTACACTGTGGAAACAGGCCCTTCGGCCCAACAAGTCCACACCGACCCGCCGAAGCGCAACCCACCCATACCCCTACATTTCCCCCTACCTAACACTACGGGCAATTTAGCATGGCCAATTCACCTGACACGCACATCTTTGGACTGAGGGAGGAAACCGGAGCACCCGGAGGAAACCCACGCAGACACGGGGAGAACGTGCAAACTCCACACAGTCAAGTCGCCTGAGGCGGGAATTGAACCCGTGTGATAACCACTGTGCCACCGTGCCGCCCACCTATTATCCCTCTCTCTGTTACAGCTAAAACCTGGGTTCTCCTCCTGCTGCTGGAATTACATTGAGACAATCTGTTTTACTGAATTTACCTTTTCCAAGTATGCTTTTATGAAATATTACTATACAGGAACAGTTAATTAGTAGTTCTTATTTAGTCAAGCATTTCATTAGAGTTACAGTTAAATCAGTTCCAGGATTACAGGGTAAAGGCATCTCATTGAGTACTTAGCTATCATTAAAACATAACATAATAAAACATAAGAGCAGGAACGGGCCAACCAACACCCCCCATGCCTGCTCCAGCATGCATAATGATTGTAGCTGTTCCAATTGTGGACTTAACTCTATTCTGCTTCTCCACAAGTCTGGATCCCCTTGTCAATCAATAATCTGTTGAACCCAGACTTGAATTTATTCAATGGCTCAGTCATCACTGCTGTTAGGGAAAGAGAATTCCAAGAAGTCACAATCCTCTAAGGGAAGAAATTCATCCTCTTCCACCTCTTAAATGGTAGACTCCTTATTCTGAAACTTTTTTCCCTTGTTTCAGATTTTCCAACAAGACGAATATCCAATCATACCTAGGAGAAAGTGAGGACTGCAGATGCTGGAGATCAGAGCTGAAAATGTGTTGCTGGAAAAGCGCAGCAGGTCAGGCAGCATCCAAGGAGCAGGAGAATCGACATTTCGGGAATGAGCCCTTCTTCAGAAATCTGGAAGCCCTTCCTGAAGAAGGGCTCATGCCCGAAACGTCGATTCTCCTGCTCCTTGGATGCTGCCTGACTTGCTGCGCTTTTCTAGCAACACATTTTCAGATCCAATCATACTTAGTCAAGTCCTTTCAAAATCCATTATCTTTCAATAAGATCATCTTTTGTTCTTCTGAACACCAGTGAGCAAAGGTTCAACCTACTCAATCATTGCCACCAGACAACACTGGAAGAGCTGAGGATGAAATTGAATTTGCTGCATCCCAGACTAATGACGTCACATAGACTTTGGGTGAAGAAAATGGACTGGCCTCTATACAACATCAGAGAGTCCTCAGTAACTATACCTTACTAGTAATTTAAATTATTGGAGGAGCAATTTAATAGTATTGGAAGAAGTTTGGAGGGGTTTCACTTGATTGATTCCAGAGATGAGAGGTTTGCTTTATAAAGAGAGACTGAACAGTGCAGGCCTATATTGTCTAGAGTTTAGAAGATGAAAGGAGATTGATTCGAGGTGTATAAGATGCTAAAGGAGATGGGCAAAATAATCTCGAGAGAATGTTTCCCTTGTGAGGCAATATAGAACGAGAGGTCATAGTTTTGCGATCAGGGTTAGCAAATATAAGACCAAGGTGAGGCAAAGTTACTTCTCTCAGAGAGTCATTAATCTGTGAAATTCACTATCTCAGAGTGTGGTGGATGTTGGGACATTGGGAAATTTAAGGAGGAGACAGACAGATTTTACTTAGTAAAGGGTTAAAGGGTTATGGGGAGAGGGCAGGGAAGCAGAGTTGAAGCCAAGATGAGATCAGCCATTGTTGTATTAAATGGTGAGGCAGGCTCAGGTCTGAATTGCATACTCCTGCTCCGAGGTCATAGAATCCATACAGAGTGAAAACAGGCCATTCAGCCCAACAAATCAACATTGACCCTCCGAAGAGTAACCCACACAGACCCATTCCCTTACTACTTTATACTCCCCCTGACTAATGCTCCTAACCTACACATCTCTGAACACTATGGGCAATTTAGCATGGCCAATTCACACAAACTGCACATCTTTGGATTGTGGGAGGAAACTGGAGCACCCAGAGGAAATCCACACAGACACAGGAACATGTGCAAACTGCACACAGAGAGTCACCTGAGGCTGGAGTTGAGCCTGGGTCCCTGGCACTGTGAGGCAGCAGTGCTAACCACTGAGCCACTGTGCTCATAAATGTTATTATATTCTTACGTTCTTAAATTTAACGCTGCCATGCAAAAAACTATCTTGCTAATGAAGACATCTGCCACTTTCGTGTAGATGTTCCAGAGGTCTATCCCCTCTCACTAATGATTAGATAGGCCCAAGGCAAAAGGAGCATCAGTGGCAACAAACTACCTCACCCATCCCTAGTCCAATAACACATACTACCAGTGAGGCATATATCACAAATATCCTCATTCCAGAATTCAGTGTTTTCTGCACTGCCATCAATTTCACCTTAAATACAGAGACCCAAAACTATATGCTCTCGGTGTAGTCTCATTAATGCCTTGCACTGCCGTAACAAGGCATTCCTCCATTTAGACCTCTTGCAATGAGTTTAATTTTCAATGAGTATTGCTGTGCCTATGTGGTAATGTTTATGTATAAAGACACCCAGATCCCACTGTGCTGCCACATTCTGCAGTCTCACCCTGTTTAAATAATACTCAGTTTTTCTATTCTCCTCTCACATTCACCCATGGTCATAGCACCTCTGCTAAACATGATGCCACATAGTCAGTGCGTAACTCTCCCTTCTGATATAGGCTGCTGTCCAGACAATCTTCCCTCTGCAAACAGTGAGTCATCCTGCACCTTTCAGAGAAGTAAGCTGCCCTCACGTGATATCACAGGAAACAGCGTGTGTGTTTTTGGAAGAGATAATCTCGCCTTCGTGACTGGGACGCAGAATTGCAGCATCTTTTACTATGATAGGCTAGCTAGAAAGCTGAGTTGTTGCCGTATGAGTTCATTAAAGAGGGTGGGGTGGGGAGGTGGTTACATCATTGGGTTGCACTGGGTTTCACATTTCCTGTGTTCCTGAGTTAGTCCGGCAGCCTGGAGTTCTCCGTAATGCCTGGCGTGGTTGTCCTCACTGGAAAACCCAGCAAATTCCACACAGCCACTCGGCGAGGATCCCACAGTCCGCAAAGGGGCAGGGGGCGGTTTCCTGGAAAACTTCCAGCACCAACCCCTCCACTTTTGCTGAAAAGGAAGAGCCTGCATTAGCATAGTGCCTTCTGCTGCTGCGGGCATGTCCCCAAAGCACTGCACCTACTTTATGTTTGGACCCGTTATGATTCTAGAAAATACATGGCGGCCAACTTGAACACAGCAAGATCCCATAATCAGCCATGTTTGGAAGTGCAGCATGCATTACCCTGACACACGCACACACACACACACACACACACACACACCAGCACACATACGTCCCACCCCACACCCCCTCCCCCCACACATCTGGACTGTGGCTGTCAGTTGACATCATGTGTCTGAGCCCTAGAGTGGGATTTGAACCCACGCCGTACCCCTCCAATCCTCCAACTCAGATGGAAAATGTATTGTGAGAGCCTCAGCTCAGCTCCCAGCCAGTGTAACCCTCGAAGTATCCCAGAAACCAATGGTTGCCCTCCGCGTTCCCACCCTCCCACCCCGCCCGCCATTCAAAGCCACCTGGGGGGCAGGGCAAGTTCCCTGTCAAAATAGGCGGAGCTGACAAGGAAATCCTCTCAATTTCCAGCCTCAGTTCTGCCGTATTGTTTACAGTAAAAATGTCAAAAAACTCACGAGGAAAACGAGGTGTCAGGCTTGCAGTTTCTGCAGCCTGTTGACAGCTATCGAGTGTCCTGCAGTTTTAGATAGCAAGTACAGCACTCGATGGTACGTGTTTGCAGGAAAAGGGGGGGTGGGCAGTTGGTGTTTCAAAGGTGGGGGTTGGTGGGCGGAGGACGAGAGGGTAGACTGTAAAAAGGCAAGGCGATGGGAAGGAAGAAACTGCACAGGATGCCACAAAGGAAAACAGCAGAGGAATTCAGTCCAGTTTAGTTTTGTTTTAAAGCGGCAAGGGAAATAGAGGACGAATTCTAAAGGGGACTGGGGACACTGACGGGAGAAATGAGCAGACAGTGGATTGTGAGCTTTCCAGTCACTCTGACGTTATTTGTGATGACAGCTTGCATGCCTGGAAATTTACTTGGAGGTGCGGTAAGTCAGCATTTCATCTCTGGTGAGAGGTTGCTTGTTCATTAACAAAGTTACACCCAAGAGCCCCCCCCAAGTTAGGGGGCCACATTCAAACACTACCATAAGCTGAAAGGGGATGAACACGGGCAATATCCATTTTAAAAGACAATTGGCTAAAAGTTCTGGTGGAGGCAGATATGGGGCATTTTTATTTTGTGGTCCAGAATACATTACCTTAAGAGGCAGTGGAAGCATTTTCATTAATAATCAGTAAATGGAAATTTAGTTATATTTTTGAAAATGAAATGTTTGCAGGGCTGTAAGGAAATTGTGAGACTGCATGAATAGTTTTCTCATAAGCACCAGCAAAGTTGCTATGGCCTCCTAATGTACTGCAACACTCTGCAATGTCAAGATTCTTTTCATTAGGTCCATGTTGCATTGCGTTGTGATTGTACATTTTCCAGGAGATTGTTTAATTTGTAATTGTTCTGTTTAAAATGAATCAAAGTTACTTGCATCCAATCATAGCTTTTTAAATAATTCGTGGATAAATTCGGACCATGTACCACAGCGAGTGTCTGTGTGTGTATGTGTGTCTGTCTATGTGTGCACGTGTGTTTGTTTGTCTATTTGTGTGTGTGTGTCTATGTATGCATGTCTGTTTGTATGTGTCTGTCAATGTGTGCATGTGTATGTCTGTTCATATCTATCCGTATATGTGTGTGTATTTGTATCTGTTTGTATGTGTCTGTCAATGTGAGTGTGTGTGCCTGTGTCTGTGCATATCTGTCCATGTATGTGTGTGTATCCGTTTATGTGTGACTGTCTGTCAGTGTCTGTGTGTATCTGTTTGTATATGCTGTTTGTCAGTGTGTGTGTGTGTCTCCCACTGTATATATATCTGTCTGGGCATGTGTGTATATCTGTTTGTAATGTCTGTCTTTCTGTGCTACATAACTAATCACCAATTCACACTCTGAGACATAAGGATTAAGTCCGATTAACGATGATGGTTACAGTGTACATCTCTTTATAACTTCAGCCTCAACGAAATCGCTGTGAGCGGAGAACTCTCATCACGAGCAAGACTGAATGTCACTCCTGCACCTTGAACACAAGGATCCAGTGTCCAAACGGTTATACTAAGGTTACGAATAATACTGGTATTAAGGACTGCAGGTACAGTACCAGAGAGACGTAGAGCATGGAAAAAAATCAGATGCAAGCGTTTGCTGCTAATGTTTGAGTTTCTTTTATGATTACGTGGGCTGTAATGTTTCATTTTTTAAAATTCTGTGCAAGGTATTACATTCCACTACGGATTTACTCCTTGGCTGTGCTAGGCTGTCGCCATACATGCGTGAAGGATTTTGCAGACATTGGATGCTGTGCTGGCTACTGGGGACCTGACTGCATGGGTAAGGATCTGTTCATGACTGGTTCACACCAGATTTCATTATTACAAAATTGAAATCCCAATGATTTAACAGTGGTTCCCTCTGTCCCACTTTGAGTGAGAATAAAAGGGCAAAGTTAGGGATTTTCGTTGCCTGAAGGTGTCAGCTATGGCTCAATAGGTAAGACTTTCCTCCTTTGTGTTCAGGTTCCTTCCCAGAAATTTAAACGCAACAGTCAAGACTGACATTTTAGTGCAGTACTGGAGGAGTGCTGCACACCCAAAGATGCTGTCTTTCCCCTGAGACATTAAACCAGAGTGTATGTGTTATCTCAGGTGGAAAGCAATTATCAGATGGCATTCTTTCAATGAAACAATAAAGATTCCTCGGTGTCTTGGCTAATGTTTATCTTTATCAACACAACTCGCATTTAGGTAGCCTTTAACTTTTAAGCTAACAATGTGTTGTCTAGTCATTGTAATTTTTCTATTCATCTCAGGGATGTGGGCATTGCTGACCCTGAGAAGGTGGCACTGAGCTGCCTTCTTGACCCGCCGCAGTCCACCTGCTGTGGGTTGACCCACAAGGTCATTAGGGAGGGAATTCCAGGATTCTGAACCAGTGACAGTGAAGGAACGATGATATCTTTCCAAGTCAGGATGCTGAGTGGCATTGAGGGGTGGTGTTCCCGTATCTGCTGCTCTTGTCCTTCTAGATGAGTTAGTTAGTTGATAGCTTTTCACCACAATGTGGGAAGGTAACGTCTGCAGGTGATGGGTTTGGAAGGTGCTGTCTGAGGATTTTTGGTGTATCTTACTCATGGACCAGTTGGGAGGAACTTGCTTTGTGCAAATCGAGTGGTGCACTTTACAACCCACAACCATGACTACACTTCAGAAAGTATTTCATTGGTTAGTAAGAACGTCTCGACTTCCTTAAGTTGTGACTGGTGCCTAATCAATGCAAGATTTTGTTTTCTTACTGATGAGCAGCCAGGGTACAGTTCAGGGAGAATGCGGTCATTGAAGATTGGGTTCAAATAGGGCAGCGCATTTTCCAAATTGGGGTTTGGATTGAGAATATCAAGCTGACAAGTTGCACTTCATTGGGTTATGGATCTTTACGTCCGATGAATGTTTGTAGGAGTTGGTGACGATTTCTGATAATGCTCAGTAGCTGCTTGTTGACATTTTTCTTTGAGGTGAATGGTAACTGTAATATTTGACTGAAATGTAACTGGTCTCAGGGAATGGATGCACTGGTTACTTGAAGAGGCCAGGAGGCAACAGGGAGAAGGGATTAGGGGAGTAACCTCACTCAATCAGAGATTAGCACATTAGTGAAGGAGGCCATTTGGCCCATCACTCCCTGTGCCAAGAATTGGGACTGGAGTCTTCTGCACTTTAGCTCAGAGCATGACTCAGGGCTTGGGCCCCAACCCCACTCTGACTGTCATCCAATTGGGATGCTGCCTCTGGTGTCACCAACCATCTCAGGATGGGGCTAATGAGGAGGGGTGTGGGACCCTGAAGTTGGGAAATCAATCGAAGGTCCTGAACATTTAGAAAGAGGGGAAGTTCACTTGCCAGTGGTAAGTGCCTTTGCTGTCATAGGAAATTACAAGGTCAGTTCCATCTTGAGGCAGCCCCTGGCTAAGTTTGTATCTGATTAAGGCTAACTGGTTGAAGCCATGGTTTCAGTTGAGTTAGGGTTAGGGTTACGGATAGTTGGGGTGGGTGGAGAGGTAGGGAGGTGGTTGGTGATTTTAGGAAGCCTTGCCAAGACCCTAGGCCAGCCACCGCTGACAAACTCCCTCCAGGCCCTACCTGGGTATGGCCTCAGTAAGAGGCCTCATATTCTCAATCAGCCTCCAAACACGAGTTAGTTAGTTGATAGCTCTTCACCGCAACGAGGGAAGGTAACCTCTGCAGGTGATGGAGAAAGTGAGGACTGCAGAGTCAAGAGTGCAGTGATGGAAAAGCACAGTCCAAGAAGACTACATTTTTATTAGAGAGAGGCAACTAATGTTGATTTAGCCTGAAGGTCACCATACCTCAGGCGAGGGGAGAGGTTGGGGCCTTCATGGTAACCTCAACTGATGCAAGGGTTGAAGCCACGCTGTTGGCGTCCCTCTTTATTGCAAACCAGCCAACAAAGCTAACTGACAACCATAAAGTAAATGCAACAGAGTGACCCATAATACATGGGATCCCCAATTTATGAATGTCCAAATTATGAATACTCGTACTTATGAATGTGATCCCATACAGGGTTGTAATTTTAAAGATGTGATACACAAACTTTCCTGTACTTAACAACAGGTACATTATATTGTCCTGCACTGTGTTTCTGAATTGTGTACAAATCAACTATAAAATCATGAGGGGCATGGATAGGATAAATAGACAAAGTCTCTTCCCTGGGGAGGGGGAGTCCAGAACTAGAGGGCATAGGTTTAAGGTGAGAGGGCAAGATATAAAAGAGACCTAAAGGGCAACTTTTTCACACAGAAGGTGGTGCATGTATGGAATGAGCTGCCAGAGGAAGTGGTGGAGGCTAGTACGATCGTAACATTTAAAATGCATTTGGATGGGTATATGAATCGGAAGGGTTTGGAGGGATATGGGCCGGGTGCTAGCAGGTGGGACTAGATTACGTTAGGATATCTGGTTGGCAATACTAGTTGGACCAAAGGGTCTGTTTCTGTGCTGTACATCTCTATGACTCTATGACTCTATGACTCTGACTGGTGAACTTTGTTTGCACAGACGTCTAGTGCTCACAAGGATAACTTTGTACTGCAAGATATTGTTGTACCACAACCCCTACAGGTATTCACATAGCTATGCAATCTCTGGTGGTTCCTGCTCAAACTCCTGACTCTGTTACATCTCAATCAAGTTCAGAAAGCAGGAACAACCAAATGATCAGCTTTACAGGAGTAGGATTGTTCTGCATGCTGGATTATTTTAAAAATATATTCACAGCATGCAGATGTTAGATTAGATTAGATTAGATTACTTACAGTGTGGAAACAGGCCCTTTGGCCCAACAAGTCCACACCGACCCGCCGAAGCACAACCCACCCATGCCCTACATTTACCCCTTACCTAACACTACGGGCAATTTAGCATGGCCAATTCACCTGACCCGCACATCTTTGGACTGTGGGAGGAAACCGGAGCATCCGGAGGAAACCCACGCAGACACGGGGAGAATGTGCAAACTCCACACAGACAGTCACCTGAGTCGGGAATTGAACCCAGGTCCCTGGCGCTGTGAGGCAGCAGTACTAACCACTGTGCCACCGTGCCGCCCTAAATGTTGTTCATTCCAAATTAATAATTGCCCTAAGGAGGACGGTACTGAATACCTGTCTGGATCATTTCAGGGGAGAGTACAGTGTCTATTACATTAGTGTGGGGTTAAAGTCACAGACTGAGGTCGATGGCAAATTCTCTTTTCTGGAGGATATTAGTGAATAGGTTTTTTTCTAACAATGCAGTAGATTCAGTGATAATTAATTTATTGGAAAAAAATGTAAGCAGTCAAGTTACCCAGCTACTCACAGAGGATGAGAACTATGTACAGTAATTGTTTAGTTCAGGTTTCTGGATGACTACCCTAGTACCAGAACCTGAGGCTGCCAGATCATTAAATAACCCATTTCAGAACTGATTGAGGAATCACTGATACGGTAACTGACGGCTACTTTTAGTGAAAATTATCAATATTATAGGACACAGTATTTATAATATACAGTCATATTCTGCTGGTAAACAAGTACATGCTTGTAAAAATCAGTAATTAAAATTAGGTGATTTCGCACAGAAATACACTTGTTAAAATGAGGAAGGTACTATTCAATCCATCTATACTGTGTTGCTATCTTCATTCTCTTATCCATTTACAAACTCTTTGATTCACATTCTTTAAGGATAAACTTTTGTAATCAGATTTGCCATAATAGAATCGTCTCATCTTAAAGCTCTTAAGAAACATGGAACCATAGAAAATAGGAACAGGAGTAGGCCATTCAACCCTTCAAGCCTGCTCTGTCATTCAATATGATCATGGCTGATCATCCAACTAAGTCCCCTGTTCCCACTTTGTCCCCATACCCTTTAATCCCTTTAGCCCTAAGAAACATGTCTAACTCCATCTTGAAAACATACAATGTTCTGGCCTCAATCACTTTCTGTGGTAGAGAATTCCACAGGCTCAGCACTCTATGGGTGAAGAAACTTTTCCTCATCTCAGTCCTAGTTGGCCCAGATTGTATCCTTAGGCAATGATCCTTAGTTCACGCTTCAGGCTCACTGCCTTTATTCCTGATGAAGGGCTTTTGCCCGAAACGTCGATTTTGCTGCACTTTGGATGCTGCCTGAACTGCTGTGCTCTTCCAGCACCACCAATCCAGAATCTGGTTTCCAGCATCTGCAGTCATTGTTTTTACCCAGTTGATTTTAACCCTACTGCGAATCCTCTTGCAAGGATGCCTGCCTTGAAGAAGTTTTCCTCCTCTCTCTACAAGAATCTCAGGGAGTCCCTCTCCCACTGCAACTCCCAGGTCCACGCTTCAGGCTCACTGCCTTTATTCCTGATGAAGGGCTTTTGCCCGAAACGTCAATTTCGCTGCTCCTTGGATGCTGCCTGAACTGCTGTGCTCTTCCAGCACCACTAATCCAGAATCTGGCCTGCCTGGTCATTGGGAACATCCTTCCCTCATCTAGTCCTGTTAGAATGTTATAGGTTGCTCCCCTCGTTCTTCTAAACGCCAGTGGACATTGCCCTAATTAATCTAGTCTCTCTTCATATCTCAGTCCTGCTATCCCAAGAACCATTCCAGTAAGCCTTCACTGTATTCCCTCTACAGCAAGACATCCTTTCTTAAATAAGGAGAACAAAACTGCACACAGTATTCCAGGAAAAGTCTCACCAAGGTTCTAAGCAATTGCAGCAAAACATCCCCACTCCTGTACTCAAATCCTTTCGCTATGAAGGACAGTATATAATTTTCATCTTCACCACCTGCTGCACCTGCATACTTACTTTCATTGACTAGTGTGCAATATCACCTTGGTCCCATTGCAACTCCTCCTATCCCAATCTACCACCATTCAGATAATAGTCTGACTTTCTGGTGTAACGTAGAAATGTATTGTATCTATGTTATGTCTTTCTCGATTCTAATGAACCTTATCTAGCTTTAAAACATCTCTTACAAGCTTACAGGGGCAGCATGCTTGCTTCTGAGGATAAGCTCAAGTCTCACTGGATAGTTGAGTATATAGTCGAGAGTTTGGTGCTGGAAAAGCACAACAGGTCAGGCAGCATCCGAGGAGCAGAAAAATTGACGTTTCGGGCATAAGCCTTTCATCAGGAATGAGGCTCACTCCTGATGAAGGGCTTATGCCCGAAACGTCGATTCTCCTACTCCTCGGATGCTGCCTGATCTGTTGTGCTTTTCTAGCACCACACTCTCGACTCTGATGTCCAGCATCTGCAGTCCTCGCTTTCTCCTAGTTGAGGATATTTTCCAGGTTGGCACGTCAGTGCCATACTGAGGGAACGTGCCCTGTCTTTCAGATGAGATGTTAAACTGAGACCAAGGGTGGATTTGTACAGGGGTCTGAACACCATGGGAAATGATGAGATGTGTGTCAGAATTGGGAGAAACAAGAGTCAAGACCCATTTCAATAAGAGATGATCTCACTCCATTATCCATGCTTTTCAGGAATGGCCTGGCAAAATTGTCACTGGTCAGGATCCTGCTGAAGAAGTCACACCAGATTTTGAACATTAACTTTGTTTCACTCTCCACCAGACCTGCTGAGTTTCTCCAGCATTCTCTGTTTGCTAATTTCTTTTAATGTGATACTTTCATGAAGACCTTTAACAAAAGTTATGAACAGGAGGGCTCCTAGCTTGGAATTCTTGTAGGATTGCACTGTGATAGCCACTCCAATGGTCTCTTTTCTCTGTTCTCTACTAAATCAATTGAGCAACAAATTTATTATCCTGCTTTATTCTTTTTTAGTCTCAGGAAGAATCTTTGCAAATATACCCCAAAAGTATAGTTTTATGGATCTCCGTTCAACACTTTTACTACTCAAAGGTTTCCAACAAAAACTGATGGAACTATTTTAGATGTAATTGATTGCGTCTACATTTGTCAAACCAATGACTTTTGTTTCATCAAACTCCAATACAATATATCTATTTCAAACACTGTTGCACAAGGTGTTTTAATATTCAGTCCTAAAGCTGTTGAGGACTGGGAACAGCTCTGTAGGGGGGAAGACGTGAACGAGCAGGTAATAGTCAAGTGTATAAACTTTATAGATGGTGTGGGTGAAAGCACTGAAGAGGGCAAGGTAAAGATTTGGAAGAATGATAGCAGATATGAGAAATTGAAAAGTCTCTTACTCTAGAAAATAGAAGAATAAGGTGTAAACTTGAAACAGGTCTTTACAATTAAGAAGAGGTTTGATTGGTTAGAGGGAGTTTTCCACTTGAGGTGGATTTTATATGTTGGGCAAGATCCAAACTAGATATGAGAAATGTAAGTTTGTCACTAATAAATCCCATGAGAATTTTAGGGGAAACTGGTTTATTAAACAGTGGTTAGACTATAGAACTCAGTACCACAAAGAAATAGATGGATTTAAGGGGAAGCTAAATATATAAGGCAACAAAGAACAGAAGCATGGGGGTGGGAGAAGTCTAACATGGAGCACTTGGCACTTGGCAGAGAGGGAAGGGTGATTGTAACTTATTGACTGTAGGATGATCGTGGATCTGAGAGTGGTGTAAGATGGATGTGGGGCAATGGTGATGTCGTGCTCACCTCACTGGACAAGTGATCCAGAGACATTGCCTAAAGCTCTCAGGACATGGGTTCAAACCTCACTGTGGCAACAAATGGGTCTTAAATTCAAATTCAAATGATTTCTCTGCAATTGAATGCTAGTTCTAGTCATTCTGACCATGAAACTATCAGCGATTGGTGTAAAGTCACATCTGATTAATAGATGTCCTTCTGGGAAGAATGTGTGCCATTCCCACTTGCACTGGTCTACATGCAGACGCCACAGAAAAGTAATTGACTTTAACTGCCCTCGAGAATGACTCAGTAAATCACTGAATCATGGGAAATTGTGGGCGGCACGGTGGCACAGTGGTTAGCACTGCTGCCTCACAGCGCCTGAGACCCGGGTTCAATTCCCGACTCAGGCGACTGACTGTGTGGAGTTTGCACGTTCTCCCCGTGTCTGCGTGGGTTTCCTCCGGGTGCTCCGGTTTCCTCCCACAGTCCAAAGATGTGCGGGTCAGGTGAATTGGCCATGCTAAATTGCCCGTAGTGTTAGGTAGGGGTAAATGTAGGGGTATGGGTGGGTTGCGCTTCGGTGGGTCGGTGTGGACTTGTTGGGCCGAAGGGCCTGTTTCCACACTGTAAGTAATCTAACCTCATCTAAATGGCGCTAGCCTTCCCAGTCATGCCCATATCCCATGGAAGAATGCAGAAAAAAATGGCATTCAGTCTCTTGGTGGGAGTAGATGAAAGCAGTAGTGACAGGACCTGTTAGGTTGAGTGACGTGTTTCTATGTTGCAAGTAGTTTGAAACTTTATTTATTGCAAGACTTAACAAGGATTGAGATGTAAAACTAGGCCTGGATCTCATGCAAGCAAAGGTCCATTGATTTGCACTGGGGAAGCTCCAAGAAAGACTGGCAGACCCAAGAGGGCTTGCAATCTCACAGAAAAGATTGTTTTTCCATTCTCCTGTCATGGATTGATTAAGGTTAATCCTCCAAGGGCAAGAAAGTACAGTTCCAATATTATTGCCAGCAAAAGTTGAGGAATCTAGCATCTTTGCAACTGATTAACTCCATTCCAGAGCCTTGTGTACAAATTCCAGGTTGACCGTTCCAGTGCACTGTGCTCCACTGGTGAACATTTTTCAGATGAGGTGAAGGCGGCACGGTGGCTCAGTGATGAGCACTGCTGCCTCACAGCAACAGGGACCTGGGTTTGATTCCAACCTCAGGCAACTGTCTGTGTGAAGTTTACATTGGTCTTCCTGTGTCTGCGTGGATTTCCTCCCACAATTCAAAGATGTGTAGGTTAGGTGAATTGGCCATGCTAAATTGCCCATAGTGTTAGGTACATTAGTCAGGGATAGATATAGGGTAGGGGAATGGGTCTGGGTGGGTTACTGTTCAGAGGGTTGGTGTGGACTTGTTGGGCCAAATGGCCTGGTTCCACACTGTGGATAATCAGATCTAATGTTTGCTTTTTCAGGTGGATGGGAAAGATCCCATGGGAATTATTTAAAGACTGGACAGGGAAGTTCTCCCTAAAGTCCTTGTCTGTATTTAACTTTCGACCAACATCAGAGAGACAGTTGACACCATTGTTACTTCATCGCCATTTTGGGACCTCACTGTGCCCAAATTGGCTGCTGCATTTCCTTACATTGCAACACATCAAAGATATTTAACTGACTGCAAAGCGTTTTGGGATGCTGTAGAAAAGTGCTATAGGAATGTGATTGCTTTTCTTCAATTTTTTTCCAAACAAGGCATTTGTAAGCATTGGTTGAGCATGTTTAAACACAATCTCACAAACAATTGCATCAATAATTAACTTGGTGAGGCAGGGTGCACCATAGAGGGTTCTGTCTTCCTGGCCTTATCATTGTTATCCGACTTGATGTTTCCTTATTGATAACGGGGGCCCATTAATCCTTCTGTAGGTTATGTCTTCTACAGATTTTAAACATCCTGCTTTTAGGAAACAGTTGTAATGATTACTGTCTGTGAGAAAGAGCTGAGGGGCATGGGTGAACAGTTGTTAGCTGCCCATCATTGACCTGAGGAAGTCCTGGAAATCCTAATTCACAATGCTGGTGATTGCTACTGATGAATATTTGTCAGTTAAAGAGTTTTCAAGCAGTTGACTTTGAATTCAATTAATTTGGAATTAAAATGAAAAGCTAGTCTAATGGTGACTGTGGAATCCATGTCCAAAAGCAGCAAAACCTAGACAACATCTAGGCTTGGGCTGACAAGTGTCAAGTTACATTCACGCTGTACAAAGACAGGGCTATAACAAACCTCCAACAAGAGAGAATCCAACTATTGACATCCAATGGCATGACCATGGCTAAAACCACCGACATCAACATCCTAGAGGGTTATAACTGACCAGAAACTACATTGGACAAACCATATAAATATAATGGTGACAACAGTAGGTCAGATGCTGGGAATTCTGTGATGAATAACTCTGCTCCTGCCTCCTCAAACACAGGCCAGTATCTACAAGGCACAAGTCAAAAGTGTGATGGAATATTCCCCACTCATCTTGATGAGTGCAGCTCCAATGCCACTCTGAAAACTCAACACCATCCATGACAAAGCAGACCACTTTATCAACACCCCATCCATCACCTTAGTCACTTTCTATCCCTGACACACAGTTGTAACAGTGTATACCATCGACAAAATGCACAATAACTCAATCAAAGCTTCCTTTAGCACCTTTCAAACCTGTGATCTCTACCAACCAAAATGACAAGGGCAGCACAAGCATGGGAAGCGATCACCTGCAAGTTTCCTTCCAAGGCTCACGTCATTTTGACTTGGAAATATATCATTGTTCCTTCACTGCCGTTGGGTCAAACTCCTGGAGCTCCCTTCCTTATAGCTTGTGGGTATACCTACACTATGTGGATTGCAGTGGTTCAAGAAGGTAACTCAAGGGAAGTTAATGGTGTCTCAATAAATGTTGGACTAGTCAATAACACTTACATCCGATGAATAAATGAATTAAGTTAAACAATTTGTCAATGTATAATATATGCCTATAAAGTACTGAATCAAATGAACCGTGCAATATTCAAAATTGCTTTTTACTGTTGATCAAAATGAGGCATTGAACATACTGTAACAGGTGTGCCACAGGGATCAGTGCTGGGACCATGATTACATACAATGTGTATTAATAACTTGAATGATGGAGGTCAATCTACAATGACCAAGTTAATGGATGACACTGAAATAGAGGGAAAGAAAATGCTGAGATGACACAAAGAATCTGCAGAGGGATGTAGACTAGATTAAGTGAGTAGTCCATCACTTCACACATGGAGTATAATGTGGAAAAATGTGACGACATGCACTTTGGCAGGAGGAATGGCGGAATGGATATTATTTTTTTAAATGAAGAAAGACTGTGGATAGCTACAAAACAGAGGGATTTTGGAATCCTCATGCATAAATCTCAAAACGCCAGCATGCAAATTCAATGGGGAATAGAGAAGGCAAATAGAACGCTGGCCTTTACTTCAAAAGAAACAGAGCACAAAAGTATGCTTAACTAAAACTATATAATGTGTCAGACTACAGCTGGAATCCTCTGACAAGTTTTGGGCCCCTTATCAAAGGAAATATATTTCTGGTATTGGAGACAGTCCAGAGAAGTTTCACTAGGGCTGATCCCAGGTATGGAGGGACTGTGTAATGAGAAGAAGTCAAGTAGGTTGAGCCTATACTCATTGGAATATAGAAAAATGAGAGGTGACCTAATTAAACCATTCAAGATTCTTGGGGGACTTGACAGGATAGATGCTGAAAGGTTGTTTTCCCTTGTGGGAGAATCTAGGACCAAAGGGAATAAACTCAGTGTCAAGGTCATATATTGAAGAGGGAGATGAGGATGAATTTCTTTTCTCATGGAGTAGTGAATCCATGGACTTCTTTACTGCAGAGGATTGTTGAGGTTGGGACATTAAGTATATTCAAGGCTGAAATAGATTTTGTTTTACTCAGTAAGGGAATCAAGAATTATGAGGAAAAGGCATGAAATTGGAGTTGAAGGTTATCGGATCAGCCATGATCTCTGTGGATGTCAGAGCACATTCGATGGGCTGAATGACCTACTTCTGCTCCTATAGGGTTTAGATTGAAATGCTTTTGCTCTAATCCAGCAGCTAGTGGATAATGCTAAAGTGAGATGAGGCCATGGGTCAGCCATTATCTCATTGAATGGCAAAACAGACTTAAGACACTGAATAGTCTCCTCCTATAGTTGGTGGAAGAGGTTAGAGGAAAATACCAATCCATCCAGATTCACATCAACTTCTATTCCTGCTGTAATGTGCAGACGAAGATCCTGAACATGAGAAAAGGGGAGGCAAAGTGAAGACTGGTCCACAGCCTGAAAACTTAGAATCCTTGCAGTACAAAATGAGGCCATTTATCCCATTGAAGTCTTCACTGACAAAGTTAAAAATCACACAACATTAGGTTATAGTCCGACAGGTTTGTTTGGAGGTACTAGCTTTTGAACTGCTGCACCTTTATCAGGTGGTTGTGATGAAGAAGCAGTGCTCCGAAAGCTAATGCTTCCAAATAAACCTGTTGGACTAAAACCTGGTGTTGTGTGATTTTTAACTTTTTCAGGAAAAGATTTCCAAATTTGCACAACTCTGTGTGAGAAAACAATTCTTCACATCCCTCTCTTAAAAGGATGACCCTCTTGAATTTTAAAGAGTGACCCCTACTTCTAGATTGTCCCACGAGAGCACATCCTTGTAAATCTTTTCTGAACCATTTCAAGTTTCACGACATCTTTCTGATAGGAAGGAGACCAGAATTGTACACAATATTCCAACAGTGGCCTAACCAATGTCCTGTACAGCCGCAACATGACCTCTCGACTCCTGTAAGCAATACTCTGACCAATAAAGGAAAGCATACCAAAAACCTTCTTCACTATCCTATCTACCGGCGGCTCCACTTTCAAGGAGCTATGAACCTGCACTCCAAGGTCTCTTTGTTCAGCAACACTCCCTAGGACCTTACCATTAAATTCCACTTAAGTGTATAAATCCTTAATGATAAGGTCCTCGGGAGTGTTGCTGAACAAAGAGACCTTGGAGTGCAGGTTCATAGCTCCTTGAAAGCGGAGTCGCAGGTAGATAGGATAGTGAAGAAGGCGTTTGGTATGCTTTCCTTTATTGGTCAGAGTATTGAGTACAGGAGTTGGAAGGTCATGTTGCGGCTGCACAGGATATTGGTTAGGCCACTGTTGGAATATTGCGTACAATTCTGGTTTCCTTCCTATTAGAAAGATGTTGTGAAACTTGAAAGGGTTCAGAAAAGATTTACAAGGATGTTGCCAGGGTTGGAGGATCTGAGCTACAGGGAGAGGCTGAACAGGCTGGGGCTGTTTTCCCTGGAATGTCAGAGGCTGAGGGGTGACCTTATAGAGGTTTATAATAGGCAAAGTCATTTCCCTGGGGTGGGGGAGTCCAGAACTAGATGGCATAGGTTTAGGGTGAGAAGGGAAAGATATAAGAGAGACCTATGGGCAACGTTTTCTCACAGAGGGTGGTATGTGTATGGAATGAGTTTGATTACTTACAGTGTGGAAACAGGCCCTTTGGCCCACCAAGTCCACACCGACCCGCAACCCACCCATTTCCCTACATTTACCCCTTTACCTAACACTACGGGCAATTCAGCATGGCCAATTCACTTGACCTGCACATCTTTGGACTGTGGGAGGAAACCATGCAGACATGGGGAGAATGTGCAAACTCCACACAGTCAGTCGCCTGAGTCGGGAATTGAACCCGGATCTCTGGCGCTGTGAGGCAGCAGTGCTAACCACTGTGCCATCGTGCCACCATTGCCAGAGGAAGTGTTGGAAGCTGGTACAATTGCAACATTTAAGAGGCATTTGGATGGGTATATGATTGGAAATGGTTTGGAGGGATATTTGCCGGCTGCTGGCAGGTGGGACTAGTTGGGTTGTAATATTAGGTCGGCATGGATGGGTTGGACCGAAGGGTCTATTTCCATGCTGTACACCTCTATGACTCTAAGAGGAAACATTCTTTCCAGACTGGTCCTGTGAAGATCCCTCCGGATCCAACACATTTCAGTCAGGATGGCCTTGAACTCTTCTAACCTCCAGCCTACCCTGTCTAACTTTGCCTCATAGTATGACTGTCACTTCTTGTTTTTAGTCCAGTAAGTCTTTAGTGAATTGCTTCCAGCGTTCTTACCCTGTCTGTTGCATGAGCCTCGCTGACTAGTTCTTGTTGACCAAGTAAAGTGGATCCATTAAAGTATTGTGGAACCATCAACAAAATTTCACAATAACCCTGAGCCCATTAACTATATCAATTAGTGTGCTGCCTAAGCAGCTGCTGCTGGTGTTGTTGTTGACATTGGTGAGACAGGCTTCCTTCCTCAGGATTGAAAGCCTGACTTGCAGTGTGCTTTCACAGTGGTGACAGTAACACTCATTCACGTCACCATCTCTATTGACTGAGTGCCACCTCCTGTTTCCTTATTGATAACATCACTGTTGAATGCTCGCAAAGAGTTAAATCGTCAGTAAAAAGACATTGAACCTGTCATGATTTTACTTGTGGATTGGCCACAAAGCCAGAGGACATGCAGTGTGAATCAGAGAAAGATTGAAGGAATAAAGAAGCGGAACGTTCTGGAAATATTCTGCTTCTGTCGAAGTAGAAGCCGCTAACATGTCATGGTCAACAGCCTGCAATGATTTGCTTTTATATTTGTGAAGCAAAAATGCGTTTATATAAAGTAATTCATGCTGTGGGCCTTTCTTAAAATGGGCATCATCCTAATTGCCTTTGAACTCAGTGGCTTGTTCAGCCATTTTGGAGAGTTCTTAAAATCAGCCACATTGCTAGGGGTCTGGGGTCACATGTAGACCAGACCAGGTAAGGATGACAGATTTCCCTCCCTAAAGGACATTGGTGAAGCAGATGAGTTTTTATAATGATCAGTAATGGTCCATATTAGGCCAGCTTTTGTTTTTATTTTTAAATCAGTTCAAATTTCATCATTTGACATAGTAGGACAGAAACAACAGAGTCTAAGAGCTGGAGTAGGCCATTCAACCCTTTGAGTCTGCTTTGCCATCCAGTATGATCATGGCTAATCATCCAACTCTGTACCCAATCCGATTTTCTCAATTCAGTGCTCTGGCCTCAATTGCTTTCTGTGGTAGAGAGTTCCAGAGGCCCTTCTCTCTCTGGGTGAAGACATTGCTCATCCTCTGAGTTCTTAATAGCCTACACTGTATCCTTAGACTGTGACTCTTGGTTCTGGACTCCATGGCAATCACAAACATTCTACCCTGCATTTACCCTTTCAAGTCCCATTAGAATTTTGTAGGTTTCTCTGAGATCTTGCCTCATTTTCCTAAACATCAGTGAATACTGACAGTCTCTGGGTTGTGAATGGGTTCTGTTCTTAAGTCCACCACAAGTTAACTTGTTCTCAAATCGGAACACAATGCAGGACAATGGAAAGCAGCTGTCTGTAAATATATGAAACATTCATGTGTTGGGTCTTTAAAATTACACCCCTACATGGGATCATTCGTAATGATGAACATGTGTAAGCTGCAGGTCCCCTGTATAGCCTCCTAACTAATCGAGTCCGTCTTCATACGTTGGTTCTGCTATCTCAGGAATCAGTCTGATAAACCTTTGTTGCACTCCCTCCACAGCTAGAACATTCTTCGTCAGATAGGAAACCAAAACGGCACACAAGACTCCAAGTGTGGCCTCACCAACGCCCTCAACATTTTTATAGTGCCAGGCTTTATCAACTCTGACTCTCCAGCATCTGCAGTCTCACTTTCTCCTCTACAATTGCAGCAAGACAATCTGTGCAAACTCTCTCTCGCTATGAAAGACAATATACCATTTGCCTTCTTCACCGCCTGCTGCACCTGCACACTTACTTTCAGTGACTGGTGTTCAAGGTCACCCAGGTCTCATTGCACCTCTTCCAAGTTCCCTATTTAGATAATAATCTGCCTTGCAACTAAAGTGATCACATCACAGCTAATCACATTTACACTTTATTTACCATGTATTTGCACACTCACTCAATTTGTCCAAATCACACTGAAGCATCTCAGCATCTTCTAGACAGCTTATCGTCCCACCCAGCTTTGTGTCATTTGCAAATTTGAAGATATTACATTTAGTTCCCTCACCTAAATCATTGATATATCAAGTTGTTTGAACATCCGGAATTCGGACATTGTGATGTAGTGATATATCATTGGGCTATTAAGCCAGAAATGAGTCTGCTGCTCTGTGGACATGAGTTCAAATCCCACTATGACAGCTGGTGAAACTTAAATATAATGAATAAAATCAGCAATCTGAAATTAGTTTCGGGAATGATGATCATGAAACTATCATTGCTGGGTGTAAAAATCAAAGCTCTCAATAAAAATATTTATAAAAAAAAACCAAAGCTCTGTCCTTGCCTGCTCAGGCCTACATGTGTCTCAAGCAACGTGGTTAGCTCTGATTGTCCAAGTGTTGCTGGAATGCAGGTTCATAGTTCCTTGAAAGTGGAGTCGCAGGTAGATAGGGTAGTGAAGAAGGCATTTGGTATGCTTTCCTTTATTGGTCAGAGTCTTGAGTACAGGAGTTGGGAGGTCATGTTGTGGCTGTACAGGACATTGGTTAGGCTACTTTTGGAATATTGCGTGCAATTCCGGTCTCCCACCTATTGGAAGAACGTTGTGAAACTTGAAAGGGTTCAGAAAAGATTTACAAGGATATTGCCAAGGTTGGAGAGTTTGAGCTATTGGGAGAGGCTGAATAATAGGCTGGGGCTTTTTTCTCCTGGAGCGTCGGAGGTTTATAAAATCATGAGAGGCATGGATAGGATAAATAGACAAGGTCATTTCCCTGGGGTGGGGAAGTCCAAAACTGGAGGGCATAGGTTTAAGTTGAGAGGGGAAAGATATAAAAGGGACCTAAAGGACAACTTGTTCACGCAGAGGGTGGTGCGTGTATGGACTGAGCTGCCAGAGGAAGTGGTGGAGGCTGGTACAATTGCAGTATTTAAAAGGCATCGGTATGAGTATATGAATAGGACGGGTTTAGAATGATATGGGACAAGTGCTGGCAAGTGGGACTAGATCAGGTTAGGATATCTGGTTGGCATGGATGAGTTGGACCGAAGGGTCTGTTTCCATGCTGTTCATCTCTATGACTCTATGGCTGTATAAGTGAGCCACTCAGTGCAAGGGACATTTACAGATGGGCAACAACTGCTCACCTTTCCAGTGATGCCTCCATCTCATCATCAAAGCAAAATCTAAATTTAGGATTAAATATGATTATAATAATTTGTACATACCTGAAGGAGGTAACCAGAAACATGCAAATAAGTTATTGGCTGAATTATTCCAATTGGTCGTATTCCCAACTCTCGGTCAGAAAGTATTGGCTCAAGGTCCTACTCCATAACTAGAGAATAAAACACTAGGCTGGCACTACCAAATGAGTGCTGCATTGCCAAGATGTTGCTTTTAAAGTGTGACATTAAAACTGAGATTGCTCTCCTTGCTGAGCTGAATGTAAAGATATCATGGCAGCATTTGGAAGTTAAGAAAAAGGGTTACCCGCAGTCTCCTGGTTAGTACTTACGCCAAAACCAACATACAAAAATTGACTATTTGTTATTATCGCATTGTTGATTGTGGGAGTTTGCTGTCCATCAGATGGCAGCTGCGTCAGACTGAGATTTTGTTGAGACAGATGCCTTGAAGTTTATTAACAACGCTAACTATTCAGCTTCTAATGATATGTCAGCCTTAAAGACAGTCTGGGTTGTGTGCTTCCTTGCTATTATGGTATTATTACGTGTATATAACTGACTGAATACATTACACTGTCTCCATCATACTGAGCATGGGGTTACAAGAAGTGAGGACCTTTGTACTGGAGCATCACATGTTGTAAGGTTATGTCACTATCCTAAAGCTACATTCCTTTTCCAGGCTGGAATCCATGCAATAGTACAGCAGGAAATTGTGGAAATTAGGAAAGGCATTATATAGAAACTGGATGATTTTTTTTCTTGAGTGTTCACCATTGATTAGATTCAATTTTCAAAGAACTATAAATGTGCTTTGTACGTACCCATTTCCACCAAGGTATGGAGTGCTGTGATGTGCTCAGAAGGTTTCAGGATGGCCCAGGGACAGACACATTCTTGGATACAGAGCAGGAGGTGCTGGTTAAGATGCTCCAGGGGAAGAGGTCTATCCTGCAGTGTTACAGAAGTCCGCTTCACCTTACTGTCTATCCTCCAACAGCAGGACCCGATGATAGGTTGCAAACTAAGTGCTGATTCTACAGCATTGTGTCTGATCTCAAAAAAGCCAGGCTCAACTTCACCTCATATATTTTAAATGCACGTTCTCATTGATGGGTGACATGGTAGCTCAATGGTTAGAACTGCTGCCTCCCAGCACCAGAGACCTGGGTGCGATTCCAGCCTTGGCCAACTGTCTGTGTGGAGTTTGCATATTCTCCCCGTGTCTGCATGAGTATCCTCCGGTGCTCCGGTTTCCCCCACAATCCAAAAATGTGCAGGTTAGGTGAATTGGCCATGCTAAATTGCCCACAGTGTTCAGGGATTTGTAGGTTAGGTGCATTAGTCAGGGGAAATCTAGAGTAATAGGGCAGGGGAATGGGTCTGGGTGGGTTACTCTTCAGAGGGTTGGTGTGGATTTGCTGGGCCGAATGGCCCGTTTCCACACTGTAGGGATTCTATGATTATTTTGAATTCATCTCAATGAAACAGCTGCTCTTGGTATAGAATCCCGACAGTGCAGATAGAGGCCATTTGGCCCATCTGGCCTGGACTGACCTTCTGAACAGCATCTCGCCCAGACCCACCCCATCACGGTAGCCCTGCATTTCCCATGGGTAATCTACACAGCCTGGCCACAATGGACAATTTAATGATGTCAAATCACTTAACCTGCAAACTTTTGGACTGTGGGAGGAAACCAGAACACCCAAAGAAAACCCACGCAAACACGGGAAGAATGTGCAAACTTCACACAGTCACCTAAGACTGGAATTGAACTTGAGTCCCTGGCACTGTGAGGCAGCAGTGCTAACCACTGTGCCAGTGTACTACCCAGTATGACCATTCTAAATTGGTTTATTATCCGTCAGACTAAAATACCCCTTCTAAAAGCCTCACCCCATTCAATTCAAGTAGCAAAATGAGACATTCAACAATGACAAAAATAGGCTATATCAATGCAGTTTTGTTGTTGAGTGAGAAACAATTGTTTAAGGAGATTTGAACTTCCTGAAGAATTGCACGTTGTACTTACTGCCCTTATTGTGAGATACTGGGCTGCTGCACTGATGAAGGAGTCTTCTTAAACACACACCAGGCAAATACAAAGACTAAGAAAGTGATGATGGTAACATTTTGTGAAAAAGTTCAAGCAATAACCCGTGCTCCTTATCTTTGACACCACATGAGAAAAGGAATAACTGAGAGGTCATATGATTGGTAAGGTCTTTGTCGGAAGTGGTAAATCACTGATAAGGAGGCTCCTAAAGTGGCAAGTCAAGGATAGAGATTCTTCCTCTTGATAGAATTGCTGAAAGTGATGACAAGAAAAGAGCAAAGAGTACAGAGTGAATAAATCAGAAAAGTTCCTGCTGTGACTCAAGCTGTGTCAGCCTATTGCCAATCTGGGTGCCCCAGGGCTTGATAAGAAAGACTCCAGTACAGGATAGAAAACAGATTCATTTGCTTTAATGAGGATTGTTAACACCTTTTTCAGCATAGCGATACCTCATTGATTTCAGACTGCTTAAATTGTTCGATGCGCATCTATTTCATATGAAATCGTTCAAGTGAGAATCGAAGTTTCAGCTTTGTCATTAAACAACAACTCAACGCATATGTTCAGGAGTTAGTGGGAGAAAATGTCCCAAGGGCTTTTACAGAGGAGCGTTCTGAACCACACATACATTCAGGCAAAAAAGACATAGTAGGTAGCTTGGTCACAAAAATGGGTTGTAAAGGGCAGCTGAAAGGACAAAGTGGACATGGTGTCTGTTAGGGAGAGTCATGTTCACTCATCTGCCAAAACATTAATGAGAAATGCTGGAAAGCGATGTACATTTCCCTTATAGGTATTACTTTGACCAACCTGGACACTTACCACTTTTTTTGCTTTGATAAATTTTCTATTATTTTTGCATCTAGTGAAGAAGATAGATAGATAGATAGACAGATAGACAGATGAATGGACAGTAACAAAAGACCGTACTACTGTACTGGGAGAGTCCGCCTATATCATGTGTTCAAAGCTCTGAATTGGGGTTTAAATCCATGTCTACATTAATGCAACAAAAACAGAAATTGCTGGAAAAACTCAGCAGGTATGGCACATCTATGGAGAGGAATCAGAATTAATGTTAGTTCTGAGGAACTGTCACTGGACCCAAAACATTAACTCTGATTTCTTTCCACGAATGCTGCCAGACCTGCTGAGCTTTTCCAGCAATTTCTGTTTTTGTTGCATTAATGTAGACATGGATTAACCCTTGTTAATCAAGGGTAGTATTACGGCAGCTGACAGAACATTTGAAGACACATCCACTGAGGTATCTTGGGCTGAAGTTAGAAACAGGAAAGGAGAGGTCACCCTGTTGGGAGTTTTCTACAGGCCTCCTAACTGTTCCAGGGATATAGAGAATAGGATAGCAAAGATGATTCTCGACAGGAGCGAGAGTGACAGCGTAGTTGTTATGGGGGACTTTAACTTCCCCAATATTATATGGGAATAATATAGTCCAAATAGTTTAGATGGGTCAGTTTTTTTTCAATATGTGCAGGAGGGTTTTCTGCCACAGTATCTAGACAGGTCAACAAGGGACAATGCCATATTGGATTTGGTACTGGGGAATGAAACCAGATAGGTGTTAGATGTGGAGGTAGGAGAGCACTTTGGCGATAGTGACCACAATTTGATTACTTTTACAATAGCAATGGGCAGGGATAGGTATATACCGCAGGCAAAGAGGTATTACTGGGGGAAAGACAATTATGCTGTGATTAGGCAAGATTTAGGATGCAAAGGATGGGGAAGGAGACTGCAGGGGATGGACACACTTGAAATGTGGAGCTCATTCAAGAAACAGCTACTGCGGGTCTTTGATAAGTATATACTTATCAGGCAAGGAGGTAGTTGTTGAAAGTGGGGGCAATGGTTTACTAAAGAAGTTGAAGCTCTTGTGAAGAGGAAGAAGAAGGATAAGTTGTGAAGGCTCACTTAGGGGGCTTGAGTGTTATAAGTTAGTCAGAAAAGATCTAAAGAGAGAGCTATGAAGAACCAGGGGGGGACATGAGAAGATGTTGGTGGATAGGATCAAGGAAACCCTAAGGCTTTCTCTAGGTATATCAGGAATAAAAGAATGACTAGAGTAAGAATAGGGCCAATCAAAGATAGTAGTGGAAAGTTGTGTGTAGAATCTGAGGACATAGGGGAAGGGCTTAATAAATACTTTTCATCAGTATTCACATTGGAAAAGGGCAATGTTAATGAGAATACGGAGATACAGTCTCCAAGATTAGATGGGATTGAGGTTGACAGAGAGGAGGCTTTAGCAATTTTGGAAGATCTGAAAATAGATAAGATGGGATTTATCTTTGGATTCTCTGGGAAGCCAGGGAGGAGATTGCAGAGCCTTTGGCTTTGATCTTTATGTCATCATTGTCGACAGGAGTAGTGCCAGAAGATTCGAGGAAAGCAAATGTTGTTCTCCTGTTTAAGAAGGGGAGTTGGGACAATCGTGGTAATTATAGGCCAGTGAGCCTTACTTCAGTTGAAGTAAGGTATTGGAAAAGGTGATAAGAGATAGGATTTATAATCATCTGGAAAGGAATGATTTGATTAGGGATAGTCAACATCGTTTTGTGAAGGGTAGGTCATGCCTCAGTAACCTTACTGAGTTTTTCAAGAAGGTGTCAAAACAGGTGGATAAGTGTAAAGTGGTTGATGTGGTGTATATGGACTTCAGTAAGGTGTTGGATAAGGTTCCACACAGTAGGCCATTGCCCAAATACGGAGTTTTGGGATTGAAGATGATTTAGCGGTTTGGATCAGAAATTGGCTAGCTGAAAGAAGACAGAGGTTGGTGGTTGATAGGAAATGTTCATCTTGGAGCTCAGTCACCAGAGGTGTGCCACAAGGATCTGTTTTGGAGCCACTGCCATTTGTCATTTTATAAATGATCTGGATTTGGGCGTAGAAGGATGGGTTAGTAAATTGGCGGATGACACTAAGGTAGGCGGAGTTGTGAATAGTGCTGAAGGATGATGTGGATTACAGTGGGACATAGATAAGATGCAGAGCTGAGCTGAGAAGTGGCAAATGGAGTTTAATGTGAGAAAGTGTGAGGTAGTTAACTTCAGAAGAAATAACAGGAATGTAGAGTATTGGGCTATTGGCAGTGTAGATGAATAGAGAGATTTCGGTCTCCTGATGCATAAATCCCTGAAAGTTGCCACCCAGGTCAATTGGGTTTTTAAGATGGCATATGGGTGTGTTGGTGTTTATTGATAGGGGGATTGAGTTTTGGATCCATAAGGTCATGCTTCAGCTGTGCAAGACACTGAAAAGGCCGCACCTGGAGTATTGCATGCAGTTCTGGTCACTGCGTTATAGGAAGGATGTGGAAGCTTTGGAAAGGGTTCAGATGATACCTGATGTGGAAGGATGGTCTTTTGAGGAAAGGCTGAAGGAACTGAGGCTGTTTTCATTAGAGAGAAGAAGGTTGAGAGGCTACTTAATCAAGACGTACAAGATAATCAGAGGGTTAGATAGGGTGGACAGTAGGAGCCTTTTTCCTTGGATGGTGAAGGCTAACACGAGGGGACATAGCTTTAAATTTAGCAGTGATAGATTTAGGACAGATATTAGGAGTAGTTTCTTCACTCAGCGAGTAGTAGGGGTATGGAGCAGCCTGCCTGGAACAGTAGTAGCCTCACTGACATTAAGGGCATTTAAATGGGCATTGGACATATAGATGATAATGGATCGGTGTAGGTTAGGTGGGCATCAGATTATTTTCACAGGTTGGCGCAACATCGAAGGCTGAAGGGCCTGCACTGCGCTGTAACGTTGTATGTTCTATGTTCTATGCTGTCGGACTTCTGAGCTTTTCCAGCAATTTTTGCTTTTATTTCTGATTTCTAGCATTAGCACTTTTTTCAGTTTTTATCTCCATTAATACAGTTGTTTTTGTAATCTAAACTTTCCTCACACTTTTAAGATTTCCTAAATGTGAATCTTATTGTGTTCTGGAAAAATGTGCAATATTTGCGAACTTCCAGAGGAACTTGAGAATTTAAATAGAAATCTACATTGTAGCCAGTGTACAGTGTACAGGAATCAACCTCGTATTAACTAACGTTTATAAATGTTTGTTCTACCCAGAGATTTATTCATAATAAAATGCTAATTATATTTTCAATAATATGAAACCAGTTTAATTTTGAGCTGTTCAAACCGCATGGAGAATATCCAGAAGCACATGGCTGTAAGCATAAGATAGTCATTGCTAAATCTGATGGGGAATCAAGTGAAAGCTTCTCCACCCAGAGACTGGTAGGAATGTTAAACTCAGAGACTGGTTAGGTGAACACCCATAGATACATTCAAAGGGAAACTGTGTGAGGGAGAAAGGAATAGAATGGTCATCCTGATAGGGGGGGAGCTTGACACCATCCAGGACGAAGCAGCCCACTTGATTGGCACCTCATCCATTCCCTCCACCACCAACACTCAGTAGTAGCAATGTGTACTATCTACAAGATGCACTGCAGAAATTCATCATCGATCCCAGAGTGCACCTTCCAAACTTGCGACTACTTCCATCTAAAAGGATAAGGGCAGCAGGTACATGGGGACACCACCCCCTGCAAGTTCCCTTCCAAGCCACTCACCATCCTGACTTGGAAATATATCGCTATACATTCACTGTCACGGAGTAAAAACCCTGGAATTCTGTCCCTTAGGGCATTGTGGGTCCACCTACACTACAGAGCTGCAGTGGTTCATGAAGGCAGCTCACCAAGGGCAACTAGGGACGGGCAATAAATGCCGGCCAGCCAGTGATGCCCACGTCCCACGAGGGAATGAAAAATAAACACCAACATTGGCCTGTTTGGCTGAATAGCCTGTTTCTCTGTTGTTGATTGAATATAATCTGTATAGAGGTCTGATACTTGGTTTGATATGATTACAGAATGCCCAGGAGGAGCAGCATCCCCTTGTAATAAGAAAGGAGTATGCTTCGATGGCATGGGAGGAACTGGCACATGTAATTGCATGGTAGGTTGGAGTGTTAACTGGTAAGTACAAATGAACATCAGAAATAGGAACTGGAGTTGCCCATGTGGCCTGCCAAGCCAACTCCGGCATTCTATAAGATTCTACCCCAGGTAGAATCCTCTCCTTTGCAGCTCCTACCAGCCCGCCTCTCTGATATTTCAATAATCTACTTCCTACTTTATGACTTCCAGTGATCTAGCATCCGCAGCTCTCTGGGACACAGACTTCCAGATGTTCACTACCCTCTGGGAGACTAAAATCCTTCACTTCTCAGTTTTAAATGAACTCCTCCTTATTCTGTAACTGCATCTCCAAGCTTGAGATTGTCTTGCTAGTTGAAACATCCCAGTGTCTATCCTGTCAAGCCCCCTCAGAATATGGTCTGCTACAATAAGGTCAACCACTCATTCTTCTAAATTCTAATGAATAAAGGCCTTAGCTCTTAACCCCTTCTGGCTAAGTCAATCTCTTCATCCCAGCAATCATCCCAGTGAATCTCTTTCAATTACCTCCATTGCCAGCGCATCCTTTCTTAAATAGAGCCCATTCATTGGACAACTATCACTGTCACATAAATAACTATATATGGTGTTGGTGAGGCCGCACCTGGACTCTACACAACTCTACACTGTACTCCAGGTGCGGCCTCTCCAACACCATATATAGTTATTTGTGTGACAGTGATAGTTGTCCAATGAATGGGCTCTATTTTATTGCAAAGATTGCAGTGAATGGTTAATACTACAGTCACAATAATGAGCTACTTTATCACAGTCATTATCCCCATTGCCAATACCACTCACAATACACTTCTGTTCAATCTCGTTCTTCATCAATGCTCCATCGCTGTTGGCATGGTGAGGCACCACCGCGGGTTGCTAGACTCTGGCATTATGAATGCAGAACTTCGGAAATTGGCACGAGATAGCCTTCACCATGTTGAAGGGAGTGACGTTGAGAAAAGGGATTACAAACATAGGTGGACTGGCCGGAAAAGATTCACCTTCCCTCTAGAACCCATCAGGGGCTCCTGGTTGGCAGAACACTGCAAGATAATGAAGGTACAAAGGGCCCCCGTGAAAGCGATTAAGAAATGAGGGAGGAGGATAAGAATTCAAATGCAACATCTCCCCTTCAGCTATCCTGATCCACATCTCAGTAATGCAGCTCAACCAGGCTCTTAATACAGCCCCCACGGACAAGCAATGTATTCCGAAGAAAATCCCAGAAATACTCACCCAGTGAATGGCGATTCCATGATCCAAGCCCTTTTCCCGATCGTTGTGCCCAAGGAACCAAAGGTCAATGTGAGAAATTTTCAGCCATGTCGATTCCTTAGTTTGTGAGGATCCCAGACAAGGGCAGTGTTTACGGTCTTACAAAGGCATCCACCGTGAAGCACAGTTCTGCTCTGAGGACAAGGAAAAGCTGTGAAAAAAACATTTTCAAGTATGACATAGGACTGGCAGATTACATCGATTGGACAGACTAACATTCTTTTATCTAGAAAAAGGAAGGCTGATAGAGATCTTTAAAATTATGGGAGGATTTGATAGAATCAATGTAGAAAAGATGCTGGTATTTCTTGAGGGAGTCCAAAACCTGGTACTTTAAGTATGAGATGGTGATGTGTTATAGCTCACTCAGGGAGCCTAGGTTGCTCTGGCAGTATACACGTTCCCGTGGATAGAAACATAGAAAATAGGAACAGGAGTAGGCCATTCAGCCCTTCGAGCTTGCACTACCATTCAATATGATTATGGCTGATCATGCAGTCTCAGTATACCACTCCTATTTACTCTCCATATCCCTTGATCCCTTTAGGGGGTCAAGCTCCTTCTTGAATGCACCTAATGTACTTGCCCCAACAGCTTCCTTTTGAGGAGAATTCCACAGGTTCGCAACTCTCTGAGTGAAGAAATTCTTCCTCATCTTAGTCCTGAATGGCTTACCCCTTATTCTTCGACTCTGACCCCTTGTTCTGGACTTCCCCAACATTCTTCCCACATCTAGCCTGTCCTGTCCCATCAGGATTTTATATGTCTCTCTGAGATTGCCCCCTCAACCTTCTAAATTCCAGTGAGTACGAGCCCAGTCAATCCGGTCTTTCCTCATATGTCAGTCCTGCCATCCGGGAATCAATCCGGTGAACCTCAACCAAAAGAATGTTCTTCCTAAGACCAAAACGGCACATAATACCCAAGATGTGGCCTCACCAAGACCCTGTATAACTGCACAAGGCAGCTGCACTCCAATCCTCAAATCGTCTCGCTGTGAAGGCCAGCATGCCATTAGCTTTCCTCATCGCCAGGACCAATAGATAGTGATAGTAGAGACTTCAATGTTCTTTCCATCAGACAGCTGATAGTCAAACTCAGACGTTTAGTGGCGTTACCATATCATTGGGTCCTGGTACGGGATTTGAACTAACAGCTTCAAGCTCAGAAGCTGGGATGCTGCCCGGGGTGCCACAAGACTTCCCAAAATGGGATTCAGGGCATGCTTCTGTAATCAGTGGTGAGAAAGTGGAACTCACTACCACAGGGAGTGTTTCAGCTGAATAACAGAGATCAGTTTCAGGGAAGGTTAAGTAAGTACACAAGGGAGAAAGGAATAGATGGTTCGACTGATGGAGTTAGATGGAGAGGGAGGGATGCAGTTCATGAGAACTGTAAATGCTGGGCTGAATGGACTGTATCAAAGTGAATTCAGTGGAATTTAGCGTGTTTGTTAGTGTTCAGATCAACTGACCCCGAACAGTCAATTGTGATCAGTGCTCCTTACAATGGTTTATACATTAAAGAGTGGGGGTAAGGGTTGGAGGAAGTGACTAAGTAGCTTGATGAGATCTGAATGAATTTGCAAGGGTCACCAAGTCTCAAAACCAAATCCAGCATCCTGTTTTGACATGTTTCATTGAGTGTTTTCAACAACACTCATTGTTTTTCATGAGACCTGCCTTGAATTTTGATGACTTTACACATTCCATTACTTGTGAACCATCAAAGCAAATCAAAGACCCACACTGGAAACTCTGATTTGAAAGGAATTTCTCTGTCCACTGCCTCCAGTTGGCTTATCAGTCACGGATACTACAATTATTAACTATTATTCAATGCTAAGTGCCCCTACCTTACAATATTTTGATATTAATTATTGCAGGCTGGCTATGCGGGATTAGCGTGTGAGAAATGTGCCAAAGAGACCTCATACGGACCTGACTGTGTTTCTGGTGAGATACAGCATTTTATACATTCTTTCATTTGCTCTTGGGGGTTTGGACATCACTAGCATGGCCAGCTGATATTACCCATCCCTGGCTGCCTTTGGGAAGATGGTGGTGAACTGCCTTCTTGAACCACAATGGTCTACATGTGTATCTGTTAGACACATCAGGATGTTAACCCAGTGACAATAAAGGAACAATGATCTTTTCCATAGCACTTTGTTGTTTGACTTGGAGGGGAATATTCATGTGAATATGCTGCCCTTGTTGGTCTAGGCAGTAGTGGTCCTGGCTTTAGTAGGTGCTGGTGGAGAAGTATTGGTCACATTTTGCCCTGCATCTTATAGACAGATGGGTACACACTGTTGCCACTGTGCATTGGTTGTGGAGGGACTGAATTCTTAAGTTAGGGCATAGGTATCTACTGAGCAGCTGCTTTCTCCAGGTTGATGTCAGGTTTCTTGAGTGTTGTTAGAGCTGCAAGTGGGGAGTATTCTATCATATTCCTGTTGATCGGCTTTTGCCCAAAACATCGATTTTCCTGCTCCTCGGATGCTGCCTGACCTGCTGTGCTTTTCCAGCACCATTCTATTCTAGACTCAGTATTCTATCATACTCCTGCCTTGTGTCTTGTACATGGTGGGCAGATAGGAGGTGAGTCAATTCCTACAGAATTCATAGACTTCGAGCTAAATGTCTGAAGTGGCAGTCTAAACATGAAAGATAATAAATGTTAAAAATATATAAACACAGAAAATGTTGGGAATACTTAGCAAGTAGAAGATTTTTTGTCAGACCTGTGAAAAGTTAGAGAGGTAACGAGTTTTAAGAAAGTGGAAAGGTGAGGGGATTAAGGAGGAAAATGGAGAGACTGAGATGCTGGAGGGTATAATTGAGTAACAACTGATGGTAATGGCAAAGTGATAATGAAACCAGTAAAGATACAAAAGATGGGTCTGGTGGAAGTGCAAATGACAATGCAGATCCGGTACAAGTCTGGAATGTGGATTTGCCGGATGTGTCAGCTGTGGTGCAGTATGTAGCATTTTAGCCTCTGAATGTTGAGATTCTGAGTCCAAGTCCCTCGCCAGGCCTTGACTGCAACGATCAACGGTTTGGTGGAGACACTTTCTTTCAGACACGATGATAAACTGACGCCCTGTCTACCCCTCAGGAGGGTGTAAAAGATTCCCTGCCTCTATCTGATTGAAAGCAATGGAACTATCTTCAATATCCTGGGTCAGCACTGACCCCTCAATTAACACAATTTGTTCACTGCCACATTGCTGTTTATGGAACCACTTCTGTTTCAGACGTACTTTGAGATATCCAATGAGTGCAAAACTCAAAGATTCGTAAAGGTTGTAAACTGCCTCATTGGAACATGAGGTGTCAGGACTTGACCTTCAAAAGTAGCAACGTTAGAATTGGAATTTCTGAGGTGTCAGAGAGCATATTTCCGATTCTCCTCATGTAAGAGATTGAGAATAATGTCCAGAGCTTGGCCCAGTGGCATTCCAGCCTACTTCAGATGGTCTATTACATTCCATTTGGAGAGTACTTCTTAAGGTAATCCAACTGCCTCAAGTCATAGAGTCATAGAGATGTACAGCACGGAAACAGACCCTTCAGTCCAACCCGTCCATGCCGACCAGATATCCCAGCCCAATCTAGTCCCACCTGCCTATGAAACATCACTGGGAAATATTTTCTTGACAGGCACATTGTGACTTGCTGTGAATCCTTTTGGAGGCCTTCTATAGGCCCCGTGCCTTTACAAGATTCAGATGTCAACTCTCCAGGGATTTTCAGGAATTGAACATAAATCTGCTGAACACAGTGGCAAGCAACGCTTAGGAGAACATCATAGGGCTCTTAAAAAAGTGGATTCATTTGCCAGTTAGCTGTAGAGAGGCAGGCGGCTATGAGGTTGGACATGCGAGAGCACTAAGAGTGGATATGCTCAGCTGAGCGGCCTGAGGTGGAACTTCATTGATGAAATCAACATAAATATGGCCCAGCAGAGTTTGAAGCTCCATTATTAGGCCAAGCTCATTAATGCTGAAGGACGGGGTGGGGGTTGGGGGGGAGGGGGGCAAGGTTTGATACCTCCTCCAGAAGTGGCCTAGCTGTGGTGCAATTGAGACTGAGCAACATCTCATTTTAGCATCTTTCTCTTCTGTCCTTTTGAACGTCCTCAGGGGTTCAGAGTGACAAGGATCCAATGAGTGCATTACATTAATCATTGTTAAAGTCCCAAGAGACATCAGAGTGAGAAATGTCACATGCGTTGTAAAATGTTGCATCTATCTCTGTGATTTCAAACAGCATCGATCTCTTCCTTTTGCAGAATGTGAATGTGTTCATGGAGTCTGCAAAAGTGGAGTTGCTGCAGATGGCACATGCACGTGTTATTCTGGCTACACAGGAGCCAAGTGTGACCAGGGTAAGGACAATACAATGATCTGTTAGAGTAAAAACATCATGTACCATAATTGTACCAATGTAAGGTAATATTCGTGGGGCACATTTTACATCAGCATTTATCCTTAGTCAAAAAAACAGCTCAAAGGACCAATGCCTATGTTAAAGAGCTGGGCTGTGATTACTCGGTGTGTGAATATTTGTACCTGAAGGCAATCATTTATTAGCGTCTGAATGTTGCTAATAGTCTTAGGGATTCGTACTATATTTATCAGGACAGAGTTACATCATTTTGGGGTCACTCACAAGTTTACTTAAGGCTGGAGCCCATATTAAGGCTTAGCATTACACTCGTTCTGCTAATGTGAAGCCAGATTCACAGAGCGCAGGAGCAGCTCAACACCAAGAGAAGGTATTGTCAGCTACACTGAGAGTCACTAATAACTAGCAAAGACAGTATCCTTATGTATCAGTGCTCAGAACAAAGAACAAAGAACAAATCAGCACAGGAACAGATCCTTCGGCCTTTCAAGTCTGTGCCTAGACATTTTGCCCTTCCATATTAAAATTGTCTTCACTTGCAGGATCCATATGCCTCTATTCCCTTCCTATTCATATATTCATCCCAGTGTTTCTTGAATGCTGCTATTGTGTCTGCTTTCACCACCTCCTCTGGCAGTGTGTTCCAGGCACACACCACCCTTTGTGTGGAAAACATACCTTGCGCTTTGAACCTGTGACCCCTCCATTCTGGGAAAAAGACCTCATAATTTCCACTCTATCCATGCCAATCACAATCTTATAAACTTCTATCAGGTCGCCCCTCAACGTCCTGCGTTCCAGTGAAAACAAACCCAGTCTATCCAACTTTTCTTCCCAGTCCAGTGTCCTGGACAAATATATCCCTCAGCTAACACCTTTGGAAAATCTCTGTTTGTGGAAGAGAGCTGTTTGTCAAAAATTGGTTACCACAATTCTTAAATTACCTCAATGGCCAGATTGTAAATATAAGTACAAACTGACTGGTTGTTTATGGTGCTATATAAATGCAAGTTCATTCTCTCTCTCTCTCATGCACCATCCAATACAAAAGAACAACTTACATTTGGTTAGCACATTTAACATGTTCTGAGACTTTCATACAATCCCTACAGCATGGAAACAGCCCTTCGGCCCATCAAGTTTACACCGATCCTCTGAAAACTAATCCACCGAGACCTAATCCTCTACCCTATTATTCTACATTTGCCCCTGACTAATGCACCTAGTCTACACATATCTGAACACTATGGACAATTTAGCATGGTCAAATTCACCTAACTTGCACATCTTTGGATTGTGGGAGGAAACTAGAGCACCCAGAGGAAACTCACAAAGACACGGGGAGTATGTGCAAACTCCACACTAACAGTTGACAGAAGCTGGAATCAAATCCGGGTTCCTGGCGCTGTGAGGCAGTAGTGCTAACCACTGAGCCAGCATGCCACCCTCAAGTGTGTTACCAAATGAAATGTTACACCAAGCCATGTAAGCACCACTGACAGCCAAATAAGGTGATTTTTAAGGAGGGTCTTAAAGTTGGAAAGAAAAATTGAGATAGTGGACTGGTTTAGAGAGGGTCTGGGCAGCGGAATAAAAAAGTCTTTAGTGATGGAGTGATGGAAATCAGGGCTGCTCAAGAAGTGTGAACAGACACAAGAATCAACTGGAATCTCTGCAACATTTCTGTTGCATTTGCAAAGTGTGTCAAGTCTCTTTCTTGATCTTTTAAGCCATACCCGCTTGTCGGGCACTACAGTGTCCAGAAAATACAAGATGTTCTGAAGAAGCAGCAACTGGAAAGTTAGTGTGTGAATGTTTACCTGGTTATCGTATCCAAGGAAACACAACATGTGAACGTAAGTGCTCATTATGCTATTGACTACAAGCGAATGTGTTAAACCCTTCTTAAAAACATAAATGGAGGAAAAAAAACCGAAAGAACTGTGAATGCTGGAAATCAGAAACAGAAGCAGAAACTGCTGGAAAAGCCCGAAACGTTAACTCTGATTTCTCTTCACTGATGCAGCCAGACTTGCTGATTTTTCCAGCAATTTCTGCTTTTGTTCCCATTAATAATTGGGTTTAGTAATTTTAATTGTACTAGAACATTTTAGAATGAGTAACATTTGCGCCACACCTATGGCAAGCAATGGCCATCTCCAATGAGAGACAACCTAACCACTGCTCTTGGTTTCAATGGACTACTATTATCAACATCCTGGGGTTACCATTGACCAGAAGGTCACTGGACTCACCAAGTAAACACAGTGGCTACTACAACTGATGAGAAGCCAGGAATACTATGGTGAGTAATTCAGCCCCTGACTCCCCAAAGCCTGTCCACCATCTACAAGGCACTAGTCAGGAGTGTGATGGAATACTCACCACTTGCATGGACGGATGCAACCCCCACAACACTCAAGAAGCTTAACGCCATCAATGACAAAGCAGCCCACTTGATTGGCACCACATCCACAAGCATCCACTCCCTCCACCACTCAGTGGCATCAGTGTGTACCATTATTAAGATGCACTGAAGAAATTCACCAAAGATCCTGAGACAACACCTTCCAAACTCCCGACCACTTCCCTCTAGAAGGACAAGGGCAGCAGATATGTGCAAGTTCTCCTCCAAGCCACTCACCATCCTGATTCGCTGTTCTTTCACTGTTACTGGGTCAAATTCCTGGAACTCCCTCCGTATGGGCATTGCCAGGTGGACCGGGAAGGCATCACGCCACCACCTCCTCAACAGCAACAAGGGACAGGCAATAAATACTAGTCCAGCCAGTGGCACCCACAGGGAATTTTTAAAAAAGGAAAATGAAGTAATAAATGAAGGAATTAACTTGTTTAGCATGGCCTGTTTGAATTCAGTTTGCCTCTGAATTCCTTATCGAGTTCTGGGTTCAAGCAGCAGCCTGAGAGTTGAGCTGAAACGTCCAGGCTGACAGTCCATGCAGTACTGAGGGACTGCGGTTCTGTTGGAGATGGATTAGACAATAAATCAACACTCTTTCTGACCGTCTAGGTTGATGTCACTGTCTTAAGAGCTCCCCCAGTGTCCTGGCCAATACTTATCCTCAGATGACAGCACTGAAACAGATGGTCATTATCGTATTGCTGTTTGTTGAATCTTGCTGTGCATAAATTGGCTGCTGTATTGCAACAACAACTACACTTCAAAAAGACTTTTGTTGGCTGTAAAACACTTTGTGAGAGTCTAGCGATCATGTAAAGAGCTATAGAAATGCAATCCTTCCTTTCTTTTGACTAAGTGGGCAACACAGATTTAGCTCATTGTATACAGCTTGATGCCAAATGTGTATAAAAGGAATTAAATATAAGCAACAATATTTTTCTTTCAGCCATTAATCCTTGTCTTCAAAATCCCTGTGGTTCCAATGCTGTATGCACTTACCTGGCACCTGACACTTTCACCTGCTCTTGCCACGAGGGTTACCGTGGTGATGGCCAGATCTGCCTACCCATTGATCCGTGCCAAGACCATTTTGGGAACTGCCCGACGAACTCAACAGTTTGCCATTATGATGGCCCCGGAAAGGTTGGTTCTTATCCTATTTATAGTGAGCTCCTGTGGTCCACTTCAGGATTCAATGAGAGTCTCCCTACGCTCCAACCAAGTGCTAAGTTAGGCAGAACACAATTATGTATGTGCCCGCTAATGGTTATTAGATCAGACCCTCCACCCACACTCATTAGGGCAGAGGGTAGCAGGCATGATGTTTTCAATCAATATCATATTTCCAAAAGTGAAATGGGCCCTAAATGCATAGCTGCTTGTATTTGTTTTCCCTCATGGTTTCAGAGTCTGTTATCTGTTGTGTAACTGCAACAGCTTCTAGTCTTCAAAGTTTGTGAGAAGATTTGTAGCTCGGGTGCTTGTTGTTGTGGTTCTGTTCGCCGAGCTGGGAATTTGTGTTGCAGATGTTTCGTCCCCTGTCTAGGTGACATCCTCAGTGCTTGGGAGCTTCCTGTGAAGCGCTTCTAGTCTATAGCACAGTTAAGTTGATTAAGATTATTCCAAGGTTTTTAGTGGAGGAACATCAAGCAAAATTTGAGCTACATTAGGTCAGGTGAACAAAAGCTAGGCCAAAAACAGAGGACGTAAGGGGTGCATGAAAAGAAAAGCTTGAGAGAGAAAAGACATTTCAAATGGGGATTCGAAACTGACGGCCTTGGGAGCAAAACACTGCCATGTTTGTTGGGGTGGAGGGTTAATAATTGGAAACGACAAAGTCCTGGACTTGATTGAAAAGAATGATGAGTGCTTGAAAATGAAGGTGACTCCAGTCTGAGAGTCAATGAAGGCCAATAGAAGGCAATGGGTGAATGGGACTTAGTAGACATTACTGTATGTATTCAATTAGTTGTCAGCTTTCCAAGAGAAACGCTTTTGGCACAACATGAAAGGGTGGATTTATACACAGGTAATGTTTCTGAGGGGCTTGCTTAATGAAAAGGTAATGCAGGAAGCCATGATTAAGAGGAATGGAGACTCCCAATCAGAACTCTCATTGTTTGGGTATGTTCTATACAAATGTGATGGTTCAAATGCATGGATCTTTGCTTCCAAACAAGGTACCAGGGCTCAATCAATCTGAATTTTCACTTTGTCAATCGCATGAGTTTTGAACTGGATGTGGGGCTCCCACTTTCCAGGTAATGCAGCTTCCAGATTGATCAGGTGTTCGGTGAATATAATGCTACTCATGGCAAAAAACTATCAAGGCATTGAGCTCCAGCCCACTTTCTTATACGGCAATGACAAGCTTCAGGGAGCCCCTTCCAACTTCCCCCATATCTCAGGAGAGGAAACATATACTGGGCTTGTGATTTCAATGCTGCTCAGGGGCCAGGGAAAAGGGGAGGCCAGCATCATTGGAAAATTGTATTATATTAATGAATGACAAATTGAGGTTTGTGAAATATTAAGGACTTTAGGGCAAAAGTCAGAAGTTGTCTGTTACATGAGATTACATGAAATCAAATTTATAGCGTGTGGCTCCTTTACTCTTTCATGGGACGATCATCGCTAGCAATACCAACGTTTATTGCCCAATAGCCCTTGAACTGAGTGGCCTGGTAGGTCACTTCAGAGGGCAGTTAAAGGTCAGCGACACTGATGTAGATCTGAACCCACATGTAAACCAGAATGGGTAAAAAAATGGAGATTTCCCTCTCTAAAGAGCTTTAGTAAACCAGATGGGCTTTTGTAACAATTCATGATAGTTTCATGATCTTTATTAAGGGCAATTTTCAATCCCAGGCAGAACTAAATCCAAATTCTACCTGTTGCTGTGGAGTTTGACCTCACATCCCAAGGTATTAGCCTGGGTCTCTGGATTACTGGTCCAGTGACATTACAGTTTGGTTACCATCCTGCTTTATTTAGTTGCTAAGCTGGCCAGGAGGACAAGAGAATCCTCAAGTCGGTAAGTTAAAGGGAACAGATGAGAATTCCAGAAGATCCAGCTTTTGTTCATTGTTTGCTGATCTATTGATCTGAAACTTTTTGTGTTAGTCTATACAAGATATTAATACAAATATAACGTTTAAATGAAGAATGCTTTATACTAATTAAAACACCATTTTCATGTCCAGGGAAAGAAAGAAAGGCCTTCAAGTTTTGACATACTTTCTGATGGAAAGTATACTGCAAGATTTAATCGATGTTTCATATTTTGGTTTCTTTTGCAGTCTCATTGTCAATGTCAGGAAGGCTATAAGAATCTGTCACCCGGAATTGGATGTGAATTGACTGATGTCTGCAAGAGCAACAACACTTGTGACAAAAATGCCAACTGTGTAACAGTTGCCCCAGGCCAGATCCAGTAAGCGTCTGTTCAGATGGTAATGATGTCTAACGGTAACTGGGGGGTGACGGGGGAGCAACAGTTGGCCATTCAGCCCGAGGAGTCTGTTCCATCATTCAATGAAATCAAGGCTGATGTGATTTGGAGATGTTGGTGTTGGACTGATGTGTACAAAGTTAAAAATCACACAACACCAGGTTATATGGCTGATGTGATAATTGTCAGCTCCACATTCTTGCCATTTCCCATAACTCTTGATTACTTTAATGATTAAAGATCTGTCTATCTCAGCCTTGGATATACTTATTGATCCAATCAGGATAGAATTAACAGACTCGATACCCTTAATGAATATATCAAGGGTGTCCTGATACCTTGGTATGCAACCTGCCTTAAATCAAATGCATCTTTTTGACTTGGGTTTGATGGTATAGCCTGGCCCTGGCAGCCAGGCTGGACTTGTGACCTCAATCACTCCAGAAACTGGTCCTGTTCTTGGGTCAGTGGATGTTTGCAGGGATAGTAGGTATGACATCCTAATTTGTCAGGGAGGGTAATGATCATTCACGTTATGTTGGGACGGCTCAGGTACATGCCTCACCCCAGATGGAGTGAAGCTCGAGTTGAGCTACAAGGTTAACCGTGATTTTATTGGCCTACCCTTGATCCTACTTTTTACATCAGTAGTCGTTTATTAATGTGAGTATTGCTGAAAAAAAAGACACATTAAGTGCCAAAACTTTTCATCTCGCACACATCAGGATATTTTGCAAGAATACAAATTCATGTTGAAAGCCAACATTTATACCTCATGAAAGGAGAGTGTTTGGCAAGTGAACTCTGATTGGTAGAGGCATTGCCATGGAGAATGCACCCATTAATGTAGATTGACAGTTAACAGCTGGGTTTTCTTAGATTGTAAACCAGGCATTGGTCAGGAGAATTGCCTTGAGAAGCAATGAAAGGCTGTCATCTATTCTGTTGAAACAAGCACAGTTTTTTAAAATTCATTTGTGGGCCTTGGGCATTGCTGGTTGGCCAGCATTGATAACCCAGCCCTATAGGCCCTTGAGAAAGTGGTGGTGAGCTGGATTCTTCAATCACTGCAGTCCACTTTTTTTTAGATTCGATTAGATTACCTACAATGTGGAAACAGGCCCTTCGGCCCAACAAGTCCACAACGACCCTCCGAAGAGAAACCCACCTCCCTATATTTACCCCTGACTAATCCACTTAACACTACGGGCAATTTAGCATGGCCAATTCACCTAACCTGCATATCTTTGGACTGTGGGAGGAATCCAGAGCACCAGGAGGAAACCCACACAGACGCGGGGAAAGAATGTGCAAACTCAACACAGACAGTTGCCCAAGGCGGGAATTGAACCCGGGTCCCTGGTGTTTTGAGGCAGCAGTGCTGACCACACTTGCTATGGGTTACGATTGATACAACTGAGTGACTTGGTAGGCCATTTCAGAGTCAACCACATTGCTGTGTCTCCGGAGTCATATGTAGGCGGGACCAAGTAAAGATGGCAGATTTCCTTCCCTTAAGGACATTAATGAACCAGATGGGTTTCTTCAACAATTGGCGCTGATTTCATGGTCATCAGTTGACTCTTAATTCCAGATTTCTTTTTATCGATTTCAAATTCCACCATCTGCTGTGATGGGATTCAAACATGATTCTGGATTTAAGGATTAATAGTTGAGTGATAATACCACTAGGCCATCACCTCCCTCTAGTACATCTATATTAACCTATCTGGCTTCCAGTAAAGCAAGTGCACCACCCTGTGAACCTGACTGGTAATTTAGGAGTTCATGGGTTGTAGGCATTACTGAAAAGACCCGAATTTGTTGCTCTTTCCCAATTGCCATTGAACTGAATGGCATGCTGGGCCATTTCAGTGGGCACTTACCAGTCACATATAGGCCAGACTGGGTAATAACAACAGATTTTCTTCGGGAAAGATATTGGTCAACCAGATGGGTTGTTATGATAACCAGTGTTAATTTCACAGGTGTACTATTTGTACTGTGACATTTGAGGCTATGGACTGAATGCTGAAAGTAGGACTGTTGCAGATTTAGAGTGGTTTATGTTGGTGCAGTGTCTGTGGGCCAAAGGACCTCTTCAATACTGAATAACTCTATGACTCCCACCATAACTGTGGCCAATATATCACATTGAAAAGGAGCAGGACAGAACAGTATAAGAGACAAGAATGAGAGAAGCTCCATACAGCCCATTATTCTTCCATTGCATCCATTCATGGCTGAGTTTGGGTTTCAATTTCGCTTTCCCAGTCTCATCCTCAATCCGTTGACTCTCTGAGAGAATAAAAAATCAATGTATCAGGGACCATGTTGTGATGCTGGTAGTGTCACTAAAACCAGACATCAAGAGATCCAGGTCAATATTGGAGACCATAGCAGCTAGTGGAACTTTAATCTGAAGAATCTAGAGATTGACAACTAGCCTCAGTAATGGTGACCGTGTCATTAATTGTCATAAAAACCCATTCAGTTTAGTAAAGTCCCTTGGGGAAAGAAATGTGCCACCCTCACTTGGTTTGGCCTACATGTGACTCCAGACCCTGAAATGGCCTTACCAGTTACACCCATATCCTATAGAGAATTTTAAAATTCATAACATTTAACAGGCAAAAAAAAGTAATTTTGATGTATGTTAATGCTGATGAGGGATTTAATGCTTCAAATGATCATCTTACTCAGGTGCAGCTGCAGTGAAGGATATACAGGAGATGGCTTTGTCTGCTATGGAAGCATCATGGAAAGAATCAAGGACCTGAACACCCAGTCTAGGGGTCCATGGCAAGGACAACTAACATCAGCCATGTTGTTTTTCGGTAACCTCCTTTTCCCTCAGTTTTTTGTAAAGATTTTATCTTCCCCAGATTTGGGGTAAACAGTATACGCTTAATGGAGGCCATTGGCTAAACCATTTCTCTGTTGTCTGCTTGAGAAAGCCTCATAACACTTACTAGTCTGTCTAAAAACTGTAAAGATTTTATACCAACTCTGTGACCTCATTGTAACCTATGGGCACATTTTGCTGGGTTGGGGAATGAAGTCAGTCATACACCCAATCCATTTCAAGGAGTGGGGCAAGTCATCACTCAGAACCAGATGAAGGGAGGAATTGTCTTCAAGGGCTGTCTCCTGGTCGGGAAAGGGTGAGGTCCATGTTAGGGGGAAGGACCATAATAGCATAAGAATTAGGAATAAGAATAGGCCATTCAGCCCCTTGAGCCAATCGCAGCTGGTCCGGCATTTTTTACGTCCATTCTCCTGCCCTTTTTGCATAACCCTTGGAAGTTGAAGTATGATTTGGTATTCCCAAACTGGCTCCCACCAACCGACAGGAGACCTAATGATTGCTATGGCGAGGGAGGCCTGGCCAGATGAAATGCCTGTCAGTATCAAATCTGCCCTGGATTTAGGATCCCAGCCACTGAAATTCCACCCATTGAGAACCGCCAGCCAATTAGAGTATGCAACTCTCGAGTGCAGAAACACTATCTCCATTAATTTTATAAATTACATATCTCAAGTCAGTGATTCATACCAGACACTTCCACATTATAAACATTGATCGTACAGGAAATACATTCATGTAAAGTATCTGAATATGGCTTATCATTTCATCATAACAACCTGCTGAGAAACTAAGACTGCACTTTTATAGTCAGCAATAAGTAATCCTATTTATAAACTACATTGTTGGCATCAATGGTGATGAATGTGGGAATCACTATCATTATGTGACACCATATGAGTGATCAGGATGAGGGCTCTATCCTGTTCCTACTGTGGTGCTGAGGGTCGATGACCTGTATTTTACAACAGGCTGCAGATGTCCAGCACCACTGTTGGTCAATGGACCACACTTGAGAAATGATGGGAAAGTGTGTCTTCAGCTCCCCATCTGCATCTTCATGGAGTTGCGTAGCTGTTAGTATTAAGGGGCTTGTCTAAACGTTTAGGTGTAATGATGGACTGTTTCCCTTATCAAGCATTCTTGGGCAATATTAGGAGGTGGTAAATTAGGAGGTATTGAGTTTGCAGTCTTTTGCTGTAAATTCCTGACAGAGTTTTGAGCTTGCTTAAAAAGAAAATCGCAACCTGGGATACACTGCCAGATGGATATGAGACTGGCATCCAGTGAGTGAACCTGACATAGAAGTAACAAGTCACTTTGCAGTCTTCCACCTCTGGAACTTTCCCTCACCAGGTATCTGGCTCTATCTTAGATATCTTTAATCAAAATTAAAGCAGCCATAGTCCCACCAGAGCGTAAGGCTGCTGTCTCATTAGGGAGACAACTGGTGGTGGTTTAGCCTGACCGTTACCATGCCTTAGGTGAGGGAAGAGGTTGAGAAGGAGAGTAACCTCAGCTGGTGTGAGAATTGAACTCATGGTGTTGGCATCACTCTAGATGGCATGCCAGCCATTCCAGCTAACCAAACCCCTTTAATAGGTTTAGGGTGAGAGGGGAAAGAATGAAAAGGGACCTAAGGGGCAACGTTTTCACACAGAGGGTGGTGTCTGTGTGGAATGAACTGCCAGAGGAAGTGATGGAGGCTGAGACAATTAAAACATCTAAAAGGCATCTGGATGGGTGTATGGATAGGAAGGGTTTAGAGGGATATGGACCAAGTGCTGGCAAATGGGACTAGATTAATTTAGGATATCTGGTTGGCATGGACGAGTTGGACTGAAGTGTTTGTTTCTGTGTTGTACATCTCTATAATTCTATCACTCTAATTAACAAGTTCAGATATATTATAGTACATCTCTGAATCCAGGTCTCCTCACTCAGAGGTACAGACACTACCACTGTGCTATACAAACCCTAAAACACCTTGAATCTACAATCTTCAGATAGCTTCCCAATTCGCCAAATTTAGAAACCTCTTCCATTTGACCATGCAAGCTGTACCTTTGTAAACTCATTAACAGAGATCAGTTACAACAAAGAGTCAGTGATTGTTGTATTGGACAACCAGGAAGAGGAAAGTGAATTAGATGGATCTCAGTCTCTCTCATCTCACAGTTCCTGATTCTGAAAATTAGTTCTAGTTTTGAAATACTTGTCAAAGAATATACATTTTCAGGTATCATTAGAATACAGTTTATAATTGTACATTTTTCTTTCTCTTACCAGGTACTGGTTACTCAAAGCCACTGACCAATTTAGGTCCTTTTACTTTATTTGTGCCCACCAACAAGGCCTTTAAAGCAGTTGATGTAAGTTACTTGAAGTGAACTAATGACAATTATTCTTCTTTATGATTTTTCTTTGGGAGAGTTTATACATAACAAGAACAGGGAAGTGACTGCTAGAGCATGGACACTTGAGCCCTCACTTTAAACTCCATCATCAATACATGTAGGATGTGTTAGCACAGTCGTTAGGCCACGCACTAATTGTCACATTCCCCATCTTGTCAAATTTGGATGGTTGAGGGTCCACATGCAAACAGGGGTGAGGGGAGAGGTGTGCAGTTCTTAGAGAGTAACCAGAATATATTCAGCCAGAAGCATTCCAAGTTGCAACTACATGCATGGTTATATTAAAAAAAAGTATCCGTTTAATTTTATTAGACTTCCCTGCTGGCACATGATAGCCTCAAGTGGGCAAAATGCACAATGTAATACACTGGTGATGGGTGTTTTTATTATAGAATATCATTGTTGAATCCCTTTTGGTGCAGAAAGGTCATTCAGCCCATTAATTCTGCACCAGCCTTCCAAAGAGCATCCCACCCGCCTATCCTATCCTCGTAATTTACCATGGTTAATCCACCTAGCCTCCACACCTCTGGACACTATGGGCAATTTCCCATGGCCAATCCACCTAACCTGCACATCTTTGGACTGTGGGAGAAGCCTGAAGCATCCAAACAAAACCCACACAGACGGAGGGAGAGCTTGCAAACTCACACAGACAGTCACCCAAGGCTGGAGTTGAACCTGGATTCCTGGCACTATGAGACAGCAATGCTAACCACTGAGCCAGCCCGGGAGAAGGAGGTTACATCAAGTCAGGTGAAGGGGTTCCATTTAAAGTTACAAAGAGCTAGACCTTCCTGACATCCTTTTGCAATCTAACATTTCCAATCATCATTGATTATTGGGTATTGCATTCGGGCCTACTCTATGCTCTTTGATGGCCGTATGAGAGATCCTATGACAAGTGGGATCTCCTTTGATCCTAAAATCCCTAAATCAACACCATTAAATAAAGCACCTTGCTCATTCTGGAATCTTGCTGTGCACAATTTGACTACCACACTTCCTGCATTACAACAAAAGCAACTCAACAGCTATGAGGTATTTCGAGAAGCCGCGAGATTGTGAAAGGTGTTACACAAACACAACATTTTTCTTTTTTCCTTATGCTAGTGTTCGACCCCACAATTGTACAGAAGCTCATCAGCTTGGTAACAGCATGTAATATAAATGTTTCTCCTAATAATTATCTCACATTTTAATCCAGTTAAACAGGATCTTGACAGACAAGGACAGAACACAGTACCTTGCAAAGCTGCACATCATTGCTGGCCAGCTTAGCATTGCAGATTTAAATGCTACCGATTCATTTTTTACTTTGACTGGGAGATCAGGAGTGACCATACTTAGAGAGAAGGTGAGCTTGTGATATGAAGGAAGTGTGTTTTAACAATTGCAAAGAAAACCATATTTACTGCTAATCTGTAAACTCCTTTCAGTGGAGAAGCAAGTTTGATGACCATTGGACTACTGCTGCTCCTGGTTCTTATATTCTTAGTTAAATCATTACTCATTCAGGACAATAAATATTTTTTATTTATTCCAGTAAATATTTCTATTTTTGTACCTAATCTATTTTAGTGGCTGTGATTTGTACCTGGGTACTTTGTAAGTAAGATAGTGTTGCATGCGACAACATTATTTACATTTTACTGTACTCCTGTACTTTGTACTTGAGTGCACATGACAATAAACCTAATTATCATTTCTTGATATTTGTGCCAAACAAATTCAGCTGTGCAGGAACCTTTGATTGCGAGTGTCAGTCCAAATTCAGGGTTTATTTGGACTTATGAAAAGTGGGAAATGAAACTCGTGTGAGGGGATAACTTTGTTCCAAGTGCAATACCAAACATCAAAAGTAAATTCTACTGTCTCATGTCAGGCTTTATCCCCTAGAAAATTCTGGCAGATTTTAGGACCGCAACTGTAGGTGTTTTCTAATCAGCTTGCTCAGAGTAGGTATTACACACCTCTGGAGCAGTTGGGGCTTGAACCTGGAGCCTCCTGGCTCAGAGGTAGGGATGTTACCAGGGTTATGCCAAGAGATTACAGTGTAAAGGGAGTAACTGGATTGTCAGTTTTCATGACTCACTTCAATGTAATCATTTGGTTTCACTTTGAACATCTGAAGGGTCCAAAGAGGAATTCGGTATTCCTTTGGTCATTTCCACAAGAGTCCAAGAGGTTGAGGTATGTTTTGTAGGGGATATGTAGGAAGTGTGCAGGTATGTGGGCATTATGTTTTGTGGAATAAGGTTGATAAACCAACTGTTTTTTTATCTAGTAGTTTCCATTTGATCAAATATCAGGCTGGTGAATAATCAAGAGTGCACAATAGAGATCCCAATGATTATTCTTATCCAGTGGTCATCGTGTGTTACCGTTCACTGACAGGGCCTGGGTAACTGTGGTACAATGAATAGTGTTGATACAGGCTCCTCTCCATTGTGCAGCTGACCAGGAATTCCTTACTCCCCGTCCTTGACATGTGTTGGGAGGACTTACAAGTTAATAACAACTTGTATGGCTACAATAACCAACGGTGGCATTGTGGCAACAAACTAGGGACAACAAGCAATTCAGAAACTTCCCAGTTAGAATCATAGAATCCCTACTGTGTGCAAAAAGGCCCTTTGGCCCATCAAGTCCACACTGACCCTCCGAAGAATAACCCACTCAGCCCCAATCCCTCCTATCCTATAGTTACCCTCATTAATGCACCAAACGTACACATCCCTGAACACAATTTAGCTTGGCCAATTCACCTAACCTGCACATGTTTGGGTTGTTGGGGGAAACTGAATCACCCGAAGGAACCCAGGCAGACACACGGGGAGAATGTGCAAACTCCACACAGACAGTCACCCAAGGGTGGGATCAAACCCGGGTCCCTGGCACTGCGAGGCAGCAGTGATAATCACTGAGCCACCGATTTGTATCATCAAATGCAAAACATGGCCCATTATCTCTGGATAAACAAAGCAAGGGTAAGTACTGATGGACTTTATTCACACAGTTTATCTCGATTGTATGTTTCGTCCTACAAGCTTAAGGATCAGGATAAAGTTGTAATGCTGTAGCATATTTGATTGATTGGAAATGTGTAAAAACGTGCATTCACCTCGGGCTGTGTTCATACTACAACCATAATGGTGTAAAGCAGTTGGATTCACACAAAATTAAAAAGGTGCAATTTATATCTAAATTCAAGGTTCAGTGGCTCAGATGTGAAGCAGAGTGAGATTCCACGGAGGGGGAACAGTTGCTGTCTCACTCCTTATGAATGGGCTGTGCCCATAACACTACAGTTATAGTGTAAATGCAGTCCTAAAGAACAACAATGGGAATAGAATACAAGAGTAGGGACGTGGTGCTGAATTTGTACAAGATTTCAGCTGGAGTATTGTGTACAGTTGTGGGTGCCACATCAAGGCAAGGTTTGAATGCAATGGAGAAAAGGCATAAGCAATTGACCCGAATAGTTCCAGGAATGAGAAACTTCAGCCATGAGGACGCATTGAAGAAGTTGATTGTTCTCCCAGGAGCGTAGAAGGCTATCGGGAGACCTGATTGAAGTTTTAAAATCGTGAGCGGCCAGACAGAGCAGATCAGCTGAAGCTCTTTCTACTTGTAAAAAAAAAAGTAATGAAAATGCGTAGATTTAATGAAGTACGAGTGATGTGAGGAAAAGCTTTCTCCCACAGTGGATTGTTGGGCTAAGGAATGCACTGCCTTGAAGTGTAGTGGAGGCAGGTTCAATTGGGGCATTCAAGAGGGAATTGGATGATTAATTAGATAGTAATGGTGTACAGGGAAATGGGCAGGAGATTGTATCAGTATTGGTACAACAGGCAAAATAGCCTCCTTCTGCATTGTAATAATTGTGATTCTGTGACTCAGAGGAAACTGTAAGTAAGACAATGTACTAAGAGTTGTAGGTGGATTCTCAAAATTCATGAACTTCCTTCCTGACCCCATATAGCCTTCATCAATTCAAGAACGCAACTCACCCCCACCTTGTCAACAGCAATGAGGGAATGGGCAATAAAAGTGGGCCCAGCCAGTGATACCCAGTGCCCATGAAAGAATAAATAAAAAGCAGTCCCAAAGAAGACTGGGCTGAAAATGTTAACTGTTTCTCTCTTTACACATTCTGCCAGATCTGCTGAGTTTCACCAGCACTGTCTGCTTCTATATGTATTTCTCTATGTGTTTTAGTTGTGTTTATGGTTATCTTTTATGTTTTTCTTTTTTAGTCTAACCAGCTAAAGCTGCGCATTTACGGAAACAGCAAGAAAGCACGGATCCTGACTGGGAATGTCATTGCCTCTAATGGTTTGCTACACATTATTGACAAAGTGATGGATGGTATTGAACCCACAGTTAAAAGTAGCAAAGAGGTAAAGTCACTTACCTGCTTTATGTCTTTAACTATAAGCATGAAAACTCCTCTGTTTGAAGGCTTTATCCCATAGCACCATAAGACATAGGAACCAAAGAAGGCCATCCAGCCTATCAAGTCTGCTCTGTCACTCAATGAAATTGTAACTAATGATAATCCTGATCTCTGCTTTCCTGCATTAACCCCATCATCCTTGATCTCTTAATGATTAAAAATCCCTCTATCTCAGCAGTGAATATATTTAATGACCCAGCCTCGACAGTCCGCTGTGTTAAAGTATTTCACATATTCACCACCACCTGAGAGAAGAAATTCCTCCTCAACTCTATCCTAATTCCTCCTTTCCTTTGGTTCGAGACTGTCCTGCAAAGGGGGAAAACTCTTTGGATCTGCCTTGTCAAGCCCTCTATGAATCTTATATGTTTCAATAAGGTCACAACTCATTTTTCTACTGATTCAACAGTCTAACAGGATATTGCTTTACAGTGGCAACAAATATTCTCTTTTCAGGATGGGCATTATGTAGGAGATTTGACTTGATTTATTATTGGCACATGTACCTAGGTGCAGTGAAACGTTTTGTTTTGAATGGAGGACAGGCAGAATATACAATACAAAATGCATTAGGGTCATAAAACAGAACAAAGAATACAATGTTATGGCTGCAGAGAAAGTGCACAAAGAGTGAGATCAACATTAAATTTAAATTTAACAGAGACTAGTTTGGTGATTAGGGATAAAACAAGCAAACCTAAATTTATGGGTTTATAGTCCCACAGTGACAAATGGTGAAGCTGATTAGGAATCAGCCAACACTAACAAAGAGTGGTGAAAGTTGATGCACTGTCATAAAAATCCAGCTGGTTTGCTATATCCTTCAGGAATGGGAGTCTGTCACCTCATTATTCTTTACACGATTCCCATCTCATAGCATGCAATTGATTCTTAGTCCCCTATTGGTAATTTAAAGATCGGCAGTAAATTATTAGTTTGACCCAGATCCCACAACTAAATTAGCAGAACTACCTGGATGTGATTCATTAATGCAAATTAGTCTATAATCACCTGATTAATGAAATCAAAAATTGCTGGAGAAACTCAGCAGGTATGGCAGTCTCTGTGGAGAATGTAACAGAGTTAACGTTTCAAGTCCAACATGGCTTTTTATCAGAACTGAAAGGTGTTGGAAAATTGTGCTTTTTATGTGATTGACAGATGGGAAGGAGGAGCGAGTGGAGCAGATTGTGAGGATATCCAGAGATATCCAAATGGAAAGACGGTGCTTATGGTAATAAAGGAGAGATAGAGGTGTAAAATAGGTGCAGATCATGGGTTCATTTGATGTCTCCTCTCTGATGACAAACAATCTGTGCTAAGCAGAGAAGTTTGTTCTATATCTTTACATCCCCAATTCAAAGAATTTTGGGCACCAAATAACATTGAACTCATCTTTCATCATCTTCGCCGACCTCTTTGAACAGGAATCCTCCCCTTCCACATGGACCCTTTCAGCCATCTCCATTATCCCCTGACCATGTGAACCCCACTCTATGGCCTCTCGCCAGCCCATGATTTCTTTATTGTGACCATTATCACTGCCTTGGTCTTTAGCTCTGAGCACTCTCACAATCTGTTCCACTCATTCCTCCTCCACATCTGTCAACAGCTTTAAAACCACCACTTTACAACCCCTTTCCATTCTGAAGAACAGCCATACTGGACTTGAAATGTTAACTCTTGTCTCTCTGCCCACACATGCCGAGTCAAAACGTGTGGTGCTGAAAAAGCACAGCAGGTCAGGCAGCATCCGAAAAGCAGAAGAATTGATATTTCAGGGAAAAGCCCAAAATGTTGATTCTCCTGCTCCTCAGATTTTATTTCAGATCGCCAGCATTTGCAGTATTTCGCTTGTATTTTTATGTGAGTCTTACCATGTCTTTTGCCACTTTAACTTAAGCAGACAGAAAATCTGAGTGCACCTCACATGCAACCTTTCCTGTTTGATTTTCTCTACCTGCTCAATGTATGTAGCATTACAGGATTAGGCCATTCAGCCCCTTCAGCTTGTTTTTCCATTCAGTCCAATCCATTTCCTTGAGTTGGTAGTATATCTGTCAGTGTTCTTGCACAACAAGAAGCCATTAGTCTAAATTTCAACATTTTCAATTGATCCAGAGCTTCAAGAGCTCCTTAGGAGGACAGAGGTCCAGAGATTCATTACAACTTGTGAAAAGCAGTTCTTCTTGTCACCCTCACCCAGAAACAGCCTGCTTTAAACTTGTATCTGTTTATTCTGGTCTTCACCCTCCTTGGGAGAACATCTTCTATCTTTCTCTCGACTGTCAATTCCTGTAATCAACTTCAACACCTCGATAAGATCACCTGTAAATCGTCTATACACAAGACCAGCCTGTGCTCAAATTTGACCCTTTCATGTTTCAGCTCTGATCAATTCAACTTCCCTGAGCTAAAGAGGAAAATCTTTCTATCTTATAGGAATGGCTCAGTGGTTAGCACTGCTGCCTCACAGCGCCAGGGACCTAGGTTTGATTCCCTGTGGACTGTCTGTGTGGAATTTGCACATTCTTCCCATGTCTATGTGGGTTTCCTCCCACAGACCAAAGATGTGCAAGTTAGGGTGGATTGGCCATGTTAAATTACTCCTAGTTTCCAAGGCTGTGCAGATTAGGGGAGGATTACCTGGATGGGGGTGGAGGTTGAAGGTGGTTCTGGGTTGGATGCTCTTCAGAAGGTTGGTGTGGACTCAAAGGACTGAATGGCTTGCTTCCACACTGTAGGGATTCTATGATTCTTACGACCTCTTGATTTGTATCCAGTATTGGGCAGGTTTGTTTGTCCAAGTGATTAATAAGGTTGTGTTTTTCCCTTGCTCCCTCAGAAAAGCCTGTACACAATCATTTCGGAAAATGGAAAGTTTAAGAGGTTCATGGAATTACTGCAGGTAAGAGTTCATCAAACAGGATATCGCAACTTTTCAGAATAACTAATGATACCTTCAACTGTCTTCTCAAAAAACCGCATTCCTTTTGGCTTCCTTAAGTCAGAACTTCAACCAGTTAATGCCAGTCTTATACTGAAGTAAGAAAACTAATAATGGCCACAGCTCACCTACACAGCTTGTTCTACTCAGTACACAATGCCTCGTGGTGGCTTTCTGTACAACTCCCTTCATTCACAATATCCTCTTACAAACAGAAATGTGATCTTGACCAACTCCTCGAGACCTCTGGACCATTTACAGTTTTCGTCCCAAGCAGTAGTGCCCTGAACGGGATGGAAGATGGAGGATTGGATTATTTGCTTTCAGCAGAGGTAATAAAATTTTAGATTTCTGACATGGAGATTTTATTGCAACGCGTACCTCTTCTCAGGGAGGTCTGTTGGCATATTGTCTGGCACTTTGGCAAGGGGTCAGCTTTTGCAGAAGCAACAAATTGCCAGTTTGTGTAATCACACAAGCGATGGTTTCTCTCACCCCTTGGAGTTATTTAACTGTATGTTTAAAATGGGGTGTCTGAGTATCAACCTTGACTTAGGCACAAAAGGTCATGAGTCAAGACTCACTTCTGAGCCTTATGCGCATAACCTAGGCAGCCATGACTAATACAGCACTGACACTATCCAACTGTCAAAGTGCCATATATCAGATGATACCAAGACCTATCACCCTGTTGAGATAGATATAAGAATCTCAGCACATGGAAGAAGAGCAGTAGAGATGCCCCATTGTCCTAATGAAATTTATCCCTTGATCAGCCCTCCCGAAAGGAGGTTCTTCCCTCCTAATATTAGATTGCTCTATGCACCTCCTCTGCATTCATAACCTTTTATGCCTCATTCTGCCTAAACACCCTGTGATCTGTATGTCTTTGTTTGATATGATCTGTCTGTACTGCTCGCAAAACAAATATTTTCACTGTACTTAGGTACATGTGACAATAATCAACAAATCAATAATTGTTGCTGTGGCAAATTTTATTTGGTCAACAAAACAGCAGAGACTGTGCTTCAAAGATAATTCATTCACCATGAGGGACTTTAGCATGTTATAAGGATATGAAAGGCATTATAAAAAGCACCTGCAAAATACCTCAGATGCTGTAAATCTGAAATAAAACAGGAAAATGCTGAAAATACTCAGACGATCAGGAAGAAATTAGAGTCAATTCACTTCAGATAGATGACCATCAAAATGCAAACCTTTTGTTTAAATGGGATTCTTTTCTGAGTTTGTGAATATAGGTGAATGATAAGCTCCATGAGTCTGACTACTGAAAGTATAATTTTGAAATGTGCCCCTCTCTATGTATGTAGTAATCTGTTCTATGCCGTACAAGAACTTTTTTGTGCGCATTGGTAACATCATCTCTTTCCTATTCAGGGAAAGCAGAAGCTTAAAGAGTTGGTGAAACATCACATCATTCCTAAGACTGAGGTGAGTTCTTCTCTACTCAGAAAACATTTGTGGAAATAAAAAGCCAAGAGAAAAAAATACCATGGATACTGGAAATCTGCAATAAGAACAGAACATTCTGGAAAAACTCAACTGGTTAGGGCAGCCTCTGTGGAGAAACAGAATTATTTCTACCCCCCTCATCCCCCCCCCCCACACCCACCCCACCAACCCCAAGGCTCCCAGCCTCATTCCTGATGGAGGGCTCTGGCCTTAAATGTCGGTTTTTCTGCTCCCCAGATGCTGCCTGACCAGCTGTGCTTTTCCGTAACACATTCTCAACTTTAATGTTTCAATGACCTTTCATCGGAGAGGAAAACTAATTTAGAAGTGGACAGAGAACTTGGGTAACAGGTGGGGAGGCAGGAAAGTGTGGTGAAGATATTAGATGAAGGAACAGGAGGGAGATGGCCTTTGGTAAAGAGGAAAGGCAGGAAAGGTTAAATGACAAAATGGATGATTGCGTGAACTAAAAGGAACAAAAAACAAAAGGTAATCACAGAACAGTTCCATACAGAAAGAAGCCGCACAGCCCATCGTGTGTATGATGGCTCTCCAAATGAGCATTCACTCAGTGCCATTGTAGTTTTGTATTTCCTTTATTTTCAGATAACCATCCTATTCCCATTTGAAAGCACCAATTGAACCTGTCTCACCACACCCTCAGGCTGTCCATTCCAGACCTGAATCACACATTCAATGAGGAAGTTTCTTTCCCTCATATCACTTCTGCTTCTTTGATGAATTACTTCAAATCATAGAATCCCTGCAGTGTTGAAGTAGGCCATTCAGCCCATCAAGACCACACTGACCCTCCAAAGAGCATCCCTCACAGACCCACTCTATCTATGTCACCCTGTATTTCCCGTGGCTAATCTACCTAGCCTGAACATCCCTGGACACCATGGCCAGTCCACCTAACCTCTACCTCTTTGAACTGGAGGAGGAAACTGGAGCAGCCAGAGGAAACTCCACACAGACATGGGGAGAATGTCCAAACTCCACACAGACACTCACCTCAGGCTGGAATTGAACCCAGGTCCCTGGTGCTGGGAGGCAGCAGTGCTAACCACTGAGCCACTTTGCCACCCCAGTGCAAACATTTACTCACTATTTTCTCTGTACAGACATTTCGTGATTTCAAATGCTTCAGTCATTTCTGCACACTGTCATCTCTTGTCCAAGGAAGAATTGTCCCAGCTTCTATAATCTATCCTCAAATCCGAAATTCCTCATTCCTGGAATTGTTCCTGTAAACCTTTTCTATATTCTCGCCAATGTCCTCACACCCTTCCTAAAATGTGGTGCTGATAACTGGTCACTGGAGTCAAACTGTAAACGGCAACAGCAGAATCAATGCTAGTATGCACTGTCCGACGAAATGGGATCAGTGGCTATGGTCTGAAATTATTATGTGCTGTGAAGACTATACAGTACCTTCAGAGTGCATGCAGTATGGGGAATTAATTTTTATATAGCGATCAAAAATACAATGATTGAAAGGCTAGAGGTTTTTTACGACCTCTACCATCAGGGAGGAGGTACAGAAGCCTGAACACATGCACCAGCCGGTTTCGAAACAGTTTCTACGTTATTGTTGTTAGAATACTGAATGGACTCACAAACTCTTAACATTTGCCTGTATCTGTGTTTTCGTTTTTGCTGCTGTTTACCTATTATTTACTTATCTATGCTCCTTAACTCTGTGATCTGCCTGTGACAAAGCTTTTCACTGTGCCTCAGTACACGTGACAATAAATTCAATTCAATTCAATAGAGGAAACAGATCTTGCAATGCATTCAAAAGAGCATTGGGGAAATACTTGCAGTAAAAAGTCAGGGGATTAGGGTCAACTGTAAATCTTTATCAAAGATCTGACATTGTCATCGCTGATTATAATGGATGGCAAAGACAGTAATGTCACAAAACCAATTTGCAGTCACCCAGTGGAAGGGTTATGCAAAAATTGATCCTGAGATTGTTCTTGTGTCCAAGATCAGGAACAGGGAGGTTGAAGGGAGAATGAGGCAGAGGTGTTTGTTAAAATGGGAAGTTACAAATAGCTGGGCACCAGGGCTATTGCAGACTGAATGAAAGATTTTGACACAGCTAACACCTATTCTGAATGTGGTCTCCCAAGCATAGAGAAGGTTGTACATTAAGCAATGAAAATGGCATATTGAATTAGCTGAACAAGAGTAATTTATTCCTCACTCTGTCTTTCTTCTGTATAAACCAGCTGGAAGTTTCAAGTCTTCTCTCTTCACCCACCATCCTGAGCTTAGCAAATCAGCGGGTGACATTGAATGTGAGCTACAATGTAAGTCAATCCTTTCCTCAGTACCAAGCCTACATTCACTTGTTTTAATGTACTTTATTTTATTAGAAAAGGTTGTAAGTCAACAACACAGGCCATCTATTTTGATATAACTTTAGAACTTTGTGTGATAGTGCAGTGTGAAATGTAAATGACAGCCTATCTAACCTCTCTCTGGATTCTTATTCCCATTGATTTCAACAAAAATCAGGAAAGATGAGGAACACTAACAAATCTGTCAATAATAGCTCATCCATAGTTGTCACTGAGAAGGTGGGAGTCTGCCATCCTGACCCTTAAACTTCCTCCATCACTGATACTCAGTAGCAGCTGTATGTACCATCTACAAGATGTACAGCAGAAATTCACCAAGACTTCTTCAAAACCAACCTACAACTTCTACCAATCCAGAAGGACAAGGAGAGAGGATATTTGGGAACACCACCCCCTGCAAATTCCCTTCCAAGCAACTCACTATCCAGCTTTGGAAGCATATTACTGTTCCTTCAGTATCGCTGGGTCAGAATCCTGGAACTCGCTCCCTAACAACCCTCTGGATGTAGCTAAATCCCAAGATTCAAGAAGGCCACTCATCACCACCTTCTCCAGAACAATTAAGGATTGGCAATAAATGCTGACCTCTCCAGAGTTACTCACATTTAGTGAATGAATACAAAGACTACTTAGCTCCAGTACTGAAGGTGTTCTAACAGAGATATTCATGAGGAAAATGTAGGATTTTGAGCCAGAAATTACATTTATTGAGTCAACTGTTAGTTTTTTTTTTCTCTTACCCAGCTGTGCCCCACACAAATTGTGGTTAATGAAGGACCTGGAGTACCCACAAGCTCTCGCAATTGGGCCACCAAAGCCCAGGAATCTCAATTCTATCTGTGCTTGTATTTCTCATTCTCTGCTTCATTCCCATTTGAATTCTGAGGGACCTAATGCATCCCACCATGATCTGATGCTGTCAGTGTTTTGAGTGGTATGCAGTTTGCTGAGAGTGTGAAGTTAAATGGTCCTTGAGGCTCCTTTGTAACCACCAAGCATTTTACATACATACACACACATATAAATAACAATATACACACTGAGAACAAAACATGAGCACTCCTTGTGTATTATTTCTCATGTGAAGCATAAATAAGGGAATGGAAATGTACAGTGTCTCAGGTGCTCCCAAGATAATGTGACCACAGTGATGCTTTTCCATTCATGGATGAATCAAATATTGGTGCAATGTGAGTGCAGCAATCTTGTTGATTTGCTTCAAAAATGTAGCATTTATCATTTGTGTCAGCTGTGGCTGTGTTGACAGCAGTCCCAACTCTGAGTTTTCCAAGTTCAAGACCTGCTCCAGGCCTTTATCATAAACACAATAGGCTGGCATTGAAAAGACCAGCCTGACTCACCGTTGAAGTAGGATCAGCACAGAAGTCCAAGCCCTGTTCTTGACTTACTTGCCAGAGGTAGGAAATGGGAGTGTTAGTCCTGTATTTTGCCACCAGGAATGTTTCTTGGTGCCTTGAATCGACTGACCTTTACCTCAAAACCTTCCCTTCGACATTGCAGCACTGTTGGACGTGCTGCCTTTCAGGTGAATGAGGAGGATTCTGTGGGACTGGTTCTGAAGGAGAGCAGGAGAGTTATATATGGTGACCTGGCTAATATTCATCCTTCAATCAATATGACGCAGACAGATTATCTTGTCAATGAACACATTGATGCTTGTGGCAGCACACTAGGTCTTTCCTATGTTATAACAGCAACTACCCTCCAAAAGTATTTTATTGACTATTGTATTGTTTGGCTGAAAGTGCCTAATAGGTTCTTTAAGGTCTGATCAAAATGAATAGAAGAAGACATGTGGACTTCCGTACAAAGCAAATTTTTTAGCTTACTCTGTTTTAGATTGATGCAAACTAATAAGTGAATCTATGTCTGCTTTACAAATATACAACAAGCGAGTCTCATTGTCTTCTGCCCACTGGCTTACAGCTAGCAGTTGGAGCTCTATCTCAGTTTCCACAGGTCCACAAACCCCAGTCCAATGGTAAAAGGTCCCCAATATAAATGTTATTCTGAATCTCATATTACGTGCTGTATTTCCAATTCTAAGTCCCTTGCCTAAGCAAATAGGCCCAGGTGTGTTACAAAGCAGGTCGAAATGTGTATTGCAGTTGCTGGAGATCAGAGTCAAGATTAGAGTGATGATTCAGAGATGCGGTAGTGTGCTTCCAATTAAACCTGTTGGACTATAACCTGGTGTTGTGTGATTTTTTAACGAGATTAGAGTGGTGCTGGAAATGCACAACCAATCAGGCAGCATCTGAGGAGCAGGAGAATTGACTTTTCGGGCAAATTCCTGATGAAGGGCTTTTACCCGAAACGTCGATTTTCCAGGTCTTCTGTTTTTTTTTAGATTAGACTTACAGTGTGGAAACAGGCCCTTCGGCCCAACAAGTCCACACCGACCCGCCGAAGCGCAACCCACCCATACCCCTACATTTACCCCTTACCTAATACTATGGGCAATTTAGCATGGCCAATTCACCTGACCCGCACATCTTTGTGACTGTGGGAGGAAACCGGAGCACCCGGAGGAAACCCACGCAGACACGGGGAGAACGTGCAAACTCCACACAGTCAGTCGCCTGAGTCGGGAATTGAACCCGGGTCTACAGGCGCTGTGAGGCAGCAGTGCTAACCACTGTGCCACCGTGCCGCCCAACTGTGCCACCGTGCCGCCCAACTGTGCCACCGTGCCGCCCAACTGTGCCACCGTGCCGCCCAACTGTTACAAATCAGTCTGTCCCAAGACAAGGCAAGATCATTGCAGTTACCTTCCAGCCAAAACAGGCTGCTTTTAGACTAAACATGTTTTTAATGTATATTTCTCCAATTGATTATTGCCATGTCCAACTAATCCTTAATAATTAACCCTTAACAATCTAGTTTGGAGATAGCATTTTAAGCCTAACACGGCAGCCGTAAAATGCTTTGAGCAATGTTCAGAGATCCTGAAAAGTGTGATGTAAATGGTGAGTTTTTTTAATCTCTTTCACAGGGGCAGATCTTGCTGGGGGACCATGGTGCAGCTGTTGATGACACAAATATACTTGGCAAGAATGGCAGGATATACTCTTTGACTGGTGTCCTAATTCCTCCATCCATCGTCCCAATCCTTCCACATAGATGCGATGACAAAACGTACAGGGTTACCAAGGTAACAGCTGGAAACAACGCAACATTAGTTGAAGTGTGCTTGTCAAGAGTGTAGTTTGGGAAACAATTTCCGCGAACTGTCTGTCTAGATCTGGTGAGTGGGCAGAAGCAGGAACCGAAATCCACTTTGTCAGTTACCTCAAGGCCAGGTTTGAAATGAAACTTCTGTCTGTGTTGGCAATGAGGGATTTCCTGAGCTAGGATCTCTCTTTCGTCCCTGATCTGAGACCAAAGACCAACTCATCATGAGAGGTCCAATCATTGACCTTGACTTACCTGCCTGAGGTTAGAAAATGTGGCAGTAGCACCTTCTCATCACCAACCCCACCCAAAGCAAAGGATTTCTGGGAAGTGTGAATCACCAGGCCTTTACCTATGTTCCCTGGCTCCCACAATAGTTGCTTCTTGAGAAGCATCTACAAGGCACAGGTACCCAGCAGGTAGAGAAAGCTTTAGCCTTTTGGTGCTCTCCCTAAAGGAAGATTTTATGGCTGCGCCAATATAACATGACTTGGACAATATCCAGGGCTGATAAGTGGCAACTAATATTTGTGCCACACAAATGCCAGCCAAAGACCATTGCCAATGAGATAATCTAACCCTTGACATTCAATAGCATGACCATCACTGAATTCCTCACTATCAACATCCTTGGAATTGCCATTGACCAGAACTGGACTCATCATATAAATACAATGGGTACAAGATCAGAAAATATTTGCTGTCTGACCAGACCATTCCTGAATTTCCTCTCGGTTTTCCCTTCTCAAAAGAGAACAGCCCCAGTTCGGCAATCTATCTTTGGAACTGAAGTTCCTCATCCTTGGAACTATTCCTGTGAATCTCTTCTACAATCTCTCCAATGCAACATTCCGAAAGTGCAGCATCCAACATTGGTCGCACATTCCAGTGTCAAACTAGTGTCTTAACAAGTTCAACATAACCTCTTCAATCATGTGACCCTATCAATAAAACCTAGGATACTGTCCAATTTATTAACTGCTGTTTGCTACCATTGATGGCTAATGCACATGTATAAAGGTCCTTCTGCTCTTACATTCCCCTAACAATTGTGTCCTTTATTTCATTATGTCTCTCCATGTTTTTCCTCACAACGTAACACATTCCATTTCTATGCACTGAACTTCACCTGCCCCCGTCCATCCAATCCACCAATTTGTCAATGTCCTTTTCAAGTTTAATGCTATTCTCTTCACAGTTTGCAATGCTTCCAAGTTTCATATTACCAGAAAATTTTGAAACAATGCCCTGTACTCCCAGGTCTAGACCATTAAAATATATCAGGAAAAGCAAGTATTTCAACACTAACTCAGGGAAACTTCAACTGGTTAACATTGCTGCGTCACAACGCCAGGAATCCAGGTTTGATTCCAGCCTCAGGTGACTGTGTGGAGTTTGCACATTCTCCCCTGTGCGAGTTTCCCCCGGGTGCTCCGGTTTCCTTCCACAATCCAAAGATCTGCAGTTTAGGTGGATTGGCCATGCTAAATTGCCCATAGTGTCCCGGAATATGTAGGCTGGGTGGGTTAGCCATGGGAAATGCAGGGTTACAGGTATGGGGTGGGTCTGGGTAAGATGCTCTTCAGAGAGTTGGCATGAACTCGAGGGGCTGAATGGCCTGCTTCCACATTGTACAGATTCTATGAAGTCTTCCTCTAGTCTGAAAAATAATCATGAACCATTACTCTCTGTTTCCTATCACTAAACCAATCTTGTGTCCATGTTGTCTCTGAACCTTTTATTCCATCAGCTCTAACTTTATTCTCATGTCTGTTGTATGATACTTCTTCAGGTGACTTCTGGAAGTTGATGTACATAAATCTAACTATTCTCCTCGGAACAGCTTCTTCCAGAGTCAGGGGAGAGAGAAACAGAACTAGGGGGGGTATATTTTTAAGGTGAGTGGAGAAGGATTTAAAAGGGACCTGAGAGGCAATGTTTTCACATGGAGGGTGGTTTGTACATGGAATGAACTGTACCTACGTCAACTGTGCAGTTACACCTTTAAAAGACATTTGAACGGGTACATGAATAGGAAAGGTTTAGAGGGGCCTGAGCCAAATTAAGACAAAATGGATGAGTTGAGTTTAGGGAACTTGGTCAGCATAGACTGGTTGAACGAAAGGGTTTGTTTTTATGCTAAATGACTCTTAGTCCAATGACTCTTCTTCGGATCAAAAGGCAAATTTGGACATTCCTTCCAGAAAGGACATTAGTGAACCAGATGGCTTTTAATAACAATTAATGATAGTTATAACTCCAAGTTTGTATTGAATTTTTACTTTTTGCCTTGTTGGAATTTGAGCTCATGTCTCTTGACCACTAGCATGAATCACTGAATGACTGATAGTGAAGAAGGCGTTTGGTATGCTTTCCTTTATTGGTCAGAATATTGAGCACAAGAGTTGGGAGGTCATGTTGCAGCTGTACAGGACATTGGTTAGGCCACTGTTGGAATATTGCGTGCAATTCTGGTTTCCTTCCTATCAGAAAGATGTTGTGAAACTTGAAAGGGTTCAGGAAAGATTTACAAGGATGTTGCCAGGGTTGGAAGATCTGAGCTACAGGGAGAGGCTGAACAGGCTGGGGCTGTTTTCGCTGGAGCATTGGAGGCTGAGAGTGACCTTATAGAGGTTTATAAAATTATGAGGGGCATGGATAGGATAAACAGACAAAGTCTTTTCCCTGGGGTCGGGGAGTCCAGAACTACAGGGCATAGGTTTAGGGTGAGAGGGTAAAGATATAAAAGAGACCTAAGGCAATTTTTTCATGCAGAGGGTGGTTCGTGTGTGAAATGAGCTGCCAGAGGATGTGGTGGAGGCTTCTCAGCCCATTGGCCCATCTGGTCCAGACCCTATTGTAATCTGAGGTAACCCTCTTCGCTGTCCACTATACCTCCATTTTGGTGTCATCTGCAAACTTACTAACTGTACCTCTAATGCTCGCATCCAAATCATTTATGTAAATGACTAAAAGTAGAGGGCACAGCACCGATCCTTGTGGCACTCCACTGGTCACACGCCTCCACTCTGAAAAACAACCATCCACCACCACCCTCTGTCTTCTTCCTTTGAGCCAGTTCTGTATCCAAATGGCTAGTTCTTCCTGTATTCCATGAGATCTAACCTTGCTAATCAGTCTCCCAAGGGGAGCCTTGTCGAACGCCTTACTGAAGTCCATCTAGATCACATCTACTGCTCTGCCCTCATCAATCTTCTTTGTTACTTCTTCAAAATCCACTGCTCTACCTTCATCAATGTGTTTTGTCACTTTCTCAAAGAATTCAATGAGGCTTGGGTCTATGAATAGGAAGGGTTTGGAGGGATATAGGTCGGGCGCTGGCAGGTGGGACTAGATGGGGTTGGGATATCTGGTCGGCATGGACGGGTTGGGCCAAAGGGTCTGTTTCCATGCTGTACATCTCTATGACTCTATGACTAGTCCAGCGTCATTACCACTATACCTACCTTACTGTCTCACTCCCAAATCAAGATTTGTACTAATATATTTAACCAGCCAAATGTTACTTGCAAATGTAGATAGCTAACACAGTCTTGAGATGCCTATAACAAATGTGATTCCAGTAGATACCAAAAGTCAAAATAATGAAGTATTTGACAATTTCTGTAGTATGCAAATACATGTCCATATAATATCAGTGAATGGTTACTGTTTTAATAGATTAGTGTCATCTTCATACAAGGCCAACCTTTTAACTTTCCTTTAAACAATGTTTATTAACAATTTTTACTTGATGATAAAGCAGCAGAGTTCTTTGCTCACAGTTACATTAACTCCAACCATTTGGCAGAGTCCTATCACATGACTACTGAGGTCACAGTTCATCACAGCATATCTATGTATTCATTAGACACTATTTCTACATCTTCAGCACAGCAGGAGGCAATTTATCCCATCATGACCATGCAGGCACCCAGGAATCAGAGATCTGCATTGAACCTGCTGATGGTCAGACGTGGAGCAAACACACACTCAAGGAACATTCACAGTGCAGTGGCCATCGGCACTCTAGCCCACCCTAGTTCCCACTCCACTCAGTGCTGTACTGCCTGTTCCAGTCACTACCCCATCCCAGTCCCCACTCCACTCAGTGCTGTACTGCCTGTTCCAGTCATTACCCCACCCCAGTCCCCACTCCACTCAGTGCCCTACTGCCTGTTCCAGTCACTGCCTGACACTAGTTCCCACTCCACTCAGTGCCCTACTGCCTGTTCCAGTCACTACCCCACATTAGTGCCCAGTCTGCTCAGTGCCCTACTGCCTGTTCCAGTCACTACCCCACACTTGTGTCCACTCTGCTCAGTGCCCTACTGCCTGTTCCACTGTCTCTTGTGCCTTGACCTTCTTAGGAACGATAGGGTTATCATAGTAAGGTTTAAAAATGTGTGTGATCCTGTACGATAGATTACAATACACCCATTATTATATTTTTGTTGTTCAGGGTTCCTGTGGAAGTTGTGCTAAAATATTTTTCAGCTCTTGTCCACCTGGAATGGCTCCAATGGTAAGTGATAATTTGGGTAATTACAGTAAACAAATGACATGTTTATTTAATCAGTTAGTTAATGGTTTCTAGGCTTGTGCACATTCATCTGGTGAATGTGTTTTGTTCTGAACAAGGTGAAGGTGGAAATTATAGAAGAATGTCTAACTGGTCAATGTTGGTAATGATCTTGCTATCTACAGGAGAATTCCTATTCTAAACGTTTACATAGGTGGTTTCAATGTCGATCATTGATCTGAAGACCAGCATTGGTCTTTAGGTTGGCATAGTAGTTCAATAGCTAGCCCTGCTGCCTCACAGTACCATGGTCCCAGGTGTGGAATTTACACGTTCTCCCCGTGTCTGCGTGGGTTTCCTCCAGGTGCTCCGTTTCCTCCCACAATCCAAAGATGTGCAGGTCAGGTGAACTGGCCATGCTAAACTGTCCATAGTGTTAGGTGCATTAGTCAGAGGGGAAATGGGTCTGGGTGGGTTACACTTCGGAGGGTCAGTGTGGACTGGTTGGGCCAAAGGGCCTATTCCCACATTGTAGGGAATCTAATCATAAGAGATGGAAGCATCTCATTTAAAAAAAATCAAGAATAAACACTTTCCATTTAGGCAGCACCCTTAAGATAGAAACACAATGTAATTACAGAAAAACTGATGGCAAGCATGGAAGGAGATTTGACCCCTTTCATTTTGGTGAGTTGCTAGAGGCAGGGGAGTATTTATTCAGGGAGGAGGAGGAGATTCTGTCTCCCTCCATCTCCATCTTAAATCTGTGATGGAAAGTGAACAATCTTCCTTTCTGTTCCAACAGTTAAGGCTCTTAAGAGGGTAGTTAATGCCCACATAGGGGCTTCAACATGCTGTCACCATTGTTAGGCCTATGGTTGAGAGGCTAATGTCTCATTGAAAGGCACTTGATGCCTGTTTGAGGGGAGGTTGGGGGCCTCACTCCTGAAAGCCAAGCCATTGCCCCAGTTGCTGATTCTACTATCCCTTCATTTACCTTCCGTCATCGCTCAGTTATAATATTGTTTTCTAAAGGAGGGGAGATGAAAGAGAGAAATGGAGCAGCAGAGAGATTGAAGGAGAGAATTCCAGGGCAAAACATCTAAAGGGCTGACCACCAATAGTGGAGTGAAGGAGATCTATGTGTGTTATTAATTTCATTATAGATGAACTTGCTGTCTTCTCCCTCACATTCTTCCCCCTCCTCACTAAGGATAGCCCCACATGCATCAATAATCTAATCAAGCCTATTCTCTTTACATTCCTGAAGTTGTGAAGCACTTTGCATCAGATATGTCTTCCGTGTAACTAAGGTAACGCAGATATCGGGATTGTTATGTTGTTTCTGTTCAATTCAAGAACTTAAACTGCCGTTTTTGTGATTTACTATCTGATTTAGGACACCTTTACCCATGGCTGCGTTTACATGAACACATTTATAGAATTGAGACTGCCAACACAAGGCTGTAGCAGAAACTGCAATGAAACAGTAATTGTAAGTAGAAACCAATAACATGAACATTCAGAATGTAAAGTGCCAGGGTAGAACTTGAACTCAAAGGGCAGGATTTTACGGGTCTCGTAATGACACTGATACAGATGATGACAGGAAGTGCAATTTATGAGTAAAAATATTGTATTCAGTAGAGTTCAGACAGATAAGAGGAATCTGATTAAAATGTAAAAATTCAACAAAAAGAACTTGGAGCACAGCGTCATAGTCCCTTGAAAGTGGAGTTGCAGGTGGACAGGGTAGTGAAGAAGGTGTTTGGTAGACTTGCCTTTATTGGTCAGTGAATTGAGTATACGGTTGGGCTGTCATGTTGCAGCTGTCCAGGACATTGGTGAGGCAACTTTTAGAATACTGCATTCAATTTTGGTCCCCCTGCTATAAGAAAGATGTTAAAGGGTTTAGAAAAGATTTACAAGGATGTTGCCAGGGTTGGAGGGTTTGAGCTACTAGGGGAGGTCAAATAGGTTGGATTTGGAGTGTCGGAAGCTGAGGGATGACCTTGCAGAGGTTTATAAAATCATATAAAGTTAAAAATCACACAACACCAGGTTATAGTCCAACAGATTTAATTGGAAGCACACTAGCTTTCGGAGCAATGCTCCTTCATCAGGTGATTGTCAGGTGATGAAGGAGCGTCGCTCCGAAAGCTAGTGTGCTTCCAATTAAACCTGTTGGACTATAACCTGGTGTTGTGTGATTTTTAACTTTGTACACCCCAGTCCAACACCGGCATCTCCAAATCATAAAATCATATAGGCATTGATAGGATGAATAGCCTTTCCCAATATAGGGGAGTCCAAAACTAGAGAGCATAAGTTTAAGATGAGAGGGGAAAGATTTAAAAGGGACATAAGCGGCCTGAGGGTGGTGTGTGCATGGAAGTGGTGGAGGCTGCTACAATTACAACATTTAAAAGGTGTCTGAATGGGTATATGAATAGGAAGGTTTAGAGGGATAAATGTTGGCAAATAGGTGTAGATTAATTGAGGATATCTGTTTGGCAAGGATGAGTTGGACCGAAGGGTCTGTTTCCATGATGTACAACTCTATAACTGTATAAGAAGGCTGGCCAGACTAATTGCACGGGTATTGTTTCCTCTGGAAGGGGAGAACTAGAACCAGGGGACACACACTCGAGATGTAGGGGAGGTCGTTTAGGACTGAGATGAGGAAATATTTCTTCTCAAAGGATGGTGAACTTGCGAAATCCTTTTTTTAAATAAGGCGATCAAAACTGTACAAAAACTTCAGATGTGGCCTCACCAAGGCCCTAAACAGTTGAAGTAAAATGTCCCTACTTTTATATTCCATTCCCTTTGTAACATCCTATTGCCTTCCTAATTATTTGTTAGGCCTTGGGTTGATTTTGGGATTCAGGTAGCAGATCCTGTGTGCTCCAATGTTCTATATTTCCCTCTTCATTTAAATGATACAGTTTGCTTATTGCTCCTGCCATGCTATGATTGCCCTGAATTTGTTTCCACTGTAAATACCCCTGAGCACAGCAACGACCTCCAACATAAAAGTCAATGCGTTAGCCTGCTAATTGGCAGGTGCAGGTCCTCCAGGCAGCTGCAAGGTTCTCAGAGGGAATGATGATGCCAAACTAGAACAACTGTTCTTGTTTTCCACATATTACTCCACACGCTAAATTTTTGCCCACTCACTTAACTGGGAGAAAGTGAGGACTGCTGCTCCTTTATCGGTCAGAGTATTGAGTGCAGGAGTTGGGAGGTCATGCTGCAGTTTTTGGTTTAGGCCACTTTTGGAATATTGTGTGCAATTCTGGTCTGCTTCCAACGGAAGAATGTTGTGAAACTTGAAAGAGCGCAGAAAAGATTTACAAGGATGTTGTCAGGGTTGGAGGATTTGAGCCGTAGCGAGAGGCTGAATAGACTGGGGCTGTTTTCCCTGGACCATTGGAGGGTGAGGGGTGATCTTATAGAGGTTTATAAAATCATGACGGGCATGGGTAGCGTAAATAGACAAGATCTATGGGTGGGGAGTGCAGAACAAGAGGACATAGGTTTAGGGTGGGAGGGGAAAGATATAAAAGGAACCTAAGGGGCAATTTTGTCATGCAGATGTGGTGCATGTATGGAATGAGCTGCCAGAAGAAGCAAGGGAAGCTAGTACAATTACTGCACTTAAGAGGCATCTGGATGGGAATGTGAATAGGAAGGGTTTAGAAGGATACGGGCCAAGTGCTGACGAATCGGACTAGATTAGATTAGGATATCTGGTCAGCATGGACGAGTTGGACCAAAGGGTCTGTTTCTGTGCTGTACATCTCTATGACTCTATGATTCTATGACTGCAGATGCTAGAAAGTCAGAGTCAGAATGTGTGGTGCTGAAAAAGTACAGCAGGTCAGGCAGCATCTAAGAAGCAGAAGAGTCGGTGTTTTGTGCACAAGCCCTAAATCGATCAATATCCCTTTGCAGCCTTCAAATGGTTTCTTTGCAGCTCACTCTCCTACCTTTCTCTCTGTCATCAGCAATTTAGCAACCATTCCCTCAATCCATCATCCAAGTCATTAATATAGATTATAAATACATGAGGTCCTAGCGCTGATTGCTGTGGTACTCCACTTACCCATTCTGCAAACTGTTAGCTAACCAATCCTCTATCCATGCTCATCCTCCCTTCATGGTAATAACCTTTGATGTGGTAGCTTGCTGAATGCTTTCTAGAAATCCAAGTACACTATATCTATAGGTCTCCTTTATGTCTGCTGCTTGTTACTTCCTCAAAGAATTCTAATAAATTGGCCAAACACAACTTCCCTTTCAAGCAACTATGTTAACTGTTCCAATTGCACTGAGATTTTCCAAGTCTCCTCCTGTAATCTTTTTTATAATTGAATTCAACATTTTCCCTCCGACAGATGTTCAGCCGACAGTTTCCTTCTGTGTGTCCGTTTTCCATCTTGGATAGAGGAATTCCCTTTGTTATTGTTCAATCTGCTGGGATCTTTCCAGAACCTAGGGACGTTTGGAAAATTAAATCCAACGCCTCCATTATCTCAGCAGCCACATCTTTCAGACCCTAGGATGAAACCCATCAGAGTCTGAGCAGTTGTGAGGTTTCAGATCTAATAATTGTCTCACCTCCAATAAATCTTTGAGAAATACTAGAGAACTGAGGGACCAGTGAGAATGAAGAAGTGAAAGAATTGAATTGAATTGAATTTATTGTCACGTGTACTGAGGCACAGTGAAAAGCTTTGTTTTGCGAGTAATACAGGCAGATCACAGAGTTAAGTAGCGTAGATAAGTAAATAATAGGTAAAAAACAGCAGCAAAAACAAAAACACAGGTACCGGCGAATGTTAAGAGTTTGTGAGTCTTTTCAGTATTCTAACAACAGTTGGGTAGAAATAGTTCAAAACCGGCTAGTGTGTTTGTTTGGGCTTCTGTACCTTCTCCCCGATGGTAGAGGTTGTAGAAAAACATTGCCAGAGTGGGATGAATCTTTGAGAATGCTGGCAGCCTTTCCTTGACAGCGGGCCTGGAAGATGGATTCTATAGATGGGAGGTTTGTCCAGACCGAGTTCACCGCACTCTGTAACCATCTCCGATCTTGAATGGTATAGTTTGCATACCAGGTAGTGATACATCAAGACAGAATACTCTTGATGGTGCATCTATAAAAGCTGGCAAGGGTATTCGTCATCATGCCAAATTTCCTCAGCTGCTTCAGGAAGAAGATACGTTGTTGGGACTTTGTAACTCTTAAAGAGTCCAAGAAAGCTTGTTGTGGATGACCATTCCCAGGAGCTTGATGCTCTCCACTCATTCCACCTCTGTGCTGTGGCATGAGTAACATCACACCGAAAGTCAATAAGGAGTTCCTTGGTTTTGCCGGCATTGAGAGCTAGGTTGCTCTCAGCCACTATTTTTCCAGCTCTTCCACCTCCCGTCTATAGTTTGTTTTATCACCATCTGAGATTCGACCGACTATGGTGGTGTCATCAGCTAACTTATAAATGGCATTAGTCTGGTATTTGGTAACGCAGTCATGGGCATACAGTGAGTACAGTAGAGAGCTGAGTATGTGCCCCTGGGAGGTTCCAATGTTGAGTGTTAGTGAGGATGAAATATTGTCCCCAATTTTCACCGATTGTGGTCTGTGCATCAGGAAACTGAGGATCCAATTGCAGAGAGTAGGGCTTAGTCCAAGATCACTAAGTTTAGTAATCAGTCTTGAGGGGACAACAGTGTTGAAGACTGAACTCTAGCCAATGGGTAAGATTCTTATGTAGCTGTTCTTGGTGTCAAAATGTTCTAGGGAGGAGTGAAGGACAAGTGATATGGCATCTAATGTGGATCTGTTGGTTTGATAGACAAATTAGAGTGGGTCAAGAGTAGTGGGGAGGCTGGAGTTGATTAATGCCATGACCAGCCTTTCAAAGCACTTCATGACCACTGAAGTTAGGGCCACTGGGTAGTCATTGAGACATGCTGCATGAGCCTTCTTAGGCACAGGGATGATATTGACCCTCTTGAAATAGGCAGGGACAGTGGCTGCTGCAGGGAGAGGTTGAAGATGTCTGAGAAGACCTCTGCCAGTTGATCTGCGCATGATCTGAGCGCACGGCCTGGTACTCCGTCTGGTCCCATTGCTTTCATTGGATTCACATGAAGGATTCACTCTGATGCAGTGACTGTTGGAATAGGTTTGTCAAGACTTGTTAGAATAGGTGTTACCTCTCCGCCGAAGTTCTGCTCAAAGCGAGCATAGAAGGCGTTGAGACGATCTGGGAGGGATGTTTCATCATCTGCTATCTTGCACTGTCTCTTTTTTGAGCCTGTGATGTGATTCAGTCCTTGCCATAATCGCCGGGTGTCTGTCTAGGTCTCTTGTTTGGATCAGTATTGGTCCTTGGCTGTTTTAATGGCTCTGCAAAGGTTATACTTGGACTCTTTATATTTGAGTGGGTCTCCTGATCTGAAGGCCTCACACCTGGTTTTTAGCAGGTTCTATATGTCCTGATTCATCCAGGGTTTCCTATTGGGGAACACCCGGATTGGCTTCCTCAGTATGCAGTCCTCCACACACTCGCTGCTAAAGTCTGTGATGGTGGTGGCGTACTCGTCCAAGATACCTGTGGATTGTTTGAACTTGGCCCAATCAGCTGATTCCAGACAGCACCAGAGTTGATCCTCTGCCTCCTCCAACCAGCACTGGACCTGTATCTGCGAGGGGGTCTCCTGCTCGAGCTTTTGCCTGTAAGCCGGGAGAAGAAACATGGCATTGTGGTCAGAGTTCCCAAAATGAGGGTGGGGGATGGAACAGTAGGGATCTTTCACAGTGGTGTAGCAGTGGTCTAAAATTAGTCTGAGTGAAGAAAGAAATACTACTAAACAACATGATGGGACTGAAAATTGACTGGGACCCAATGGTCTTTGTGTTGAATGTGGTGGTGAGACAGGGTGGATACAATAGTGATCATCTTTCTGAGAATGTGCGCGTTTGCAAGTGTAACCCTATTATTTAAGAATAGAGATAGATAGAAGGACCCTACAGGCAAATTAGCTGGGGAACTGTGGACCTGTTAGCCTGACATCCATATTGTAAAGGATGTGATAACTGCACTTGGAAAATTGCAAGTTGTTTGGGCAAAGTCAACATGGATTTACAAAAGAGAAATCATATTTGACAAACCTGTTTTTTGTAACTCCTTGAAAGGACCTTCGGCCCCATCACCAAGAAGCTGAATTGTATGTGTGTGTGTTTCTGTCTGTGTGTGTGTGTGTGTGTGTGTGTGTCGGTCTGTGTGTGTGTATGCGTATGTCTATGTGTATGTGTGTGTTTCTGTCTGTCTGTCTGTGTGTGTGTGTGTGTGTGTGTGTGTGTCAGTCTGCGTGTGTGTATGTGTATGTCTATGTGTATGTGTGTGTTTCTGTCTGTCTGTCTGTCTGTGTGTGTGTGTGTGTATGTCGGTTTTTGTGTGTGTGTATATGTGTCTGTCTGTGTATGTCGGTTTTTGTGTGTGTGTGTGTGTGTATGTGTCGGTCTGTGTGTGTGTGTGTCGGTCTGTGTGTGTGTATGTGTATGTCTATATGTATGTGTGTGTTTCTGTCTGTCTGACTGTCTGTGTGTGTGTGTCGGTCTGTGTGTATAGGTGTGTGTGTGTGTGTCGGTCTGCGTGTGTGTATGTGTATGTCTATGTGAATGTATGTGTTTCTGTCTGTCTGTCTGTCTGTGTGTGTGTGTGTATGTCGGTTTTTGTGCGTGTGTGTGTATATGTGTCTGTCTGTCTGTGTGTCTGTGTGTCGGTCTGTGTGTATGTGTGTGTGTGTGTGTGTGTGTGTGTGTCGGTCTGCGTGTGTGTATGTGTATGTGTGTGTTTCTGTCTGTCTGTGTGTGTGTGTGTGTGTGTGTATGTCGGTTTTTGTGTGTGTGTATATGTGTCTGTCTGTGTGTGTGTGTGTGTGTGTGTGTGTGTGTGTGTGTGTGTGTATAGTATTTGCAGAGTATGACCATTCTTTGCAATTGCTTTCCTGACGTGGTTTCTAGATACCAAAATGCTGCAAAGGATTCTATGGACCAGACTGCCGACAATGTCCAGGTGGATTCCAAAACCCCTGTTCAGGCAATGGTCAGGTAGGAATTACAGAACAAAGCATTTCTTAATGTGAATTTATAAACCCAATGTTTCTTGGGGGGGGCCTGACGAGTAAATATGCATAGGTTATTTTTCCCTTTGAGGGAGAGTCTATGACCAAAAGCTGTAATCTCAGAATAAGGAGTTGTCCATTTAAGACCGAGATGATTGATTTGCTTGGGGATGGTGTGACGATGATATCTGGTTCTGAATTTCCCAATCCTAGTCAAGCACTTGAATTCTTCACTCATGAATTGGGCGTCATTGTCACTTATCACAATATACACTTTCAAACATTCTACAAAATCACTGGTAGTCATTCAGGTCAACTAGTCTAACTCCAAGCAGCCAGAATAATAGTCAACAGTAACAAGAGTAAAGAGGTCTATTCCAATCTTCAACCATTCTTGTCGTACATCATGAACTAGCTCTTTGATTGTAATGAAGAGCAAGCTATTACACTGGCTGGTATGGTTCCTAATCTCCTTATTCTTGTCTGTCCAGGAAAGCACTTCTCTTGCTTTCCTCAAACTAGATACAACCCTTCAATGGCTTGCATGGATGTGCTTCAACCATCCATTATCAAAGAGTCATATAGCACGAAAGCAAACCCTTTAGTCCAACCAATCCATGCCAAACTAAACTAGTTCCACTTGCCTGCACTTGGCCCATATTTCTCCAAACATTTCTTATTCATATACTTAGCCAACCACTTTTAAATGTTGTAACTATACCCACATGCACCATTCCTCTGGAAGTTCATTCCACACATGAACTATACTCTGTGTAAAACAAAAATGCCCTCTTGTCTTTTTAAAATCTTTCTCCTCTCACCTTAAAAATATGCATCTGGACTTGAAATCAGCCACCCTGGGGAAAAGACACCAAAAAGACACCCTAAAACTAAGACCTCATGTTGTAGGTTGCCTGCAAGGGGAAATATCTGCTCAGTGCTATTTTGCCCGTTCCCTCTTGCATTTTATGTACATCTATTTGCTCCTCTCATTTTTCCAAAATCCAGCCAGTTTAGGCCTAAACTGTTCAATCGCTTCACATAAGACATTGTGTTACCTCATATCCTTGGGGTTGGCATGGTGATCAGCACTGCTTCCTCACAACACCAGCGCTACCCTCGGGCAACTGTTTGTACATTCTCCCTGTGTCTGCATGGGTTTCCTTCGGGTGCTCTGGTTTCCTCTCACAGTCTAAAGATGTGCAGGCTAGCCGTGGGACATAGAGGGATGAGATGGGTCTGGGCAGGATGCTTTTCAGTGGTCAGTGTGGACTCAATGTGCCACATGGCCTTCTTCCACACTGTGGGAATTCTATGATTCTAATGGACACACACCATTTAGACCTGAACTGTCCAAACCTTTCTATGGTGGAGGCTGGGTTGTCCACCAACATCCTCCAGCATCCACCTTTATTAGTTTATCCTTGCTTCTTTCTAGCTCGGCACTTACGTGAAAAGTTATTCCATTTCTTGCAGATAGAATGCTGCTTCCCTCATGCTGGATAAACTTTCCTTTCTTTTGGGTGATGGCCCCTGCAATATTTACAGCCTGTCCTTGATCTTTCTGTTGGCTCTTCTGAAAATCTGTCTTCCTTTTTTTTCCCTATGATATTGTTCTCATTTGGCCTGGAATATAATACTATTCTCATCCTTTTTCCCACTAATGTACTACAGCTGATGACTGATGGTCTCAGAGTTTCTGCACATGTCAATAGCTTTCTGAGAGTAAGTTTCTCCTCTGTCAGCAGATGTGCTCTCACTGCAGGATCTCTCAAGCCTATGATTTCTTAGGTCATCTTTCAGCTGTCCAAATTCATAGGATGTAGCTGTATCATAGAATCCCTACAGCATGGAAACAGGCCCTTTGGCCCAGAAAGTCCACACCGACCCTCCGAAGAGTAACCTGCCCAGATCCATTCCTCTGACTAATGCACCTACACATACCTTAACATTATGGGCAATTGTTTTTAAAGCATGGCTATTTCACCTAACCCGCACATCTTCGGACTTTAGGAGGAAACCAAAACACCCAGAGGAAAACCAAGCAGATATGGGAAGAATTGCAAACTCTACACGGACAGTCGCCCGAGACTTGGATCAGACCCAGGTCATTGGCACTGTGAGGCAGCAGTACTAACCATTGAGCCACCGTGCTGTCAGTGTACCAATGTGGTTATACACTGCATCTTCCAAGCTCTGTACAATACCCTTTATGCATCATATTTCAAAGTTTGTCTTCAAAGCTTTCAGAATCCTTCCAATCTAATAACTCTATTCCTCAGTGAGATCTAGGTGACAGGACAGCACTGATAGCAGAGTTGCTACATAGCTCCTTCCTTCCTATTTACTCCTGAGTATCCCTCCATTCTTTCATCCACTTAGTTATTTATCTCGACTCCCCTTAAATGAATCTATGCTTTTTACCTCAGTGGTTCTTTGTGGTGATAAATTCCAAATTCTAATGTCTATCTGTGTGCCCATGTTGTTTTGCTCAGTGTGCAGACGGTTTAGATGGAAATGGCGCATGTCTTTGCAATGACAAATTCACGGGCTCCAGGTGTCAGCTGTGTTCAGACCCTCACAAATATGGACCAAACTGTGACCAAAGTAAGTTTGTTCCTGATGCCTTGAGCTCCGTAATAATCCTCGATTACTTTTTCCACTGAGCTCTCAAGCTGGCCTTTCTTTTTAACCTTGTTGTAGCCTGCCGATGTGTTCATGGGAAATGCAACAACAGGATGACTGGCAACGGTGCCTGTAAGTTTAACTCCTGCATGCCGGGATACAGTGGAGTCTTCTGTGAGAGACAGACAACGCCTTGCGGACCCAGTGTTCAGTTCTGCCATGCCCATGCCAACTGCGAATACAAGAATGGGAGCCTCAGGTACTGTGGGCCGAAGCATCGGAGAGACGTTAACTAATGTGAAAGGCATAATTTTTAAAAAATAGATTACTTACAGCATGGAAACAGGCTCTTCGGCCCAACAAGCCCACACCGACCCTCCGAAGAGCAACCCACCCAGACTCATTCCCCTACGTTTACCTCTTCACCTAGCACTACGGGCAATTTCCCATGGCTAATTCACCTAACCTGCACATTTTTGGACTGTGGGAGGAAACCGGAGCAAGCCCGTGCAGACACTGGGAGAATGTGCAAACTCCACACAGACAGTTGCCTGAGGCGGGAATTGAACCCAGGTCTCTGGTGCCGTGAGGCAGCAGTGCTAACCACTGTGCCACCATGCTGCCCATAATCTTAAGCAAATGGAGACAACAGAGCTCCCCACACTGTGCTCATTTGGAACAAAACACCTTCAATGACAATGAGACCCAACCTTCAAAACCTTGTGCACCACAGGCTTATCCATTTAGAAATTATTTCTGTGCCCACCCATTCCCCAACAACTCATCACAGGCCTCCTGGAATCACGTTTCTAGGCTTGCTTGGACATTACTCTCATTTCTGAGACTTTGGTGAACTAATTTCTCGGAACTGTTGCCAGTTCATCAAGAAGGGTCATACTCCAATGACAAGTAATTGAATTTAGAGACATAGAGCCACAGTGATATACAGCATGGAAACAAGGCCTTTGGTCCAACTTGTCCATGCTGACCAGATTTCCTAAACTGAACTCATCCCATTTGGCCCATACCCCTCTAAACCTTTCTTATCCATGTACCTCTCTAAATGTCTTTTAAATGCGATAATTGTACTATCACTTCCTCTGGCAACTCATTCCATATTCGCACATGCTCTGTGTGAAAACGTTGCCCCTCAGGTCCCTTTTAAATCTCTCCCCTCTCACCTTAAGTTTATGGCCAATAGTTTTGGGCTCCCCTACTCTGGGGAGAAGACCTCAGCTATTCATCTTATCTATGCCCCAAATATCACAGAATCCCTGTAGTGTGGAAAGAGGCCATTCAGCCCATTGAATCTGCACTAACCTTCTAAAAAGCATCTCGCCCAGACCCAGCCCACTTATTAACCATTGCTTATCGTACTAACCTGCACACTGTGGACAATTTAACATGGGAAATCCACCTAGCCTGCACATCTTTGGACTTGTGGGAGGAAACTCATGCAGATGCGGGGAGAATGTGCAAACTCCACACAGACATTCACTCACAGGTAGAATTGAACCCGGGTCCCTAGTTCTGTGAGGCAGCAGTGCTAACCACTGAGCCACCCAAATGTATTTTGGGGTATTTCAACAACATGACAAGGTGTCACAAATGTATCAGTTAGATTTTAGCGTCACACTCCTGACTTGGGCCTTGTAGATGGTGGACAGGCTCTGGGGAGTCAGGAGGTGAGTTACTTGCCGCAGTGTTCCAACATGCACATCTTCAAAACTCTTACCATGGGATCTACTACATTCACCTGAGGGGGCAAAGGGGCTACTTTTTAACTTCCAGTCAGAAGGGCACGCTTCTGACCTTGCAGCACTCCCTCAATACTCCACAAGAGAGACAGCTTTGATTTTTCTGCAAAATTGCCCACAATCTTCTGACTTGAAAGTGTGAACGTTGGCAGCTGAGCTCAGTGAGAGTTGGATAAGTGCTGTAATTATCAATTCTGACCAAAGTGGCAGAGAGCACAACAAACCGATTGATTCAAGGTATGCTTTCACTTTTAAATGGCTGCTGCTTGATATCCCTCTAGCTGTGTTTGCAAGCCAAACTTTGAAGGTGACGGATCCTACTGTGAGGAGGCAAATGTGTGTCGTCGGCCAGATCGTGGTGGCTGCAGTAACAATGTAAGTAGAACTGACCGTCTTTGCTGATGGTTATAGGTTCCTGCACTGACAATAAGGAGTTACCAGCTTTCGCTGTCTGCCCTGAAGGGTCCAGTAATTAAGTTATCCCATGATCTGAATGGAGGAACTGATGGTATTGTTGCTAAGTTTGCAGATGATACAAAGATAGGTGGAGGTATAGATAGTGCTGGAGGTGGTGTTTATCCTACAGAAGGATTTGGACAGTGGGCAAGGAAGTGGCAGATGGGATACAATGTGGGAAAGTGAGAGGTTATGCACTTTGGTAGGAAGACTAGAGGTATAGGCTATTTTCTAAACAGGGAAATTCTTTGGAAATCTGAAGCACAAAAGGACTTTGGAGTCCTACTTCAGGGTGTTCTTTAGGTTAATATGCAGGTTCAGCTGGCAGTTAGGAAGGCAAATGTAATATTAGCATTCAATTCAAGAGGGCTAGAACACAAGGGCAGAGAAGCACTGCTGAAGCTGTATAAGGCTGAAGTCAGACCACATTTGGAATATTGTGAGCTGTTTTGGGCCCCATATCTAAGGAAGGATGTGTTGGCCTTCGAGGGGCTCCAGAGGAGATTCACATGAATGATCTCGGGTTTGAAGGGCTTGTCATATGAGGAATGGGTGAGGACTCTGGATGTGAACTCGATAGAGTTTAGAAGGATGGGGGGGGATATGATTGAAACTGACAGAATACTGCGAGGCCCAGACAGAGTGGACATGGAGAAGATATTTCCACTAGTAGAAGAGACTAGGACCTGGGGACACAGCTACAGGCTGAAAGGATGACCCTTTAGAACTGAGATGAGGAAGAATTTCTTCAGATAGAGGGTGGTTAATCTTTGTAATTCATTGCAGCAGAAAGCTGTGGAAGCCAAGTCATTGAGAGAGAGAGAGATAGATTCATGATTAGTAAGTGGATCAAGGGCTTTGGGGAGAAGGCAGGAGAATGGGTTTGCGAAATATATCAGCCATAATTGAATGGCAGAACAGACTCAGTGTCACATCCAAGGGAGAGGAAACCCTTACAACCATCACCAATGCAAACACTAAGGCCATGTGCTGGAAGGGAATTGTAGCCTTGACTACCCATTATTCCAAGCTGCAACATTCATGTTGCTGTAGCAATGTGGAACCCCTTCATGAACTGGAACACACTACTGCCACCAGACTTCTCAGCTCATCACCTAAACCAGCCCCCACTCTAAGTGTGTAATAACGACTTTGTCAATAAGAAAACTTTTAATGTGCACAATTTGCCCACAGGCTGAATGTATTATAACAGGAATGGGGTCGTATTTGTGTCAATGTTTACCTGGATGGACAGGAGATGGTGAGGATTGCGCTGAAATCAATAACTGCTTGCTGGAAAGTCGAGGAGGATGCCATATCAACGCAAACTGCATCCACCTTGGGCCAGGCCAGGTAAATGTGCCTGATTCCTGTCTCCATTTTCTTGTCCTCTCATCAATACTGTCAACTCTTTTCCTAGGACCCTCATGTCTCAGTTGGTCGCACTCTGCAGCCTGGGAGTTGAAATCACAGGATGTGAGTGTAATCGTGAGGGAGAGTGATGGTTGGGAAGATCCCAAGTCTGAAAGATGGCTTTTCTAATGATGCATTGCCCCTAGCCTCACTACTGCAGTGCAGAGGAGACTGAGTGCTGGAGTACGAACTAACAGTGCAATGAAGCCTACATTGATAATGACGATGGTCTTGTGGTGTTATCACTGGGTTGTTAGTCCAGAGACCCAGTTAATGTTCCCATGACCTTGGTTCAAATCCCACTGGAGTAGAAGGTAGCAATTGAATCCAATATTTTTTAAAAATCTGGAATTAAGAGGCTAATGATGACCATGAATCCATTGTCGATTATTGGGAAGAAACTCACCTGGTTCACTAATGTTCTTTAAGGAAGGAAACTGCCATTCTGGCCTACACGTGACTCCAGACCCACAACAATGTGGTTGACTCTTAACTGTCCTCTGGGCAATTAGGGATTGGTAATAGATGCTGGCCTAGCGAGTAATGTCCTTGTTCTATAAATGAATAAAACAACACCATTCAGTGCCATTACATCTGATGCACAAGCATAAAACAGGCATAAGAATAACCAGTTTACCAGGCCACAGAACTCACTGTGTTTTACTAATTTAACCAGAGCCTTTTTTTGAGGCAGCCCTGTTACTGCCTGAAATTAGCACAAGGACCCTGTCCTTTGACCATTCTAGGAAGCCCATTTGCAGCAGGCAGAGCCTTCTAGCCAACTCCACTTATCCACCCAATAGGGGTTTAGATAGGGTTGACCATGAGAACCTTTTTCCACGTATGGAGTCAGATATTACGAGGGGGCACAGCTTTAAATTAAGGGGTGGTAGGTATAGGACAGACATTAGGGGTAGATTCTTTACTCAGCGAGTCGTGAGTTCATGGAATGCCCTGCCAGTAACAGTGGTGGACTCTCCCTCTTTATGGGCATTTAAACGGGCATTGGATACGCATATGGAGGAAAGTGGGCTAGTGTAGGTTAGGTGGCTTGGATCGGCGCAACATCGAGGGCCGTAGTAATACTGCGCTGTATTTTTTCTATGTTCTATGTTCTATGTTCTACCCATGTTCCATTTCTATGGTGGTGCCTAAAAACATATTGATCCTAGTCTTGAACTTGTATAAGGTGGATGTCTGACCAACCCCAACTCTGTTAGGCAGAGGATTCCAAAGTGAAAGAGTTTCCTTCACCTCAGTCCTAAGTGGGCAATTTTTATTCAGAAATAATGATCCCTAAATCTTCAGGCGAGAGAAACAGAGTTAATGTTAAAAGTCCAATATGGCTCTTCTTTCAAACATCTCTGCACAGGTGCTGCCAGACATGCTGAGTTCCTTTCACATTTTCTGGTTTATTTCAGATTTCCAGCATCTGCAGTATATTTTCTTTTTATTTTACCCCCAATCCTAAACTCTCTGGTCAGAAGAAACACCCTTGTCCTCCTTATCCCTTGACGCTTTTTCTTCATGGCTACACCAAACTGGTTTTCAAAAATGCACATTCAAACCAGTGTTGAATAGTAATTGAAGTTGAAATTAATATTGCAAACAGAAAATGTCACCAGAATTCCATTATTATTTTATATGATCCTTTCCACATGAGATATAGAGTCAAAGAGTCATGCAGCACTGAGACAGACCCTTTGGTCAAACTGGTCCTTACCGACCATGTTCCAAAGCTAAACTAGTCCCATCTGCCTGCACTTGGCTCATATCCCTCCAAACCTTTCCTATTCATGTACTTATCCAAATGTCTTTTAAATGTTGTAACTGTACCTGCCTCTGGCAGTTCATTCCACATACTAACCACTCTCTGCGTAAAAACGTTGCATCCTCCATGTCCTTTTTAACTCTCTCCCCACACCTTAAAAATGTGTCCCCTAGTTTTGAATGCGCCCACCCTAGGGAAATACTTTTGCTATTCACTTTATCTGTGCCCCTCATGATTTTATAAACATCTATAAGGTATCCCCTCAACTTCCTATACTCTGATGAAAAATGTCCCAGCCTATCCAGCCTCTCTATGTAATGCAAATCCTCCAATCCTGACAACATTCTGGTAAATCTCTTCTGAATCCTCTCCAGTTTAATAATATCCTTCCTATAACAGGGAGACCAGAACTGCACACAGTACTCCAGAAGATGCCTCACCAATGTCCTATAAACCTCAATATGATGTCCCAACTCTTATACCCGTCTATACAATGAAGACAAGTTTAACAGTAGTAGATGACAAATAGCTAATTTTATTGAGTCTTTCACTTATCAACAGAATGACTGTGAGTGCAAAAAGGGTTTCCGTGGTAACGGCATTGAATGTGAACCAATAAATCCTTGTTTGGAAGAAAATGGAGGATGCCATTATCTGGTGAGTTGGTTTGATGTTAGAATCTGTTGAGTTCTAGAATCATAGAATCATACAGGACAGAAGGAGCACTTCAGTCCATCAGTTGTGTATCACCCAAAGATACGGTCCTACCTTCATCGCCCCACGTTCCTACGTTGGGCCCATTACTTTGAATGTTTTGGTACTTCAAATGCTTATCCAAATACTTTGTAAAATTTGTGATGTTTGTCGCATCTGTTACCCTCCCAGGCAGTGCACCTCAGACCCCACTACCCTATGGGTGAGCAAGATTTCCCATAAATCTTTTCTAAACTTCTTGCCTTTAAAATTATGCCCTCTTGTTTCATCAGGATGGAGAAGCATGGCAACTAGAATTCCCAGCAGCATAATTGCAATGCCAGTACAAGTTTAACATAGGTACAAGGGTGCAGGGTGGCATAATGGCTGTGGTTAGCACTGCTGCCTCACAGCGTCAGGGACCCCAGTTTGATTCCACCCTCAGGCTAGTGCCTGTGTGGAGTTTGCACATTTTCCCTGTGACTGTGTGGTTTTCCTCCAGTCCACAAAGTCCAAAGATATGCATGTTAGGTGGATTGGCCTTGCTACGTTGCCCATAGTGTCCAAGGATGCGCAGGTTGGGAGGGGTAGCCATGGGAAATGCAGGGTTGTAGGGGAGTGCGTCTGGGTGGGAGGATTAGTGTGGACTCGATGATCTGAATGACCTGCTGTAGTGGTTCTACGATGAATGACCAATTTACTGAAGAGATAGAACTCACTGTGCAAATGCTTATTTCGCTGGTTTCGTGAGAGCCTTTTGCTTTAGGTGGCCTTGTCATCTGCCTGAAATGAGTGCAAGGACCCCATTGCTGATCACATTGAAGGTCCTAAGGCCATTTCTGGGAAGGGTCTTTAAAGCAGTCAGAACCTGAAGCACTCAGAGCTATAATTGGATTTCAGGCTCTACAGTGCCAACCTAGGGGTCCTCAGAGGCAGCCAGCAGCAGGTTAGTCTTTCTATTGGAATAGAGCCCAAACCAGCACGAGGTTATCCCCTGCCTTTACATCGATCATGGCAACTATATTCTGCCCCTTCATATTTGCCTCTCATCCCACCCACCCATATTCCAAATTTACCAATGTTTCTCTCAAATTCAGTTCAACAGACAAATGTGAAGTAATTTGCGAGTCTCTCTCTTCTGGTACACATGTCCAATGCATCCACCAACTCACAAATAATATTAAACTTTATCAAGATTGCATCATCCCAAACTATGTTCTTGAAGAATTTTAGATTGAATTGCTGGGTGGGAATTAGAATCCCTACAGAACTTAGAACTTAGAATCCCTTCAGTGTGGAAACAGGCCCTTCGACCCAGCAAGTCCACACCGACCCTCCAAAGAGTAACCCACCCAGAACCATTCCCTGATTTCTCTACATTTCCCCCCGATTAATGCAGCTAACACTCTCCATTTGAATACTCCCAATTGGTGGATGGATCCCACTCCAACAACACTCAAAAACTCAACACAATCCAAGACAAAGCAGTCCACTTAATGAGAACCTGATTTTCTGCCTTAAACACACACTCCTTTTGCCATCGATGAACAGTGGTAGTAGTGTGTGTCACCTACAAGGTACACTGCAGCAATTCACCAAGGCTCCTCCAACAGCACATTCCAAACCCATGGCCTCCATCAGGATACCAGCGCCTGCAAGGATACCTTTCATCCAAGTCACGCGCTATCCTGAAGATAGACAATAGATAATAGGTGCAGGAGTAGGCCATTCTGCCCTTCGAGCCTGAAGATATCACCATTCCTTCAGCGTTACCAGGTTACAATCCTAGAAGTCTCTCCTTAACATTACTGTGGATCTACCTACACCAGATGGGCTGCAGTAGTTAAAGAAGACAGTTCACTACCACTTTCTCAAGGGCATTTAATGATGGGAAATAAATGCTGGCATCAGCAGAGACACTCACCTCCCACGAATGAATGTTTGATAAAGCACAAAACCCTTCATAATTTTGAATGCCCCCATTTAGTCTCTTGGTTTCAGGTGAACAATCCCAATCTCTTTCACCTTTTCTACTAACTGAGGTCTTTCATTCCTGGGACCATACCAGTAACACTCCTCTATACTCTCTCCAATGCCTTAACATCCTTCCAAAAGTGTAATGCCTAGAATTGGACACTTCCCTCCAACTGAGGCACAAATAGTGATTTATAAAGGTTTAACGTCCTTGCTATTTGTACTCTAGCCCTTTAATTATGTGCCTGGTGGATTGATAAGTTATGACAGTGATTATTCAGTTACCATAAGCATTGTATAATTGTCCAATACTAGAGCTGGTTGCTGCTATTTCAAAGTAGGTCTGAAACAGATTGTAATTTCTTACTCTATTATTCAAAACGAAAACATGAAAATCTGCTGAAGAACGGCAACAAAATAGATAGGATTCTCTTCATGTTTAGAAATAAAGTGTGTATTTTTACTGCTCATTTGCTGACCTCCTTCATATATACTGGCAGGCGACTTGCATATATATATCTCCAGGAATCAGAGGCTGCACTTGTCAGAAAGGATATGATGGTGATGGTCTGATCTGTTATGGAAACGCTGTGACGGTAAGCTCACTAGTATGGTTGTCCGTTCAAACATTTTCCTTAGGGGTACTGGTCTCATTCAGATCACACACACGTTGAGTTTGGTTCAACATAAAACCTACAAGACAAAAGACAAATGTTGTTGTACAGCTTTAGGAAGATGGTAGCGCTTGACCCTTGGAAAGCTCATTCAAAAGCTCTAGGGAATATGATGGTGGTAGTACACAGAGCCCGAGTCACCGTGGCAACATGGCACTTCAGCAACATAATATAGCTTGGACCCAACGATGGTGGTGGAAGACGGTCCACCCATATGGCAGAAAGATTTATAAGTTGCTAACAACCCTTTGTTCAGGTTATGAGTGCACCTTTCATGGATGTCAAGTCCTTTGGTGGGAACTGGTCCAGGCACGATGGGCTGAATAGCCTCCTTCTGCTCTGTAGCAATTGTTTGACTTGCTTCAGACACTGAAGCAGCCTATGTTCAAATGCAACAAGATCTGGACAATGTCCAGGCTTGTGCTGACATGTGGCAAGTAACAATTGCTCCACACAAATGCCAAGCAATGACCATCTCTAATAAGAGGCAATCTAACCATCATCCCTTACCATTACTGAAACCCCTACTATCAACTTCCTTGGGGTACCATTGACCAGAAACTCAAGTGGACTCACCAAGTAAATACAACAGCTACAAGAGTAGGTAAGAGGCTAGAAATACTGTGGCGAGTAACTCATCTCCTCACTCCCCAAAGCCTGTTCACCATCTACAAGGCACAAGTCAAGAATGTAATGGAATACTCTCCACTTGCCTGGATGGGTGCAGCTCCAATAACACTCGAGTAGCTAGATACCATCCAGGACAAAGTTACCCACTTGATTGGCACCACATCCACAAGTATCCACCACTGACACTCAGCGGCAGCAGTGTGTACCATCTACAAGGTGCACTGCAAAAATTCACCAGTGATCCTTTGACAGCAGCTTCCAAGATTATAAGCGCTTCCATCTGGAAGGACAAGGGCAGCAGATATATGGGAACACCACCACCTGCAATTTCCCCTCCAAGCCAAGCACCATCCTGACTTGGAAAAAGATTGCCATTCCTTCTAGATCAAAATCTTGGAATTCCCTCCCTAAGGGTGTTGTGGTCTACCTACAGCACATGGACTGCAGTCTTCCAAGTAGCTAACTCACCACCATCCTCTCAAGAGCAGCTGGAATGGGCAATAAATGCTGGCCAGCAAGTCATGTCCAAATACCACAAACAAATAAAAGGAAGCTCTCCATAAATCTGCATTACGTCTTTCACCAAATCCCAGATTGGTTTCAGCTTATTTTCTCCGATGAAAACACATTCTGTTCACATTTTCAGTCAATGACTGGGCCTTTAGAATTGTCCCATCATCTTCATACTAAAGCAAGTGGCTGGTAATTCCCATTAGCTGGTGTATCTAATTTGACTATTAATGGATTACAGTCAGCCCTGATTGATTAAAATCCCACTTCCCCATGTCCTCAGTAAAGTTTGACTTAAAACAACCGAAGTGTAAGGAATAAATTCCAGGAACATGGAGAGGTTACAGCATAGTATGAGGCCATTCAGCCTGCCATGAATGTGCTGGTCTCTGCAACAGCAATTCAGCCAGTCTCACTCCTCCTCCTTTTCTCCATAGTTCTGCAAATTTAGTTTCTTCCTTGGGTAATCGAAACCCCTCCACTCATCATCCTGACTTGGAAACATATCACCGTTCCTTCACAGTCACCAGGTCAGAATCTTGGAACTCCCTGTCTAACAGCATTATGGGTCTCTCTGCAGATGACACTGGTTCAACAAGATCACTCACCACCACTTTCACAAGGGCAATCAGGGATGGGCAATAAACATTATCCAAGCCAGTGACACCCATGTCCCTCGAATGAATAAAAGATTTCTCCTTTGAAACCAACAGTTGAAATTCCTTCACCACATTCTGAGGCAGCCCATTCCAGACCCTAACTTTTGTCACCTTTGTTTCTTTTGCCAGTTACCACAGATCAGTGTCCTCTGGTTCATGATCCTCTCATCAATGGAAGTCTTTTAAATTCTCTCCCTTAGAGAGCATTGGAGTCTGGATCAATGAACAAGTTCAATGCTGAGTTGGAGAGGGAGATGTTGACGAGGGAGACAAGGGTTCTGGGAGACTGATAGGAAAGTTGTGTAATAGCCACAATTAGTTTAGCTATGTTCCTATTGCACATTAGAGCAAACTTGAGGGTTTGAACAGCTAACTCCTCCTATTTTATATACTATTTATGTTCACCATAACTTCCTGACATTTCTTCCCTCTGCCTTTAATTATAAAGTCTGGGATCCTGCATCTTTTATACTTCCTTAACCCTGTCCCACCATCTTCAATGATTTGTTCATGTGTAGCTTCAAGTTCCTCTGCTCCTGCACCCACAGTAGTGTCATACAGACCCTTCGGCCCAACAGTCCATGCCGACCATGCTCCCAAACTAAACTAGCCCCACCTGCCTGCATTTGACCCATATCCCTCCAAACCTTTCCCATTCATGTACATATCCAAAAGTCTTTTAAACATTGTAGCTGGACCACTCTGTGCATTTAAAAAAATGTCCCCCATGTCATTTTTAAATCTTTCTCCTCTCACCTTAAAAATGTGTCCCTTAGTTTTGAACTCCCCCAACTTAGGGAAAATACATTTGCTACTCACTTATCTATGCCCCCTCATGGTTTTATAAACATCTATAAAGTCACTTTCAATCTCCCACTCTCCAGTAAAACAAGTCCCAATCTTTCCAGCCTATCTTTATAACTCAAACCCTCCATTCCTGGCAAAATTCTGGTAAATCTTTTCTGAACCCTCTCCAGGTTACTAATATCCCTTCTATAACAGAACTGTACTTATTTCAATCAACCTTTCTTGGCCATACTGTAACACACACCTAGGACAGATGGGAATTGAATCTGGACTTCCTGCCCCAGGGCTAGAGATGCTACTGTTGTGCCACAAGACGTTAGCACTGTCTTTTATTTTATATTGCCTGTTCTCATTCTTTCTGTCTGGAATGATATATAAGGGTGATTAAATTACATATAGACCCAGATATGTAGATTTCAGATCTAAATAAGAAGAAATAGAGACTGCTCCACAAGTCAATAATACCATGGCTGATCTTTTGCTTACTTACTACATCCGCATATCTCTTGGTTCCCTTACAGCCCAAGTCTCTCAGTTGTGAATGTACCCAATGATGGAGCACTAAAAGTCCTCTTGGGAAGAAAATTCCAGGGATTTAAAACACGCTAAGTGAAGAAGGCTGTCCACACACCTCAGTCCAAAATCTTCAACTCTCACCCTGAACCTCGTGCTCCCTTGGTCCAGACTCACTAATCAGGTGGAAGCAGCCTCTCAGTTTCAGTCAAATCCTTTCATGATTTTATATGAGTCAGCCTGCAGTAGCATTGTCTACCGAGAGGGAAATTTTCCTCTGAGTCCATTAATTATGTTATAGGTGAAATTTTTGAGGGGGGGAGATCTGCAGTGGAGGAAGCTCCATCTAGTGGCAGCACAGTTGAGCTGCAGATGTAACAATTGTCACATAATAGTGATGCCCAGTTAAATAATACCCTGCCACATATAGCAATTAGAATATGTAACCAAGACACAATAAAAGTGTCTATCACTGTTAATAAATCATGAGAATGATTTGTGATGCGTACAAAACCATTTTCTCATTTCTTTCTAGGCTCTCTCCCTCATTCCAGAAGCAGCTGAATTTCTCAAGTGGGTGAATGTAAGTTGCAAACCTATAATTTGTCGTCCTGAGGTTGCATATATAAATACAAGCTCTTCCTTTCTCCTGAGATAAGGAGATGGTGAGGGTAAAGTCCACTTAAATTGAACATTCTTTTAAACTAAAATTTTTTGATTCTTTTTTTTTCAGGATGCTTCTCAAAACAAGTTGCTTTCAGAATCCGCCAATATCACCCTCCTTGTGCCCACTCAGAAGGCAATTAATGGCATGGATAGTGACAAGCAAGCATTTTGGCTCAAAGCAGAGCAGCTTCCAAACCTGGTGAAGTGAGTTAATTATCTTAATAGCTTGAAACATCGGTAGGTGTGGAGGCTGCCCCTTTTACTGGCAGGATCTAAAATAGCTGTACATCACTCTCCACGAGAAGGAAGTATGTAAAGTGTACTCTCATGCACAAGGCAGAACAGAGCAGCAGATGGGGTGGCATGGTGGTTCAGTGGTTAGCACTGCTGCCTCAGAGCACCAGGGACCTGGGTTCGATTCCAGCCTCGGGCAACTGTTTCTGTGGAGTTTGCACATTCTCCCCCTGTCTACGTGTCCCCCTGTCATAGTCCAAAGATGTGCAGGTCAGGTGAATTGTTCATGCTAAATTGTCTGTAGTGTTAGGTGTATTAGGCAGGGGTAAATATAGGGTCGGGTGGGTTGTTCTTCAGAGGGTCGGTGTGGACTTGTTGGGCCGAAGGGCCTGTTTCCATACTGTAGGGAATCTAATCTAAAAGGATGTGGTTTACAAGGCCATTGGCATGTGCAGACAACAGCAACTCCAGACATATTAAGAAACAATATAAAAATTTACACCACATTATGCTGAAGCTGTAATATTGTACTGAAGTCTAAAAGGGGGAGGTGATGGCCTAGTGATATCATCACTGGACTGCTGATCCAGTGACCCATGTTCAAATCCCACCACAGCACATGGTGGAATTACATCCAATAAAATCTGGAATTAAGAAACTAATAATGATGATTGATCAATTGTTTGTAAAAACTCATCTGGTTCACTAGTGCCCTTTGGGAAAGGGAACTGCTATTCTTACCTGGTCTGGCCTACACGTGACTCCACACCCACAGCAATATGATTGTGTCCTTACTGCCTCTGGACAATTAGGGAATGGACAATAAATGGTCATCTAGCCAGAGATAGGATTAGGGTGAGACCAAAAAGGGATTTAAAAATAAGTGTGAGAACTTCAAGATTTAGTCTCTACAGCAATAAGTGAAAACTACTCAGAGCCCCACAATGTACATTTGATATGTTTTAGGGAAGAGAATCATTGTAGAGCAGGTTGACTAATAAATGTGCAGGCTTCAGAGAGGATGTAAGACACAGAGTCTTCAATGTTTAGGAGTTGATTTGGGTGATAGTGTTGGGCAGACAATGAGATCTCTGCAAAAGTGAACTTTGGCATGATGGGGCGTGAATGACAACTGAAACAATTCCTGCCGATTTCTCAATCCAGATTTACCACTAGGCATGCAGGATGGGTATGTGTCCCCAGTCACCCAATATCCATGGGTGTGGTCACTGTGACTCCTGTGTTCAGAATTGTCAGCCCTTTTAAATGTGGTCTCCTTTTAATTCTGAACCAGAAACTTTGAGGTTCAAGTCTCCCTCCAGGACTTGAGCACAAAAATAGAGGCTGATGGTTTCGTGTTAGAAAGAGGCGCTGTCCTTCAAGTAAAATTGTAAAGTCATTGCCTTATAGGATGCTAAAGATCCCACAGCATTAGTTTTAAGATGAGCAATTGAGTAATCTTTGGTGTTGTGATCAATATTATCCAACAATTAACATCACAAAAAGCAGATTGGTCATTTTTTACAGTGATGCTTATGGGAGCTTCATTGAATCATAGAATCCCTACACTGCAGGAACAGACCATTCAGCCAATTGAGTCCACACCAACCCTCTTAAAAGCATTTCACCTAGACTCTCCACACCCCCATAAACCCTGCATTTACCATGGCCAATCCACCTAACCTGCACATCGCTGGATGCTATTGGCAGTTTAACACAGCCAATCCACTTAATCTGCACATATTTGGACTGTGGGAGGAAACTGGAGTACCCGGAGGAACCCATGCAGATATGGAGAAAATGTGCAATCTCCACATAGACAGTCACCTGAGGCTGGAATTGAACTGTGAGGCAGCAGTGCTAACCACTGAGCCACCATGCTACCCTTTCCTGTGTGCAAATTGGCTGTTGAACAATGACAACATTTCAAAAATACTTCCTAAAACACTTTGAGGTGAACAGTGGGTGTGAAAGGCATTATTTACACACAAGCGTTTTATAAACCCGGTGATTTTATCGTGTTATAATTAATTTATTTTGGTACAGATTTTAATTATCCCTACTCATCCAGATTGTTTTAAAACACATTTTAAGACTTTGTATTTTATGTGTGTTCTAGGTATCATGTGATACAGGGAGTGTACAGCCTTACAGACCTTCTGAATTGTTCATCTTCCTCCCTGGCAACAATCACATCTGGCGTCAGCTTATCCTTCACCAAAACAAACCAGGTATTCTTTGTCCTTTGGATTTTAAATTTCATATAGCAATATTTTTATATTGACACCTGCTTTCATGATCTGTAATTCCAATAATCTTCAGCTGTCACTATTTGGACTGCACTTCCTAGATAATAACTCAGCATCACCTTCAGAAAGGGCTATTAGATTTAACCTTCATTGTCACGTGTACTCAAGCACAAAAGTACAGGAGTGCAGTGAAAAGTGTACAATATTGATACACACAGTGTCGCCATAAGTACAAGTATCTAGGCACAGAATCTTAAGAACAAAGTAGAAAGAAATAAAGTACAAAGTTAAACATTATAGTCATTCTTAATACAGGAGTCCCCCACTTTTTGAAAGTTCACTTTAAGCTGCTTCGTTTTTATGAAAGATCTACATTAGTATCTGTTTTTGCTAACCGAAAGAAATCCGAAAAGGATTTTCGCTTTTGCGAAAAAAGGACAATTTTTTCCCATGTAAATGAATGCTTCTTTGCTTTATGCTATTTCAGCTTACAAAAGGTTTCATAGGAACGCTCTACTTTCAGATAGTGGGGGATACCTGTATAGAGTGAAAGAAAGAAGGAAATAAAGTTAAAAGTTACATGTAACGATCTTTCTTACATGTGTGGCCATTCAAGGACTGCACTTCCTACAAAAGCTTGATCTCCTCTGCTCTGGCTCACCTTTCCCACACAGTCTACTCCAGGAATCTCACTTTGGGGCCACCACCACTACCATGCTGCCAGAAGCAGCACCCAGGCTTACCACGCCACCGGCAAAGCATTCACCACATCCAGTTATCTATCAGGAGTATTAACTGGGGTCTACCACACCAACACTAAAGCACTCGCCACCTCCCGGCTATCTGCCAGGACTACCAATTGGGGCCTGCCATATTGTCGCAGCTGACCGACACCAACTGGCTTCTCTGCCAGCCGCAGAGGCTGCCCTGCCGTCACCATCACCTCGAGTCACCGCGGTCCTGCACCATCACAATCGTTGCCGTGACGAGCTCGCCGAGGGCCCGATCTCCCTGAGGAGCCGACTCCTGCCATCGCTGCTTCACGTGCTCGGCAGGCCGGGTCTGCTCTGGCTCTGCCAAAGACACAGGAAAGACCGCCAAAGAGGAACAAACAAAGACAGGAGAGCAAAAACAAAAGGTTGAAGCAAAGACACAAAGCAAGCAGATGGAAGCAGACGAGCCCCTGGGCCAGGAGCTTGGACATAGCCCCTGCTACTGGCACCACCATCTGCTGCTGTTAGGAACAGACAAAAATTATTTCCCTTTGTCGACAATTTTCACATGCCGAGAACAAATGCATTTTCTAAAAACAAAACTTTCTTGGCCGAAAGCTTTCCACTCTGAAGAAGAGTCATTAGACTCCAAACATTAACTCTATTTTCTCTCTTCACAGATTAGGTTAGATTACTTACAGTGTGGAAACAGGCCCTTCGGCTCAATAAAGCCACACCGACCCGCCGAAGCGCAACCCACCCAGACCCATTCCCCTACATCTACCCCTTCACCTAACACTATGGGCAATTCAGCATGGCCAGTTCACCTAACCTGCACATTTGTGGACTGTGGGAGGAAACCGGAGCACCCGGAGGAAACCCACGCAGACACGGGGAGAATGTGCAAACTCCACACAGTCAGTCGCTTGAGGCGGGAATTGAACCAATGCTGCTGGACCTGCTGAGTTTCCCCAGCATTCTCTATGTTTGCTCCAGTACCTGCAGAATTTTCTTTTACTTTTTAATGAATAGGAAAGGTTCGAACCCCCATGCTGACTTAACCTTCTGGGTTTCCATTTAACCCTTACTGGGAGGCCAAACAAAGTGCTGGACTGTGACAGAGTGCCAAATTTAAGGTGTTAGGACAGAGTGCTCTGTTAGCGTGCCAGGGTTTCCATCTCAGTTCAGCCCGTACGTTGAGGAAATTGCTAGTCTGGAGGAGAACAGCTGCCCCGTCCTGAATTGTAACCAAAGACATCCCCCTTCACCTTGCAATCAGGTCAGATGAGATGTTAAACCTAGATGTTATCCTCTTAGACAGACCTGAAAGATCCCATAGCTGCTCTTCCAATAAAGAGCAGGGGGATTCTTTCAGTGTCCTGACTGACCTTTATTTCTTTATCATGATTATCTCTCCCTTATCGAATTGCTTGCAGTGTGTGAAATAGGCTGCTGTTTCCAACGTTACAGCACTGCCTAAACTCTTGAAGCATTTCTTAGGCTGTGAAGCACTTCAGGGAATCCTGAGGCTATGAAAGGTGCTACATGAAGGCAACTCCTTATTGTTAATCTCAGAATAAACATGATGAAGACTCTTATTCAAAGTGTTGTGCTACCGAACCCCTGAAAGAATTGCATCATGTCAGATTTAGCTCTACTGTTAGCAGCGTGAAATGTCCCAGTAATAGTGAAGGGAAACCGTCGTACGGCAAGGATTACTGAGTGCACAATGCCTGCCAAGCGAAGTTATCAGGCATAGAACAGAACATCAAACAATACAGCGCAGAACAGGCCATTCGGCCCTGGATGTTGCGTCAATCTGTGAACTAATCTAAGCCCATCCCCCTCCACTATCCCATCATCATTCATGTGCTTAACAAAGGATTCTTAAATCTCACTAATGTGGCTGAGTTAACTGCATTGGCAGGTCGGGCATTCCACACCCTTATCACTCTCTGAGTACAGAACCTTCCTCTGACATCTGTCTTAAATCGATCACCCCCCCAATTTGTAGCTATGCCCCCTCGTACAAGCTGACATCACCATCCTTGGAAAAAGACTCACTGCCCACCCTATCTAATCCTCTGATCGTCTTGCATGTCTCTATCAAATCCCCTCTTAGCTTTCTTCTTTCCAATGAGAACAAACCCAAGTCCCTCAGCCTTTCCTCATAAGACCTTCCCTCCAGACCAGGCAACATCCTGGTAAATCTCCTCTGCACCTTTTCCAATGCTTCCACACCCTTCCTGTAATGGAGCGACCAGAACTGTACACAATATTCCAAGTGTGGCCACACTAGCGTCTTATACAGTTGCCATATGACATTACGGCTCCAGAACTCAATCCCTCGACCAATAAGCAGCTGCAATTGCTCTCCTTTGAGTAGAGAACATTAAAGGAAGATTAATAGAAGGAGTCAGATTTTGAGGGGTCTTAATACAATAAGTAGGAAGTCTGAAGAATTGAAAGCCAAAAGGTTTAGCGTTTAGGAACTTGAAACAAGATAAGGAGGCAATTTTGACAAAGTGGATTGGTTTGATTTGGAATGCAATGCATGAAACAGCTGTGGAAGTAGATTTAATCTGAACTTTTAACAGAGACAAAAATCACACAACACCAGGTCACAGACCAAAAGGTTTATTTGAAATCACAAGCTTTCAGAGCCCCCCGTTCCTTCCTCAAATACAGAACACAGAACTTATAAGTAAAAGATCTAAGGGTTATACAACTTATGCAAATGTATCGAACAACCTAGATGGCTATTAATTCTTTGATCAGTTAGAATGGAGGTGCAGGTTTTGAATGATTAATATGTAAATCCCAGCCCCAAGATCGAATTAGACAAATCTTTGAAGGGGAAAATCAGTAAGACAATTGAAAGTAAGCCTGAGGGAAATGGGATAAATGAAGATCATAAGAAATTGGAACAGGTGTAGGCCATTCTGGATTACTGGGCTAATGGTAGGCTACTTGGTAGTGTGGATGAGCAGAGGGATCTTGGTGTCCATGTACACAGATCTCTGAAAGTTGCCACCCAGGTAAATAGTGCTGTGAAGAAGGCATATGGTGTACTGGGCTTTATTAGTAGAGGAATTGAGTTCCGGAGTCCTGAGGTCATGTTGCAGTTGTATAAGACTCTGGTGCGGCCTCATCTGGAGTATTGTGTGCAGTTTTGGTCGCCATACTATAGGAAGGATGTGGAGGCATTGGAACGAGTGCAGAGGAGGTTTACCAGGATGTTGCCTGGCATGGTAGGAAGATCATATGAGGAAAGGCTGAGGCACTTGGGGCTGTTCTCATTGGAGAAAAGAAGGTTTAGGGGAGATTTGATAGAGGTGTACAAGATGATTAGGGGTTTAGATAGGGTTGACAGTGAGAACCTTTTTCCGCTAATGGAGTCAGCTGTTACTAGGGGACATAGCTTTAAATTAAGGGGTGGTAGGTATAGGACAGATGTTAGGGGTAGGTTCTTTACTCAGCGGGTTGTGAGTTCATGGAATGCCCTGCCAGTAGCAGTGGTGGACTCTCCCTCTTTATGGTCATTTAAGCGGGCATTGGATAAGCATATGGAGGTTATTGGGCTAGTGTAGGTTCGATAGGCTTCGGTCGGTGCAACATCGAGGGCCGAAGGGCCTGTACAGCGCTGTATTTTTCTATGTTCTATGTTCTATTAAATCTGTTCTGCCATTCAGTAGGGTCATGGCTCACGTTCACTTTCCTGCCCTTTCTCCTTAACCCTTGATTCCAGACTGACCAATAATATTATATCAGCCTTACAGAAGGACTCAGCTCCCCCGGTTCTCTGTGGCAAGGAGTTCCAAAGGTTCACAACCTTCTGGGAGGAGAAATTCCTTCTCATCTCAGTCTTAAATTGGTGCACCTTTAATCTGAAATTATGTTCTCTGGACCTAGACTGTGCCATGAGGAGAAACATCCTCTCTGCATTTACCCTGTCAAACTCCTTAAGAATCCTTCCAAAAGCCAGCACAATTGTCCAAATGAGCTTCATTCTTGTGTTGTATCATTCTATAAGTGTTGGGATCGTGTTTCATTCTTCAGCTCCAATGGTTTCCTGATTTCAGTCATGTTTCGATCAAATATTTCCTATATTTTTCTTCAAGGCAATGAGTATTCCTGACAATTATTGCCCATTATTAATTGCCCTTGGTGGTGTTATTTTAATGATAATGGTGTGATCAAACCCTCATGAGAAATTGGTAAACTCAGTTGGTTTTAGTTTATATAGAATAACAGAACACATTGTATCATAGGAAGACACAGGTCTTATGAAGAAAGTTTAAGGGAGCTAGGGCTTTCCTCATTGGAGTGAAGAAGGATGAGAGGTGACTTGATAGAGGTGTACAAGATGTTGAGAGGCATAGGTAGAGTGGATAACCAGAGACTTTTTCCCAGGGCAGAAATGGCTATCACACGAGGCATAATCTTAAAGTGATTGGAGGAAGGTTTAGGGGAGATGTCAGAGGTGAGTTCTTTACACAGAAATTGGTGGGTGCATGGAATGCACTGCCAGCAGTGGTAGCAGAGTCAGATACATTAGGGACATTTAAGCGACTCTTGAATAGGCACATGGATGATAATAAATGAAGAGTATGCAGGTTAGTTTGATCTTAGAGTAGGATAAAAGGTCGACACAACATCAAGGGCTGAAGGGCCTGTACTGTACTGTGCTATTCTATGTTCAACATACATTACTAGTTATGAAGCAGACATTACAGCAAACCAACCAAATTTTGTGTGTATTGCAGTTTGCATGCCCACAGCAGACAGTCAGGCAGAATCACAACATTGTCTACATACAGCACATGGCAAAATGAATGCTCTTCAAGGCAAAGTGCATGAACAGCAGGTGATGAGCTGCCTATCCGCAAGGAAGGTAAATTGAAGAGAGGGTAATCACTAAGACAGATACATTTATCTGACAAACTTGTGAGAGCCTTGACAGAGGACTCTCTGAGGCAAAGATAAGATGTGGGTTAGAAGAATGTTAAGGAGAGAATGTGCAAGGGGCAAATAATCTAGTGCCTACATTCTAAAGTTCAGCCTTTGGACTGCAAATACACTTCTTTATTAAATTATTATAATTTAAAAGCATTGCTCTTTTAATCCTAACAAATGTTCTGTTTTCCTAGAACCCTGTAATTGGAGGAGCAAGCATTCTCAATCCTGATATTGTGTTAACAAATGGGGTTATGCACATTATTGATAAGGTAAGGTCAACTTCATGAGTACAATTTGCATTTCAAATTTTATGTTGCCATATTTCCCCAGTGCAGTAGAATTGATGTATATTGTAAATAATGTTATATAAAGATGTCCTCCTTTGGACTTATTTGGTCAAAAGAAACAGGTGACAAAAGTGTCAATTTTGCAAATTCATGTCTTGCACCTCCAGGAGCACTTGAAATGGGTCCACCTTCAATGTTGGGTCAGCCAATGTTTCAGGCATTCCTGGTGGTCACCTATGACAGGCCTTGCTTATGTTGTGTCAGATAATGGGGATGCCTTATTGTGGTACTCCAAGCAAAATGAATCCTGGGCCTACTGTGTTACCCGCTGTGATGGTGGCCTAGCAAGTGGCCAGCATCAAAAGTACTTCAGGGAAAAATATTTTTAACAGTTTGAGGTAGAGCCAGGACTATATTCAAATGACACCTGATACCCAATTTAGTATGAGAAACAGCTTCCTCTTCCAAACACATTCCATCTGTACTCCTTTGGATCTACATGAGAGATCAGACTATAACTGTATCCACTTATTTATATTCTTTGCCGTATTAAACTCGGTTCTTTTCTTTCTTAACGCTGGACATCTTTCCCTGTTTAAATTTATTCCCATATCCATTATGACATGTCGCCCTTATGAACACACCACAAGTTGATTTTTGAACATCAACTGAGGCATTCAAGAGGGCATTGGATGATTTCTCGGTTAGGAATGGTGTATGAGGATATTGGAAGAAGGTAGAGATTAGCACAAGATAATAGACTCACTCCAGGTACAATGGGCAGAATGGCCTCTTCCTGCACTGTCACAGTTCTGTGATTCTGTTAACACATGTTAAGTTTTTCTATAACTAGCCAATGGATTATTAATATATATAATACCAATTGTTATGTTCTAGGTTCTCTTACCTGAACAGCCTATGAGTGATGCACCAATTAACCTACTGTCTACCCTTGGCCAGATGCCTGACTATGCTCAGTTTAGAACTTTTGTAATTGTAAGTTCTGTGGAGAATCCACTTAATCATTAAATAATCATTAAATCAGTGTGTTGAAAACGGTGTGTCACTAAAGTATATCTCTATCTGTTACAGCAACAGAACTTGACCCAGCAGATTGAGAGTGCCATCACCTATACTGTCTATGCCCCGAACAATGAAGCCATTGAGAAGTATCTCAAAGAGAAATCTGTTGATGTAATGGTATGTGTGTGAGTTCAGAACTCACTCGGGCAAGTTGAGAATTTACTGTATTTACTGCTTCAGTATTTACTATGCAGAACGACATGGAAGCTAGGAAACTTGAGAAAATAAGTGATATTGTGAAAAGAGTTCATATTACAGAAGAGGGGGTGCTGGAGGTCTTCAAATGGATAACCAAAGATAAATTCTTGGGACCTGATCAGGTGTTTCCCAGAACTTTGTGGGAAGCTAAGGAAGAGGTTGCTGGGCCCACTTCTGAGGTATTTGCATCATTGACTGCCACAGGTGAGGTGCTGGAAGACCGGAGGTGGGCTAACGTGGTGCCATAGTTTAAGGAAGGCAGTAAGGGAAAGCTAGGGAATCATAGACCAGTGGTGGGAACGTTGCTGGAGGGAATTCTGAGGGACAGGATTTACATGCTTTTGGAAAGGCAAGGATTTATTAGGGATTGTCAACATGGCTTTGTGCATGAGAAATTGTGTGTTACTAACATAATTGAGTTTTTTGAAGAGGTGACAAAGAAGATTGATGAAGGCAGAGCAGTAGATGTCTGTATGGATTTCAGCAAAACACTCAATAACGTTCAGCATGGTAGACTGGTTAATAGGTTTAGATCGAGTGGATCCCAGGGAGCTAGCCAATTGGATATAAAATTGGCTTGAAGGTGGGAGACGAAGGGTGGTGATAGAGGACTGGACACCTGTGACCAGTGGTGTGCCACAAGCATCAGTGCTGGGTCCACTGCTTTTCATCATTTTATAAATAATTTGGGTGTGGATATACGAGGTGTGATTAGTAAGTTTGCAGATGACGCCAAAATAGGTGGTGTAGTGAACAAGATTATCTCAGAGCACAATAGGACCTTGATCAGGTGGACCAATGGGCCGAAGAGTGGCAGATAGAGTTTAATTTAGATAAATGTGAAGTGTTGTATTTTGGAAAGGCAAACCAGGGCATGACTTATACACTTAATTGTAAGGTTCTGGGGAGTGTTGCCAAACTAAAAGACCTAGGGGTGCAAGTGCATAGTTCCTTGAAAGTGGAGTCATAGGGTGGTGAAGAAGGCATTTGGCATGCTTGCTTTCATTGGTCAGAATGCTGAGAATAGGAGTTGGGAGGTCATGTTGTGGCTGTACAGGACATTGGTGAGGCCACCTTTAGAATACTGTACAATTCTGGTCGTGCTTCTATAGGAAAGATGCTGTTAAAAGGTTGCAGAAAAGATTGGCAAGGATGTTGCCAGGGTTGGAGAGTTTAAGCTATAGGGAGAAGCTGTGTAGGCTGGGACTTTTTCATAAAATCATGAGGGACATCGATATAGTGAATAATAGCCAAGGTTTTTTTCCTAGGCTCGGTGGGTCCAAAACTAAAGGGCATAGGTTTAAGGTAAAAGGGGAAAGATTTTAAAATGTCCTGAGGGGTAACTTTTTCACACAAAGGGTGGTGCGCATAAGGAATAAATTGCTAAAGGAAGTGGTGGAGGCTGGTACAATTACAACATTTAAAAGGCATCTGGATAGGTACTTAAATAGGAATGGTTTAGAGGGATATGGGCTAAATGCTGGCAAATGGGACTAGGTCAGATTGAGATGTCTGGTTAGCTTGGATGAGGTGCACCGATGGGTCCGTTTCGTGTTATATAACTTTATGACTCTATGAGAAGTTGAAATCCAAAGATTGTGTGTATTGGAACAAAGAACTTTTTCTCTTTTTATGGATGTGGATGCCACTGACACAACCAGAATTGGCATATCTGTGATTTTGTTTTCATGAATTGTGGAATGTGGGCATCGCTGGCTGGGCCAGCATTTATTGCCCACCTGTTGTTGTTTTTGGGAAAGTGGTAGTGAACCTCTTCCTTGAACCACTGAATGCCCCTGAGAAAGTTGTTTGCAATGTCTTGTTAAACAGCCGCAGTTCAGCTGGCGAGGGTGCTCCCATAGTGATGTTAGGAAGAGAGCTTCGGGATTTCGATACAGCAACACTGACAGAGTAGTAATATGGTTGCAGGCCAGGGAGGTGGGTTGCTTGGAGGGGAACATGCCATTATGAAGTATCCATCCATCTACTGTCCCTGTCCGTCTGGGTGATAGCAGTTGCATATTTGGAAGGTGTTCATGAAGGAGTCATTATGAATTATTGCAATCAATCTTCTACATTGTATATGTTGTCTAAGACAGTTAGTACCTGAAAGAGTTAACTACCATCATTAACATCAAATGGCACCCAGTAAATATAAAGGATGGATTCTCCAAGGACCTAACAGGAGTCTAAGCTGAGTACAATGTGCTTTCATGCATACGCAGTACCTGTAGCTAGTGACTGTGCACTGACTCCTAGGTTGAGTCTGAGAGCTTGGCAAGGTACAATCATGCATCTCAGATGCTGTGTGAAAAAATAATTCATGATGAACCTATTTACTATTCATCAAGACTGAGCCTGATCTAGTACCAGAAACTTCATGTGGGCACCCTCAGGCACCAATAGCTTAGACTAGTGCCAACAAAAAGAATTGGTGTCAGTGAATCTATCCTAAGTTTTCAGCCTCACCATGTTAAGAATGCAACTTGCTGCCCCTCTGCATCAGTCATGGAGGGAGTTAATATTGAAGCTGGTGGGTGTGGTGCCAATCAAGTTTGTCCTGGAAGGCATCAAGATTCTTGAACGCTGTTAGAGCTGCACCCATCCAGGCAAACGGATGGTATTCCATCACACTCCTAATTTGTACCTTGCAAATGGTTTTGGGAAGTTCTGGAATTACTGAACATTCTACAGCATGGACTCATTAATGGACTCATTATCAAGGGTCCCAGGCTAATGTACTGTGGATGTGGCAGATGGTGCATTCATAAAAATCTAGAACAGCCAAGGTCTTTTCCCCAGGGTAGCAGATTCCAAAACTGGAGGGCGTAGGGTTAAGATGTGAGGGGACATATTAAAAGGGATCTAAGGGGCAACTTTTTCACACAGAGGGTAGTGCATGTATGGAATGAGCTGCCACAGGAAGTGGTGGAGGCTGGTGGGTTCACAACATTTAAAAGGCATCGGGATGGGTGTACGAATAGGAAAGCTTTAGAGAGATTTGGGCCAAATGCTGGCAAATGGAACGAGATTAATTTAGGATATCTGGTCAGCATGGACGAGTTGGAGAGAAGGGTCTGTTTCCATGCTGTACAGCTCTATGACTATGACTCTATAATAGTCACCATGTAACTACTGACAATTGTTGCAAAATCTCATCTAGTTCATTCATGTCCTTTAAGGAAGGAAATCTGCTAATCTGGCCTATATGTGACTCCAGATCTGCAGTAAGGTTGTTGATCTAAACTGCCTTCTGGGCAATTAGGGATGGGCAATAAAGCTGGCCAAACAAGTGACACCCCTGTGTCATGAATGATTAAATGGGACTGAGGTAATTAGTCTCCAGCATTTGCAAACATTTTCTTTTATGCTGAGTATGACACAATCTGGTGAAGAATTTTTGCCAGGGTGACGTTGACGCCACAGTCGGTCAAATGCTGCTATGTTATCAAGACAGTCATTCTCACTTCACCTCTTTGAGTTGAGGTCTTTCATTGTTTTTTGAACGAAGGCCGGACTGAGGTCAGGAGGTGAGTAGACCTAACAGAACCTAATATGAATAGGTTATAGTTTTGCAAGTGCTGCTTGATAGCACTGTGAACTCACCTCCCATCATTTACCTTATAACCAATTGATGCGCCACTAATTGACTGGACTGGATTTGTCCTGATTTTTGAGAATGAAATTATCGGGGCAATATTCCCTATTGGTGGATAGGTGCCAGTGTTGTAGTGTGCTGGAACAGGTCGTCTAAGGGCCCAGTTACAAATTTTCAGCACGATTGTAGGATATTGTCAAGGCCCATAGCCTTTGCAGTATCCAGTGCCTTCAGCCATTTCTTGATATCACATGGAGTCAAACAAATTGCCTGCAGCCTGGCATCTGTGGTGCTGGAGACCTCTGGAGAAGTCCCCAATGGATTATCCAGTTAACTCTTTTGATTGAAGATGTCTGCAAATGAGCTTTGGTGGGAATGGGAATATTCATGGTGCCTCTTTTCTTCAAATTAATTCTTAGGATGTGAGCGTCACTGGTAAGGCCACATCTATTGCCCATGCATAATCAAAATACTGCAGAGGTTGGAAATCTGAAACAGAAACAGAAAATGTTGGAGAAACTCAACAGCTCTGGCAGCATCTGTGGAGAGAGAGATACAATTAGCATTTCGAATCCAGTATGACTCTACTTCAGAACTGAAAGTGTTGGAAAATGGTGTTTTATACAAAGGCAAAGGATGAGTAAGATGGTGTGGAGGCCCAGTTCAAAAGATAAGGGAGTTACTAATTAGGTGAAAGAGTGATAGAGCTGTAAATGTAAACTAAGGTGCGGAAATGGTGAAAATGGATCCTTAATTGGCCTTGAAGATTGTGGTTAGCAAAATTCTTGAACAGCTGCAGTCCATGTGATATATCCACATTGCTGTTTGGGATGGAGTCAAAAGACTTTAACCCAGTGAAGGAACAGTGCTATAGTTCCACGTCGGAATGGTGTGTATGTGCGGGGCTTGGAGCGAACATTTCAACTGGTGGTGTTCCCATGTGACTGCTGTCCTCATTTTTCTAGGTAGTAGAGACTTCAGGGTTAGAAGATGTTATTGAAAGAACCCTGACAAGTTCATGATATTCTCCATGAGAACGTTAATAGGTTTTCATCTTAAGTTTGAACTAAGTCAATGGCTTATGATGTAACAAATGTGTGATCTTTCATTCCCTCCAGGATGAAGACCTAATCAGATACCACATCATTTTGGATCAAAAGCTAATGAAAAGTGATATGCATGATGGGATGCACCGGGAGACAATGCTCGGATTTTCCTTCCAAGTCGGCTTCTTTTGCCGAAATGGTGAAGTATGTGTGTGTTTCCTGGAGTTTCCTGGCATTTCCAGAAGGCTAGAGGGAAACAGGGAGCTTTTGATTGTAAGGTTGGGAGGATGTGATCAAGGATAGTTATAATAATGGGCAGGATTAACCCCCTCAGCCACCATCGATTTAAAAAATTGCAAATTACCTAGTCATTACCACATCAGTGGTTTTGTGAGTTTGCAGAGCACAAGTTGACTGCTGTATTCCCTACATTACAACAGTAACTGCACTTCAAAAGTAATTCATTGACTGTAAATTGCTTTGCGATAGCTGGTGATCATTAACAGTGCTAACTAAACGCCAATCTCTTTTCTACTGTTGACATTCTCTCTTTATTTCAGAGAATGGGACTGTTAAATTACTAAGACATCTACTATGTGTTTAAGTCTTGGCATATCCATTGGCAACTAATAAAGTTTGATTGAAGATTGAAGTCTCAACTCACTCAGGGTTTAAATGCAGTCAATGTTTCAGTTGAAATGCTACATCTTAATTATTTGTCATTAAAATCTAATACATTGGAATTGTAGTCCATAAAGGCATATAGTAGGAACAAAGGTTCAAATCTCCGGTCCAAAAGATCTGGGTTCAAGTCCAACCTGCCCTTGGTGATATGTCACAACACTTTCAAATCAGTTGGTTGAAAGTATATGTGTATGGTTTTAGAAGCCTTCACTTAGTCAGAGTTAAATCTTACTTGAAACTTCAGGTGGAATTGTAGAATGCCTACAGTGTGGAAAGAGACCATTCAGCTCACTGAGTCCACAGCATCTTTCTGAAGAGCATCCCACCTCACCTCACCCCACCCCTGTAACCCTCCATTTCCTAAGGCTAAATGACCCAGATTTCACATCCCTGGGCACTAAGGGGCAAGTTAGTATGGCCAATCCATCTAACCTGCACATCTTTGGGCTGTGGGAGGAAACTGATGCACTCAGAGGAAACCCAAGCAGACATGTGTAAACTCCACACAGATCGTCTCCTGAGGGTGGAATTGATTCTGGGCCCTGGCACTATGAGGCAGCAATGCTAACCACTGAGCCACCCCTGGTGTTGTAGAAGTAGCTGCATTCTCTGTTTAATGTGGAATGCGCCGCTTGGGTCCCTGTGATTGTTAACCATGGAAACAGTTCTCCCTTCTTTACTCCAACAAACCATGTCTTTGTGGTTTGAAACAACTCACTTCAGTCTCCCCTGTGATAACACACTGTCTCCCATTGCAGCTTTCTGTGAATGATGCACTAGTCAATTTCACTGATATGGAAACAGACAAAGGAGTAATCCATGGACTAACAAAAGTTCTGGAGATCCAGAAAAATCGTTGTGACTCTAATGAAACAACGGTATTACAGGTAAGTGAGTAAATGTTTGAGGCTGTTGGAGCTTGAACCCACAGCTGAAAATGTGTTGCTGGTTAAAGCACAGCAGGTTAGGCAGCATCCAAGGAATAGGAAATTCGACGTTTCGGGCATAAGCCCTTCATCAGGAATGAGACGGGCTTATGCCCGAAACGTCGAATTTCCTATTCCTTGGATGCTGCCTAACCTGCTGTGCTTTAACCAGCAACACATTTTCAGCTCTGATCTCCAGCATCTGCAGACCTCATTTTATACCTTGAACCCACAGCACCTGACTCCCAGGCAGGAAGTTTTCCCTTTGATGATAGGTGCACAATAGGCTATACGATAAAGTGCAAAACAAATGTATATTCAAAACACCAAGGTTACATCTAGAACATAGTAAAATAAGAGAGATATGACGTGATAACATGATCAGGATTACAAGTTTATCACTTACAAATGGCCTTGCAGTAATGTTTGAACATGCCAGTCTTGATCCAAGAACATTATCATTTCCATACATCAGTCTTATATTCTCTAAAGTACTTTTACTGTTAGGTTAGTGTCACAGAATGTTTAGAGCATGGAAAGAGACCTTTTGGCCCATTGGTCATCAAAATATCAGTCTATTCAAACTTTTAGTCAAATCCTGAAACGTCCTCCCGAATGACATTGTGGTCTACTTACACCACGTGAACCGCAGTGGTTTAAGAAGGCAGCTCACCACCACCTCCTCAAGGGCAGCTCGGGATGGACAATAAATTCTGAGCCAGTCCACAACGCCCACTTCCCATGAACAAATAAATAGTGTTTTGTACAAAAATAGTGTATATATATTTCATATTTGTACATCCAAACTTATTAAGGGACGGGCAATAAATATTGCAGACCACATACCACAGCTGAAAACAAAAGATGCTGGAAATCACAGTGGGTCAGGCAGCGTCCATGGAGAGAGAGAGCAAGCTAACATTTCGAGTCGAGATGACTCTTCATGAGTATTCACTCTCCACTTGGACCCCTTTCTCTCGCCTCTTACCTGCCCTCCATTTTTTCATTGAAAACTACTGGCGCAACATCGACCATCTCAATCCTCTCAACCTATCCCCTTCTGAAATTGCTGCACTTCGCTCTCTCAGGTCAGTAGCTCCGATGAAGGGTCATCTAGACTCGAAACGTTATCATGCTGTATCTCCACCGAAGCTGCCTGACCTGCTGTGATCTCCAGCATTTTGTATTCAATGTAGATTCCAGCAATAATTTGCTCCTATATTATGTCCACATCCCATGATAGAATCAATTAAAAAAATTACATGCAGTTCCCAGGAGGCCTCATAATTAGGCTTGATTAGTACAATTAGATTCCCTACAGTGTGGAAACAGGCTCTTCGGGCCAACCAGTCCACACTGACCCTCCGAAGAGTAACCCACCTAGACCCATTTCCCTCTGACTAATGCACCTAACACTATGGGCAATTTAGCATGGTCAATTCACCTGACCTGCGCATCTTTGGACTATGGGAGGAAACCAGAGCAACCAGAGAAACCCATGCAGACACGGGAAGAATGTGCAAACTCCACACCGACAGTCACCCAAGTCTGGAATCAAACCTGGATCCCTGGCACTGTGAGGCAGCAGTACTAACCACTGAGCCACTGTGCCACCCTGTAGTTGATCTTATTGCTATTATGCCACCTTGTTAGCTAAGAACAGCGCCTCCTCTGTTAAACTTTACACCAACATATCGCCCAAGATTGAACATCAGAGACACCATTGCCAAAGTGTGGACAAAGGATGATTGGTGGCAGCAAATACACCCTAAGCATCCCTTATTCAGTGCTGCATATTGGCCAAAGTGGCAGATGGCATTTGGTGCCATCATGGCAATATCACACCTCCCCAACAGAGTAAATTGTTTCTCTCCAACTCCCCTATCAATTATTTTCCCTTTGGATATTTTGATAAGGCATGCAAATTTTGGAATGTTTGACTTTACAGTGGCTGCATGAAGATGAATATTTGTTTGTTTTTGAAGGGGAAGTGTGTAAATTGTCAATATAAACCTGAATGCCCTCCTGGATCCAAGCCTTTGGTGAGTGTTGACCTCTTGAGTTCGAAACTCAAGAGAACTATTTTGCAATTATGGAGAGAATTTTATTTTGTTTCAATTCTAAAATTGTTATTTGCTTAACGCAGGTGGGAAAAAAGAAGAACTGTCTCTTTGTGCGATACCTGCTGGGAAAGAGGTTAATGTATCTCGGCTGCCAGACAACCTGTGTAAAAACTAATATTGTAAGTAAACTTCAGACCTGGTTTAAAGTGGGATATGATGGCAACATAGCCATCCTAACAACCAAAACGGCAGTTTAACAACGTTTCTTTTTGCAAAATTTCGGTCAAAGTCTGATGAATTGTCCTCAGTGTTATTTCATTCACTTTACAATTGGCATAGTCAACAGTTACATGAGAACAAAAGTCCATTCGGCCCCTCAAGTCTATACTATTGTTCAATTTGGGTTAGCCACCAGGGTTAAGCCAGAAAGCAGAAGTTCAAACCAGAATTAATTTCAGTGTCAATATTTTCCTTAAAGGACATGTTTAAAAATTAATTAATGGGATAAGGGCATCACTAGCGATGCCAGTAATTATTGCCCATCCCTAATTGCTCAGAGGCCAGTTAAGAGTTAACCACATTGCTGTTGGTATGGAGTTACATGTAAGTCAAACCAGATAAGAATAGCAGTTTCCCCTTCCTAACGGACATTTGTGAACCAGATTGGTTTTCTCCGAAATGGATTAACAGTCATCAGTAGATTCTTAATTCCAGATGTTTATTGAATTTACATTCCCCCATCTGCCATGGTGGGATTCAAACACAGGTCCCCAGAACATTATGTTGGTCTCCAGATTAATAATCCAGTGATAATACCACTAGCAGAAAGTGAGAACTGCAGATGCTGGATATCAGAGTCAAAGAGTGTAGTGCTCGAAAAGCACAGCCAGTCAGATAGCATCCAAGGAGCAGGAGAATCGATGTTTCAGGCATAATCCCTTCTTAATACCACTAGGCCATCACCTCCTTTCTCCCATGCTCCCCACTAAATAAAGATACATAGGTCTTTTGATCCAATTTTGTGTTCCCTTCCCTGTTTTAGGCCCTATTGAAGGCCTTACTGTCACTGATAAATTGGCTGTAGTTTTCAGTGCACATGAACATGACTTCTGGCTATGGCAATGTTCACAGTTCATCATCTCCAGGATAAGGATGCCACTAGGAGGTTTCTAATTGTTCATGAGACTGGGTCATGATCAACATAGGGGTAGGATAATGAAGCTCCCATTGTCCCTCCAGAAGCTGTGAATAGAACAGTCCAACCCTTGATGCCTGGTTGTTTGAAAGTATGTTTTGTTTTGACCAGATGTGGTGGTGGTGGGTTTCAACTCGCACAGTGTGTTTGAGTTTTTTTCCTATTTGCACATGTGCTGTGGGCATCACTGGCTCAACCAGCATTCATTGCCCGTCGCTAATTGTTCTGAGAAGGTGGTGATGAGCTGTCTTCTTCAACAGCAGCAGCCCATGTGCTGTGGATACACCCACAATGACCTCAGGGAGTGGATTTGAGGACTTTGAACCAGTCACACTGAAGGAAAAGGCAATATATTTCCAAGTCAGGATGGTGAGCTGCTTGGAGGGGATTCCCATGTATGCGCTGCCTGCATAATTCTAGATAGTAGTTATTGTGGGTTTGGAAGGTGCTGTCTCAGGAGCCTTGATGAATTGCTGCAGTGCATCTTGTAGATGACACACACACTGCTGCTAGTTAAAGGATGCCTATGGATACATCCATTGTTCTGGATGGTGCTGAGCTCCTTGAGTGTTGTTGGGCCTGCATCCATTCAGGGATGTGGGGAGTATTCTGTTACACTCCTGAGCTGTGCCTTGTAGCTGATTGACAGGCTTTAGGGAAATTGCTATGGCAACATGCACTTTTTCCCGAGTTTGTTGGGAGTGGGGGAGGGAGGGGTGGGGGTGGGGAGTGTAGTCTGATGGTGGTAAGAGGCTTCAATGTTCTCTCATTACATGTTTGACCAAGAAACTCTCCTGTTCTCACTGACCACCACTGCTTTGTGTTGGAAGCATTTGCAGATTTCCAATCAACCTGTTTGCCTTTTATTATGAATGCCTTGGCCAGTAAGTCCTGGGCTAGGTCTCAAACGCAGAGTTTCTGGCTCAGAGGCAGGGTCATCATCCATGCTGTGACAAGGTCCCCACTGTCCATCGTGCAGAATAATTACTCCTCCACTGCTACATCAGAAGGTTACAGTGTAACCTTTTCTTTCCAAGGTGTGTGCTGAGAGAAACCATCACCAGTGATGATCAGAACACAACACTTAAAATATCCCTCTGTTTATCAATTACACTGCCGCTCTGTTTTAGTGTTTTGCTTTGGTGGGTTTCTTCCAGACTCGAGAATGCTGTGCTGGCTACTTTGGGAAGCAATGCCAGGCATGCCCAGGAAAATCCACAAACTGGTGCTTTGGAAATGGTATTTGCCTGGATGGCATTAATGGCACAGGGACATGTGCCTGTGAAGAAGGATTTACTGGAACAGCATGTGAGACCTGTATTGATGGACAATATGGTATACATTGTGATCAAGGTGTGTTCTGCCATTGTCTTTCTTTACTATGCCTTTATCTTAGCTTGGTTATTGGATTCACATTGTCCGCGCTTAGCTCTCCATTAGAGAGGTGCCCCCATTATCTCAGACAACAGTATCATATTAATGTTCCAAGATCGTCTCTGACTCAGAGCTCATCTCCATTTGACATTGAATTTACAGCACAGAAAATGGTAATATCACTATTGTATAAAGAGGGGAATGAAAGGTTATCAGGGATAGGCAGGAATATGGATCAAACAGAAAAGCCAGTCATATTGAATGATGGGACAAGTATGAGGGGCCAAGTGGCCTATTACTGCTCTTAATTCATAAGTTTGCAAGGTCCCTGTTAATTATGCTTCTTACATGGTTCCACAAACCATTTTTCATCTCATCCTATCTGCACATCTTCTTAATTGTGTCTCCCTGTCTTAGAAAAATCTATAATACATTAATGTGCATTATTATCTTAGCAAGAGAATCTTCCATTTCCCATTTCTGAAGAAATTACAAAGGGGTTACAAAAGAGCTAGCAATCCATCACTGTGGTCCCATGGTGCTGACTTACAGTAGCTGCTGGTCAAACAGAGCCTCAATTTGAAAATTCTCTACCTCTCCTCAGTCTTAAACCCCTCCTACCTCGGCAATCTCTTACAGCCCTACAAGCCCCAATGACTGTAGCATTTCTCCAATTCCTGAGTCTTGCATATCTTCCTCAACTTTAATCATCATGCCTTGAACTACCAAAGACCTATTCACTGGAACTACCCCTTTACAGCTTTCATCCTTTCCCACTATCATTCCTCCTTCAAAATACACTTTTGACCAAGCTTTTGGAGATGTGCCTTGGAATGTTAGACCACATTAAAGGTACTAAGTAAATGCAGGTTGTTGTTTTAACACTGAACATCCTGAGGAAATTGCCCTCCTCACTATTTTGAATAGGGTAGAGGTATCCAGGAGGTAGAGTTGCATGAGCCTCAGCCCTTGTCCTTATCCAACAGATTCAAGAGATTTGCTCCCTATGTGGACAGGAATGGGGACTGCAAGAAGGATGAGCCGACTGACCGCAGCACTGTGGTGCAGGGAACCATTCAAGTGGTGGGGAGAGAAGACAAATGTTGTTGTAATTGGGGATAATATAGTTAGAGGCAGAGACACTGTTCTCTGTGACCAGGGTTGAGAGTCCTGAAGGTCGTGTTGCCTGCCTGGTTCTTGGTTTCGGGATATCTCATCTGGGCTGCACAGGAACTTGGAGTGGGAGGGAAAAGATCCAGTGGTTGTGGTTCACATAGTTACCAATGACATCGATAAAACTAGGGCGGATATTCTGCTAAGGAAGTATGAACAACTAGGAGCTAAATTAAAAAGCAGAACAGAAAAAGTAATAATCTCTAGATTACTATCTGATCCTTGAGCTAATTGGCGCAGGGTCAATAAGATTAAGCAGATAAATGCATGACTCAAAGATTGGTGTGAGAGAAATGGGTTCGAATTCATGGAGTAATTCAGGAGACACAGCAGAGATTCATCCTGAGGAAAAGAACCATGGTACAAGGAGGAGGAGGCAACCATTGACTGACTAGGGAAGTCAGGGACAGTATAAAAGCAAAAGAGAAAGCATATAATGTGGGGAAGGGCAGTGGGAGACCAGAGGATTGGGAAGCTTACAAACACCAACACAGGGCAACAAAAAAAAATAAGGAGGGAGGAGATTAAATATGAGGGAAAGCTAGCCAGTGATATAAAGGAAGACTGCAAGAGTTTCTTTAGATATATGAAAGGAAACAGAGAGGCAAAAGTGGACATTAGGCCACTGGAAAATGATGCTGGAGAGATAGTTGTGGGGGAAATGGCTGAGGAACTGAATAATTACATCACTTCAGTCTTCACAGTGGAAGACACAAGTGATATTGCAAAATTTCAAGATTGTGAGGGGGCAGAGCTGAGTCTGGTGGCCATCACCAAGGGCGAAGGTGCTAGAAAAACTGAATGGCCTGAAGGTGGATAAATCACCTGGACCAGATGGATTACACCCAGAGTTCTAAGGGAGATAGCTAAAGAGATAGTGAAGGTGTTAGTGGTGATATTTCAAGAATCACAAGAATCACTAATATAACACCCTGTTTAAAAAGGGAGTAAGGTAAAAGGTGGAAAATTACAGACTGATTAGCCTAACTTCAGACATGGGTAAGATCCTGGAATCCAATATGAAGGATGAGATTTCTAAATACTTGGAAGTGCATGGCAAAATAGGGCAAAGTCAGCATGGTTTCATCAAGGGGAGGTCATGCCTGGCAAATGTGCTCAAATTCTTTGAGGAGAATCTAATCTAATCTAAAAGTAATGAGCAGGTTAGACCAAGGAGAGCCAATGGATGTTATCTACATGGACTTCAAGAAGGCCTTTGATAAGGTGCCACACAGGATGCTGCTGAGTAAGATAAGGGCCCACAGTGTTAGAGGCAAGGTGCAAGCACGGTGGCACAGTGGTTAGCACTGCTGCCTCACAGCACCAGAGACCTGAGTTCAATTCCCGCCTCAGGCAACTGACTGTATGGAGTTTGCACATTCTCCCCGTGTCTGTGTGGGTTTCCTCTGGGTGCTCCAGTTTCCTCCCACAGTCCAAAAATGTGCAGGTTAGGTGAACTGGCCATGCTAAATTGCCCGTAGTGTTAGATTAGATTAGACTTACAATGTGAAAACAGGCCCTTCGGCCCAACAAGTCCACACCGACCCGCCGAAGCGCAACCCACCCATACCCCTACATTTACCCGGGGAGACACGGGGAGAACGTGCAAACTCCACACAGTCAGTCACCTGAGTCGGGAATTGAACCCAGGTCTACAGGCGCTGTGAGGCAGCAGTGCTAACCACTGTGCCACCGTGCCGCCCAGATGACGGGGTAAATGTAGGGGAATGGGTCTGGGTGGGTTGCTCTTTGGAGGGTCAGTGTGGACTTGTTGGGCTGAAGGGCCTGTTTCCACACTGTAAGTAATCTAAAAGTAAAAATCTTAGCTGTCTGGCAGAAAGCAGAGACTGGGGATAAAAAAGTCTTTCTCGGGATGATAGCAGTGACAACTGGTGTTCTGCAAAGGTCAGCGCTGGGACCATAACACTATACATTGATGATCTAGATGAAGGAACTGAGGGCATTCTGGTTAAGTTTGCAGATAATATAAAGATAGGTAGAGGGACAGGTAGCATTGAGGAGGTAGGGAGGCTGCGGAAGATTTGGACAGGGTTAGGAGCGTGGGCAAAGAAATGGCAGGTAGAGTACTATGTGGGAAAATGTGAGGTCATGCACTTTGCTAGGAAGAACAGAGACGTGGACTATTTTCTTAATTGGGAGAAAATTCAGGAGTCTGAAGTGCAAAGAGACTTGGGAATTCTAGTCCAGGATGGTCTCAAGGTGAACTTGCAGCTTGAGTCAGTAGTTAGGAAGGCAAATACAATGATGGCATTTATTTGAGAGAACTTGAATATAAAAGCAGGGATTTACTTCGGAAGCTCTATAAGGCTCTGGGAGAAATGCAAAACTTGCGCCCACACCTCCCCCCTACTTCCCTCCAAGGCCCCAAGGGATCTTTCCATATCCGCCACAAATTCACCTGCACCTCCACACACATTATTTACTGCATCCACTGCACCCGATGTGTCCTCCTCTATATTGGGAAGACAGTCCGCCTACTTGCAGAGAACACCTCTGGGACACCCGGACCAACCAACCCAACCACCCAGTGGCTCAACACTTCAACTCCCCCTCCCACTCAACCAGAGACATGCAGCTCCTTGGACTCCTCCATCGCCAGACCATAGCAACACGTCGGCTGGAGGAAGAGCGCCTCATCTTCCGCCTAGGAACCCTCCAACCACAAGGGATGAACTCAGATTTCTCCAGTTTCCTCATTTCCCCTCCCCCCCACCTTGTCTCAGACCCAACCCTCAAACTCAGCACCACCTTCCTAACCTGCAATCTTCTTCCTGACCTCTCCGCCCCCACCCCCACTCCGGCCTATCACCCTCACCTTAACCTCCTTCCACCTTTCACATTTCCAACGTCCCTCCCCCAAGTCCCTCCTCCCTACCTTTTATCTTAGCCTGCTTGGCACACTTTCCTCATTCCTGAAGAAGGGCTCATGCCCAAAACGTCGATTCTCCTGCTCCTTGGATGCTGCCTGACCTGCTGCGCTTTTCCAGCAACACATTTTCAGCTCTATAAGGCTCTGGTCAGATCACATTTGGATTATTTTTTGCCACTTTGGATCCCATTTCTCAGGAAGGATGTAGTGGCCTGGGGTGTATTCAGAGGAGGTTCACGAGAATGGTCCCAGGAATGAAAGGCTCAACAAATGAGGAACACTTGAGGACTCTGGGTTTATACTTGATGGAGTTTAGAAGGATGAGGGGTGATCTAATTGAAACATATAGAATACTGAATGGCCTGGACAGAGTAGATATTGGGAAGAGACTAGATGGGAGAGACTAGGACCTGAGGTCATAGCCTTAGAGTCAAGGGAAGACCTTTTAGAACAGAGATAAGGATAAACTTCTTCAGCCAGAGAGTGGTGAATCTGTGGAATTCATTGCTACAGAAGGCTGTGGAGGCCAGGTTGTTGTGTATATTTAAGACTGAGATAGATGGCTTCTTGAGTACCAAGGGTGTCAAGGGTTAGGAGAAGAAAGTAGAAGAACGTGGTTAAGAAACTTATCAGCCATGATTGAATGGTGGAGCAAACTCGATGGGCTGAATGGCTTAATTTCTGCTCCTATGTCTTATAGTCTTATGGTCTAATCTCTATGAATTGTGCATGATGTATTACGGAAAATTATTTATGTCCTTAATTTGCCATTAAGCACTGCAGAATTGATAAGCTAATATCATTATACAGACTAATGACTGTAGTCTTCAGTGTAACATCAGTTAGGGTTAAGTACATACAGAGGAAGGGCATTGATTTGATGGTTACTTCAGCTCACATAAAGAGACACTCACAGAAACAGGAGTAGAGTGGAGTCAGGAGATAGATATCTGTCTGTTTGGTTTGGTGAATAAATTCATTACAAGAAAAGACACACTCTGATTTATTCCTTCGGTCAAGAATACACCATTCTATGGGCAATAACAGTGGGTGGCATGGTGGCACAGTGATTAGCACTGCTGCCTATAGTGCCAGAGACCCGGGTTCAATTCCCACCTCAGGCAACTGCTTGGAGTTTGCACATTCTCCCCGTGTCTGCATGGGTTTCCTCCAGCTGCTCCGGTTTCCTCCCACAGTCTGAAACTGAGCAAACTGGTTAGGTGAATTGCCTGTAGTGTTAGGTGTAAGGCAATGGGTCTGGGTGGGTTGCTCGTAGGAGGGTTGGTGTGGACTTGTTGAGAGCCGAAGGGCCTGTTTCCACACTGTAAGTAATCTAATGCTGGTTACAATACTAAGGCTTGGATTTTAAATTCCCCTATAAAATCTGAGGATAGCAAACAAACTGAATGGGTTTGCACCATGTGTGGTGATCCACAAAGATCAGTGCTGGAGCTGCGACCTTTTACAACTTGCATGAATAATTTTAAGAAGAGACTGACAGTATTACTGCTAAATTTGCTGATGACTGAAGGATAAAAATAAAAAAAATCATGTGGATTATCTAAATGTCAAACGATTGCAGAAGTCCGAGATGTAGAAGGAATTGGTGTTCCCAATGTACCATTGCGACTACTACAAATAGTTCGGAAAACTAATGGAACATCATCACAGGTTGTGAGTGCAATTGAACATAAAAGTAGAGACATTATATTTCAGTTATATAGGACACTGGTGAGACTAGAACTGGAGTAGTGTGTCAATATTGGACTCCTTATTGAAGGAAGGATGTGAGTACATTGGAAGCAATTCAGCAATTACTAGATAAACACCAGGAAGAGGGTGTTGTCTTGTGAGGAAAGGATGGATAGGTTAGGTTTGGATATCCCTGGAGCTTAGAAGAGTGAGAGATGACTTGATTGAAAGATGTATGACCCTGATGGGCCTTGACAGGGTCAATGTCGAGAAGATGTTTCCTCTTAGGGAAAATCTAGAATTGGGGTCACTGATTAAAATAAAGGGTCACCCTTTCAAGGCAGAGATAAGGAGATTCTTTTTTTAACCTCATGGAGGGTCATTGAGTCTTTGGAGTCCTCTCAAAAGTCATTGAATCAGATTATTTTAATATTTGTAAGGCAGAGGAGATAGGTTTTTGATAAGCCTGGGGGTAGGCAGGAATGTAGCATTACCAGTTCAGCCATGATCTTATTGATTGAGAGAGCACGCTCAAGGTGCAGAGTGCCCCACTCTTGTTCTTATTTATTATGATCTTAGTTCTCATGAAATCAGCCTGGTATCGCTTATGTCCATTTTTCTACATTTTCAATATAACCCTTGATTCCCCCACTGATCAAGAATCTATCTATCTCAGGTGAAAGTGAGAACTGCATATGTTGGAGTTCAGAGTCGAAGAGTGTGGTGCTGGAAAAGCACGGCAGGTCAGGCAGCATCTGAGGAGCAGGAGAATGAACGTTTTCGACATAAGCTCTTTGGCAGAGTTGATCTAGGGTCACAGGATAGAGGGTAGGCCATTTTGGACTGAGCTAAGGAGACATTTTTCACTCAGGAAGCCTGTGAAAGCGGTTGGGGCTAACACATTGAATATTTTCAAGAAGATGTTAGTATTGTTGTGAGGGCTAAAGGGATCAAAGGGTATGGGGAGACAGTAGGAGCAAGCTACTGAGTTGGATGATTAGCCATGATCCTATTGAATGGAGGAGCAAGCTCAAGGGGCCGAATGCTCCTGTTTTCTGTGCTGTCTATGTTGCTATGCAGTATTTCAAAGAAAAAGATTCCCTTCATCTTCTAGAAGTAGCCTTGCCAGGAAAAGTCATTTTAAAAATGATGTTTGTTGCTATGCTACAGGGTGTTTCTTAACTTCTGTTGCAATTATCAACATGTTATTCTTAATCACTTTCTAGAATGTAGGTGTGTTAATGGTAAATGCAACGAAGGAATCGATGGGGATGGAACTTGTGAATGTGATCTGGGATGGAAAGGAATCAACTGTGATGTTCGTAAGTTGGAATTAATTCTGTTAAGCAACAGCGAGCTCATTTGTAACAGAGACAATAGCTATCCAGCACAATTAAGGAGTCAAATTTTCTCCTGAGAGCTAAAGGGAGAATGAAAATTATCATTATCCTAGAAAACCATAGATTGCTTTCTTATGAGTTAGAGAGAAAGAGGGAGAGAAAGAGAGAGAGAGAGAGAGAAAGAAAACAGCTGGTGATGAGTTTAACCTGATGGTCACCACACTTCAGGCGAGATGTGAAGTTGAGATGGTGGGACTTTCATTGTGACCTCAGCTGGCATAGGAACATTGCTGTTGGCATCACTGACAAACCACTTGTCCAGCCAACTGAGCACACTGACGCCCATTCCTTATAACTACTACCCTGTTAAAATGGTAAATAAACAGTTTCCTTCTGGTTGCTGAAGGTAACAAATAACACATCGCTTCTTATGTCTGTGCTGCCTCATTGAAAGAAATTATATAATTAATCCCACTCCTCTGCCTTTTACGTAAACCTTTGAAAATATTCCTCTTTCAAGTATTTTTCCCCATCAAGTGCTGAATGTTTATCACTTCATTGGTGTATCTGAAACCAGTGAATGGTTGTAAGTATGACATTTCGAAAGTGGGAGGAAAGTGATATTCTATTCTGGACCCTCTGTCTATAGATTACATATAAGTTTCGTCCTGGTTGTGCAGGGGTGAGGAAAGGATCAGGAAAATACATGGTAGCCAACTACAGGGTTCATTGCAATAGTCCAGGGTTTCATGATGCAGCCTCTTTGGTTACACCTCTACCAATCAGAGTCCACTTGCCAACTAATCAGTATCCTTTCATCATGCAGAATAAGTTGTTATTCCTATTGAGATATTGTATTCTTGCAATTCTGCCTTGATGAATATACAATGAAAATTTTCAACAGCACAAATCTTTGTCAGCCAAACCAAAAATAAATGAAGATTTAGAAAGTATCACCTTCAATTTGAAATTGGCAGCAAAATTATGTTGCCTAATTTTGGAATGTATTTAGCATGGCACCTTATCTCAAGACAGACCATGATGAACGATGTATTAATGATATAATTTTAAATTACGTAGCTTCCACAACTTGTGAAACCATCTGTCATTTCTTGATATCACGTCAAATGTAGAGCAATAGGATTGGGTCTGGGTGGGATACTCTTAGGAGGATTGGTGTGGATTTGTTGGGCCAAATGGCCTGTTGCCACATTGTAGGAATTCTATGATTCTAAAGAAAATGAGCATTTCAGAATGATGTCCTACAAGGCCATGAGTACGAGATGAAAATTGAATAAAGGTAAAGATAAAGTTGCCATTGGCCCACTCTCCCATTACAAAGAGAAACAATTAGTAATGGTTTCAGCTGAGGGTTACCACACCTCAGGCAAGGGGAGAGGTTAACAAGGAGAGTCCTTCATGGTCACCTCAGCAGATGTGGGAACTGAACCCATGCTGTCAGCATCACTCTGTACTGAAACCTAACCAGCCAGAGAACTAAGCTAACCTAGAATTAGAATTTGAATTAGGTTTACTATCATGTGTACTCAAGTACAGGAGTACAGTAAAACATTTACAATGTCGCCCCCACATGGCTCCATCTTAGGTACGTAGTACATAGGTGCATATATTTGATACAAAATAGGGGAAAAAAGTGATGTTACCTTATTGTATAAGTTAAATAAATAAGATAAATAAGATAAAGTTCAAAAATAAACATTACAGTTTTTCTATAAAGGGCCACCTATTTACTGAATACATCCTTTCCAGTTGTTTTCGGCTTTGATATCAGAGGACGATGTGTTGCCCTGATTTTTAAACAATCTTTCTCAAAATAGTAATCCACATATCTATGCACTTTTAATATAAAACACTTTCAAAATGTTTTTAATGATTGTTTTTAAAATTATAGCATCAGGCCTCAGACCTGCCATAATTATGGGGTTACATGTCAGATCTGGCATAATTTCAGCAAATTCTAGAACAGGCTTGAGGGATTAAAAGGCTTGCTCCAGTTCCTATGTTCCTGTGACTTGTGAGATTAAAGCCATCTCAGTTAGATTTAAAATACCCCACAACAGTATTTTGAAGAGCAGTGGGCAAGTTCTCCCCACTGACCTGGCCAAGATTAATCCTCGAGCTAAGGTTTGGAAATAGATTCTCTGATCATTATCACATTATTGTCTGTGGGACTGTGTTTTGTGAAAACGGTTGCCCACGTTTTCAATATGACCACATTACATTCCCCCAGAAAATTCCAATTTGGCTACAAAGTGCTTTGTGATGCCCTAAGGCCAAGAAAAATGTATTTGTTTTATAAACTAGTGTTACTAAACATGACATGTGATTCTCTCCTATGTTTATTTGTATCATATGTCAGGATATCCCAGTACACATCACAATGAATTATGTTTTCCCATGTGCTGTAGCAGCAATGGGTTAGTCAATTTGTGCACAGCAAAGCCATGTAACAACATTTCCTCCTTTAGCTGGTAGCAAGGAGCATCAGTTAGTACATGCTTCTCAGCTTCCAGTATTGCCAAAGTGAAGAATAAACAGCAGGTCCTGGTTTAATCCCTCAGCTAAGAATTGGCACGTTTGCCAATGCAGCCGTCCCATGGCACCATAAAGGTAAAGCCGCCATACTCCCAGAGGATTGTTGTCGTACTAGTGAGAGACAACTGGTAGTGGGGTTAACATGAGGGTCACTGAAATAACTTCACAGAGGCTGGTATCCCGTCACCAAGTCATCCTTTATTTACGCGTGGAGAGTCCTTGACACTGCTGGAGTTCCCTCAGAATCTCACACACTCCTGTTTATATCGGAGAGCCAGGACTCCCTGATCCAGTCAGGACACTCCTATTCCCTGAGGTCCACCAATCTGACCTTGTTAATATCACTACAGTCACCACGTCTCCTGGCAAGGGGCGAGGTTGAGAAGGTAGGAACTTCATGTTAACTTCAGCCGCTGCAGGAATTGAACGCACACTGTTGGTGTGTGTGTGTGTGTGTGACTCAAAAATGATAATACAATATACAATTGTAATAGTACCAAGATTTTGATATATTTCTTCTATCATAAGATTTCTAATATTTATTATGACATGAGTTAGAATGCTAACTGTGAACATCTGCATTGTGCCTTTGATTTTTATTTGCAGAAATCACTGACGACCTGTGCAACATGACCTGCCATTCGAGTGCTAAGTACGTGCCCCTCCACCATTTTCCTTTGGGTAACAGAACAGTTTCAACCTTAATCAGATTCATAGGTAGCCAACTTATTTGGTGTTAACATTCTGAACTTTTAATCCTCTTCACAGCTGCATCTCTCAAATATCTGGCAACCCATACTGTAAATGTGTAACTGGCTTCAAAGGCAATGGCACATTCTGTGAAGGTAAGGTCGGACTCTGAGTTCTTACTGTTGGAACCTCTTTCCCTACAGATGAACTATAGTTGATAGATACTTTATTTGAAGTGGTGCATTATAATGGAATGGAAAAAGGAATAATTGAGCACACTACGCTGATATAGTGAGATCAAACTGAACGGGCAAAGTGCCTGTGGATGATAAATACAGCAGCAACCAGTTAAGACATAAATTCAGGCAGTAAATTCTTTATAATTTTATAAGTCATGTCAATATTTCCATTCCATCAATTCTGTCAGTTCATTCAAACTCCTAAAAAGAGAGGCAGGTTCTTGTTTCCATTCTGTATAGCAATTAATCTTTGAGCTAATTCATCAGTGTTTACTCAATATCAGCTAAGGCTCAAAGCCTTAAAGTGGGCAATGTTTACACTAGTACAGGGAACAACATGTTCGGTGGTACCATCGTCACTTCTACAACACAGCACACCCTCTGACTTAATTATAAATCACAAATAGGATATACACACCATTCATTTCCTACTCCAAAGTGATTCATTTTGAAAGTGCAAAATAATTTTAAATAAAAATAAACTATGTAATTTCCCTCACTGAAACTTTAAATTTGTAAGAAATTTGTAATCTGTAAAGTTTCTGCTTTAGCACACAGCAACTGCCTCCTGGGTGACCCAAGGCTGCATTCACTCAGTGGCAGCAGATTGTTGCATAATGCTTGTTCTGGCTGGTGTTCCCATTGCTGTGCAAAAGCACATCATCTGCTTTAGTGTGAGTGTGGTAAACCTCTTCCTACCACCCCCTCGACCATGACCCCACCCCCCATCACCAAACCATCATCTCCCAGACCATACGGAACCTTATCAACTCAGGAGATCTCCCACCCACAGCTTCCAACCTCACAGTCTGGGAACCCTGCACTGCCCGGTTCTACCTCCTTCCCAAGATCCACAAGCCTGACCACCCTGGCCGACCCATTGTCTCAGCATGCTCCTGCCGCACTGAACTCATTTCTACCTACCTCGACACTGTCCTATCCCCCCTAGTCCAGGAACTCCCCACATACGTTCGAGACACCACCCACGCCCTCCACCTCCTCCAAGACTTCTGTTTCCCCCGTCCCCAACGCCTCATCTTCACCATGGATATCCAATCCCTCTACACCTCCATCCGCCATGACCAGGGCCTCCAAGCCCTCCGTTTCTTCCTCTCCCAACGACCCCAACAGTACCCTTCCACCAACACTCTCATTCGTTTGGCCGAACTGGTCCTCACCCTTAACAATTTCTCCTTTGAATCATCCGACTTCCTCCAGACCAAAGGGGTAGCCATGGGCACACATATGGGCCCCAGCTATGCCTGTCTCTTTGTTGGCTACATAGAACAGTTGATCTTCCGTAATTACACCGGCACCACTCCCCACCTCTTCCTCAGCTACATTGACGACTGCATTGGCGCTACCTCATGCTCTCGTGAGGAGGTTGAGCAATTCACCAACTTCACCAACACATTCCACCCTGACCTTAAATTTACCTGGACCATCTCTGACACCTCCCTCCCCTTCCTGGACCTCTCCATCTCCATTAATGATGACCGACTTGATACCGACATTTTTTACACACCCACCGACTCCCACAGCTACCTAGATTACACCACTTCCCACCCTACCTCCTGCAGAAATGCCATCCCGTATTCCCAATTCCTCTGCCTCTGCCGTATCTGCTCCCAGGAGGACCAGTTCCACCACAGAACACACCAGATGGCCTCCTTCTTTAGAGACCACAATTTCCCTTCCCACGCGGTTAAAGATGCCCTCCAACGCATCTCGTCCACATCCTGCACCTCTGCCCTCAGACCCGACCCCTCCAACCGTAACAAGGACAGAACACCCCTGGTGCTCACCTTCCATCCTACCAACCTTGGCATAAACCAAATCATCCGCCGACATTTCCGCCACCTCCAAACAGACCCCACCACCAGGGATATATTTCCCTTCCCACCCCTTTCTGCCTTCCGCAAAGACCGTTCCCTCCGTGACTACCTGGTCAGGTCCACGCCCCGCTACAACCCACTCTCCCATCCTGGCACCTTCCCCTGCCACTGCAGGAATTGCAAAACCTGAGCCCACACCTCCTCCCTCACCTCTATCCAAGGCCCTAAAGGAGCCTTCCACATCCATTTAAGTTTTATCTGCGCATCCACCAATATCATTTATTGTATCCGTTGCTCCCGATCCGGTCTCCTCTACATTGGGGAGACTGGGCGCCTCCTAGCAGAGCGCTTTAGGGAACATCTCTGGGACACTCACACCAATCAACCACACTGCCCTGTGGCCCAACACTTCAACTCTCCCTCCCACTCTGCCGAGGACATGGAGGTCCTGGGCCTCCTTCACCACCGCTCCCTCACCACCAGACGCCTGGAGGAAGAACACCTCATCTTCCGCCTCGGAACACTTCAACCCCAGGGCATCAATGTGGACTTCAACAGTTTCCTCATTTCCCCTTCCCTCCCTCACCCCAGTTCCAAACGTCCAGCTCAGCACTGACCTCATGACCTGTCCTACCTGCCTATCTTCTTTTCCACCGATCCACTCCACCCTTCCCCCTGACCTATCATCTTCATCCCTTCCCCCACTCACCAATTTTACTCTATGCTACTTTCGCCCCACCCCCACCCTCCTCTCACTTATCTCTCCACCCTTCAGGCTCTCTACCTGTATTCCTGATGAAGGGCTTTTGCCCGAAACATCGATTTTACTGCTCCTTGGATGCTGCCTGAACTGCTGTGCTCTTCCAGCACCATTAATCCAGAATTAGTCTGAGTGTGATCTACTTGTATGGTTAAAAGGTATTGTTAATTATCACACAATGGCACCCTCAGAATAGATTTCACTGAATGCCTGTCTCTAGCAATCCCTTAATCTATTGTGCAAGTTAAGAGTGGGTTGAGAGTTGTCAAATTAAGCAGCAGGAGTTGGCTATTCAGCCCCTCGATCCTGCTACACCATTTGATGAAATTGTGACTGATCTCATCTCAGCCTCAACTCCATTCCCTGGAACTCTTTAACCATTAATAATTTAACCTATTTCTCTTTAAATTTATTCATTGATCCTTGTGCTATTGAACAAAAGTTAACAATATTGAGTGTACCTTAGTGATGTTACTATTAGTTTACACTGACAATTCTGATCTCTAATGTTTATCACAGCTGTTAATGCCTGTGAGATAAATAATGGAGGTTGCTCACCAAATGCCGACTGCAAGATAACGCTCCCTGGGAGAAGGGATTGCCTTTGTCGGACAGGATACACCGGTGATGGACTTATATGCATTGGTAAGAACAATGTACATCTTTTTTATATAGCCGCCCATTCAATAAGATGCACATTTCAAATATGGACAAATATGGTCCAAAATTGACTAAAGAGTTGAATTCCAGAGGTGGGGTGATAGTGACTGCCCCTTGAATCGAAACAACATTTCACTGAGCCTGGCATCAAGGAGCCCCAGCAGGAGTAGAATTGAAAGGAAATCTCTCTGCTGTTTGGGGTCCTGCCTACCTTGAAGGAAGATGGTTGTGGTTATTTAAGGTCAGTCATCTCAGGCCTGGGATATCTCTACAAGAGTTCCTCAGGGTAGTGTCCTAAGCCCAGTTATTTCAACTGCCTCATCAATGATCATGAAGTGGGGGTGTTTGGTGATAACTGCACAAAGTCCAGCACCATTGACAACTTCTCAGATACTGAAGCAATCTGTGTTCGAATGGAGCAAGACTAGACAACAATCAAGGGTTGGGCTAATGATTTGCGAATCATGCTTGTGCCAGTCAATTGATAGGCAACAAGCATCTCCAAACACGAAAGGGTTCAATTCCACCCTCGGATGACTGTGTGGACTTTACACATTCTCCCTGTGTCTGTGTGAGTTTGCTTCGGTTTCCTCCCACAATCCAAAGATGTGCAGGTTAGGTGGATTGGCTGTGCTAAATTGCTCATAGTGTTCAGGGATGTGTAGGTTAGGTGTATCAATCGGGGGAAATGTAGAGTAATAGGGTTGGGGAATGGGTCTGGGTGGAATACTCTTCGGAGGTACGGTGTGGACTTGTTGGGCCAAAGGCCTGTTTCCACACTGTAGGGATTCTACGAAATTATCATCATTAAATCCTTCACCTTCAAAATCCCAGGGTTACCATTGGCTGGACACTTATATCCACCATATAACCGCAGTGGTAACAACACCAGATTTAGGGTGTTTTAAGTGTAACTCATTCTTGTCCTCCAAAACTTGTCCACTATTCACTTGCCTGGATGAGTGCAGCTCCAAATCTACTGAAGAAAGTCAACACCATTCACCACAAACCAGCCCACATGGTTGTCAATTACCTTAGACATCCACTATCAGTGCACAGTGGCAGCTGTATATACTATCTTTAAGATCCATTGCAATAATTTTCAAAGCCTCTATCAAAGGTACCTTCCTAACCCACAACCTCCATTGCCTGGCAAAAGTACCACCTGTAAGTTCCCCTAAGTCACACACCATTCTGACTTGGAATTGTATCATTGACTTCACTGTCGCTGGTATTGTAATCAATACTGCCTGCCTGCAGTGATCTTTGGTTGGAGGTCATCCAACTCTAGTCTAGCTCATAGAAGATGTCAAGAATCAGGTAAAGTTTACAATAAGATGTTCATTACTGCAGTATATATCAATTACACAAGAACTTCTGTATCTTTTTCTCAGCTGTCAGTGTCTCAATCTCTCTAAGACTGTCCATGTGACTCTCTGCATGCCAATCACGCACTTTCTGATATTAACCCTTTCAGGCCCGTTAACAATAGCAAGGTCAAAATCCTGGAACTATGTTCCCATCAGTTCATTTCTGACTATTTCTCATGGACTACAGTAGTCCAAGAAGGCAGCTGTCAACGATGATTAGGGATGGATAATAAATGCTGAGAAATTCATACTTCATGTGCAATTTTAATGTTTTTGTTTATATAACTACCTATGCAAGTTTTTATATAAACAAAAACTCACAGTGACAAAATTAATTTATAAAAGGCATAATTTCACTTTTTTATTAAATCGAAAGGAATCAACCCTTGCCTGGAGAATAATGGAGGATGCCATACAAATGCTGAATGCACTCAAACTGGGCCAAACCAGGTCAGTAAAGCTAATTCTCCACACTTCAGATCAAGCTCATTTCATCACTTGTGTAGCTCCTCATAACATGGGGTTCATTGTACATTGTTCTGACCTCTAGGAATTTGCTCCTGTCCACGGTCAGCACTGTGGTCACCCTACCTGTTAGCCCATAACCAGTAAGGGGCAATAGAGAGCCACTAATTACAGAAATCAGGCAATTGGTCTACTTGCATTCTCTGGAGGGAACTCAGTGAAATGTCAAGAGCATTTGTATATCTCTATACTGTTAAAACTTGAGCAAATATTCTATGAGTTAATAATAAGTGTTCAAGTCAGGACTTTAGAAATTCCTGAGAGCTTTGGAGAAGAGGAGACAAGAAGCCAGAGCAGTTTATCACAGCTGAGAGTGGGTGTTGAAAAGCCCTCAAGCAGCATTTGCTTGATGCAATTGAGTGAACGTAGAGCACAAAAAACCAAGGGTAGCTCTAGTGTGGTGAAACTAGCTGTCTGTCATTGAAAAGTTGATGTTGTGCCTGGTCAATGGTACATTTTCTGATGTCCAGGGAGCACAGACCCAGGAAAAGAGAATGTCATTCCAGAACAAGAACCTTTCATAACAGAATGGCTATTGAGAGAGAATTTTAAGATCAAGTCAGCAAATATAAGGGATTGTAATCCTTTGTGAAGTTTAATGAGATTTGATGACCCACCGTTTATTAATGTCTCAGGAGACTTACTGAAAAATCTATGGCATTTACCTTGATCACATTTGACATTTGACATGAGCTATCTGATCACAGTCTATTACCCAAAATATCATGCGTTAATTGGGGGTATTGAAATATAAATTGCACATGTATTGTACAGTGTTGTATTGCTGTAATGTTGTATAATAAAGTTTATTGTTGTTTGCTTTATTCTCTTAATAAGTCCCCTGGATCTCACACTTTTCCACTTCAAAATAGTGTTACCAATTCCTAGCCAGCTCATAACATCAATTTGACAGAATTGCAACATCCTTGATTATCTTTTAGACTTAACTTTTTAAAACTTTCATTTGTGATTTTAGGCAGCATGCAACTGTTTGACTGGATATCAAGGTGATGGAAAGACCTGTGAACCAGTGAACCCTTGTCGAGTGGTAAGCACAAAATCGGTTGTTGTACAAAACTTCATGAATACAAATTATTTAGTAATAACTCCGATTCAAAGTTAGAATGATTTTTTAAAAACTTCTCCTTTTGCCTTATTACAGGACAATGGAGGCTGCAGTGATTTTGCTACTTGCAATCACACTGGGCCAAATGAGCGAGTGTGTAGCTGTTTGACGAGTTACATTGGTGATGGGTTTACCTGTAAGGGGACTATATACAAGGTGTGTTTTCTGATGTTATTGCTATGGATCAGTGCTTCAACAAGAATCATGTTTCCACTCAGTGTTCTCTGCAGATCAACCACTAAAGAATAATTTTTCACTCTTTCTTTCCAGGAGATGACAAGAAACACAGCATATTCCCGTTTTTTCTATCATCTTCAGGTAACTTTTTCTTAGCAATTGGTGTAATGGTGCATAAATATTTTTTATTCTTTCATGGAATGTATGCATTGCTGGCAGCACTTGTTGCCCTCCCCTACTTGCCCTTGAGCTTTCTGGGTCATTTGAAAGCAAAGTGGCTTGGATGGCAATGTGGCTCAGTGGTTAGTACTGATGCCTGCTAGCACGAGGGACCCAGGTTCAATTCCAGCCTTGGGTGACTGTCTGTGTGGAGTTTGCACGTTCTCCCTGTGTCTGTGTGGGTTTCCTCCGGGAGCTCCGGTTTCCTCCCACAGTCCAAAAATGTGCAGGTTAGGTGAATTGGCCATGCTAAATTGCCTGTAGTGTTAGGCGAAGGGGTAAATGTAGGGGAATGGGTCTGAGTGGGTTGCTCTTCAGAGGGTCGGTGTGGACTTGTTGGGCCAAAGGGCCTGTTTCGACACTGTTAGTAATCTAGTATAATCTAAATTACCCCATAGTGTCCAGGGATGTGGAGTAGCCATGGGGAATGCAGGGTTATGGGGATGGGGATGGGTCTGGGTGGCATTCCCTTTCAAGAGTAGATGGGCCAAATGGTCTGCTTCCAAGCCATAGGGATTTTTTTAGAAAGAAGCAATTAAGTATCGACCACATTCCTGCAGGTCTGGAGGCACATATCGGCCAGTCTCAGTAAGGATGGCAGATTTCCTCCTCTCAATGGGATTAGTATATCAGCTGGTGACATTCTCAGCATCAATGAAAGTAAAAATTAATTCAAACTGTTTTACAGTTCAGCGAGCGCAAGGCAGCACCGTAAGGAAAATTACAACCATGACCCAGAAACACAATCTCATAAGTAGTTGAAGTAAGGGTAATTCACCAGTCCCCTCATCTCAGTCAGTATCTTCACTTGGAGGAAACGCGAGTTGGAGATAAAGCTACAATAGTTGCAGCATCAGCATATCAGGTCACACTCCCCATGTGCCTGAATCGCTGCTCCAGTTGAGGATGGAAACATTGGATTTACCCTGTCACGTTCTCTGAAATAGAATGGATGCCACGTTAGGTTGTAGTCCTGGATAAGGAGAGGTTCTGACCAAGTGAGCTGCTTTGTCTTCAATACAATAGGGTTAGGGTTACAATTAAACTGTTGAGCTTCTGAAATGTCGTTGGGACAGCAGGTATGGACCACTGATCAACTCTGAGCTTTTGTGTCGAACAGACAGTGGCAAACTGGGGGTATATATTTTTTCATTACTCATTCATGGGATGTGAGGGTTGCTGGCTTGGCCAACATTTATTATCTATCCCTAGCTGCCCCTCAGTGGGTAGTAGTGAGCAACTTTCATGAACAGCTGGAGTCCATTTGACGTAGTTATACATGAGGCACCCCAGCCCTTGGCAATCGAGTTCATGAACAGCTCAGTCCTCTTTGTCTTTCTGTCTGTCTCCCTTGCTAGTTTATTCCATTTGAATTGTAGGTTTTGGAGAGACACAATTCATTAGAGTTTTTGCCTCATTGATGTATAACGCAGTACATGAAAGATCCATTCATTCCTGTGTGTGAGGGATTGTGCAAATGAATGGAAACGTGGATTAATCACTTCTATATGCAGTCTCTCCGGCTGAGCAAGCCTTACAAGGAAGCGGGTCTAAACAGGAACTTGCAGATTGGCTGTGATGCCGTTTTATGTATGCCTCAATCACCATCAGCAAACCAAATGATCTGGTATTATCAATCCATCAGGACTTGAAATAGGTCATTAATCTGGTATTATCCATCTATTAGGACCTGGAGTAGGTCATTAATCTAGTATTATCCATCTATTAGGACCTGGAGTAGGTAATTAATCTGGTATTATCCATCTATTAGGACCTGGAGTAGGTCACTAATCTGGTACTATCTATTGATTAGGATCCACAATAGGCTATTCAACCCATCGAGCCTGCTCTACCTTTCCATAAGATGAGATCAGATTAGCTCTTGGCCTTCCACTCTCCTATACACCCTCGATAACCATTGACCCCTTATTTGTCAATACTCTATTTATCTCTTCCATAAAAATGACCTCCCTTTCCCTTGACAGACACAAAGCCCTAAGGGAAAAAAAATCTCCTCATCTCTACCTTAAATGTGAAATCCCCTTATTTTTAAACTGTGTTGGGTAGTTCAAGTCTCCCCCACAATGGGAACCACCCTTTTAGCCTCCATACAAAATGAAAATTTTAACTGGAACTGGATGTTTCAAATTAAGATCTTCCTTTCTTTCCATACAGCTTAATGGTGTCACTGAATTGGGTGGTTCGGGCCCTTTCACTGTGTTCGTTCCAAGCAATGAAGCATTTAAGAATGAAGCTAAGGTAGGTGCAGGTGGGCTTTTGAGCTGTGGGCAGGTGGTTTGACTAATTTTGCATGAATGTTCAATCATCTCCATGTTCTCTTTAACATTTAGATACAGAACTGGACAGCAAATGGACAAATGGCGCAGGTCCTCCGTTATCACATTGTGGCGTGTAATCAAGTACTGTATAATCAGCTAATCTCTGGGAAAAGTCTTATCACTGTTCATGGAGAAACTATAAAGTTTTCCTATGTAAAGGTGAGAGGCTGAGCTGCAATATTGCACAAGCATTGGATGATGTAAAGTGTAATTCAAGTTAATTGATGCTTAACGAGTTTTGAGAAGATCTTGTAGCTCAGCTACAATTAAGCTCAACTACAATTGATGCTTAGATTGTAAATTAATAAGATGAGGAGGGGGAGAAAACTGAAGCAACAAAGGGATAGTTTTAGCTCTGTTGGTAGCAGAAGGTTGTGAGTTCAAGCCCCTTCCCAAGACTTAAGTCCACATGATATGTTGGCAATCCAATTAGTTATTACTATGAGTCAAAGCTACTACCTGTTGAATGAAGTGTTAACCTGAGGACCTATCCACTCTCTCGGGAAGATCCCACATTCAAAGGAGAGTTCTGTCTGTTCTCTGGGCCTCATATTCATCCTTCAACCAACATCACTAAAACCAATCACTTGGTCATTCATTTGTGTATCTGTTCATTGCAACTTGCTGTGCATAAACTGAGTTCTAAAGAGAGTTCTAAAAATTTAAAATCCGCTGTCAGAAGAATAATTCTTTTTATCTCTTCTTAAAGGGACTACCCTTGTCTGGAAACCATGTGTCCCTGCCGCCCCCAGTTCTAGATTCTGTCACAAGAGGAAACATCCTTTCCATATTCACCCTGTCAGCGCACTCAAGATCTTGTTGAATACGGTTCGGTCAAGTTGTTTCTCACTATTCTAAACCCCCAGTGGATACATGCCTGACCCGTCCAACCTTTCATCAAGACATAATTTGCCCATTGCATGTATTAGTCGAATAAACTTTCTCTGAACTCCCTCAGTGCATTTACATTGAATCATGGATTCCCTACAGTGTGGAAACAGGCCACCTGGCTCAACACAGGCCCTCTGAAGAGTAAACTTCCCAAACCCATTCCCCTACCCTATTATTCTACATTTCCCCTGACTAATGCACCTAACCTACACATCCCTGACTACTATGGGCAATTTAGCATGGCCCATTCACCTAATCTGTACATCTTTAGATTGTGGGAGGAAACCGGAGCACCGGGAGGAAACCGACATAGACATGGGGGAGTGTGCAAACTCCACACAGACAGTCACCTGAGGCTAGAATCAAAAACAGATCCCTGGTTCATTGAGGCAGCAGTGCTAACCACTGAGCCACCATGCTGCCAGGATAATAAACTGTGATATTATTAATGCCAACAGTGTGGTTCATTTCATCGACAAGCTCCTCTCACCTCAAAACATGCAGATCAATCCAAAGAATGGTAGAGGCTACACATATGTAAGGATGTCAATGTTCTTTATATAAAGAGTTCAATATTGTATTACATAATTCGTGCAGTGCAAGTTACCCAGAACCATTCTGTTATGGGGCCAGTACTGTCTTTAATTGATGCAAAATTACTGCCCTGTATTTCTCCAATCAGCTATGATTTCATTGCATGATGAAGCAAACTCAATGGGCTGAAAGGCCGACTTATACTCCCACCTCTTATGGTCTCCTAGCAACAGCAAGTTTCTGTGAATGTTCCAACAATAATCTAAGTTTCAAATTCACAATCTTTGTTGTTGAATCCATACCTTCCCTTTTTCCAACCTTTGTGACCTCCAGCAGTCACACAGCCCTCTGGATTCCCCCAACCCCTGATGCCATGTGGAATCCCTTGCTTCCATATCCTGTCAGTAGAGGGGAATGCCTTCAGCTTTCCAGGCCCCAAGTTCTCTCTCTCTCTCTCTCTCTCTCCCCCCCCCCTCCCCCTTTCTCTTTCTCTCTCTCTCTTTTTCTCTCTCTCTCTTTTTCTCTTTCTCTCTTCTTTTAAGATTCTACATAAAGCCTACCCCTTTGACTAAACTTGTCCTTTCTGGCTCAGTATCTGATTACACTCCTGTGAAGCCTCTTGAGTTGAGGGTGCTACATAGATGCAAGTTGGGGTTGCTGCTACCAGGTAGATTTCTGCCTTCACGACATAGAATGTCACTGGGCAGAGTGGGTTGCTCCCTGCTTGAGTGTAATAAAAACTGGCAGATTCTATAAATGGCATTGAATCTATCCCACCAGATAATCATTGAGATCCTGAAAGTGAAAATCTGAGACCACCAGTTGTTAATGATAGATTTGATTGGAATTTATTTTGACATGTATTCCATGTTATTTTTGACAGCATTCTAATAGAGACTTTTCCATGCCTTTTCATTGACAGAACACCTTGTACCTAAACAACAATGCCAGGATAATAAACAGTGATATTATCAATGCCAATGGTGTGGTTCATTTCATCGACAAGCTCCTCTCACCTCAAAACATGCAGACCATTCCAAAGGAAGATGGAGGCTACAAATATGTAAGGATGTCAATGTTCAGAAAATTAAAACTCATGTTAATTCTAGAAACTGCTTGTCAAATTAATATAATCCCATACAGTAGAATGCAAACAAATATATTAATTAAGATGATGATGTGCAGGACAATGCCTCTGTGATGTTGAAACACAGAAAAGAGAAGAATGGAAACTGTCTTTAAGAGCTGTATTCAGTATTCTGTATATTAGAATGTGGATGAAGAGTTTATTGGGCTTAAAGAAAGTAAAGAGAGAGTTACACTTAGTTAAAGTAAAGGTAGAGATGTTGTCAGAGCAGGAACAAGCTATGGAGGTAGAACAGCCTCAAGATTACAGTGCTGATACCCAATGACAGGTCCCATGGTATTAGAATCCATGAGGGTATAACGTCGCGAGGGTATAATGGCCTCGTGATATTATTGTTGGAGTTTAATTCAGAGAGGCAGGAAATGTTCTAGGGACCCAGGTTTGCATCTTGTCATGGCATATATTGGAATTTGAATTCAGTAAAAATCTGGAATTAAGAGTCTCAGGATGACCATGAAACCATTGTCGATTGTTGTGAAAACCCATCTGGTTCACTAATTTCCTCCAGGGAAATAAATCTGCCATCCTTGCCTTCTCTGGCCTACACATAACTTGAGACCAACAGCAATGTGGTTGATTCTTAGGTGCCTTCTGGGCAATTAGGGATGAGCAGTAAATGCTGGCCCAACCATCAATGCTCACATCGCTTGAATGAATAAAATCAAAATGCAGTGTGGTCAGCACAAAGCATCACAAGCAGGAAGACTAAGTGATAACATTACAAATAATTGGTAGGATTATATTAGAGAATTAATCAAAATCATGATATTTGGTTTTTCTGATCTTGCCAATTTCTAGAAAGCTGTGTTGGATTTGAATAAGCACAGCAGCCTTTATATGAAATGGGCTCTGATTTGCAATTATTTCACGTGATAAGTTTTTGAAATAAGACTTTGGGTTTCAGCACCACTTGATTATTGAACAATGTATAATTGTCACAGAATCAATTGACACTGAAACCTTAACCGAAACAGTTTCTGTGGGTTGTTAATAGTCCTCAGTGGCTGTAAATAGCAGTTTTCAGTTTTAATTCGTTTAACAAACCTAAATAAAGAATTCTGTTAAAATAGAACACTGGATAAATCTGTTAAACTGAAAGACATGTGATGTTGACGCAGTCACATATATATTTTTCAAACTGTAATTGCACAGTGACAAATTGTAAACTTCTTTAATATTTAATTGAGAAGGTGGTGTTGAATCACCTCCTCGAACTGCTGTAGTCCATGTTGGTGTCAGTACACCCAAAGTGAAGATAGGTCACAAGTTTCAGTTATTTGACCCAGTGGGAAAGGCAATGGACATCTTTATCAGGATGGTATATGTCAGGGTGGGATACTTCCAGATTTTCCATACATTTGCTGTCCTTGTTCTTTAGGCTTTTGCACATCTTGTGTTTGCGTAATTCTAAACTCACAGCGCCTCACAGCGCCAGGGACCTGGGTTCAATTCCCACCTCAGGCGACTGACTGTGGAGTTTGCACGTTCTCCCTGTGTCTGTGTGGGTTTCCTCCGGGTGCTCCGGTTTCCTCCCACAGTCCAAAGATGTGCGGGTCAGGTGAATTGGCCATGCTAAATTGCCCGTAGTGTTAGGTAAGGGGTATATGTAGGGGTATGGGTGGGTTGCGCTTCGGCGGGTCAGTGTGGACTTGTTGGGCCGAAGGGCCTGTTTCCACACTGTGAGTAATCTAGTCTAAACTCTTTCAAAATGCCAAATGTAAAGCAACCAGTTAACAATTAACAAAGTTCACTACGGGCAGTGTAATAATAACAAAATCAGAAAAGGGAGATGGGGTGTCAAGGGAAGAACTAAATATAAAGGGTGTTAGGAAGGAAGATACTGCAACCCAGCCCCCATGGGGTTCACCTATCTCTCAAGCGCTGAGATTACAGATAGACACTATGTGCTTCCACTGCAGGGACAAAGGCATGGACATTGCCGTGAAAGAGAGAGAGGCAGTTGGGAATTATGATCCCCTCCACGGCTCACAGCCTGGACCTGTTCATGCAAGGATCTAGTTCTTTTTGTTTTTATTACGTTCAGAGAAGGCATAAACTGGAATTCCCAATTCTCTTCGCTTACTTTTGCAGTCCTGTGTTTCTTTTTGAGAAGAGAAATGTGTTTCTAAGTCCGCTTTATCTGTGGTTAGTTTAACAAACCAGCAGCAGACTTTGGGGTCAAAAATAAAATTTATTTCTTTATCCTGAGTCTGAATCCTATGCCACAGAGTCACACACTGAAGGTGGATCCAACTAAAGAAGATGGTCTACTTTTACACTTTTGCTTTGGGGCAACTTAATGTGTGAATGAAGACAGATGGGGGATGAGGGCGAAGGATTGTAGAATCCTAGTGTTTAATTGAGGCCTCTGTATTGCTTTAAGACTGAACATCACAAGACTGTGTTTTTTTAATATATATTTTCTAATAAGAACCTAGCTCCGAAATACTAAATCCAATGAATATCACCTTTTCTCAGTCAACTCTGGAACTGCTTTAATTTACTCTAAAAAGGACATTATCAAACTTTTTTTCTCTCTTCAGCCGAATCTCACAACTCTGGCAGCAGAGAATGGATATTCCATCTTCACCAATCTATTACAGGTAAGCAACATTTGTTTACCATAACCGAACAAACATTGCTTACTGTTTTGGGAGACATGGCATTACAGAGCCATGCAGCACAGATGGAGGTCCCTGTGGTCCATCGTACCTAGGCTAACTCCATGATAGAGGCGTCCATTTTGCCTTATGTTTTTGCCTTCACTCTGCAAATATTTTCTCCAATGACCTTTCACAAATTCCCCCCCGGATCTCCTATTGAAAAAGCTACCATTGCTTTTCAAGCAGTAATTTCCAGATTGTATCAGCTTGTTTTGAAGTGCACTGGAGTTATGCCATAAAGTGCCAGTGTACCACTATATCATATGGGATGGTGTGTATCAGTATGCATTAACTGGGGTTGAGGTGATGGTGGGTTGTGGTAATGTCACTGGATCATTGATCTCGAAACTCAGGATAAAGCTCTGGGCACAAAGGATAAATTCCACAGTAGCAGCTGAATCAAAATTAGTCCAAAGAAAAAGAACTGGCAGGAAAACTACCATCACTACGCAGTAGTTTTGAGAAATTATCATCAGTTGTAGCAAAACCCATTTGCTTCACTAATGTCCTTGAGGGAAGGAAATCCTCACCTGGCCTACATGTGACTCCAGACCCATAGCAATGTGGTTGACCTGCAACTGCCCTTTGGACAATTAGAGATGGAAAACAAATGTTGGCCTTGCCAGGCACACTCATATCCTATGAAAAAATAAATATATTTTTAAAAAGGGGTGCAAGTTAAGTTTGTCCTTTGTATTCAGCATCTCTGGGTTTCTCTGAAGATTGTTGAACCCAATGCCTGTCACAATGATCGCAGCACATTCTGAATTTTTAAAAAATTGCTCCTCCATACATTCTCTCTGTTTGATACAAATCTGCTATTTAGTTGCTTCCAAATATTGTGTCTTAGCTGCAGCATAACAGCCTTTTTGCTTGCACATCTTTACCATAAAACTGCATCAACCTCCTTTCAAGGGATTATTGGACATACATATTTCTGAATATTGTTATTGCGTGCCACTGCATGCAATGTTATCTGAAGTTGAATTCTAATCCGATTATCTGTTACCTAGGAGGTACATCAACTGAGTGCAAATGTTCATCAAAGGTGCAATTGGCTCAGTTGATATAGGTTAGATTTTTACAGACAAAGGCTGCACTTGCTGATCATTGAGAGTAATAGAGTTAGATTTAAATTTTATGTGTACTCAAGTGTGGGGTACAAGACTACAGTGAAAAGTGTACAATGTCACCACACATCTTAGGTACAAAGTGCCTCGATACAAAATCTTAGTTACAGAAATAAAGAAATAAGTTAAAAAGTAATAATGCAATAAAGAGTGGGGAACAAAACACACACAGGTGCTTGTTAACTTGCAATTCAAGAGGAAAGGAATTTATTCACCATGTTTATTAAAATTAGATCTGCTGTAGGTTCATTTAAAAATTGTAGCCTTCCAAAGAAAAGGTGATAAGAATTTTGACTTTCCATCTGATTATTGTAATTAATGTGACATTGAAAAAGCAGAAACTAAGAGTGATGAAAGTCAATGGGAAAATGTGATTCGTCAGGAATGCCTCATTACATTTTTTATTGAGAACCTGGTTTGAGCACTTTCCTTTAACCTCAATTTAAAGGATCACTCTTTAGAAAGAACAATTAACCGTGTAAATTCAAGGTCAGATAAATAGTAAGTGTGGATGCTTTGGTTTTATTATGTACTTGAGCATCACAGGGAAGCTAGTAGTTTTTCATTCACAAGAGCAGTAAATGGGGGAGAATGTCTTACATACAGATGCAGAAATGAAAGGTAAAGTCGCAATAGTCTTACCTGACCATAGGCTGCTCTCTAATTAGAGAGAGGCATCTGGTGGTGATTTAACCTGAGGGCCACTACACGTCTGGTGAGGGGAGAGGTTGAGAAGGAGAGTCCTCAGCCCAGTGTAGGAATTGAACCCGAGCCATTGGCATCATTTTCCAGTGCAAACCATCCAGCCAACTGAACGAGCATTTCCCCTAGAAATGTGGAAGTAACATATTAGAGGAGATAAATTATATTGGTCAGGACAGTCAGAATTTATAAGTTTATTTTAGTTTGTTGCAATTAAACATTAATACGCTTTCAAAGAGCCAGCATCAGCACAATAAAGCAAATGTTTCTGTGCTGTATGTTCCTATGATTCTATCGTAGTAAATGCATACAAAAGTTGACAGTGAACCTGCTGGTTAATATATCCAATTCTGTACCTGGAGCACATGGTACTGCAAAGAATTTTCAATTCATTGATTAATCCCAGTCCAGGAGTACAATGGGATGAAATGCATGTGGGTTCTGTAATAGATACCTTATAAGTGATGCAGTTAACCTAACGATGTGCCAAGTGAGCAAAGCATAGGGTTTTAATACTAATCCCTAGATTTACTCAACTATATTTGCCCTAATCAGTATATACTAGTGTTTCTGCTCCACACAAGCCTCATTGGCTGTGTGGTTGACTAGTGATGTTAGTGTAATAGTTTTTATGACACATTGCAATATCTTGCTGCAATTAATCAATGAAATTTATTCTGTTTATTTCTATCATTCCAGGAGACAAATCTACTGAGTATGATAAACGATCCATTGCACAAACCAGTCACCCTGTTCCTACCAAAAGACACTGTCATGAAATACTTACCAAAAACTCGAAAGAATTACTTGTATAATAAGGACAACAGAAACATTCTGATTGAATACCTTAAGTTTCATATTATCAGAGATGCCAAGGTAATCTCCTCATTTCCAGACAGAGTTCAGACATTGTGTGATGTAATATACATAAAATGTTTGCTTTATTTTGCAATGCATGTTGTTATGGATCTAACTGCGGTTTTGGAAATGTGATATTGTTTAAATTGAATAATTAAAGAAGACTATGTTGGATGCAAGTGCTTGTAAATCCTTTAGGAGAAAGTGAGGTCTGCAGATGCTGGAGATCAGAGCTGAAAATGTGTTGCTGGAAAAGCGCAGCAGGTCAGGCAGCATCCAGGGAACAGGAGATTCAACGTTTCGGGCATAAGCCCTTCTTCAGGAACCTTCAGGATTCCTGAAGAAGAGCTTATGCCCGAAACGTCGAATCTCCAGTTCCCTGGATGCTGCCTGACCTGCTGCGCTTTTTCAGCAACACATTTTCAGCTTGTAAATCCTTTATACTACACTCCAAAACAGTTTTATTGCACTGACATATGAGCTAGAAATCCAACATGGAATATGTTCATGTGAACTTCCCTTATCAGCTCCTGACTCTTTTATTGTGTGGTTTGTTGCCACACTGGGTTCAAGAAAGACTGATTGAGGTGAAGGCAAGGTCAACAACTGTCTCTTGGATTAGACTTCAAAGTGACAATATTTGTTATGCATTGATATTAAATACTGCTGTACATGGTAATCATACATATATTAAGTAAGGACTAATGTACCTACTTTGTGCTCTTACGGTGCTATTAGGTGCTAGTCTAGTGTATTGTATCTATGCGGAATGTGCTATTTATGCTCAGTGATGTGCAGCTCTGTGAAATCATTAACAAAAAAATTGTAAATAATGTAAATCATTGTAAGTTTTCTTCATGTTCTAAAGATCTTACACAACACTAAATTAAAATATTATGTTAAATTTATCCAAAGTGGATTCACACTGTTAAAATAGCAGAGAAAATGAAATTTTATGATTATAATATATTGAATTTATATAGTGTCTTTAACATAGACAATGTTCAGAAGTTGTTACAGAGTGGCATTAGTTTCATCTTTGATACTAAAGTTTACAGAGTTCAATTCTGAGGGCACGTTGCACAAATTTGGATTGAATTCCTTTTGCATTTGAAAATTGAAGAGATGATTTGATTAAGTTATTTAAAACATTAAAAACATTCAGTCATTAGACAGAGGAAAAACTATTTCCTCTGATAGAGTGATCAAGAATGATGGGGCACAATCTTAAAATTAGAAATCAATATAGAAAACATTTGTGAAAAGAGAAATTGAGCTGACATTTTCACCTTTCTTTGGAACTTAATAAAATATTAACATTCTTCTGATGTTACCAGATCTGCCAAGTTTCCCCCAGTTGGTCACGTAGACGTGAAATCAGGGTACACTTTGAAACAAAGGGAAATTGGAATGGAATGGGGAACTCTTTGCCCCTAAAGCTGTGGATACTGGAGAATAAATGAGATTTTGCCTGAAGACTGAGTGTGATAAACATTAATTATGTAGGACATCAGGGAAAAGGAGCAAAAGTGGTAAAATAAACTGAGGTACTAATCAACCAAAATCTGGATGGATAGACAGACCCCGTTTTGATAATGATACAAATAAAAGAATTATAATAGACATAGACAATAATTATTACAATAATGTACAAAATAATAAAAGGATTGTATAATTGTGTTCATTTCAGCATATAAATAATTATCATAAATTTCTAAATCTAACTCCCTTTCATTGACTGATTATAAATGTCTGCAGCAGTTCAGCATGTTCTATTAAAGTTTGTTAATCATTTGTCATCAGGAGGTCATTAAATCCCCAATCTTTTGCGGATTTTGATAAAGTCAGTGGCAGGGCTTTCTGTTTGTTCTATTTAATATTCCCGGAAAGATGTATTCTGTCTTTAATTGCATCGCACATTTACTGTTGTTCAGTGGGCTGAGAGATAGCAGTCCCACCTCCATCGCCCCTCCCCCAAGCCCACCTCCATCGCCCCTCCCCCAAGCCCACCTCCATCGCCCCTCCCCCAAGTCCCTCCTCCCTACCTTTTATCTTAGCCTGCTTGGCTACTCTCTCTCATTCCTGATGAAGGGCTTATGCTCGAAACGTCGAATTCTCTGTTCCTGAGATGCTGCCTGGCCTGCTGTGCTTTGACCAGCAACACATTTGCAGCTGTGATCTCCAGCATCTGCAGACCTCATTTTTGACTGAGAGATAGCAGTGTTGGGATTCAAGAGGTTTATAAGAATAGTTGGAACAGGCCTGAGGAGCTAAATGGTCTTTCCCTGCTCCTAAAGCACCTCTGGGCTCCCCAGTGAGGCCAAGATATCCAGATTGTCATTGTGTTGGATGATGGGTTTCATCGGCAGTCCGCTGGCCTCAAAAGAACCGCAAAATCTTGTGATAAGGGTGAGACAAGGTTGCAATATGTGTTGTCTATTCCTAGTTGTCTTTGAGATTATTGTTCAAAGGATTTATTGCATACCATTATTTCTCCAGATCTTGGCAGCGGCTCTTCCTAAAGTCGACTCATTGAAGACGCTACAAGGTTCTGACGTCCGAGTATCATGTGCTAAACGAAGAAATAAAGTGAGTATAAAATAACTCTTCTGCTGGTCATGGATATATTCCAGCCATTTCGACAGCAAATGCAAGTCGTTTCCAGGTGAAACTATGAGGTGAATTTGTGAAGCCACATTTTCAGTGGAGAGTGTTATTGTCAGGCAAAGGAGTGAACAATAAGAAAACTTTTCATTCAAAGGTTCATGAATCTTTGGAATTCTCTACTGGTTGTGTATCTTGAGACTAAGATCAATAGATTCTCAGTATCTAAATTAATCCTGACATATAGGATTGGGTGGAGTTGAAGGCTAAACTTTGCCGCATTGAACAGTGAATTTCTAAGAAGGAGTATTAACACTTGTGAAGCCAAGGTGTACAAGGCTGTGGCCCAAGTGCGACTCTCTCGCTCTAGCTCTCTCCTTCCCTCTCTTTTTCTCTCCCTTTCTCTTGAAGACTGTAAAGAACTCAATCAAACAACAAGACGCAGCCCCTTGAACTTCATTGACGCAGTTCATGTGGTCAGGGTGATGGTGTGATAGAGAATGGAAATGACAAGCACATGAAAGACCCACCTAGAAGGCTTCCCACACTGAGAGACACTGTTTATTTTTCCCAGAGCAAGTTACGCTCCTGAAGCCATAATTTGAGAGGGCTTAATTTCTATCAAATATGGCTGACCAGGGGTCTTTCCCACTCCTCTCTCACCTGCTTAGATGTGCTCGAAGGATTTGCAGGTTGATACGTTAGCCATTTTATGAACTCACCTTTCATGCCCTTCGTGTGCCCAGCACTTCTGACTCAAAAGCAGAGACACTACTCATAAAACACCCTGATTGGAAGCTCAGGGTTTCAATAATTAAATCAGCCAATCACCTATAAGGTCAATGCACAAAAACCAAAAACATATCTTCCTAGTTTGATGAAATCCATGAGCTATTGTTTCCCCATGTTTTGCCACATCTATTTATTATGTGCTGTGCTTGTTACCCACAGGGTCAATTGTACTTAAACAGAAGGAGTTGTAAGATTACACAGAGGTACCTGGAGTTTGATGCTGGCGTGGCCTATGGCATTGGCTGTCTCCTGACACCTCGAAATATTGGAGCTCGTTGCGATGAGCTGTCACTCGTTGACGTTTTGGTTTGTATATGCATGAAGTTGACACCATTTTTAAAATGATTGATTTTTGGGGAAAAAGAAATCGGGGTGACAGGGAGGAGAATGGTATTTGTCCATTATAGCAGACTGGAGGGATATGCTGTTGGGTCAACACCCGCAGGTTCCTACACCCGAATCATCTGAAGATGGATCCATGAGAGTTGGCCTCAGAACCCTTGAGACTGTTAACTCTTAGTACCCTTACAGGAGGTCATAGTGGAGCAGTGGGCCACACTACAGAAGGTCCCTCTTCCTCAGTGCTGCCCTCATAGTCCCATATCTGCCACAATCAACTGTGTGACTGACACAAACTGATCTATGTTGGTGGTTTTATTTTCTCCATCTGGGTACCTGTCCTGTCGGAGCTGCCAGTTGGGAATCACTTTGAGTTCCCCCACCGGCCCAGCCAAATGCTGCTTCACCCATTGTCCTTAAATGGACAGTGATGCCACAACAGCCTCATAGTTGACCATGTCCAATAACATCGCAAGGCACCTTGGGAGTCTGGCGGTGGGGGGTGGCCAAGACTAGGGGCAATCAACCATCACCAAGGGGGTTGGAGACAGTTTTTATTTGATCTCCACCTCAGAACATCTTCAAAGGCATTTGGATTCCACTCCTTACCTTTCATTTAATGAAGTCTTTTGTGAGTAATATGCAAGACAGCAAAAACAACATTCTGCCAAATCAGCGTTACAAAAAAAGAAAGTGCTGGAGAAACTCAGCAGGTCAGCTGTACCTGTGGAGAGAAAGCGAAGATGACTTTTCGAGGAGGGTCACGGGACTTGGAACGTCAACTCGGTTTTCTCTCTCCACAGATGGTGCCAGAAACCTGCTGAGTTTCTCCAGCACTTTCTGTTTTTGTCTACAATCTTTAGCATCTGCAATTCTTTATTTTGTTTTGATTCAGTGGCCCTAGTGATAGCAACCGGGGCTACGTTTCAAAGACTCGCGATTGGTGTGCTAGGCTACCCGACATAAGCTCGTTTGTTCTTGTTTGAAGCAGCTGTACAAGGACAATGCAAGGTACTTGTTTGTGTTTCACACAGGGAGAATGCGACAGCTGTATAAGCACTCCAGCCTGTCCTTCTGGAAGCCGGCCAAAGGTAAAGCAGCTCATTATTGTCAATTGTCAGCCCTCAGATGTCAGTCTCTTCTAGTCTATAAACTCCTGATCTTCAATTCGATCAAATAATAGAAGTCACCAGACTAACCACTTCAGCATCGCTGCAGAGTTCTGCAGTGGAGTGTCTTATGCCCAACCATCTTCAACTGTGTCACCAGTCACCTTCATAAGGTCAGAGTGGGGACTTCCACTGATGATTGGGTGATGTACAGCACCATTCACAATGCCTCAGATACTGAAGCAACTTGTGTCCAAATGCAGGAAGACCTGCAATATGTTAACTATATGTCCAAATGCCAAACAGCGACATTGGAGTGCAGGTTCATAATTCCTTGAAAGTGAAGTCACAGGTAGACAGGGTGGTGAACATGATATTTGATACACTTGCCTTTATTGGTCAGTACATTGAGTAGAGGAGTTTGGATGTCAAGTTGCAGTTGTACAGGACATTAAGTTAGGTCACTTATGGAATAATGCATTCAATTTTGGTCTCCCAGTTATAGGAAAGATGTTGTGAAACTTGAAAGGATTCAGAAAAGATTTACAAGGATGTTGCCAGGATGGGATGCTTGAGTTACAGGGAGAGGCTAAATAGGCTGGGACTACTTTCCGTGGAGCATCAGAGGCTGAGGGATGACCTTATTGAGGTTTATAAAAATTACGAGGGCCAGATAGGGTGAATAGCCAAGGTCTTTTCCCCAGGGTAGAGAAGTCCGAAACTGGAGAGCCTTGGTTAAAGGTGAGATGGGAAGGATATAAAAGCCCCAAAATGTACTTCTAAATAAGAATGGTTTGCAGCGGCCTATGCTGGAGTCTACATGTAACATTTAGGAGGAAGTTTAATCATGTAGCTACCTAAAGACCAACAACTCACAGCGTAGAAATGCAGAAGACCACTCATCCCACTTGTGCAAATGACTCCTTTCCCAACAATTGGCGCAGAGTAGCATGTTCCCCTCCCTCCCCTCCCACACACATCTTCCCTGTTTTCCCACATGGATTTTACTGCTCAGAAAGGAAGTCATCTGACCCATTATTCCAGTGCTGGCCCTCTGAAAATCCATGAAAACCCTTCCTGATGAAGGGCTTATGCTCGAAACGTCGAATTCTCTATTCCTGAGATGCTGCCTAACCTGCTGTGCTTTGACCAGCAACACATTTGCAGCTGTGATCTCCAGCATCTGCAGACCTCATTTTTTACCCTCTGAAAATCTTATTCAAATTGCTTAATGACCCTTGCAGCTTTCAGAAATCCAGAATATTTATCCACTCCACCAGCAGGTCTCTCCTTGACAAAATAGTGTTGTTGATAACTTATTTTTAAAATGTAGTTAGTCACCTTTAACCCTTGAGAAATACAATTGTGGTTTAACTCTTTATCTTGCAATGCTCAGGAAGAGAAGAAGTGTACCTACCAGAACCTTTTCCACGCAGACATCGATGGTTGTCAATATGAATGTACCTTTGTGATCTGGAAACCTAAATGCTGCAGTAATTATTTTGGAAAAAACTGTAAAGGTGGGTGACAAATTAAAATTGCTGCTTTTGATTTCTTCCATTGATTCCTGGGTTACAGGTGACATGAGTAAAAAGTGAGGTCTGCATGCTGGAGATCACAGCTGAAAATGTGTTGCTGGTTAAAGCACAGCAGGTTAGGCAGCATCCAAGGAACAGGAAATTCGACGTTTCGGGCCAGAGCCCTGATGAAGGGCTCTGGCCCGAAACGTCGAATTTCCTGTTCCTTGGATGCTGCCTAACCTGCTGTACTTTAACCAGCAACACATTTTCAGCTTACAGGTGACATGGGCAAGGAGGGTATATTTATTGTCCATCCCTTGTTTCCATATCCTCCTGTGGCTTTGCTTACCTTCAATCTCTGTAGCCTTCTCCAGATCAATGCTTTTAGACAGTGTTCCTCCAGTTCTGGTTTCTTAAAGCATAGAAACAAGGAGCAGGGGGAGACCATTCAGCCCTTCAAGCCTGCTCTGCCAATCAATATGATCATGGCTGTTCCTTCATATCAACACCATATTCCTGCAATCTTCATACCCCTATGGTAGTGAATGATCACCCTCTGAGTGAAGAAATGTTTCCTCATCTCAGTCCTGATTAGCCTACTCCATATCCTGAGTCTTTATTTACCAACCCCCCTCCCCCAACCTTACCCCCCACAGGTTGAAAACTCTCCAACCAGGGAAAAAAATCCTTCCTGCATCTAGTCTGTATTGCCCTGTTTGAATTTTTTTTGTGTTTCAATCAGATCTCCTCTCATGCTTTTAAAAGCTAATGAATACAGGCCCAATCGAACTAACCTCACTTCATGGGACAGTACTACTAACCCCAATGTCAGCCATGTGAACATCCAATTAATTCCTCTATGGCAAATATATCCTTTCATAGGTAGGGAGATCATCACTGCAGGTGTGGCCTCACCAAGGCCCTGTGTAATGGCAGTAAGACAGCAGTGGACACATGTACTCCCCCTGACTTTCATCACTCCACTGTTGATAGCCACTGAGTCTCTACACTCTGCAATTTCTGCCAAGTATCTCTGCCTTTCTGTCTTCCCTTCCTTCTTTAAGATGCCCTTTAATAACCGACCTCTCAGTTCTTTTTCACAATATGTGGCTCAGTGTCAGGGCCTTGTCCTATAAAACACCTTTTGGAAAATTTTAACCATGTTCCAAGGTCTGTATAAATGCAACTCATTGTTAGCCTGAGCAGGTGATGATGTGGAGGTACCAGTGTTGGACTGGAGTAGACAAAGTTAAAAATCACATAGCACCAGGTTATAGTCCAACAGGTTTATTTGGAAGTAGAAACTTTCAGTGCGCTGCTCCTTCATCAGGTAGCTACTGGGGCAGGATCATAGGACACAGAATTTATAGTAAAAGATCAAAGTGTCATACAACTGAAGTGATGTAATGAACAAACCTAGATTGCTGCTTAGTCTTTAATCACTTAGAATGGGGATGCAGGTTTCAATTCATTAAATCCCAGAATTTCTTTCAAGTCACATTCTTGAGATAACTTAAGGTTTTATATTTTAAAAAATGACATCTCCGTTCAGACAATGCATTAAAGGTGTGAGGTTAGAGTCTGTCTGTATCCCAGTGTTGAGTGGGACTGGTTCTGTTTCCAAAATAGGAATTGATAAAAGGTCACATGGACTGACTGCCCTACCTACAGATTGTGTGCTTTTTGAACAGGTGATGTTAATCTTTACTTTTTGAATCCATTGTTATGGCGAAGATGTTCCTGCAATGGCTGTTATCAACTGAAATGTTGACCCAATGACAATGAATGAGCAACAATAAAGGTCCAAGGTGGGATGGTATGTCACTGGAATGGTGTTCCCTTAGCAAACCTGCTCCTGACCTTCTCAGTCATAGATGCCACGATGTATCCATGCAAATCTTTTACGGGTCTACACTTGTTTAACAATACACATGGCCTTCTTACAAAAATAACTTCAGCAGTTAGGTCCGTTTTTTTACAACATGAAATCAGCAAATGACTCTTCCATTTTGTATTAGCATTCAAAGCTCTTTATCCCTTCGTTAGTTGTCACTGCATATTCTAATCTCAGCAAGGTGTCAACACAAACAAATGTCTTGCAAGATCTAATTTTGTATGAAGTTTTATACAGGATGACATGATGGATTGCTTTAGTCATTTCCATACAACACAGAAAAAGACCCTTCAGCCCATCAAGTCTGCACCAGTCAAAAACGGTCATCAAACTATTCTAATTCTATCTTCCAGCACTTGGCCTACAGTCTGGTATGTCTTGAACTCATCTAAGTACTACTTAAAAGTGATGAGGTTACTGCTTGTACCACCCTTACAGGCAGTGAGTCCCGGATTGCCACTAACCTCTGGCTAAAATTGTGTTTCATCACATCTCTTCCAAGCCTTCTGAGCCTGACCTTAAATCTCTGCCACTGATCTTTGATTCCCTCCACTAAAGGAAAGCGTTCCTTCCTGACCATGCCCCTCATAAGTTTATACATCTCAGTCGTATATTCCCCTCAGTATCCTCTGCTGCACAGAAAGCAACCCCAATCTATCCAAACTCTCTTCATAACTGAAACTTTCCAGGCCAGGCAACATCTTAAAATAGGATCATAGAATCCCTGTAGTGTGGAAGAAGGCCATTTGGCCCACTGAGTCCATACCAACCCTCCGAAGAGCAGCCCACCCAGTCCCACCCCAATCCAGACATTTCTCATGGCTAATCCACCTAACCTGCACATCCCTGAACACTGTGGGCAACTTCCCATGGCTAATCCAACCTGACCTGCACATCTTTGGACTGTGCAGGTCCAAAACACATGAAAAACACCTTTTTCATGAGGTGTTGACACTGCTGGCATCATTTGCTATCCATTATTAACTGCCCTTACTGTCTTGCTTTGCCATTTCAGAGAGCAGTTCAGAGTCAATTACATTGTTGTGTGTTTGGAGTTACCTGTCGGCTATAGAGGGTATTAAAGCAGATTTGCCTCCCTGAAGGACTTTCGTGAACGAGGGTTTTCAACAGCAATAGATAATGGCTTCCTGATCACTGTTAGTAAGACTAGCCTTCAATCCAGATTTTATTCAGTGTATTTAAACTCTCCTCAGCTGCTTTGAATCTGCATCCCCAGCCTGTGTCCTCAGTTCTCAGGAAGGCTCTCTCAACCGGAAGCATCAACTCTGCTTTCTTTCCACAGATGCTGCCAGACCTGCTGAGTTTTTCCAGCAATTGCTGTTTGTGCCCCATAATTACTAGGACAGTGATGTTACCGCCACATCTCCACCTCTGGTACATCAAACTGAGGCCCTCAGCAGCACCTCCAAATAGATATAAAAAATCCCAAAGCATTATTTTTAAGGTGAGCAATAGTTTCCTCCTTGCATGCTGCCCAATATACACCAGCTGAAGCAGGAGAGACAATGGCGAAAGCAGGTGGGGCTATAGGACCAATGTTGGATTTGGTGATTAGGGCACTATCTTCTCAAGAACTGACAATTTCACTGCCAAAATCACAGGATTCACACCACAAACTAGAAGATATATGGTTAGTGAAGAAACAAAGCAAGTATGCGTGTAAGAAAAAAACCAACCTGTATTTATATAGTATCTTTCACAAACACGCTATCCTTTGGATAAAAAAGTTCCAGGTTTCCACCAAATATATCATGGTTATCCCTGATCTCCCTTTCAAAGTGCTTAATCCTACTTTTGAGAACAAGTCCCTCACTCCTGAATTCCAACTCCATCTCCATATCTACCTTATTGAATCCTTTAAACATTTCAATCGCTTCATCAGACCATCCTCATTTCTCTCAAGAGAATGCTAGCCAGTCATACAGGATTCCATTGTCTGTGCCTTACTAAAATGTGGCAAAGCACAATTCTGGTAGGAAGTAAACATTTTTATTTGGCCCATTTGAGTATAGAGAATGCATCTGGAAATATATATATTCAAGTGTAGAGCCTTGTCTTTTGCAAATAGGAAGGATGTGCCTGCGTATTTCACTTTGTAATTTTGATGGATGGCCATTCAGTAGACTAATCCCTTCGGCAGTGGGCTTTGATCATTCAAAGTCAATTTGTTCATTTGCATTTAAACAAATACTTGGCAAGTAACAGTTCTCTGGTGCACTCTCTGTAACAACACTCTGCCAGTCAGAGTCTAACTTACAAGCCATTCAACATGTGTTGGAGAAAGTGAGGTCTGCAGATGCTGGAGATCAGAGCTGAAAATGTGTTGCTGGAAAAGCGCAGCAGGCCAGGCAATATCCAAGGAACAGGAGATTCGACGTTTCGGACATAAGCCCTTCTTCAGCCCTGAAGAAGGGCTCATGCCCGAAACATTGAATCTCCTGTTCCTTGGATGCTGCCTGACCTGCTGTGCTTTTCCAGCAACACATTTTCAATTCAACATGTGTAAGCTGTTGTTCCCGTTGGTAGTTGGTATTCTTGTGATTCTGTCCTGATGCGGGCAAGATGAAAAGCATCAACAGCATGGCTCTTCTTTCAGAAATATTCAACTCTTCCCTGAAGCATCAGAGACTGAGGGCTCACCTTATAGACGTTTATAAAATCATAAGGGACATGGAGAGAGTGAATAACCATAGTCTTTTCCCTAGGGTAGGGGAGTCCAAAACTAGAGGGCATAGATTTAAGTTGAGAGAAGAAATATTTAAAAAGGTTCAAGGTTTGTGCGAAGATTTGTAGCTCGGGTGCTTGTTGTAGTGGTTCTGTTCGCCGAGCTGGAAGTTTTTGTTGCAAACGTTTCGTCCCCTGGCTAGGAGACATCATCAGTGATTCCCATTTCCTGGCTTGTCTCAGCGTCTCTCGCCCGTAAGTGTTCAAGGTTTGTGCGAAGATTTGTAGCTCGGGTGCTTGTTGTAGTGGTTCTGTTCACCGAGCTGGAAGTTTTTGCCAGGGGACGAAACGTTTGCAACAAAAACTTCCAGCTCGGCGAACAGAACCACTACAATATTTAAAAAGGAGCTGAAGGGCATGCAGAGGGTGGTGCGTGTATGGAACAAGTTGCCCGAGGAAGTGGTGGAGGCTGGTACAATTACAACATGTGAAAGCCAGCTGGATGAGCATATGAATATGAAGGGTTTAAAGGGGTATTGGCCAAATGCTGGTAAATGGGAAGAGATCAGTTAAGGATACCTGGTCGGTGCAGACGAGTTGGACTGAAGGGCCTGTTTCATGCTGTATGTTTCCGTATTACCAGGTGACTAATAGATCCGATAGCTTGTTTTGTCCATACTGGAGAATAATTTCAGAAAACATGTAATTTATGATTTTAACAATTATAGGTGATGCAAAGGTTATAAAAGATTGCTGTTTTGTTTCAGCTTGCCCAGGAGGTCCTGAAACCCCGTGCAACTCCCACGGTGAATGTGACGATCAATACACAGGGACCGGTAACTGCACCTGTTCAGCTGGTTTCAATGGCACAGCATGTGAGCTCTGTTTACCTGGGCGATGGGGATCAGAGTGTACAGGTACGAGGATGTTTAACAAGCTGCAGTTTCATCACATCTGCCTCATGCTCACAATATTTATTCTAGTTCTTGTCCCTACCTCATAATGTGCAGTAGTTATCCTTTAACTTTCACACCCTGGGGCAGGTGTTGAGAAGACACTTCTACTCACAGGTAAGACCAAAACCAAGGGGCCATAAAACCACAGGATGATGAAAGCACAGACATAGTCTCATTGTGAACAGGTATCTGTAAGAGTATCTCAGCTGGCCTTGTTCCACCTCCTTTTTGTCATTGACCTGTAAATGTGTTTGCCTCAGATTTGGACTCCCCCCCACCTCTTTTGTAAATCATGATTTAATCCACCTTCACCACACTCCCAAGCAGAGCATTCCAGATCCTAACCACTCGCTGCAGAAAATAGGTTTCCCCTCATGTCACCTTTGGTTCTTTTGCCACTTTGTAAATTGGTGCCTGTTGGTTCTTCATCCTTCCACCAACATAACCAGTTTCTCCCTGATCTATCTGTACGGACCTCTCACTGTTTTGAACATTTTGACCAAATCCCTTCTTAATGTCCTCCTCTTTGGAGAACTGTCACAGTTTTGCTAGTCTGTCCACTTATTGTTGTGCAACCCTCAGAATTCCTTCCTGCACCCACTACAGTGTGTTCACAAATGTGAGTTTATCACCAATAAATCCAATAGGGATTTCAGGAGAAACTTCTTTACCTCCCTCTGCCATGAAGAGTAGTTGAGTTGAATTGCACAGATGCACTTAAGTTGAAGCTAGAAAAACAATTTTTAAGCTGGAGAATTTAAAGTTGATTCCAATCCAACAAACATATGATCATAAGAAATAAGAAAAGCATTTGAGACTACTCTGCATTGAATCACATGCCTGATCTTCTAACTAACTCCACTTTCACCCCAAATCTTTTAATCTCAAAACTGTACTGATTTTTATTCTTCGTGTACTCAGTGATCGAACATTCACTGCTCTATAAACTGGCGAATTCCAAAGCTTCACAACTTTCTCAGCGAATGATCAGTCAGAGCCCTATCCTGTCAAACCCTTTAGGAAATGTATGTGTGTCAATTACATTTTCTCTCAATTTACTGAAATGTTCCCGCAGCCTGCGATTGCACGGAAAATGGAGTCTGTGAAGATGGCATCAATGGCCAAGGGATATGTTTCTGCAACGAGGGCTGGACTGGAGATCGATGTGAAACACAGCTAGGTAAGGTATAGTGAGTGAGCTGCACTGTGGATTGTAAGTAAATCTGTGCACCACCAGCTCTCATTAAATTGTAACTGCCCAGTTCTCCTTCGAAATAGTCCACTTTTAGGGAGCAGGTCAGGCCTCTATTTATATCTCATCTGAAGGATGCCATCTTACCAATGCACTACTCCCTCCGGACTGCTCTGGAAGTTTTAGTCTAGAGTTTTGTCTTTGGTATTGAACGCGCACCCTTGTGAGCCAGAGTTGAGAAAGCTACCAGTTGAGACATGGTGGAAAAGTCTCCACACCTGCATTGTGCCTATGCCTGAACTGAATTTGCTTTTTACTGGAAAACACTTCCTCACCTATTCTCAAGCTGGTCTTGATCCTACAAAAAAAATGTCGTCCCTTTTTATGCCTTACCTCTTCCATGTAATGATCAAACTCTAATGACTATAAGACTTTGAATTTTTAGAGCATGAAAGGTTTAATCTGATAATTGGTTTGTTATTCTGCTCTGTTCCTTACTACTATTTACGCTGCTTGCAATGATTGTAAAATTTGTCTCATTTGGATCCGTGGCCATGATGCAAGTTGATTTTTAGGTAAATAAACCTTTGAAATGACAATTTGAAATTGGGAACTCGCCAACCAACCGGCAGCTCTCTCAGCAGTTTAACTGGAAGCGATTATCTTTATTTGTCCTCCAATGGGATATGGTCGTATCATTTGTCCTCCATTTCTAATTGCCCTTGTACTGAATGGCTTGATATTTCAGAGTGTCACTGAGAGACAACCACAATGCTGTGCCTCTGACTCACATGCAAATTAGTCCCGAGTTTATTTCCCAAGCTTTATTCATTGGATGTTGGCAGCGTGAGCTAGGCCATCATTTATTGTTCATTTCTGAATGGACAATGGCAATTAGGAGTCAACTACGTTGCTGTGGGTCTGGAGTTGTGTGTAGGCCAAAGTTTATTCATCATCAAAGGAACAGGAGAATCGACGTTTCGGGCATAAAAATGTCAATTCTCCTGTTCCTTTGATGTTGCCTGACCTGCTGCGCTTTTCCAGCAACACATTTTTAAGCTCTGATCTCCAGCATCTTCAGTCCTCACTTTCTCAAAGTTTATTCATGTCCATTATAGAAAGAAATATCAGGTTTTTACAACAAACAGTGGTTTTATGGTCAGATTTTATCCCAATTGCAATTGATTTCCCTCCAAAGAGACAAATAGATGTGTTTTTAAATAACAATTGATGATTAGTTTCTTCGTTATCTTACTGAGAGTAGCTTTCAATTCCAAATTCCAACTACAGTGGTCTGACCTGAACTCATGCCCCCAGAACATTCACCTTGATCGTTAGTCCAGTGACATGACCACATCCCATCACCCCCAAGGTAAACTGTACCAGAGTGGGAGAGTCCAAAATTAAAGGTGACAGGTTTAAGGTGAAAGGGGAAAGATTTAAAAGGGGCCTGAGGGAAACCTTTTCATGCAGAAGGTGGTGCATGTGTTGTTATGAAGGTGTAAGGGGTACCGTACCTTTAAGAGAGTTAAAAGCCAGCAGAACTACCTGACAGCACCAAGTGTTCTGAATAAAATATAATGTGACGTGTGGTCCAGCAGCTAGGGTAGCTGGTTGCCTGGAGACAAAAATAAACTTGAATTAGGCCAATCAGTTTAAATTATGCCCCCCCCCCAAAAAAAACCAAACTCCAATCAAGTTTGAATTTAGTATATTGACAATATTAAAAGCCAATGACACAATCCGATGCTTTGGGGTTATAAGACCAGGAAAACTTGAACAGTTGGGGAAGAACTGCCAATAGACCAACAGATATAGGCTGCTAGTCAGAACTCTCTGGGAGGTATCTGTCTAGAGAAGGAGTTTACACAGAGAAAAACATCAACATCAACCTGGAGAGCAAACCTGCAAAGAGAAGATTTGACAGCTGGCTGGTTTTGAAATTTGAATTTTTCAGTAAATCTCAAACAGGGAGTTTTATCGGACTAGTATTATGGAAGGGAAAGTAAAAGATAGGTTAGAGGAAGGAGTTGTAAATAGTTGTTAGATAATTATTCTCTGTTATACTTTAAGAAATAAAGTTGATAATTTTTACTTTAAATAGTTCTTGGCCTCTCGAATTTTCACAGATTATTGCACGGTATAAATCTTCTGTGTTTCTGGTCTAAATTAAGCAGGAATGTTTACCCCATGACGTAACAGTATAGAGGAGGTGATGGAGGCTGGTACAATTACAACATTTAAAAGGCAATTAGATGGGTATATGAATAGAAAGGGTTTAGAGGGATATGGGACTAGATCATTGCAGGATATCTTGTCAGCATGGATGAGTTGGACCGAAGGGTCTGTTTCAATGCTGTATAGCTCTATGACTCTAATTGATCTTATTATTCTAACAGTGACATCCTTTCACCTTATGTTAGCCACACTATGTAAGGATTGTCATTTTTGCTGTTGTTATTCAATTGTGTGTCTCACCTGTCCTTCTCATCTATTCTTCTCCCCTTCATTCTTTGACCCTCTCATCCCTCACTGCAAATTGGCACAACTCTTGGACCGACTACTTCATTGACCAAAGGTGGCCTCTTGCTTGGCTGTCTCTGGGATGCCACAGACTTTCAGCCAGAATTAGCAAGGGCCATACCAAATCTCCATGGTTAGTTAGCAGTATGGTATTGTCATGTTATTAAAATGGTTTTCTTCATTTGTTGGCAGCCACGAAGCCAGTGTGTTCACCTCCTTGCTCTAAAGATGCAATCTGCAAGAGCAACAACACGTGCGAGTGTAAACTGTACTACGAAGGTGATGGAAGGACTTGTGATGGTGCGTTAAGGTGTTCTTTTTGCATTTCCAGCAGGGGTATGCATATGTGAAGTGTCGTGAGCGAATTGCTGTAAAAAGGCCTAAGAAAGCAGCTCACATAAGAGGGGACATAAGAACTGGGTGGATTTAGCTGTGCTAACCTAACTCTCATTTAAATAAGGTCTTGGCTGAGCCTCACACTCCGTGTAACCCAATAACCCTCTCACACCATCAATTAGAACTCTTTTTGCTTTTACCCTAGTGAATGGTTAAGTCACCTCTACAGGCCACATGTACAGTTTCATAGGATCCATACTGTGTGGAAACAGGCCATTCGGCCCAACAAGTCCACACAAACTCTCCGAAGAGTAACCCACCCAGACCCATTCCCCTACCCTATATTTACCGCTGACTCAGGCACCTGACCTACACATCCCTGGACACTATGGGCAACTTAGCATGGCCAATCCTCCTAATTTGCACATCTTTGGAGTGTGGGAGGAAACCCACGCAGACACAGGGAGAATGTGCAAACTCCATAAAGACAGTCACCCAAGGCTGGAATTGAACCTGAGTCCCTGGCACAGTGAGGCAGCAGTGCTAACCAATGAGCCACCATAGTTTAACTCCATGTCCCAATCAGATTCATCTCAAGCTCATGACAGTGACGAGTTCTGAGATTTCTGATTCAGGATTAACCGGCCAAGGAGAAACAAAGTTCAGCTAACCAACATGTAGCTACTAAATATTGAGTTGTCTGGATTTTCTGGGCTAAGTTTAACCAGCCTGAGGATTGCCATCCCTGAGTAGGGTACATGTGAATGCTGAGCTCCCCACAGGTTTCAACTCCAGACTCTGAGGTTTTCGAGTCAGCTCTTCAGTCACAGAGGTCTCTTCGTTAAATATGAGTTGATTCATTCAGGTTCCAGCAAAATAAAATCATAGAAAATTAGCTTTGTTTGGTATATAAACATGATTAGTGATCTCCTGCAAGATTGTTCGGGTCATGTCATGAAGCACATTTCTGAAGCCATCACATCCAAGATGGAATTTGCACCCTGACCTATTGGTCCAGAGGTGGGGACACTTCACACAGCACCACATGACCCTTCAATATTACTGTATTTTTAGATAAGTAAGACCATACAACCTAGAAGCAGAAGTAGACCATTCAACCCTTCGAGTCTGCTCTGCCATTCAGTGAGATCATGGATAATCTGATAACTCTCAACTCCACTTTTCTGCTTTTCCCTGTTGTCCTTGATTCTTTTACAAATTAAAATCTGTCTATTTCAGCCTTGAATATGCTTAATGACCAAACCCTGGTAGCCCTCTGCGATATCCGCTATCCTCTGAGATAACAAATTCCTCTTCTCCGTCTTGGATATGCGTTCCCTTATTCCGATATTATGCTCTCTAGTCCTGGATTGTCCCACAAGGGGAAACAACACACTGCATCTACCCTGTCAACTCCTCTAAGTCCCACATTATATATTTCAATAAGGTCACCACTCATTCTCCTAGATTCCAATGAATACAAGCCCAACCTACTCAATCTCTCCATGTAAGAAAACCCCTCCATACCCAGGATCAGCTTAATGAACCTTCTCTGGACTTCCTTTAATGCCAGAATACTCTTCTGGAGATGAGGTCCCCAAAACTGTTCACAGTATTCCAGTGTGGGTTGACTAGACTTCCTTTTTTTAATGTTCTATTTCCTACCTACCCTATTTTTATACTGCATAACCGACCAGTATACAGGACGTTAGTGAGGCCTGAAATCACTGGCCTGCTCCTTCCTCGGGCTGGGCAATTTTATTCCAACCCATGAAGTCCTTGTTGAATAACTACTGTATCATGTACATCTGTTGGAATATTGGGAAAGAATCAAAGGATTGGGAAAGTTTAATCAGGTCCTAGTTTGGGATTGTCCAATGTGAGCATAAAGAGGAACCTCGATTATTCAAAGGACATGGGTGGGGAATATTTCGTTCAGTTAATCAAAGGTCGGATAGTCGAATGCTGGATAACATAGTTTAGCCAAGCGTCGGGACCTTGCGATCTTGTTCAGATAATCCAACCTTCGGATAATCGAGGTTCCTCTGTAGTTGATGGAGACACAGTGCTAATAGGGATGTTAATCTCTAGGCTCAACTAATCCATGGCTATCAACATAAAAGTACTTAGTAATTATTCTGAAATATAATTGCATTTGATATTTGTTTTCTTTGACCTTCCTGTACTTTATAAAATGATTTAACCTAATGTTTTGTTCGATTGTGGAATTACTAGAAAGGTCAATGTTTCTTGTCAAATTCTCAACATCCACTACCAGCTCTCTTTAGGCTTATTCCAATTTAGACTGGAATGGAGTGACCCCTTCCCCCAAGGTCAAACTCAGGCCACGCCCATATCTGATTGTCTAGCTTGGCCCACAGCCATTGATTTCAGCGCCTTGTGGCAGACCTTTTCCCAGACCACCCCGAGGTAGGGCCTGGCCAATCTGCTCTTCCTTTAGCCCTGTGTGGGATGTGGGCATTGTCAACACCGCCAGCATTTGTTGCTGTTGAACTGATTGACTGTTTAGTACATTACAGAAAACAGTTAAGGGTCAACCATGTTGCAGTGAGACTGAAGTCACATGTAGGCCAGACAGGGTAAAGATGGCAGATTCCCTTCCATGAAGGGCATGAATGAACTGGATGGATTTTGACGACAGTTGGCACAAGGTCACCATAAGACTACTTTTCTTTAATTCCAAACCTTTTTTTCTCAATTGATCTCAAATTTCATCATGGTGGGTTTGGAACCCATAACCCCGGACAATTAACCTGGGGCTCTGGATTACTAGGCCAGTGATATTAACATAGCAGCCACCATCCCCTCATCAAATGGTTGGTAGTTCTCTGGCCCCAGGGCGCCACCAGCAGTGGTGACCATTGCTGGAACTGCAGCTTCCAGTCAATGGGCTGTGGTGGAGCTCAGGGTTACACTAGATCCATGGTGATAAACCCCTGTGAAGCAGGAGTGCTTAAGGACTGGAGTGGACAGGACCAGGGGATATGTATAGGCCTAAAAAGGAGATGCAGCCCTAGCCCAGTTACCAGTCCCCACCAGGTTTCACTCACACGGGGTGCTGGAGACTTGAATGTTGGCCCCCAATCCCCCATCAAATTCCAGAGGAGGTAAAGGATCTAATGGGGCAGTAACTAGCCACTTGAACACCTCAATTGATTTATGCTGCTGTCTCTGAACCATTTGTAACATTGCAGCAGAAGCAAAAGGTAGTGTGAAGGCAGCTCCAATGGCATGGTGCCCAATTTTATTCCCTTACATCATTGCCCTAGAGAGCTGTAAAATTCTGGCCTTTGTTAATGTCTGCTTACTTGCTTCTGTTTATTCAAGGCGAGGAGAAATAGCGGTAGCCACTACAAAAGCAAAGTGCCTCTGGTACCAGAGATCTGAAGTAAAAACAGAAATTGCTGGCAGCAACTGTGGAAAGTGAAGCAGAGTTCACGTTTTGAGTCCAGTGTGACCCCTGTTTAGAACTCATCTGAAGAAGAGTCATATTGGACTCAAAACATAAACTCTGTTTCGCTCTCCACAGATGCTGCCAGACCTGCTAAGTTTCTCCTACTTTTTTATTTTAAGCAGCAGCTATTAATCTTCCGAGTATGTACACATGGGAGCAGCTATTGACACTGGATGTGGGCTGAGAGTGTAAGACTGAGGAGGACAGTAAATTCTCTTAATGGAATGTAATGATATGTATGTCCTGTTTTCAATCTTCCCAACTGACATGGAACCGGTTCATGGGTCTGGAGTGACACTGATCAGTGACACTGATCTGGAGCATGTCTGGAGCAGTGAATTTTGTCCTGTCTGCCAGGATAATAGTTTGCTATTTGCCACATTCTCTGATACTGTTGGGTTTATTTTGAATGTGCGATAGCGCAAATATAATCGATCAGCTCGCCGGGGAAATACATTACGGCAATATCAATTAATGGTCTATATGAAATGGACACTGCCACATTTTGACTCAATATGTTTCATGTTTTGCAATGCAGTTGTTGATCAGTGTGCCCAGGATAATGGCGGCTGTTCAGAATTCGCCAAGTGCTCTCAAAATGGGGTGAAAGTCCAATGCACCTGTGAGAAAGAATACTCTGGAGATGGCTACACGTGTGATCCAATAGACCTGTGTGCAGACGGGATCAATGGAGGCTGCCATGAGCATGCCATCTGCACAGTGACGGGAGCAGTAAGTGAAAACATCTTTACGGTTCCTACCCTTGATGCCGTGCCCTCTACCACAGATGATGCAGGAGGTGGGTCCCCAAATCCAACTCGGCTGGATGGGGGTTGATTGCTGGTAGAGGGCATGCAGTGATCAACCCCCATGCTGTTGGAACCAATCTGATCCATGCCAACTGACTCTCCCAATCCAACCAGGAATCCAGGTTGCTATGGCAACAAACATTTTGACATGCATGTTGTAGCATTGGGCTATGGACAGTGATAGTAGAGGCACCACATCATTGCACAGCTGACCAGGCATCTCTCCCACTCTTACTGCTTCCCACTGGCATGTGTCAGGAGGATTTACAAACTTATACTTGGTCGACTCGGTTCATTAGGAGCAAATTGGACATCAAACCCTGGACAGAGGCTTGAACCTGTGGTGCCTGGCTTAGAGACAAGGATCTTACCCACTGAGTCACAAGAGCTCCAAGTAAAATTATTCCTGGGTAAAATTTAACAATGAGGTTTAACAGCCAGAGTGTACATAGCAAAGGCATCTAAGTCATATGTTATGATGGGCTATAAAATACTGATACTTATTTCAGGGCTTTAACTTCTAATGTAACAGACTGGACCTTCCAATCACTAAACAATGCTGAATCCAAGCGTGTCATGGCGTGGCACATTAGAGGTTTTCTTAGACTTGAAAGCTTCTTCTCCCAAATTCTTAACCTCATCTAACTGTTAGGAGGAGGGCATAGGACATCAGCATCATCTACAATGTCCCCTCCAAGTCACACACCATCCTGCCTGGACGGTGACCGGTCCCTTCATGGTCTTCGATTAAAATCAAGGGAAGACATATATGGGCACACCCACACACATGGGCATACATGCACACACCTCATAGAAAGTTTAAGGTCATCACATTGTCATCAATAATGTTGACCTGGGGCCTGGGGCAACTTAGCCAGGATCTTAATGAATGGCAAAGCAGGCCTGAGGGACTGAATGGCCTGATCTTGCTCCTAGTTTGTAAATTCTTATATACAATCAATCATACCTGAGAAGCTTGTGCCCAGGAGGTGGATATATGTAGCAGGGGCACATTAAGGATCTGTTCCTTTTGACCCTGTGAGATTAGAGGTTAACATTTTTTATTTGAAGAAGTTGTGGAAGGAAAGGAGACATTAGCAAGAATTTTAAATTTAATCTTTACAGCAGTATAATAGGACAGTGTTTAGCATTGCTGCCTCACAGAATCAGGGACCTGGGTTCAATTCCAGCGTTGGTAATTGCCTGCATGGAGTTTGCACGTTCTGTGTCAGTGTGGGTTTGCTCTGGGTGCTCCAGTTTCCTCCTACAGTCCAAAGATGTGCAGGTTAGGTGGATTGGCCCTGGGAAAAGAGGGGCTTGGGGATGATGGCGGTCAGTCTGGGTTAGGATGTACTTCAGAGGGTCAGTGCAGACTCGATGGGCTGAATGGCCTCTTTCTGCACTGTAAGAATTCTATGAAATCCACAGATTCACAATGTTTTAAGAGAAGTAATTCCTCCTCATCTCTGTTTGAAATCTGCTGTCCCTTAACCTAAAACTAAGACCCCTTGTTCTAGTTTATGAAACATTTGCTCTAGTCCATTTTGTCAATCCCCTTCACAAGGGGACAATCACAAAGGCCAAACCTCACATCTATAGAATCCATCTATCAGGCCCTCTGTCAAGGAAAGGCTGTCAGCATTCTTAAAGACCCATCCCACCCTGGCAGTGTTTTATTACAATCTCTACCATCAGGGAGAAGGTACAGAAGCCCGAACACACGCACCAGATGGTTTTGTAACAGTTTCTACCCTATTGTTAGAATACTGAATGGACTCACAGACTCTCAACATTTGCCTGTACCTGTGTTTTTGTTTTTGCTGCTCTTTCCTATTATTTACTATCTATGCTACTTAACTCTGTGATCTGCCTGTATTGCTCACAAGACAAAGCTTTTCACTGTGCCTCGGTACACATGACAATAAATTCAATTCAATTCCCTTCAGGATCTAGCATACTTCAATCCAATCTCTCACTTCCCCTGGTGTGGTCTCTCCAAAATCCTCTTCAATTGTAGCCAGATTTCCTTATCTTTGTACCCCTATCTCTTACAACAAAGGCCAACACACCATCTGCCTTTCTAATTCCTTGTCGTACCCGCATGCTAACTTTCTGCATTCTTTGTACAAACACAGCCAAATCTCTCTGAGCATCAACAATAAATTTAGAAAATATTCTGCTTTATGTTTCTTATTACCAAAATGAATAAACTGACACCTTTTCACATTACACTCCATCTGCCAATCGTTTAACCCATCTATATCTCATTGCAGTCTTTCTGTCCCTTCTGAAATATTTATATTACAGGCCATTGTTGGTCCAACTTGTTTATGCTGCATAAGAGCATCCTTCAGCCCTATTTCACCTCACCTTTCTCCCTCATGTACTTACCTAGCCTCCACTTAAAAAGCGTACTATTCTACAGGCAAGGGAGCTTTTGCCTGAACTCATTATACAGTTGTATAACACGGAATCAGACTTTTCGGTCCATCCTGATCAGATAGCCTAAGTTAATCTAATCCATTTGCCAGCACTTGGCCCATATCCCACTAAACCCTTCTTATTCATATATCCAGATGCCTTATAAATGTTGTAATTTAAACAGTAGATTTGGATCAGTGCAGGTTTGGATGGCTGAAGGGCCTGTTCCTGGGCTGTAAACTTTCTTTGTTCTTTGTACCAGCAGCTTCCTCTGGCAGCTGATTCCACACACGCACCACCCTCTGTGTGAAAAAAGTTACCCCTTGGGTCCCTTTTATCCCTCTTGATTGTATTTACTGGTGTAAATTTATAACAAAGTATAAATTTTTCTTTTCTCCACTTATTCTGTTAAACCCCATTCATCACCTTAAAGGCCTCTTGTCAAGCCACATCAAGCCTAAGAGATCCATCTATCCTTGTTTCCTGATTGTGTCTAATGTCTCAGTTCTGGTGTCGTTCATATAAATCATTTAATGAGCTCTTTGATGTATGCCAAGCATGTGTATCCACCTGAAATGGGTTAGATATTGCCAGTGTGTGCTGTGGTTAATTAATGACTAACCTAGAATACTGTTGCAACAGAATAAGCGGAAATGTGCATGCAAGGACAATTATATTGGAGATGGAACTAATTGCACTGTAAAAGAGCTCCTTGTGAATCGATGCCTGCAAGACAATGGCAAGTGTCATGCGGACGCCAACTGTGCTGATCTGCATTACGAGGGTAGGTATTGTTCATGTTTTAATGTACGTTTCTGTTGCAGAACAAGAGTTACCAGTAGAACGATGACCATTTCTATACAGGACTGTTAGTTACGCTATACTCTGCATTGTTTTAATCTATAATTCCAAACAGCCTTTAAATGTACTGAAAGCAAACACATTGTGACAGATTATAGATCATATGATGGGGATTACACTGCAATCTATTTTGAAATAATGGATTTTTGGGAAGGGCATCATGCTGTCCAACCCAAAATGTTGAGAACACCCAACTCCCAGTGACTCCCACAGCAATTTCTCATTCTTGCATGGGATGTGGGCATTGCTGACAGGGCCAACATGTGTTACACATCCCTATTTGCCCTGGAACTGAATGTCCTGCTAGGCTATTTCAGAGGGCAGTTGAGAGGCAACCATGTTGCTGTGGATCCTGAGTCACATGTAGGCCAGACCAGGTAAAGATGGCAGGTAAAAACAATGACTGCAGATGCTGGAAACCAGATTCTGGATTAGTGGGGCTGGAAGAGCACAGTAGTTCAGGCAGCATCTGAGGAGCAGTAAAATCGACATTTCAGGCAAAAGCCCTTCATCAGGAATACAGGCAGAGAGCCTGAAGGGTGGAGAGATAAATGAGAGGAGGGTGGGGTTGGGGAGAAAGTAGCATAGAGTACAATAGGTGAGTGGGGAGGGGATGAAGGTGATAGGTCGGGGGGGGGGAGGGTGGTTTGGATAGGTGGAAAAGAAGATAGGCAGGTAAGACAAGTCATGGGGAGAGTGCTCAGCTGGAAGTTTGGAACTGGGGTGAGGTGGGGGAAGGGGAAATGAGGAAACTGTTGAAGTCCACATTGATGTCCAGGATGGGAGGGTGGGCTGTAGGGGGGCGTGGACCTGACCAGGTAGTCACGGAGGGAATGGTCTTTGCGGAAGGCGGAAAGGGGTGGGGGGGAACTATATCCCTGGTGGTGGGGTCTGTTTGGAGGTGGCGGAAATGTTGGTGGATGATTTGGTTTATGCAAAGGTTGGTAGGGTGGAAAGTGAGCACCAGGGGCGTTCTGTCCTTGTTACGGTTGGAGGGGTGTGGTCTGAGAGTGGAGGTGCGGTGTGTGGATGAGATGCGTTGGAGGGCATCTTTAACCACGTGGGAAGAGAAATTGCGGTCTCTAAAGAAGGAGGCCATCTGGTGTGTTCTGTGGTGGAACCGGTCCTCCGGGGAGCAGATACGGCAGAGGCGGAGGAATTGGGAATACGGGATGGCATTTTTGCAGGAGGTAGGGTGGGAAGAGGTGTAATCCAGGTAGCTGTGGGAGTCGGTGGGTTTGTAAAAAATGTCGGTATCAAGTCGGTCGTCATTAATGGAGGTGGAGAGATCCAGGAAGGGGAGGGAGGTGTCAGAGATGGTCCAGGTAAATTTAAGGTCAGGGTGGAATGTGTTGGTGAAGCTGATGAATTGCTGAACCTCCTCGCGGGAGCAGGAGGTGGCACCAATGCAGTCATCAATGTAGCGGAGGAAGAGATGGGGAGTGGTGCCAGTGTAATTACGGAAGATCAACTGTTCTACGTAGCCAACAAAGAGACAGGCATTGCTGGGGCCCATAAGTGTGCCCATGGCTATCCCTTTGGTATGGAGGATGTGGGAGGATTCGAAGGAGAAATTGTTAAGGGTGAGGACCAGTTTAGCCAAACGAATGAGCGTGTCGGTGGAAAGGTACTGTTGGGGACTTCGGGAGAGGAAAAAGCGGTGGGCTTGGAGGCCCTGGTCATGGCGGATGGAGATGTAGAGGGATTGGATATCCATGGTGAAGATGAGGCATTGGGGGCCGGGGAAATGGAAGTCTTGGAGGAGGTGGAGGGCGTGGGTGGTGTCTCGAACATATGTGGGGAGTTCCTGCACTAGGGGGGATAGGACAGTGTCGAGGTAGGTAGAGATGAGTTCAGTGGGGCAGGAGCATGCTTAGACAACCGTTACAAAGACAGAACGTCCCTGGTGCTTACCTTCCACCCTCCCAACCTTCGCACAAACCAAATCATCCGCCGACATTTCCGCCACCTCCAAACAGACCCCACCACCAGGGATATATTTCCCTCCCCACTCCTTTCCGCCTTCCACAAAGACCGTTCCCTCCTTGACTACCTGGTCAGGTCCACGTCCCCCTACAGCCCACCCTCCCATCCTGGCACCTTCCCCTGCCACCACAGGAATTGCAAAACCTGCACCCACACCTCCTCCCTCACCTCCACCCAAGGCATCCCTTTGGTTTGGAGGAAGTGGGAGAATTGGAAAGAGAAGTTGTTCAGAGTGAGGACCCTAAAGGAGCCTTCCACATCCATCAAAGTTTTACCTGCACATCCACCAATATCATTTATTGTATCCGTTGCTCCTGATGCGGTCTCCTCTACATTGGGGAGACTGGACGCCTCCTAGCAGAGCACTTTAGGGAACATCTCTAGTACGCCCGCACCAATCAACCACACCGCCCTGTGGCCCAACATTTCAACTTCCCCTCCACTCTGCCGAGGACATGGAGGTCCTGGGCCTCCTTCACCGCCGCTCCCTCACCACCAGACAGCTGGAGGAAGAACGCCTTATCATCCGCCTCGAAACACTTCAACCCCAGGGCATCAATGTGGACTTCAACAGTTTCCTCATTTCCCCTTCCCCCACCTCACCCTAGTTCCAAACTTCCAGCTCAGCACTGTCCCCATGACTTGTCCTACCCGTCAATCTTCTTTTCCACCTATCCACTCCCTCCCCCGACCTATCACCTTCATCCCCTCCCCCACTCACCTATTGTATTCTATGCTACTTTCTCCCCACCCCCACCCTTCTCTCATTTATCTCTCCACCCTTCAGGCTCTCTGCCTGTATTCCTGATGAAGGGCTTTTGCCCGAAACATCGATTTTACTGCTCCTTGGATGCTGCCTGAACTGCTGTGCTCTTTCAGCACCACTAATCCGGGTAAAGACTGCAGACCTCCTTTCCTAAAGGACATCAGTGAACCAGATGGATTTATACAACAACAGTGACATGGTTGTCATTAGACACAGGAGCAGAATTAGGCCATTTAGCCCCTTGTGACTGCTTCACATTTGATCATGGCTGATATGTTTCTTAACTCCATTTTCCTCCTTTCACCCCATAATCCTTGATCCCCTTATTAATCAAGAAACTATCTACCTCTGTTAAAGACACTCAATGATGTGGCTTTCACAGCCTTCTGTGGTAATCAGTTCCACAGATTCGCCATCCTCTGGCCAAAGAAATTCCTTCTCATCTCAATTCTAAGGGGTTATCCCTTCACTCTGAGGCTGGATCCTCAGGTCCTAGCTTGCCTTACAAGTGCGAACATCTTCACCACGTCCACTCTCAGTGTCCTGTAAATTTCAATGAGATCCCCCCTCATCTTTCTAAATTCCTTTGAGCAGAGACCCAAAGTCCTCAACTGTTCCTCATATGACATCCCCGGGATCATGAATGCCATCTGCACCTCCTCCAAGGCTAGCACATCATTCCTTAGAACCGGGGTCCAAAACTGCTCACATTATTCCAAATGCAGGCTAAGCAGAGCCTTATCACAGCCTCAACTGTACATCTCTGCTTTTGTATTCTAGCTCTCTTGAAATGGATGCTAACACTGCACTTGCCATTACAGTCGTCTAGCCTTTAATTCCAGATTATATTAAATTCAAATTTTGCCTTCGATCATGATGGGATCGACATCCATGACCCAAGGACATTAATCTGGCCTTCTGGATATTACCAGTTCAATGACACTGTCACCATGCCAACACCTTTCAAATGGGAATAGTGTTAGTTGTTTTGACCCAAGATCTCTGCCCCCATCTCAATTGGAGGTCCCATCTCATCAACTTAGCAAATGGAATATAATGCAGGAAAATATGAGTTTATGTACTTTGGCAGAAAGAATAGACAGACTGCCAACAGTTTATTTACAACAAAAACCCATTCTGAGGAAAGATCAATGGACCCGAAACATTAACTCTGCTTTCTCTCCACAGATCTGCTGAGATTTTCCAGTAACTTCTGTTTATATTTCAGATTCCCATTAGTTCTTTTGTTTTGTTTTTGTCTACTGAATATTATTTAAATGTTGAAAGACTACAGAAAGCTAAAGAACAGAGAGATTTGGGAGTCTATGAATCACAAAAAGCAAGCATCCAAGTTCAACACTTAATAGGGAAGGAAAATAGACTATTGGTTTTGATTTCATAAGGAATGCAGTATAAAAGTGGGAAGAGTTTGCTGAAATTGTGGTAGTTACTTGTCAGACCACAACTGGAATAGTTAAACCATTTTAGGCCCTTTTTCTAAAGAAAGATATTGTGTGTGCGTGCGTGTGCGTGCGTGCGTGTGCGTGCATGTGTGTGTGTCATTGTGTTCAGTCAAGAGAAGATTTACTAGACTGGTACCAGGTATATCTTATGGGAAGAGATGTTAGGGTGTAAATGCATACTGATAAAACTTTTCTTTTTCCTTCAGATAAAACAGTAGGAGTGTTCCATCTACGATCTAAGAAGGGACAATACAAACTGAACTATTTAGAAGCACAGAAACTGTGCAAAGCAGAGGGAGCTGTATTGGCCACGTATAATCAGCTTGCCTATGCTCAACAGGTCTGTGTTTTTTTTAAATACTTTTACTGAAAAAGTTTTCTTCACAAAATTAGAAAGTTGCAAAAATATGAAAACATAGCATCATAACATCAAAAACAACGATAAACATTAAGCCAACTACTATACTACTCTACAAAAGAAATCAAAACTACATTTATTACAAATCAGTAAATGAACAAGTAACACCGCTCAGCGCAACAAGACCATAGCTCTCAAACTTCGACAGCATCAATTATTGTCCAAAATTCTTCCTCTCCTGGCAATACGCATGGAGCCTGTGGCAGAACCACAGACAATGAGTGAGGGTACCAGTATCTATTTTACATTTGGGGCACATTGAAGATGCACCCTGCTTAAATTTTGCAAGATGATCTGGGGCCAAATGAGCCCTATGAAGAATCTTTAACTGCATTGTGTGGTTCCTATTGTTGATGTATATTTTGTTCCACAAATCCAGATGACACGTTTCTGCACAATAGTAGATGCTTTATTATTAGACAGCCAGCAAGAGATTCAAAATGTCCCCAAAGTAGCCGTGTGTCTACTTGTGGTGACACTTCTCCACGAATCTCTGCCCTACAGACAGACAGTATATTTTATAGGAATTAAATTATCGTCGTCACATAGTTTAAAGTAGGTAATTATGAATTTACAAAGCCCGATGAATGTTGATGTCCTGTGATAACATGTGAATGGATTACAAAAACTGATTATTGTATTCTTCATGATTATGTGGTGATGGGAAAAGATTAAGGCAGAAGGGTTTTGCTTGCTGTAAATGGGGGATTCACATACCCATGCTAATATGGAGGGGAAGTAAGACAATGGGAGCAGGCGGCAGTTTAACAGGGTTGTGGCCAAGGCTATCAGTCTTGTTTGGAAAGGGCAAATACCTCTGTCTGGGGCTATGGAGGAATCAACATGTATGGCTGCACTCGACTCCTCTTCTGGGATACAGTCAGCCTCCCCCCTACTGAGATGTTCTGTCTGTATTGTAAGAGTACAGGCTCTCTGTTGATATTACGATAAGTCTTTTGGTAGTGAAATGTTTAACCTTTGAGTCCCCATTGTGTCCAGAAAGAGAGGCAAAGCATGGAACTGACCCCTCTGTGGCATTTTAAAAACCTCACTATTACATATTGAAATCCTTCTCACATTCTCACAAATGTCTTCCCATGTTTCTGAAGTGATCTCAACTCCTAACTCTCTCTCCCAGACCTCTCACATGGACACTCAATGTCACCCGAGGAACCCCCCCACCAAATGATACTCACTGAAAAAGTGCTTTTAGCCTGAAGCACCCTCTTTTCCATAACAGATCTTTAACACTCAGTCAAGAGCATGCTCTCTTTTCGGATAAAATCTCGAATCTGAAAGAAATGAAAGAGGCCCCTACTCGACAACCCGTATCTCCAAGTTAAGTCGGACTGGTTAATCTTGGCACGTGTCGTCAGATAGGTCATTCACCACTGCCCACAAAGAGCAGGGACAGTTGGTTATGTGGTTTGAGGAACATCACTCTGCAGGGGACAGGGCTATCGTGAGCTACCACAGTGAGTACACAGATTGACCCCACAATGGTGTCTGCGTGGGTTTCCTCCGGCTGCTCCGGTTTCCTCCCACAGTCCAAAGATGTGCGGGTCAGGTGAATTGGCCATGCTAAATTGCCCCTAGTGTTAGGTAAGGGGTAAATGTAGGGGTATGGGTGGGTTGCGCTTCGGCGGGTCGGTGTGGACTTGTTGGGCCGAAGGGCCTGTTTCCACACTGTAAGTAATCTAATCTAATCATTACATTGAATAGCTTACATTTGCATAGATTACGTTTGATTTTTTGAACACAAACAGGCCATTTTGTATAAGTTGTCTGTGCTTCACACAAGCCAATATCCACCCCTCTTTATCTAACTCTTATATATCCTTCTATTCCTTTCACATGCATCTAGCATCTCCAGAAATTTATCGATGCTGTTTCTCTCATTCACTACTTCTGCTATTACTCATTATATATGTTTATTACAACAGTGATATTAATATAAAATAACTTAACATTAAGAACACTTTGCATAAAACTGGACCTTTTGAGAAATTGTATCATTGATTTCTGGTTTTAGGCGGGTTACCATTTGTGTTCGGCTGGTTGGCTGGATGGCCAGAGAGTGTCCTATCCAACCAGTTTCTCCAATTCAAACTGTGGCTCTGGGCACGTGGGAATAGTGGACTATGGCCCCCGAGTCAATATTAGTGAAACATGGGATGCTTTCTGCTACCGAATGAAAGGTAACAAACACACTTGTTTTGCCACCATTGGAAGTCTTTTGTTTCAATGATTAAAACTCCAATGTTTTTGCACACAGATGTACAATGCACATGTAAGAAAGGTTATGTGGGCAATGGCTATTCATGCAATGGGAACCTACTGCAAGTTCTGACCAGCATTGACAAGTTTTCTACTTTCCTTACAGTGAGTAGCTATGTTTTACCCTTTGAGTAGAATATACAGCTGTACAGCATAGAAACAAGTTAATTGGTCTAACTGGAACCATAGGCAGAATTCTCATACACTGTTTGTCAAAAGTCTTATTAAAAAAAACACTGCTTATCTTTTTATACAAGTTTTCTCTGTGAAACACAGTGAAGCTCTCCTTATCCATCATGTTCTCCCATCATTGCTTCACATGAGCATCTTAATTCATTTAGCTCAATTAATATATTCTCCTGTCAATTTTCCTGATGTACATGTCTAGCGTCCCAACCCTGTTCAATCGAGCGGAACTCGAATATTACTGAAAATTCACAATCTGTTGAAACTTTTTCATCTTGTAATCATCAGAACAATTCACACGAACACCAATATTTTTATTGAAGGAGCTGTCCCACTTTAAATTGGTATTCTTGCAAATTGTCCTAATGTTTTTAATGTTTTTACCAAATTGTCCTGATGAGCCAATGACTGATATCTCCGTAGGTCATAACCTGAACAAGCTTTTCCAAAACACTTCATTCAATCACTTTGGGATGACCTGTGGTTGTGAAAGACACCATGTAATTGGAAGCTCGTTCTTTCTTTTATTTGAAGCACATCACTATTGTTACATTGTCAATGGCTAACACAATAATCCTTCAAAAGGGAATCAGATATGTCCTCTCAAAGAAAACATCCTGACTACAGGACAAGAGCAGGGAAGTAGGAATAATTTGATAACTCTTTAAAAGGGCCAGCACAGATGAGATGGAGTGATTAACCTCATTCTATTATCCTTGATGCTATGATGTAAGAGATCTAACCAGAATAGGATGAAAATGTATCAGTATTAAATATACAAATGTAGAATCCCTTCCTTTACTTAATGTGCTTTAAATTTCTGTTCCTTCATTAAAGAGCAAATTATATACCAGCAATGCAGCGTATCCAAACTTATAATTAATGTTATATACTTTTCACTTTCTTGACAAATATAGTTGAAGGATTTGAGGCAATTGCACTGTTTGATAATCATCAGTAACCAATTAAAGGCAATTATTGGACACAAGCTTTAGTTGTACTTTAGATTTGAAATGGTCTAAAGCTGACAAGGTGAAGACTGGAGATTGAGGCTTAAGTGTCGTTTTCCTATTTCCAGAAACTTCTCAATTATTCAAACACCACCGAGAATGGCAGAAGGTTTGTGGAAGTCCTCACAGATCTGTCAGTCAAAGGCACGCTGTTCGTCCCGGTGAACTCTGGATTCCATGAAAATGTGGTAAATGTCAGAGATGTTTTCATATCCAGCCACAATGAATTGATTTCTCTCGAGCAGAATCTATACTCTTTTAACCATTCAAGTTTTGATTTGATTCGGATTGCAACAGACTTGATTTGAAAATTAAGGTTACAGTCCCAACCAATTAAAACATCCACACTTAACACTGCTGACCTTATACACTGACCAAGAACAAAATCAATAATCAACATAAATTTGCATTGATGCTGATTTTTTGAATGCTGACAGTAATGGCATTCCAGAAGTGCTACATTTAGTTTGGGCTGAAGAAGGTTGTAATATTCCCTTGTTGGTTAAGGCATCCCAGGTAAAAGCAATGACTGCAGATGCTGGTTAAGGCATCCTGTATACTCAACAAGTGGGAATGTTCAATATGCCTTAAGACACTTGGGAATTGCAAATGGGATAGAATCCCCTCAGGAAATACATGTAAACAGCCATTTACATGACTTTTCTAAGGACTACCGAGGCAAAGGTGAGTACTGCAGATGCTGGAGATTAGAGTCCAGAGAGTGGTGCTGGAAAAGCACAGCAGGTCAGGCAGCATCTGAGGAGCAAGAGAATCGGCGTTTTGGACAAATGCCCTTCAAGTCTGACCCACTGTGCTCTTCCAGCACCACACTCTGAACTCTCCACTATCTCCCAAGGAAGAAAGATAAAGCATCAAAAATTCTAGCTGACTATATATATATATGTCACACTCCACCTGTTGTATAAGGTAATGGACATTAAAGAGTCCATCTGAAGCATTGCCCATTCTGAGAGATTACACAGCTACTGTATGGAGTATTGAAGGTCTATATGTTCTACCTATCATTTGTTCATGTAACCCACATACACAGTTGCTCAGATGTAATAAACAATATTCTATTATCTAAAATAAGAGCATCATCTGCTAACTCTGATTCATGGTCCGTCACCCAACACAGAATACATTATCTTTGGGCTGGGGACTGGAAGAGTTGGTAGCAACGATCCACCCAGGCTTCACTTCATATTGCATCACGACAGGCTTTCACATTACTGTAATAAAACCAACCTGAGGACAAATCCAGATAGGATCAAAGATACGCTTCCACTGACTGAAAAGTAGATTATTTTTCCCCTAGTGAATCACAGCAGATGGATGACTGCGACTCCAAACTGGCCAATACATGGCAGTAATTGCTCAAAGAATGGTTTGTTTCCACAGTACCTCAATGCCATCAGTGTCTGTTCAGGAACTCATTTACCAGTAATTATCAGGTCTTTGGATTTTCACATGGAACATGTCTGTTGCTGCCTAAACCAGCATAGGTCAGCCCATCTGTTGTTACACAGTTACAAGTCAGCCATATTGCAGGTGGGTCTGGAGTGTCAAGTAGGCCAGATCAGGCAAGATTTCCTTCCCGAAAGGGCAGCGGTGAACCCAGATGGGCTTTTTAACCAACAGTGGGAACATGGTCATCATTGGAGGGACTGAGAGATTGTCTATATGATTTCCCCAGAAAATGAGAGATTTATGATAGCTGACTAAGCTTTACTAGCCAATTGCAGAAGTAGTCTATATAATAATAATTTTATTCTGTCTCACTTGCACTCTATTATGGCTTTTACAGTGTTCAATGGGAGAGAATTTTAATCCAAGCTATTAACATTGTGACTCAAATGAACAAATCAGTATATCAGGAGAAGGAATTCTTTGTTCAGCCATTGATCTTGCTTGACAATTGGATCAATCTTAGTTTGAATTTAAAAATGGAAAATCTCAATTCTCTCTTCAAGAACATTTTTTCAAGATGTTTTAGAGTCCATCCTGTCACTTTCCAAATAATCTCCTTCCTCTTCCTGACTTCTTCCTGGGAGAATATAAATGAAGTTCTCATGGTACCAATGCCTGCTTTGGCTTTTCGGGTCAACAGCCAATCCAGTCACATTAGCAACATGTCCCCTGTGGCGATTGGTCCTGACCTTGCCCTGCAGGGGGCAGTGTGTAGGGGCAGGGCACCTCTGTAGCTGCCCCTCTATTTTCACTTGCCTCTTCATTGGGATTTACCCTGACTAGTTCCATCTTTCCAGCCTTCCTGGACTTGGCTGTTTTTGAGTACTGGTCATCCTTTTCCTACACATGGGCTTTTCTCTGGAGTACCGATGATTCCATGTGTGTATCATTGGCGAGGTCAAAATTATCACAATACTTACCATTCTGGTTGTGTGTGAGCCTATGGTCCTCGTCCAATTGACCTTATTCTGTACCGTAAGCTGGTATCTATCCAACTGCCTGAACACAGCAGTGAAGAGCTTCTCAATATAAGCGCCTGGTAAATGTGGTTAAGTATTCCATTTTCTTTTGTCAGCAGTTAATTAGCCCATCCACAGGGTCCTCCCTCGTGTAACCAACCACAGTTTTCATGTCCTCAAGTTCCCCTCTGCCCACATTTTATTGATGGGGCAAAGCGATGAAGACTGCGGGTGAAGCACGTTAATATCAGCTTGATTTTCTTGGGGTTGCTCAACCTGTGCAAAGTTCTGTGTTGCTGGGAGTTGTGGTAGAATTCACAGGGGTCAGTGGTGGGTTGGCAGACTAGGAATGTTTTGGCTATCACTGCTAGTGAATGGGATGGCATGGATGACATTGGCAGCCCCTTGCCTGTCTTGGTGACTGGTGGGTTCATTGACACCAGAAGGTGAAGTGGGGCTGGGGGAGCTGATGGTGTGGGGGTGAGGGAGCGTGCTACTAGGGATAGAGGTTCCTCCAGGAAGGGAGGTGGGCTCCGGATCCCTCATGGTTCACAGCATACCACTGTGTTTCCTCCTTTATGCTCCCCCCACCACCATGGCTCTTCTCATCTTGTGCCCCTCAGCCCTAAGGCTGCACGTTATCCCTTTCTGGACCACAAGGTGGCACTTTGATCTAGCAATCTTGCGCTGGCTCTTTGATCTGTAGCGCTGGCCTGCGCTCTCTGTTTCACTTCATAGAGAGCCATGACCGCTGTCTGCAGTTGTCTCCATTTCTCAGCTAACTTGGTCACAGCTTTCCCAGCCAAGACATAATCCAGGATCACACATTGTTCCCCTTCATGGGCTTCTCTCTCTGAAACTGCCCTTTGTGCAGTAAATTCTCCTGCTTCCTCTGTTAGTCTTCTTGAATTTTGACCCGGATTCACTTGATTCTGTCCTTTGTATTAACTTTTTTTTGCATTTAAGCTTTTTCAACTTCTCTCCCTTTTGGCTTATGCCATGTATTACTGTAGGAGAAAGTGAGGTCTGCAGATGCTGGAGATCAGAGCTGAAAATGTGTTGCTGGAAAAGCGCAGCAGGTCAGGCAGCATCCAAGGAACAGGAGATTCGACGTTTCGGGCATAAGCCTGAAGAAGGGCTTATGCCCAAAACGTCGAATCTCCTGCTCCTTGGATGCTGCCTGACCTGCTGCGCTTTTCCAGCAACACATTTTCAGCCATGTATTACTGTACCCTTACTTTATTTTGGGGCTTACCTATCTCTTTTTATGGCCCCCTCCCAACTATTTTGCCCTTCAGATCCCAGACCTGAAACTAATGTAGTGCACTATTTAGGCCACTTCCTATTCAGGTATTTCCTCAGAGCTTACACTCACTCTGAGCAGTCTCCCATTGCTTTCATCTCTTGTTCCTCTCAAGTTTGTCCGAGCAGCTGAGAAGTGACAGGGGTTTAACGCTAAATTCCCTCTGAGTGCCACTTACAAGAGGCGAGAGATACCATATCCCCACAGCAGCAACCTCCCCCCACTCAAAGCTGACATGCAGACTGTACCATTCCTCCTTGACTAACCTAGCTATGAAACCATGCTGTCACCTCACTGCACAGACCCTGTGCTGTCAAGTGGGGCAGCTGCCTCTTAAATCAGGCTCAGGCTGGATGTTCAGATTTTCCATTCATTGTCTGTGACACCAGCTGTTCAGCTCTCCAGGCAACTGGATTAGAATTCCTCACAAATAGTTCACTGCATATGTGCTGCTCACCGGAAACCTCCAGCACTCAAATCTTCAGCACAAGTTGCTAAGATTGTTAGCGTGCACATTTTTCCACTATTTAGTTTTTTGGACACGGGCACTGCTGGCAAGGCCTGCATTTATTACCCGTGCAGGTGTATCCAGTGTGCGTTTTGATCCAACCAGTTGGCTTGCTAACATCGGTCAGCCATGTTAGTTTGGGGGACTGGAGTCACATAATCGAGACCATGAAGGGTTTCCCTTCCTCAAGGATCATGTGAAGCAGTGGCATTTTTTTTTAGAAGTTTGCCGTCACTTTTTACTGAGAACAGTGTTTCATAAATAGAATTTATTCCAAACCAATTGTAAATTCTCAAACTGCTGTTGGTTGGAATTTTAACTCTCCAATAATTAATTCAGATTATCAGCATGCTGGCATTACCTTTGGACTAACAAAGCACTTGATAAACTCTCCGATGTAATATAAAAAAGTTGATTAAACACTAGTATTGTTTTTATTCGCAGACGCTATCTGGGCGGGACATTGAATACCACTTTTCTAATCTCAGTACCTACATCTACCACAAAATGGAGAATGGAACCCTCATCCTGAGTACAATTGGTCACACACTGCTCATCACGATGGCGAAAAATACCCTCCCTCCAAGCCCTGAGTTCAATCAGCAGGTTGGAAAGTTGGTGAATGACCGGCCAATTGTGGCGTGGGACATTGTTGCATCAAACGGGATAATTCATGCCATTGATAAGCCTTTACAGGCACCCCTTGAACCAGTAAGTGAGTGCACAATGTAGTAATGTTACAATGAAGGATCTCATGTACAATTAGAATGCGGGTTTCTTTTTATTCATTCATATGTTGTAGGCAATGCTGGTATTTTATTGCCTATCCCATTTTTCTTGAGAAAATAGTCCTTGAATGACTGCTTTCTATGTGGTGTTGATGCACCCAAGGTGATGTTTGCAAGGTGATGTTTGATTTGGAGTTATAGAACGTAGAACATAGAAAAATACAGCGCAGTACAGGCCCTTTGGCTTCGATGTTGCGCCGATCCAAGCCCACCTAACCTACACTAGCCCACTTTCCTCCATATGCGTATCCAATGCCCGTTTAAATGCCCATAAAGAGGGAGAGTCCACCACTATTACTGGCAGGGCATTCCATGAACTCACGACTCGCTGAGTAAAGAATCTACCCCTAACATCTGTCCTATACCTACCACCCCTTAATTTAAAGCTATGCTCCCTCGTAATAGCTGACTCCATATGTGGAAAAAAGTTCTCATTGTCAACCCTATCTAAACCCCTAATCATCTTGTACATCTCTATCAAGTCACCCCTAAACCGTCTTTTCTCCAATGACAACAGCCCCAAGTGCCTCAGCCTTTCCTCATACGATCTTCCTACCATACCAGGCAACATCCTGGTAAACCTCCTCTGCACCCGTTCCAGTGCCTCCACATCCTTCCTATAGTATGGTGACCAAAACTGCACACAATACTCCAGATGCGGCCGCACCAGAGTCTTATACAACTGCTACATGACCTCAGGACTCCGGAACTCAATTCCTGTACTAATAAAAGCCAGTACATCATATGCCTCTTTCACAGCACTATTTACCTGGGTGGCAACTTTCAGAGATCTGTGTACATGGACACCAAGATCTCTCTGCTCATCCACACTACCAAGTATCTGACCATTAGCCCAGTCCCCCATCTTCTTGTTACTTTTACCAAAGTGAATCACTTCACACTTACCTACATTGAACTCCATTTGCCACCTTTCTGCCCAGCTCTGCAGCTTATCTATATCCCGCTGTAACCTGCCACATCCTTGCTCACTGTCAACAACTCCATTGACTTTCGTATCATCCGCAAACTTGCTCACCCAACCTTCTAGCCCCTCCTCAAGGTCATTTATAAAAATGGTCCCAAAACAGATCCTTGCTGAACACTGCTAGTAACTGCACTCCAAGATGAACCTTTACCAGCATCTACTATCCTCTGTCTTCTTCCAGCCAGCCAATTCCTAATCCAAACCTCCAACGCTCCCTCAATGCCATACCTCTGTATTTTTTGCAGTAGCTTACCATGGGGACCTTATCAAACGCCTTACAAAAATCCATATACACCACATCTACCGCTTTACCCTCATCCACCTCTTTAGTCACCTTGTCAAAGAATTCAATAAAGTTTGTGAGACACGACCTGCCCTTCACAAAACCATGCTGACTATCCTTGATCACATTATTCCTATCCAGATGTTCATAAATCCTATCCCTTACAATTCTCTCTAAGACTTTGCCCACAACAGAAGTGAGACTCACCGGTCTATAGTTACTAGAGATATCCCTACTCCCCCTCTTGAACAAGGGAACCACATTTGCTATCCTCCAGTCTTCTGGCACTATTCCTGTAGACAACGAGGACATAAAAATCAAGGCCAATGGCTCCGCTATCTCCTTCCTAGCTTCCCAGAGGATCCTAGGATAAATGCCATCAGGTCCAGGGGACTTATCTATTTTCACCCTTTCCAGAATTTCCAAAACCGCTTCCCTACATACTTCAAAGCCATCCATTCTAATTAATTGTGACTCAATATTCACATCGGCAACAATGTCCTGTTTCTGAGTGAATACTGACAAAAAGTATTCATTGTCTCCACAATCTCTTCAGCCTCCACACGCAACTTCCCACTACTATCCTTGACTGGACCTATTCCTACCCTAGTCATTCTTTTATTCCTGACATACCTATAGAAAGCCTTTCGGTTTTCCCTAATCCTACCAACCAAGGACTTTTCATGTCCCCTCCTTGCTGCTCTTAGCTCTCTCTTTAGATCCTTCCTGGCTACCTTATAACTCTCAATCGCCCCATTTGAACCTTCACGCCTCATCTTTACATAGTCCACCCTCTTCCCTTTAACAAGGGATTCCAATTCCTTATTAAACCACGGCTCCCTCACACACCCTTTCCTCCCTGCCTGACAGGTACATACTTATCAATGACACTCAATAGTTGCTCCTTGAACAAGCTCCACATATCGATTGCACCCTTCCCTTGAAGCCTACTTTTCCAAGCCATGCATCCTAAGTCATGCCTCACCGCATCATAATTTCCTTGCCCCCAGCTATAACTCTTACCCTGCAGTGCACACTTATCCCTCTCCATCACTAGAGTAAAAGTCACCGAATTGTGGTCACTGGCCCCAAAGTGCTCACCTACCTCCAATTCTAACACCTGGCCCAGGTGTTCTAGGAGATTGGCCCAGCCACTGGAAAGAAAAAGCAACACAGATCCATGTCACTCGGAGGGGAGCCTGGAGTTGGTGGTCTTCTCATTCACCTGCTGCCCTTGTCCTTCCAGGAAGTGCTGATTGCTGGTTTGGAAAGGGATACCAAAGATGCACCAGCAACTCTCCGTATTTATACACACACCATGCTAAACACGTGCTATCCATCACTCAAGGCTGTCAAAACTGCAGCTAGCAGTCACTTAAGCACAGTGAGCCCCAACAATCCAGCTCACGAACTTCAGACCCAGCTGCAGGAATATTTTTTATGCGTTATCTAATAACACCGCAGGTCCAGCCAAAACTGATGGTTACCCCTATGTGGGGTCAGCAGAAAGGATTCAGTGGGGGGGTGGGGGGGTTTCCCTCAGGTTATCCTGCTCAGGCCTTAGTTTGGACATGGGCATTACTAATACGGCCTGTATTTGTTACCCATCCCAGTGTATCCAGTGCACATTTTGACCCAACTGGGTGGTTTGCTTTACTACTTTAGAGTGCAGTTTAGGGAAGGGTGGGTGATCTGGAGCTTCTCCATTACTTGGCTTTTTTCCAAAATTATCCCACCCTATAGTTTGCACCTGCAAGTTCTCCGCTCCCCATCTGCCCCTCAAATCACAATGCAAACTACCCTCAGCCACACTTCCCCGGGACTTCCCCCCCCCCTCCCCCCTTTCAGGCCATCTGACACTAGATTCCCAGTCTCCAGGGCCTCCAGCACTTTCACAATGGGAACTGCTTGCAGTCCCGGCAGTCACCACCACTCCCAGTGGCGCTAGCTCCCTAAGGCAGAACTTCTGACTAATTGATGCCTATGGGGGTATTACTGACCAGCAGGAGGTGCAGTCCCCACCTATTTCACTGATAGAGGAGTGGAGAAGTAACTGGCACAGAAGGAGACCATTCAGCCTATCTAGTCCATGTGAGTAATCTGCAGAGCAATCTAGCGCGTCCTATTCTCCTGGCACCCTGCAAGATCATCTCCAGTCCCCCACTGTACTACACAACAAGTTTGAGGTCATTATCATTCATTGCAAGAACAGGCTGTTCCTCTCATTCCCCCAATGCATCTCTTGCCCAGAACTTCAATTCTGTTTTCTTTGTGGTTTGTACCATCAATTTATAGAAACAGTTTTCTTTCGCTACTTGGCATCATCTTGTACCCCATCATCAAATCTCTGTTTAACCTCCTCTGCTCCAAAGACAGCTTTTTCAGCCTAACCACATACCTATAATCCCTCATACTTGGAACTATTCTGCTACGTCTCTTCTGCACCTTCTTAAAACCCTCACATCCTTCCTAATATGTGGTGACCAGAACTGGACACAATGTCCTAGTTGTGGTCTAAGCAGAACTTTCAGTATACATCCCCCTTCCTTTTATACTCAGGACCTCTCTTTACAAAGGATAAAGCAAAGACTGCAGATGCTGGAGACCAGAGGCAAGAGTGTGGTGCTGGAAAAGCTCAACAGGCTAGGTAGCATCTGAGGAGCAGGAGAATCAATGTTTCAGGCATAAACCCTTCATCAGGAATGAGGCTTGTGAGGCGGAGGGATGAGAGATAGATAGGAGGGGGTTGGGGTTGGGTGGGGGGGGGAGGGGAGGTAGCTGTGAAAGCAATAGGTGGATGAAGGTGAGGGAGAAGGTGATAGGTCGGAGAGGAGGGTGGAGTGGATGGATGGGAAAGGTGATGGACAGGTCACGAGGATGGGGCCAAGTTGGAGGCTTGGGACTGGAATAATGGAACCAAGATAAACATACAATGACTCTCACACAAAATTCACACAATTCTCCAATCTCTTCGATGGAGAAATAATCCTGTTGTTATTAGGAGATGCTGTTATTCTGCGTAGATAGCTTTACTGTGGTATGAGATTGTAGCACAATTATTAATATTTCAGGCAACAAATTGGGCTGGTATAAGAATAACAAACATTGCTGTGAGTTGGAATTTACTTTTCGGAGTGAACTGAAATAACCCTGCTTTTACTGGAGCAGTCGTGGCTGGGGTGATTTTTCAGTTCCTTGGAGAATGGGGAGATGGTTTTGAAGTCTAGCTTAAGGACTCTCAAGTTGTAGCAATGATAATCTCTGGTGGGCTTTCATATCATTAGCTGATCAGCTTTGATGAGAAACATGTAAAAATACATCTTTACAAGAACCTGTTTGAACAACCTGGATTTGATGATAAGGGCAGTTCTGGTCTCCGGTTGCTCAGTTCTGAATTGGAGTGCCATGGTAATAGCTACACATAAGCAAGAAGATGGATTTAAACTTTACATCTGCAGTCCCATGGTTCAAACCCGACAGGCCAATGAAGGCAAGAACTTCAAAGCTGAGTTATGTTTGAGTATACAGAGGAAAAGTCACATTTTGTCAAAAGTTTTTCATCTTGCACTCATCAGGACATTTTGAAAGGATACAAATTCGTGGGGAAAGCCAACATTTAAACAGCATGGGTTCCAACCAATCAGCACTCTCATCTCACATTGTATATATGTTGGGTTTCTCCTTGAATTTGCACTCTTGTGAAATATCCTGATGAGTGTGAGATGAAAAGCTTCAATCATGTGTCCTTTTTCAGCAATGAACTCAATTTATTACTAGATTGATTGATTGATTTTGATGTGATCATTGTTACATTCTGCTCCTTCCTTATTAACTTATGAACATGTAAACTCGGGGACCTTGCGGTGGCTCAGGGGTTAGCACTGCTGCCTCACAGCACAAGGGACCTGGGCTCAATTCCACCCTCGAGTGACTGTCTGTGTGAAGCTTGCGTATTGTCCCCATGTCGATATGGGTTTCCTCTGGGTGCTCTGGCTTCCTCCCACAATCCAAAGACGTGCAGATTAGGTGGATTGCCTGTGCTAAATTGCCCTGTGTTCAGGGATGTGTAGGCTAGGTGGATTAGCCATGGGAAAAAACAGGGATGGGATGGGGGGGGGGGTTAGGTCTGGGTGGGATGTTCTTCAGAGGGTCGGTGTGGAATTGATGGACCAAATAGCCTGTTTTCTCACTGTAGGGATTCTATGTACTGAGATAGAGTGAAAAATGTTGTTTTGCGTGCTATATCGGCAGATTGTACCATACAAAGTCCATTAGGGCAGCAGAACAGAGTGTAGAATACAGTGTTACAGCTGCAGAGAAGGTGCAGAGAGAGAGAGAGATCAGATTAACACTTGAGAGATCCAGTCAAAAGTCTGATAACAGCAGGGAAGATGCAGTTCTTGAATCTATTTATGTAACTAAGTTATATCATTGAATGCTCATTTCTTTTATGCTGCAGTTGGACAGGCAGTTATAGTCTTCTCATCTCTCTCTCAAGATCACGAGTGATCAGTGGTTCAGGAAAAAAATAAGAGAACCACAAAAAGTTTATATTTTTCTCATCTGCAGCCACACTTTAGCTGCCTCTCCTTTGAAAGTCTCCATAGTCGGTCAGTACTGGGACTCGCACTAGGTTGAGCCTTAGTCGCGCACAGAATGCACACCAACTTTCATTGTGCCACTAATGGGATAACCTATTATCATGCTCAACTTCTTTCAGTCTAGAGTGTGAAATTCCCTCCCTCAACTCCTCTTACTTCCTGGGAGTGACTCCTCCTTACAGACCCATCTTCCTGATCAATGTTTGGGTGATCCAATCAAGTATTTCCTTTCGTGGCTAACCTTATCTGATGACACATCCTCGGACATAGTTTTATTATGATTAAGGCCACGGTATAAATCCAAGTTGTTGTCACTGTTCACTCGATGTGGAAATCTAACTTTTTCTTGTCCATTTTCTAATAGGTTAAACCACAAGCTGTTCACACAGGAGCAGGAGTGGGAATTTTCTTTGCCTGCGCCCTGGTAATAGCTGCGTTGGCAGTGGCTGTGTATTTTTACCACAAGCATCGAAGGGGACCCTTCAGCTTCCAGTATTTCAAGGTAACAAATCTACTGTCTGAAGACATTTGAAAATGATGCTTTTCTCATCTTGATTTTATGGTCTGCATCTATCATATTATCAAACTGCTACAGTCTAATTTTTAAAACTCTTTATCAACTGTGACTTGTTTTCACTGGGTGAGTTGCACCCTCACTCCTGAACGTTAACTGATATGAAAGCAAGGAGCATGAACAGGCCATTCAGCCCTTCAAGCCTGCTGGGCCATTGAATGAAATTGTGACTGATCTGATTGTAACCACAAATGCACATTCCTGCCCAACCCTGCTATCTACCTACTCACCTCTGCCTTAAAAATATTCAGAGACCTTTTCAGGAAGAGAGTTCCAAGGGCACGCAACACTTTGAGAGGAAAGAAATGCCTAATTTTGTTAAAAATGATGATTCCTTATTAGATTAGATTACCTACAGTGTGGAAACAGACCCTTCGGCCCAACAAGTCCACACTGACACTCCAAAGAGCAACGCACCCAGACCCATTCCCCTACCCTATATTTACTCGACTAATGTACCTAATACTATGGGCAATTTAGCATGGCCAATTCACCTGGCCAGCACATCTGGGAGCCAGAGCACCTAGAGGAAACCCATGCAGACACGGGGAGAACAAGCAAACTCCATACAGACAGTCACCCAAGGCTGGAATCGAACTCTAGTCCCTAGTGCTGTGAGGCAGCAGTGCTAACTGCTGAGCCACAGTGTCATCCCTAGATTACATGTTGCAATCAAGTGACCTCTTACTCTTCTGAACTCCAGTGGATACAGACATTGCCTCTCCAACTTTTCCTCATTAGACAACCCTCTCATTCTGGTGAACATCTGAATACGTCCGAAGCATCCCTATCCTTCCATAAATAAAGTGACCAATACTTTACACAATACTCCAGATTTGGCTTCACAAATTCCATGTGTTAGAAGCATAACCTCACTACATGTGTATTCAATTCCCTTCAATAAATTATAACATTCTATTAGCTTTCCTAATTACTTGTTATAGCTGTTGAGTAGTATTTTGCAATTCATGCATTAGGATCCCCAGTCCCCTATGCATCTCATTGTTGTGTAATATCTCACCTTTGAGAAAATATGCTTTTTTTAAAATTCTTCCTGCCAAAATGAGAGGCAGGAAGACCCTTTGTGATGACACCCATTTAAGCAAAGTACAATCAGATCTCTCAGCTGGAAATTTTCACCAGTGAGTAAACAACGCTTGGAGAATTGCAACTATAACGTTCTTGCTATTTTATTCGACCTGTTCAGGAGACCCTCTGGGGCAAGTGGAATCTGAACCTGGACTTTCTGGCTCAGCGATAGGGACACTACCACTACACCACAGACCCTGACTACATTTTTATATCACCATCTTCATCCATGGTTGCAGCAAGTGGCAGAACAACCCCTTTCAATGAAAAAATTAAAATGGTAACGCACCAATCATTCTGCTGGGAGTTACTGGACAGCAATAGACTGTGATCCATCTTGTTCATCCTCTACCAGCCTGGACACTATAACGAAGGGTTACTGACTGTTCACAGCAATTAATCCTCATCAATTAGCCGACAGGGAAATGATGCAATACTCCCATCCATCTAAACAGCGAAGTTTTTGAAAATATCCTCTCGTTGGATTTGCTAGTTGTGGTTGGGGCCTGCATTGCTTGTCTATTCTTAATAATCCTTTAGGTACTGCAAACAGAGTCAAAGGTAACTGCTGACAACTTTGAATCAGGATATTTGAGATGTTTTCCCGTTTATATTTACAGTCTGAAGATGGAGAAGGTGTGTCCTCATTTGACGACTCCGTACCCAACAGGTTCAGTAACCCCATGTACAACAAGTTCACAAGTTCCACAGACAGTGGCAAAGATCCCTTCTGTGTAAGTTATCTTCTCACTAACTCTGTGTGTGTGTGTGTTTTAAAAGGTATACCCCCATTATCTTTAGTTACCATCTAAATGAAGTTAAAGAAAGCATAAACGTTTCCAAAATAGAAAGCAATTCCATTTCATCACTGGGGAAGTGATGACCTAGTGGTATTATTGCTGAACTGTTAATCCAGAGACCCAGATAATGTTCCGGGGACCTGGGTTCAAATCCTGCGACAGTAGGTGGTGAAATTCGAATTCAATAAAAGGAAAAAATCTGGAATTAAGAGTCTAACAATGACCAGGAATCTATTGTTGATGGTCAGAATGATCCGGGTAAAAAATGAGGTCTGCAGATGCTGGAGATCACAGTTGAAAATGTGTTGCTGGTTAAAGCACAGCAGGTCAGGCAGCATCCAAGGAATAGGAAATTCGACGTTTCGGGCATAAGCCCTCCATCAGGAATCAATCCATCTGGTTGAATAAAGTCCTTTAGGGAAGGAAACTGCCATCCTTACCTGGTTTGAGACCAAACATCTACAGCTGCTGGAATCGAAAGTAGACAGGCAGAAGGTGGTGAATTCGGCGTTTCAGGTATAACCCTTCTTCCTGGTTTGGCCTGCATGTGACTCAAGACCCACAGCAATGTTGTTGATGCTTAACTGCCCTCTGGGCAATTAGGGATGGGCAATAAATGCTGCCAAGCCAACGACACCCTCATCCCGTAAATGAATAAAGAAAACATCTCGAGCACTTCACAACCAGTGCGGTACTTTCAAAATGCAGTCACTGCTGGGATGCAGGAAATATGGCTGTCACTTTATACACTGCGTTACTGTATTTTAGCTTTGTTTGTTGAGAGGCAAATATTTGCCAGATCGAGAAATAACCTGGTGTTCAGTGTAGTAATGCCCTGAGGGGGACAGTGGAGCCCTGAGAACAAAAAGAAAGGAGCACCCTGATGAAATTTGCCTCCCACTGGCACATTGCTTCTATCCTTGATTTTGAGTCAGTGCATTTTAGTGAATAGATTGTTTGAGACTTCGTCAATGTTGTATGTGTCATACACTGCCTGTCCCTAGGGATCTCAAAGTCCTTGGGTCTTTCCAACCTATTCCCAACTCTTCCAGCCTCTAGTGAGGTCTGTCCAAATGTCTATCCTATCCCCCTGTGGCCAAACACTTCTACTCACCCTCCCACTCTGCCGTGGACATGCAAGTTCTGGGCTTCCTCCGCTGCCAAATTCTAGCCACCCATCACCTGGAGGAAGAACACCTCATCTTCCACCTTGGGACCCTCCAACCACATGGAATCAATGTTGACTTCGCCAGTTTCCTGATCTCCCCTCCTTCCACCATATTCCAGATCCAACCCTCCAACTCAGCACTGCTCTCTTGAACTGTCCTACCTGTCCATCTTCCTTCCCACCTATCCGCTCCTCCCTCCACTCTGGCCTATCACCTTCTGCAAATGTGTTGCTGGTCAAAGCACAGCAGGTTAGGCAGCATCTCAGGAATAGAGAATTCGACGTTTCGAGCATAAGCCCTTCATCAGGAATAGGGCTTATGCTCGAAACGTCGAATTCTCTATTCCTGAGATGCTGCCTAACCTGCTGTGCTTTGACCAGCAACACATTTGCAGCTGTGATCTCCAGCATCTGCAGACCTCATTTTTTACACCTATCACCTTCTGCCCCATTTTTATCTACATATTGCATTCCCAGCTACCTTACCTTGAGCACACTTCCCTTGGCCTACAAGCCTCATTCCTGATGAGGGGGCTTATGCTCAAAACATCAACTCTCCAGCTCCTTGGATGCTGCCTGACTGGCTGTTCTTTTCCAGTGTCACACTTTTTGACCATGGTGATTTAATCTTATGTTACTGGAGCCAAGAGAAGCGTTGCTGCATCTGATAAAGCAGCCTCTTGGAGGCAAAAATCAACATCCTCCTCAGTGAATGTGATTGAGAATTTTATAGCTTGTGTGAAGATTGGACAATTACTTTGGCCTTTTTAACGGGAACTTTCCAACCAACCCGATGGGGTCATTAAACTCTGCCTTTCAGACAGAGACCAATGTATTATCTGAGGGAGATTACACTACTGCTGCACTGGAGCTTCAGCCTAGACTATAAGTTCCAGTCTCTAGAGTCAAAAATCAAACCTAAATTGTCTGTCTAACTCAAAATGTGAGTGTGCTTTACCCACTGTGCCATTCCTGACACCTATTACAGCACAGGTATGATCAAAAATTAAAGACCATAAGTGGAACTAGAACTAAGTTGATAAGGCACTTCCAGTAATTACCTGTTTAATTTTCCACAGGATGACTATCACCTAGGAACAAATAATGGTGATCAACAATAGCAAGACTGTCAACATTCTGTGTGTACACCATTACCAAAGAAATGTTAAACATTAAACATTTGGTGGTCACTGTAAGTTCTCTTAACCGCAGCATTCCAATCTCTTAACCACAAACGGTGAAACCCACAGAGACAGGTGACATCTTTGATTGACCATGAGGAAGGATGAATGAAAATTAAAACCATATTGTATATGCATTATAGCCTTCTTTGGAAAAGAAAATTAACTGGAATAGAGACTTTAAGACTGTAATATTTAGCTATTTTAACCTAATGAAGTTGAGATGTCCAAACAAATGTCTTAAAAAAACTGATGCGGGTAAAGAAACCTTTGGGAAATATTGTCTAAAAATAGACTTGGCCAATTATTTTAATCTTGAATTAAAAGTCTCAGATGCACCTTTAAATATGAATATATATTCTTCCTCTGTTTAGAAAATGTAAGATTTTGAAGAGTTATGAAAGACATCAAGTGTTCCCAGCCCTCCAGAAATTCTAATTGTTCTCCCAACACTGACATTGAGCAACACTTCAGAAAAATCACAGGAGCAGTAAGAAACAATGTTTTGCTCTTCATTTTCTTGGAAACTTGTTTATTGAAGTGATTAAACAATTACAGGCAGCACACGAACAACCAAATCAAGAACAGGGCAATTTGATGACAAAGAATCTGCTCATCCTCCAATTGGTGCTGGGGAGGGATGCATTGTGGGATTGACATATCAGGTGACCAGTAGGAGCCAGAATGAAGTCATGACAACAAAACCTCCAGGAATGCATCCAAGCAGAGTTGGTAACATGGCCTCTGCCTTCAACGCCCACAAACCAGGAGTAGATGGAACAATTCTGAGCGTGCTCTCATGAATCACTCCCTCAGCCAGCCATGTCATAATCAGTTTTCATTTGTTCAGGATGGGTTATTAAAAAAATAGCATGTTCTTTTAAAAGATTTTCAATTTGTTCTGGAGTGTGCAGGAGGCACCACAGTAGTGAGATAAAAACAATGACTAGAGATGCTGGAAACCAGATTCTGGATCAGTGGTGCTGGAAGAGCACAGCAGTTCAGGCAGCATCCAAGGAGCAGCAAAATCGACGTTTCGGGCAAAAGCCCTTCATCAGGAATAAAGGCAGTGAGCCTGAAGCATGGAGAACAAGCTAGAGGAGGGTGGGGGTGAGGAGAAAGTAGCATAGAGTACAATGGGTGAGTGGGGGAGGGGATGAAGGTGATAGGTCAGGGAGGAGAGGGTGGAGTGGATAGGTGGAAAAGAAGATAGCAGGTAGGACAAATCCGGATAAGTCATGGGGACAGTGCTGAGCTGGAAGATTGGAACTAGGGTGAGGTGGGGGAAGGGGAAATGAGGAAACTGTTGAAGTCCACATTGATGCCTTGGGGTTGAAGTGTTCTGAGGCGGAAGATGAGGCGTTCTTCCTCCAGGCGTCTGGTGGTGAGGGAGCGGCAGTGAAGGAGGCCCAGAACCTCCATGTCCTCAGCAGAGTGGGAGGGGGAGTTGAAATGTTGGGCCACAGGCTCACTGCCTTTATTCCTGATGAAGGGCTTTTGCCCGAAACGTCGATTTCGCTGCTCCTTGGATGCTGCCTGAACTGCTGTGCTCTTCCAGTACCACTAATCCAGAACCACAGTAGTGAGAGACTGGTGACAGAAAAAGTAGTTGCAATTCTAAAAAGTAGTTCTAAAGCAGATGAAGTAGTGAGAAGAGGAACATAGGAATTAAGAGCAGGAGCAGGTAATTCAGCTCTTTGAGCCCACTCTGACATGTCACATGATCATGGCTGATCTTATCCTGGTCTCAACTCCACTTTCCTGCCTGCTCCTCATAGCCCTTTATTCTGCTTTTCATCAAAAACCTATCCATTTCTTTCTTGAATCAGTTGATTGATTCTGCCTCCACTGCACTCTGAGGCAGTGACTTCCACAGATTCACAACCCTCTGGGAGAAATAGTTTCTCCCCATCTCAGTTTTGATCCTACTTCTTCTCTCTCTCTATATCAATGCTCTCTTGTTTGAGACTGTCCTACAAGGGGGAAACATGTGTTGAACATCTACCTCACTGATCTCTCTTAGCACTTTATATATCTCAATCAGATCCCCCTCCTCTTCATTCTTCTGAACTCCAGCAAGTACAAAGGCCAAGCTATTCAACTGCTCCTTGTATGACAGGCCTTTCATGCCTGGAGCTGACCTGATGAACCTCCTCTGGACTGCCTCCAGTGCCACCACAGCCATCCTTAAGTATGGAGGCCAAACTGGACACAACACTCCATGTCATCTCACCATTGCGTTACACAATTGTTGCAACACTTCCTTACTTTTATAATCCAGGCCTTTTGGAACGTATGCCAGGATTCCATTGGCTTCCTTATTATACACTGCATCTGCACACCCACTTTGTGTGATTCATGCACAAAGATACCCAAATCCCTCTGCACTGAATCAGTTCGAATCTGCTTCCCACTTAAATAATAATTTCCCCTTTTATTTTTTCCGGCCAAAATGGACGACCTCGTATATCTCCCCATTAAACTCCGTCTGCCAGGTTCTGACCCATTCTCCTAGCCTATCAATATCCATCTGTAAACTCTTATCTCGTTATCACTGCCTGCTTTCCCAACTATTTCAGTATCATCTGTGAACTTTGTTATGTTACACTCTGTCTCTGCGTGCAGATCATTTATATAGATTGCCGAGTTCCAAGCTGAACCCTGTGGCAATCCTCTAGTTACAGTTCACCATCCAGAGAAGGACCCATTTATCCTGACCCTCTGCTGTCAGTTGGCGAATCCCCTATCTAAGCTAATACTCTACCCTTATGCCTTGGGATCTAACTTTGTGGATCAGTCTTTTATCTGGCACTCTGTCAACTGCCTTCTGGAAGTCTAGATGTACCAAATCCTCAAAGAACACCAGCAAGTTTGTCAAGCACAACTTGCCCTTCATGAAACCAAGCTGAGACTGGTGAATTGAGCTTTGTTTTTCTAAGTATCAGGCATCTTCACCTTTACGTTCGACTCCAGCAACATCCCCACTACAGAGGTCAAACTAACTGGTCTATAGCTTCCCACATTTTTGCCCATCTCTTTTTTTGGAGAAGGTCACATGGAGAATTTTGAAGTTACAAATCTGTTACTTTATAAGATGGCAATGGAAGCCTAGTCTTCATTAAGCGTATTTTTTCAAAGTTTTATTTCCAACTGGATTTTGCAAACCTGAAGAATGCTGCAATCAGTATTTTACCGACTGCTAATGAATGGTTAAAATCGATTTGCAAAGGAACTGGAGTCCGCTCCATTGTTCTGGTCCTCCTACAGTTGCTTTATTATTGGCACTGCATACATGAAAGAAACCCTACTACAGATTTATTGTAAAGTCATACATTACATGGACATTCTAAACTTCTCAGTTTACAGAACTCCTTTCTACAGCAAACCTCGGAGTACACTGAAACTACACTTGCCACATTTATTTGAAACAGAGCAACCTTTTGCTGCAATGAAACATTTTGGGGAAAAAGCAGTTTTAAAATTATCTGTATTTATCTCTTATTGTTAGAGAGGAACCCAACTTACTTGCATGATATTTAAACTAAAACACTTAACACAAAGTTTAGATTCTTAAGATTTCATTGCACAACCACTGCTTAAACGCTTTGAGACTAGCAAGTACTACATAACATGGATTACAATGCAGTGGCATGCTGTAATCACCTTAGATTGTACCATTTTCCCCATAAAACACACTTACACCATTAGAAAAATAGAGAACCATAATTACAATTGTCAAAGGATTTCAGTGTTGAATAGTCTGATTTTTGTCTTGCATTTAGAAAACAACTCAGAATTCCTTGAAACAATCATCAGTTAAGATCATTTTAAACAGAATGATCTGAAGAGATTAATGTCAAACACATTCAACTATTCGATTCAGTAGATTATTGAACAATCATTCAAGAGCACTTACTCACAAATGGCATTTCAATTCAGTTGGGAAGTAAGTTAGAGTTTTGGGGCAAGATTTTAAATCTGTGGATCTTTAAATTTCCCTGAATTTTCACAAACTGCAACAGTGAGACCAGTTAGAAATCACAAGCAAAATCTTCCCAAGTATGGACATTGCAAGTCATCACAAAATAGAAGCTCATTGTTTCCAGTTCTCTGTTCAGGGGTATGAATGAGCAAAGGACTACCGACTGTAGAGAAGGTCTCATTGTTGGAACAGGACACTCAGAAACCATCAAACACAACCCCACCCAGCACAGCCCAATATAAAGACACACTCACATTTTTAGCAGGACCAAGCCAGTAATAAACAAAGAAAATGATCAAAGAGCTTTAAAAGGGTAACAAACCACAAACACCCAAATCACAAACAGCATAAAGTTAACTTAAGAAATTAAATACAGTTGTTTCTCCTACAAACTATCTGCAGTGCTCACAGGAAACAGAAGGCAATAACATTCTTCAAACATTTACTGCAGTGGCAAGAGTTGTGGATAGATCTAGTTAAAACCGTTTACGTGTTTTGTTCAGATCCAGCCTGAACAATTAGAATGAAGGTCTGTTGCTTCTACTGGGTGGAACTGCTCTTAAGTGTAAAATCAAGATTCAACAGCCCAGTCCCTGGAGACTGAGAGACCAGAAGGCAAATTTATGAACTAATTCAACACACAAGACAATGCAAATTCTGGCTGAAGAAGGAACAATGATAAGAAGTGAATATGTGTGAACATCCTTTGATATGGATGGAGTCTTCTGTTAAGTAGCAAGACTAGAGATGTTGAAAACATTCTCCTTACTTAAGAGGAGGGTAGCAGGAGATTTAACAGAGGTGTTCAAAATGACTCTGGATTTTAAGAGAGAAAATAGGGAACATTTCCAGCAGAAGGGCATTGATTAAGGATCAAAAGGAAATGAGGACTTTTAAAAACATATGCCACAGATTATGATGATGTGGATTACAGTCCACATTAGAAAGGTCAATTCAATAAGATTCAAGAGTAACTTCCAAGAAGGAATTAGAATTAAAGGCCAAATTCAGTTAATGTCCAGTATAAAAAAGACTTGAAAGTGCAAAGTTTCCCATGGAGTGAAAGACTGGGATTGGACCTAATTCTTTCAAAGAGTTGCATAGATGGAGTGCCCCCAAATGGTCTCCCCCTGTATTCAATAATTCTATACAACTATAATCAGCCAGAATTTAGTTCTTGGAAGTTTAAATTTGTAAAACATTTTTTTAAGATTTAATGATGCAGTTAGTTGTATTTTAATACTCACTCCAGATCAGTAACAGTGTAAACAAAACATTATGTTCAAGTGTATTTCTGAAGGAATACTGCGCACAGCATAAAGCTTGGTACTAAAGGGATAACACGAGGAGCCACATTCGAAAATCAGTGGCAAATGTTTCAGTAATCGGCCAAAGAATGACCAAATGCGAGGTCTTACACGGCTAATGTCAGGATGTTAATGATTTTCATGCCAGCTCTTCACATCAGCTTGCTCTCTGATTCTAACTCTGTGCGTATCCCATTACCTTCCCAGCAAGCTCTACTCAGCAACACAGCCTCCAGTGGCGGGACCTTCCCCTCCCTAATCTCCTCCATCTATCACTGCCCTCCTCACTTTTAAATGCCATCTATCTGACCATTTCTCTCAGCGGTGGTCAATCCGTTCTCTGAGATGCTAATTCTCATTTTATGCATTTGCTTCAGAAACCTATTGAACAACATTTATCACATATAAATACAGCTTGTGACATACACAACAGATCAAGCCAATAATATACAAAACACACAGATGCAAGACAGGAATGATTCTATCAACACTGGCTAACTAGGAGTTGGCAAAGATGTCCTTATAAGGGATTTGCCATCACTGCACTTACTAATCTATGACTAGTACACTTTAGCGAGACAGCAGAGTTAATATTGCAAGTACTTTTGTGCACGTTCTAACCTTAAGTCAGTCTCTATGTATTTACTTTATGTTTAAAGAAACATTCCTAATAAAGCACACTTCCTGGCTGTAAATATTAAGTAACCGCAATTATCCCACAGTACTAACACTTAGCAATCTGCTTTACAAGTACGTCTAGTGAACTCAGAGAGGAGTTCTGGGCCAAGCGAGTCCAGGGAACCTTCACTTCCAAACCCCAGTCTTTCTACTCCTCTCTCTCTCGTCTGTATCAGCTAGACTTTGCCTGTGCCTCAACAAATATTGAGGCTGTGAGCACTTTCACTCCCATCATCACGTCACACAAATGCATGCCATGGTGTTACCCAGGCAACCAAAAACCACAGACAGTATGTTAACGCTCTGTGGGAAGAGACATTTTGGCGACGATTTGCCCCTCTCGTTGTGGAAGACAATACGAAAGCCTAGTTGACCACACTCTAGCGATGTTTAGCCCGTAGCTTAGCGCTACAGCCACTGAAAGCCCAGATAAATGAGAGACTCACAAAAATAACTAAAGCAAAGTTCTGAACTGTTTTGTGTTGGGCTGAAGTGTATGACTCAGTTAGAAGGGTCCATGTGGCCATCACTTAATCTGAGCCAACCCCTCGATATCGGGGTACTTGGATGGGCTGGCACTAATCTGGTCTGACCAGAGTGAGGCTTCATGCTGCAGTGGCGTTCTCCGAGGGTAGAATGTGTTGTGCAGGTTGTAGCTCAAGATGCAGCTCAGGGATGCCATGTATATATCAGCGAAACGCGAGAGCCGTCGAGAGAAATAGGTAGGATTATGATGGGTTCTAAAAATGCTCCCAAACTGAGGGTTAAAGATGGTCTTGGTCATTTCCCTGAAACATCAAAAAATAAATGAGTGGCCAGTGTTAGCAACACAAAGGAACATACTTCTTAATACAACTGGTGGGGAGATGTAGCGAAAATGTTTCCAGGTTAGTAACCCGGAAGCCCAGGTTAACGCAATCAGGAAATGGTTCAAAGCCCACCATGGATTTTAAATACAATTAACAAAACCTGGAATTGAAAACTAGTCTCAGTAACAGTGACCTCCAAATCAGGACTTGCTCCTAAGAGGAGGAGTGGCATTCTTACCTTAAACACTTTACTCTGCTCCAGGCACTAAATCGTGGCAGGGATCTAGTGGATTTATAGCACCCCACACGAAGCCAAGCCCCTCATCCCAGTTCCCAACAATATGGTATTGACAATTAAGAAGAAATTCAGAGATCGAGGCTAATGCTGTGGAGACATGGGTTCAACAAACCAACTGGGGCAACTGGAAGAATTGAAAATCAATCAATAAATTTGTCACAGAATGCTGGCGTCAGTGATGGTGACCATGAAACTGCTATCCACAGATTAACCACACGATTGCATCCATATGGTTCGTTACCATTCATCAGGGAAAGAAATTTGTCATCTTTACATGGTCTGCCCTACATGTAACTCCAGACCCACAACAATGTGGCTGACTCTAACTGCCCCCATGAATGGCCAGGGTAACTATACAGCTCAAAGACAATTTGGAATGGATAACAAATGGGTGACATTCCAGAGAAGGATTAAAAGGAACAGGGATCATAGTAGAATACAAATGCCTTCGAGCTGACAACATCTAGTGTAAAGGGAGCATATCCCACCATGGTCCAACCTTCCTCTTTCTTCTTACTACTACCTCACCCATGTTCAAGTTCCATTCCAGAGAGCTGAGTGCAGAATCGAGGCAGACACTTGTGCTGGGAGTGTCAGTATTGAGAGATCGCTGCACTATTGGAAGTGCCATCTTTGGAACCAGCTGTTAAACTGAAGCTGTGCCTGCCCTCTCAGGTGGATGGAGAAGATCATGTGGCACCATTTCAAAGAGGTGCAGAGAATGTAGCCTCAGAGGCCCATGGAGTCACATTGTCTGCAAGTGGCATCAGATTCAGAGCAGGAGAGGTGGAACTAATGTTGGGAATGATATACAATTTCTTCTTCAAAACTAATTTAATCAATTTTAGCATATAATGAGTCTGCTAGAAAAGTAAGCGTGTGTGACTGTATTAGAGACACTTTATCTCATGCATGAATTATGACCTTACATGTCTTTGGTGGTTATTACAACTCACCGTAACTCATTCCTCTCCTTGATCCATTCTTGTAGCACCATCCGTGACTCTGCATCTTCGTAAGTCTAAAATAGTTTCATAAAGGAAGGATAAATGAACACCAAGTGAATCTTACATTTTGACAATGATTAAAATTCCTTGGAAATGTCAGTTTTGATTAACTTGGACCAAAATGCAGCTTTGTTCAAGAAAGGGAGTAGGGATAGCCCTAGCAACTATAGGCCAGTGAGTCTGACTTCAGTGGTGGGCAAAGTCTTAGAGAGAATGGTAAGGGATAAGATTTATGAACATCTGGGTAGGAATAACGTGATCAGGGATAGCCAGCATGGTTTTGTGAAGGGCAGGTCGTGCCTCACAAACCTTATTGAGTTCTTTGAGAAGGTGACCAAGGAAGTGGATGAGGGTAAAGCAGTAGATGTTGTGTATATGGATTTTAGTAAGGCGTTCGATAAGGTTCCCCATGGTAGGCTAATGCTAAAACTTCGGAGGTATGGCATTGAGGATACATTAGAGGTTTGGATTAGGAATTGGCTGGCTGGAAGGAGACAGAGGGTAGTAGTTGATGGATTATGTTCATCTTGGAGCGCAGTTACTAGCGGTGTACCACAAGGATCTGTTTTGGGACCATTGCTTTTTGTTATCTTTATAAATGATCTAGAGGAAGGACTTGAAAGCTGGGTAAGCAAGTTTGCGGATGACACAAAAGTCGGTGGAGTTGTGGATAGTGAGGAAGGAAGTGGTAGGTTACAGCGGGATATAGATAAGTTGCAGAGCTGGGCGGAAATGTGGCAAATGGAATTCAATGTAGCTAAGTGCGAAGTCGTTCACTTTGGTAGGAATAACAAGATGATGGATTACTGGGCTAATGGTAGGCTACTTGGTAGTGTGGATGAGCAGAGGGATCTTGGTGTCCATGTACACAGATCTCTGAAAGTTGCCACCCAGGTAAATAGTGCTGTGAGGAAGGCATATGGTGTACTGGGCTTTATTGGCAGAGGAATTGAGTTCCGGAGTCCTGAGGTCATGTTGCAGTTGTATAAGACTCTGGTGAGGCCTCATCTGGAGTATTGTGTGCAGTTTTGGTCGCCATACTATAGGAAGGATGTGGAAGCTTTAGAACGAGTGCAGAGGAGGTTTACCAGGATGTTGCCTGGAATGGTAGGAAAATCTTATGAGGAAAGGCTGAGGCACTTGGGGCTGTTCTCATTGGAGAAGAGAAGGTTTAGGGGAGATCTGATAGAAGTGTATAAGATGATTAGGGGTTTAGATAGGGTAGATACTAAGAACCTTTTACCGCTAATGGAGTCAGGTGTTACTAGGGGACATAGCTTTAAATTAAGGGGTGGTAGGTATAGGACAGATGTTAGGGGTAGATTCTTCACACAGCGGGTTGTGAGTTCATGGAATGCCCTGCCCGTATCAGTGGTGAACTCTCCTTCTTTATGGTCATTTAAGCGGGCATTGGATAGGCATTTGGAAGTTATTGGGCTAGTATAGGTTAGGTAGGATTCGGTCGGCGCAACATCGAGGGCCGAAGGGCCTGTACTGCGCTGTATCCTTCTATGTTCTATGTTCTATGTTCTATCATCTGAGGAAAACAGTATTGATTAAGTACAAAAACAGAAATTGCTGGAGAAACTCAGCAGGTCTGCCAACATCTGTGGGAAGAATCAGAGTTAACATTTCGAGTTCAGTGACTTTTCATCAGAACTCAATACTGGACTTTAAATGTTAACTCTGCTTTCTTCCCACAGATGCTATCAGACCTGCTGAGTTTCTCCAGCAATTTCTGTTTTTGTTTCAGATCTCCTGAATCCGCAGTCTTTTTGTTTTATATATCCATTATGTACAATGTTTTAAAGTCATAGAGACGTACAGTACAGAAATAGACCCTTCAGTCCAACTTGACCATGCCGACCAGATATCCTAAATTAATCTACTCCCATTTGCCAGCATTTGGCCCATATCTTTCAACTGCTCCTATTCATGTACCATGCATTTGCCTTTTAAAATGTTCTAATTGAATTAGAAACACTCTGCTTTTATTTCAGTTTTCCCAGTTTGAGCAGTATCTCATTGTATGAACAACAGAACAATCCCTGTGCAGAAATCAATATTTTAATAAGAAATAGGAAACAGTATTTGTTCTAGATTAAAGAGCTATCATTAAGACCACTCTTTTTCAAAACTGATTTTCAGTTGAATTGGATTCTAAGTTGAAGGGCTAAAACTTACATGCACTTTAGATTTAATTTCCTGACTTTATTCCCCACAAACTGCACTTGTATCAATTTGAGGGAATGAAACGGAATCTCAAACCTATAGAGTGGAGCACTCAAGCTCGAACATCCTATGATCTCTCTCTTAATAATTTCACCACACATCATCATAAGACTATAAGACATAGGAATGGAAGTAAGGCCATTCAGCCCATTGAGTCCACTCCACCATTCAATCATGGCTGATGGGCATTTCAACACCACTTACTTGCACTCTCCCATATCCCTGGATTCTTTGCAAGAATAAGAATTTATCAATCTCAGCCTTGAAGACATTTAGCATGCTGTCCTTCACTGCACTCCATGGCAATGGATTCCACAGGCCCACTACTCTCTGGGTGAAGAAATAGCTCATCATTTCCGTTTTAAATTGACCCCCTCTAATTTCTAAGGCTGTGCCCAGATGTCCTAGTATCCACGTCTGACAGAAACAAATTCTCAGCCTTCACCCTTTCTAAGCCTTCCATTATCCTGTAAGTTTCTATCAGATCTCCCTCAACCTTCTAAACTCTAGTGAATACAATCTCAGAATCTTGAGATGATCATCGTATGTTAGGCCTACCATTCCAGGGATCATCCGTGTGAATCTCCACTGGGCACGCTGCAGTGCCAGTATGTCCTTCCTGAGGTATGAGGCCGAAAATTGGACATAGTATTCTAAATGGGGCCTAACCAGAGCTTTATAAAGTCTCAGTAGCACATCGCTGCTTTTACATTCCAACCCTCTTGAGATAAATGATAACATTACACTTGCTTTCTTAACCACGGACTCAACCAGCAAGTCAACTAGCACTCCCAGATCCCTTGGTACTTTGGCTTTATGAATTTTCTTACCATTTAGAAAATATTCCATGTCTGTATTTTTTTTTCTAAAGTGCAAGACCTCGCATTTGCTCATGTTGAATTTCATCAGCCATTTCCTGGACCACTCTCCTAAACTATCTAAATCTTTCTATAGCCTCCCCACTTCCTCAGTACTTCCTGCCTGTCCACCTAACTTCGTATCATCAGCAAACATCGCTAGAATGGTCCCAGTCCCTTCATCCAGATCATTATTATATAAAGTGAACAGCTGCCGCCCCAACACTGAACCCTGTGGGACACCATCTGTCACTAGCTGCCATTCTGAAAAAGAACCATTTATCCCAACTCTCTGCCTTCTGTCAGACAGCCAATCCTTAATCCATGCAAGTAGCTCACCTTGAACACCTTGGGCCCTCACCTTACTCAGCAGCCTCCCGTGAGGCACCTTATCAAAGGCCTTTTGGAAGTCTAGGTAGATTACATCCACTGGGTTTCCCTGGTCTAACCTACTTGTTACCTCTTCAAAGAATTAAATCAGAGCTTCTTAATTGTTTTATTAAGTCACAGGACATGGGTATTGCTAGCAAGGTCCGTGTTTATTGCCCATCCCTAACTGTTGTTCAGATGGTGGTGGTGATCTGTCTTCTTGAATCACTGTAGTGTTAGCAAGGCAATTCTAGAATATTGGCCCAGCAATTGTAAAAGATCATACAGCTCACAAGAAATAGAAGCAGAATTAGGCATTCAGCCCATCGACTCTACTCTGCTATTCAATCATGACTGATACGTTTCTCAACCCAATTCTCCTGTCTTCTCTCAGTACCCTTGATCCTTTGGCCAGTGGAGAACTTATCCATCTCAATCTCAAATACACTCAATGACTTGGCCTCCACAATCCTCTGTGGCAATGAATTCCACAGAATAATCACCCTCTGGCTGAAGAAATTCCTCTTTACCTGCATTATAAAAGGTTGTCCCTTCACTCTGCAGCTGTGCCTTGGATCCTAGTCTCTGCTGCTCAGGGAAACATCTTCTCCATGTCCACTCTATTCAGGTCTCTCAGTAACCTGTAAGTTTCAATCAGATCCCCTATCATCCTTCTAAACTTGGAGTACAAACCCAAACTCCTCAGCCACTCCTCATTTGACAAGCCTTTCGTCCCAGGGATCTGTCTTGAAAACCTCCTCTGGACCCCATCCAATGCCAGCACATCCTTCCTCAGAGATGCCGCCCAAAACTGCTTTTTCAGCCTTAGCTGTACACCTCTGCTTACATCTCCTTGCCCTCTTAAAATGAATGCTAACATTACATTTGTCTTCCTAACCGCCAACTAAACCTGCATTAAACCTTAAGAAAATCCTGAACTAGGATTCCCAAGTCGTTTTATGCTCCAGAATTTCGAAGCCTTTTCCTGTTCAGAAAATAGTGTACATCTCTAGTCTTCCTACCACAGTGCTTAATCTCACACTTTCCCACATTCATAGAATCACAGAATCCCTACAATATGGAAATAGGCCATTCGGCACAACATCTCCACACCGACTCTCTGCTGACCATAGATCATAGGTCAGGAACCCCCTATAGTGTGAAAGCAGGACATTCAGCCCATCGAGTCCACACCGACCCTCTGAAGAGTAACCCATCCAGACCCAACCCCTCTACCCTATTCGTGTAACCCTGCATTACTCATGGCTAATCCACCTAACTTATACATCCCTGGGCAATATGGGCAATTTAGCATGTCCAAACCACCAAACCTGCACATCTTTGGATTGTGGGAGGAAATTGGAGCACACAGGGAGAATGTTCAAATTCCACACTGACAGTTGCCAGAGGCTGGAATTGAACCTGCGTCCTTGGCGCTATGAGGCAGCAATGCTAGGCAACTGAGCCATCATGTTGCCCCATTGTATTTCATCTGCCACTTCTTTGCCCGCTCTCCAAATCCTTCTGAAACCTTCCCACCTCCTCAACACTACCTGTCCCTCTACCTATCTTTGTGTCATCTGTAAATTTAGCATCAATGCCCTCAGTTCCTTCATCCAGATTGTTAATGTGCAACATGTAAGTGTGGCCCCAATACAGAACCTTGCAGAACTCCACTAGTCATTGGCTTCCATCCCGAGAAAGACCCCTTTATCCCTACTCTCCAGTTCTATCCATGCCAGCACCTTGCCCCTGACACCACAGGCTCTTATTTTATTTGATAGGCTCCTGGGTGGCACCTTGTTAAAGGTCTTCTGGAAATCCAAACAGATCATGCCTACTGGCTTTCCTTTGTGTAACTTGCTCATTACCTCCTCAAAAGAATTCTAACAGATTTGTCAGGCATGACCTCCTGTTGACAAAGCTGTGCTGACCCAGCTGAACTTTAGCATGAGCTTCCAAGTAATCTGGAATCTCATCCTTAATAATAGACTCCAAAAGCTTACCAACAATTGAGGTCAGGCCTACCAGCCTACAGTTTCCTATCTTCTGCCCCACTCCCTTCTTAAACAGAGGTATTACATTAGCCATTTTCCAGTCCTCTAGGACCCCTCCCTGACTCCAGTGTTTCCTGCAAGATCACCACCAATGCCTACACACTTTCCTCAGCTATCTCCTTCAGAACTCTGGAATGTAGCCCATCCGGTCTGGGTGATTTAGCCACCTTCAGACCTTTCAGCTTCCCCAGCACTTTCTCCTTAGTGATGGTCATTACACTCACCTCTGCCCCCTGCCTGTCTTGAAATTCTGGTATGCTGTTGGTGTCTTCCACTGTAACGCAGTTTCAAGTAAGGATGGTGAGTGGCTTGGAGGGGTACATGCAAGTGTGATGCTCCCATGAACCTTTGTGCTACATATTAAGGGTAATGAGTCTTGAAGGAGCTATTAAAGCAGCCCAGTGAATGTTGAAGGTTTTAAATGGCGTGCCAATGAAATGGCTGCTTTGTTCTGGTTGGTGTCAAATTTCTTGACTTTTGTTGGAGCAATTGTCCAGACGACTGCAGAGTATTCCATCACACTCCTGACCTGTGCCTTGTAGAGATGGACAGGCTTTGGGGAGACAGGAGTTGAGCGACTGACTAAAAAACTCATGGGCTTTGATCCAGTCTTGCTACCACTATATTTATAAGACAGGCCCAGTTCAGTGTTTTTGTCCCCTAGGTTGTGACAGCAGGGGTATTCAATGATGCAAAAGAAAGTTAGCTCTGATTGAAGAGCAGACATTGACTAATGGGCTGAAGAACCACTTTCTAGAATTGCTACCATTTAGAAGAGACCAGAGATATGATTTTTAAACCTATAAAAGGGTGTTCAAGTTTTCACATTCTGACAAAATGATTGAAAGACATTACTCTGAAGCAGAGATAGCTTTAGAAATATCAGGTTGTTGATATGTTGCTAGAGATGTACATGACAATAAGATTTGAAATTGACCAAGGAGAGCTGTTTCCATTAGCTGATGGTGCAGGCTTTAGGGATTTAAGGTTTTGGCTAAGTTATGATTCTAAATGCTGGAGGAGTGTGAGGAAGAAAAGTTTTCACAGTGAATGATAATGGCTTAGAGTTCTTGGCCTGCGAGAGTAGTGGAAGCAGAGAATGTGGAACGATTTGAAAAAAGTAATCTGGATAAGAACTTGAGAGAAATAAACTTGTCAACCTAAAGAGACAAAGTGGAAGAATGGGACTAATTGGATTGCTCCACAGAGGGCTAGCAATGGGATAAGTGGCCTCTTTCTCTGTTGTAACAGCTCTATAAAAAGGGACACACTTACCTGCATGCGTTCAAGCAGCCCAGTGAGACCCTGCAACCACACAACTACCCGATTGTACTGGTCTGTATTCATGGTTTTAATCTCTGATCGCAGCTCTGGAATAATTGCACCTGTTCTCCAGCCATGCTTCAGGGTCAGATCCTGATGTGACAGAAAGCACATTGATTAGTAATGCTTAACTAATTTATATTTACAGAAGTACAAACAGGATGCCTTTCTTCGGTTTTATTGCATTTTAGTCTTTTCCTAAATTTATTTCTGCAACAGTAAAAACCTGACAGAGAAAAACACTTTAAGAAGAAGCAAAAGCAATTTACAAAAATGGTTCTAGGAATGAGAAACTTCAGATCTGAGCATAGGTTGAAGAAGTTGGGATTGTTCTCCCTGGAGCGAAGAGGGCTGAGAGGAGATCTGATAGAGGTTTTCAAAATTATGAACGGGATGCACAGAAGAGGTAGGGAGAAGCTCGACAAAAGATAAAAAGATTTAAAGTGATGTGCAATCAACATTAGAGTGATATGTGAAAATAATGTGAGAAAAAACACATAGTTAAGGTATGGAATGCTCAGAAATGTGGCGGAGGCAGGTTCAATTCAAGAGGGTATCAGATGGTTGTTTGGATAGAAGCGATGTCCAGGGAAAAGGCAGGAGATTGGCTCTAGGTCGTAGAACTGATGCAGGCACAATGGGCTGAATGGCCTCCTTCTGTTCCATAACTATTCTAAGGGGGCGGCACAGTGGCTAGCACTGCTGCCTTTCGGTGCCAGGGACCTGGGTTCAATTCCACCCTCAGGCGACTGCCTGTGTGGAGTTTGCACATCTCCCCGTGTCTGTGTGCGTTTCCTCCGGGCGCTCTGGTTTCCTTCCACAGTCCAAAGATGTGCAGGTTAGGTGGATGGCCATGGGAAGTGCAGGGTTACAGGGGTAGGGTAAATGGGTGTGTCTGGATGGGATGCTGTTTAGAGGGTCGGTGTGGACTCAATGGGTCGAATGGCCTGCTTCCACACTGTAAGGATTCTACGATTCTGTGAAACAAGCTTGGAATATTTGATTTTGGGGGATCCACACATTTGTGGGTTCAGATAAAGCACAAGAGAGCAATGCAGAATCTCCACATACTTAACAATGGTCATTTTATAAATTAAACATTCCAGCCGCTTTCTGTCCTTCCCGTTCTCCTACTAACCCCCAGCAGATTTTCTTCTCTAGAGGAAAACAGTAGACCAGAAGGTTTTTATGGTAATTAACAATGGCTTCATGGACACCAGTAGCTGAGCTTTTAATTCCAGATTTATTGATTGCATTTAAATTTCACCATCTGTCACGATGAGATTCGAACCCATGTCTCCAAAGAAATGGCCTGGGTCTCTGGCTTACTAGTCTAGTGACAATACCATTACACCAGTGCTTCGCCACAGCACAAATTAAATGTTCCATTATATTTAATATATAGTACAAGCTACTTGAATTTAGTTAATTTAATAGTGGCACCATTATACTTACAGCCAGATCACTGTAAATGTGATCCCCAAAATAAAGTACCTTCGAGCCAGTCCATCCAGTGAGCTTTAAAAATTCGTACAAGTTGCCCTGGGTGTAAACAAAGTTCGAGATTAAAATGCCACTCAGACTGAAGTCTAAAGCCTGCAGCTTACCTTTCCCAAAATAACTTTCTGGATGGTAAACAAACATTGATACAAGTGCAAACCCTAACTAAACAAGAACCAAGGAATAGGGAGATGTCCATTAACAGCAGGACTGATAATTGCATCAGTCCAAACTGTTAAGACAGAATCTCATAGGATGCCAGATTATAGTACAACAAGTTTACGTGAAATCAGAAGCTTTTCGGAGTGTGGCTCCTTCATCAAGGTCAAATGCCAGATTGTGCAAGTTTCATGGGGCTCAGGAACTTAAAAGCTTGCTAAGTAATCATTAAGCTGTCAATGATTTTCAGTAAAAGGATCGTTTAAAAGGATTTTTAAATTTCTTTATGTTTCTATATTTTCTTACTAAGAACTTGTACTTAAGAATCGGTACCTAGGTATCTTTGTACTCAAGATGGCACTGTCAGTGTTGACTAGTAAACTTTTCACTCATTTGAGTATGTGACAATAAAGATGATTCAATTCAATTCATTTATTACATCAGTGTGGAAGGGCTCATTCCATTCTTCTGAGAAAATTCTAAATTAATGTAGGAGGAACTCTGTTTATTTTATATCCATCCACTTTGAACATTGTAATATGCAAAACAAGTGACAAATCAGAAAAAGATACACCATTCCATTAATTGCAAACAATTATTATTTGTAAATCTCTATGAAATGAATTATGAGCTACATCACTGAAGTCACTTCATTCAAACAATAAGATCATTTAAATATTTTTACACATTACACTCCCACCTTGCTGAATTGTTAACTTTGCTTAATTCAAATGATTGGATCATTACATTTAGTACAAAAACACTTTGAATAATCATGAAAAAAACATTAAACATTTGTCCCTTGTGTCATTAAAATAATTTGACACCCCTTCTATTCAACAAAATGTACTGTTACGGCACTGGGTAAACCCTCCTGCTTAATTTAAAACCAGCAACACAGAAAAGTAATCTGCAAAACTTCGAGTGGCCAAAAGCTATCTAAAGTAAAAATTAACAACTTTATTTCTTAAAGTATAACAGAGAATAATTAACTAACAACTATTTACAATTCCTATCTTTTACCTTCCCTTCTATAATACTTGTCCGATAAAACTCCCAGTTAGGATTTTCGGATACTCAAATTTTTAAAACCAGCCAGCGGTCAAATCTTCTCTCTAACTTTGTCAGTAGAGGGCCTCTCCAGGTCAATGTTGAGGCTTTTCTCAGTGCGAACATCTTCTCTAGACAGTTACCTCTCAGAGTTCTAACTAGCAGTCTACAGTGTTGGTCTGGTGACAGTTCTCCTCCCAACTGTTCAATTTTCCCCAGTCTTACACTCCAAGGCATCGGATTGTATCATTGACTTTTAAGATTGTCAATATACTCAATTCAAACTTGATTGGAATTTGGTATTTTCCGGGGTATAATTTAAACTAGTTGGCCTAATTTGAATATGTTTTGTCGTTTTCAGGCAAGTGGTTAACCTAGGAGCTGCAGTACATATTACATTGTGTCTTATTGAGGACACTTGGTTCTGTCACTGCTAGTTTTAACTATCTTCAAGGTATAGGACACTAGGACACCCACATCTTCCTAACAGTACACAAAGGCTGCATGCAAACCACTAGTTATACTGTGGATTATGACATGGTTAATACAGTCATATACTTAACAGAATCCCCAGTGTACTGAGCTTTGAAATTAAGCTTAGTGGCCTTGTTGTCAATTTTAAAAGATCTTCCAGAAATTTCAATTATTTGAGGGGCAAAAACAAAAGAATCATTCAGGTAATTTTTTGTTGATAATAATTCTGATTTATCAACATTTAAATTGATCAGAGGAATTAGAATCATGTAAAAATGAGCCTTATTATTTAGAGTCATAGAGATATACAGCACCGAAGCAGACCCTTCAGTCCAACTCGTCCATGTCAACCAAATATCCTAAATAAATCTACAGGCCATTCCGGTATAACACGCGTTTTGTTAATGCAAATTTGCTGTGTCGTGATTGACAAATTGGGGACACTTTTTAAAGTGCGAACTTTTAAAATATGTGTTGGCTGTATCACGATTACATCGGCAACACCTTAAGCACTGTTTCTAAAGCACAATTTTTCTATAATGTGAGGTTGCACAAGAACGCAACCACCACGTTACAGCAGAACTAGCCGTCGTCCTATTTGCCAGCACTTGGCCCATATCCCTCTAAACCCTTGCGATTCATAAACCCATCCAGATGCCTTTTACATGTTGTAATTGTACCAGCCTCCACAACTTCCTCTGGCAGCTCATTCCATACAAACACCACCCTCTGCATGAAAAAGTTCCCCCTTCGGTCTCTTTTATATCTTTCCCCTCTCATCTTAAACGTATGCCCTTTAGTTTTTGACTCCCCCACACCAGGGAAAAGACCTTGTCTATTTACCCCATCCACACCTTTCATGATTTTATAAACCTCTCTTAGGTCAACCTCCGCACTCCAGGGAAAACAGCCCCACTCTATTCAGCCTCTCCATATAGCTCAAACCCTCCAACTGTGGCAACATCTTTGTAAATCTTTTCTGAACCCTTTCAAGTTTCACAACATCCTCCCTATAGCAGGGAGACCGGAATTGCACACAATATTCCAAAATAACATGAAATTAAGATTCTGCACAGTTGACAGTCAGACATAATGAAGGCATTTACCTGTTTGTAGATCTTGCCTTTCTCTAATTTGCTGATTTTGTCCCAGTGCAATTTATCTCTCTGATTTGCTCTCCGGAATGGTCTACGGAAAAATCAGAGAACTTTAGAGATAAGTTTTCAAACAGCAGTAAAGATCAATTTTCACTCCCACTGAAAAACACGGCAATGAACCTGTTGCACTGAAACCCTACTGCACTGACCTCCGGTTATCGTTGAAGAAAGCTGGCTTCTCAGCCTGAACAATGATGATGTCAAATAGGTCTCGCCAATCTTTGCCGACCATGTACTGCATTCCTTTATCACTGTCACAAGGGGAACACAACCATCAATCATTTAATCACCAGGCTCATTGTAAGTCACTGCCAGTGCATATTTCTCAAAAAACACATTTTGCTCTACCAAGGCATTTCAAAAAATTATTTTTTCATTCATCAGATGTGGGCATCACTGGCCAAGACAGTATTTAATGCCCATTCCTAATTGCCCATGACCAGGTAACAGCAAGCTACCTTCTTGAACCAATGAAATCCATGCATTTCTATTCAGTCAGATTGCCATCTTCACATGACATTAGAATCAGGAAAGTCACTTACACAAAACTGAAAGGGCTGTTTGTTATTAGGAAAAGTTTCTTGCCACTGTCAATCAATCTTCCCAAGACAGCACTGGTTTTCTCCTCATGAGATATGTATTTATCTGATTTGAAGGAAAGGTATTGGTAAGTTTTTTTTTACACAGCAGACTATACATTTTAATTTCAGCGACACCTTAGAACACAACATGGTACACAAATCAAATCCAGGCGGACAAACTAGAAGTGAGCTCGATTTTAACTGCAATAGGATGACAAGCCAAAATGTGTTGGGCTTGTCTAAAATGACTTCCTGGCAGGCAGGAAGTGAGCTATCTCTGAACACAAGTTCTATTTCCCTCCATTGTAGGCAAACTGCACACCACATGGGAAGTCAAGCAGTTTTAACTTTCTGGGCGGATGTTGGGACCCCCTTTTGTGTCCTCACAGCCCAGAACAGGCATCCATTTCCCCACCTCCCAGCCTTATCCCCATCCTCCAGATCACCCATAAAACTTAAGAACAGAAATAAGCCATTTGGCCCATCGAGTCTGCTCCATCATCCAGAGATCATGGCTAATCTGATAATCCTCAACTTCACTTTGCTGCCCTATCTACATAACACTTGAATCCAAATGTGATTAAAAATCCATCTATCTCGGCCTTGAATGTACTTAATAACCCAGGTTCGAAAGCCCTCTGCAGTAAAGAATTCCACAGATTCACCACCCTCTGGGAGAACAAATTCCTTCTCATTTCTGCCTTAAAATGTCTCCTTATTCTGAGATTATGTCTTCTGGTACTTGACATCCCTCAGGTGCTTTGAAAACCCCATCTCTCTAACTCTCATTCCTTAACACGCCCCACCCCCACCTCACTGTGACCTTGCACTCAGGAGTCACTCTGGGATCCTCAGCGTTGGGCACAGCCATTGACTCAGCAGCGTCTCCCAGTGGTAGGGCTTTTCACCATCTGATTGATTGGCAGCTCTCCAAGGCAGGATTTCTCCAAAGAAAGGAATGGCAGGCTCTCAGTAAAGAAATTAATGTCCATTTCCCAGCATTAAATTGCTGTGAGGACACTGAGGGGTGTGCATGTGTCTGTGTGTGTCCCTGTGTGTGAGTGTGTGTCCCTGTGCCTGCGTGTGTGTGCTGGGAACCACAGCCCATTATCATAGTGTAAGAAACAAAACACAATAAAATTAAACGAGACCACCAAAGCTGGAAACAAGACAATTTATTTTACGATCTTGCAAGAAAGGACCCCAATTGCAGAAAGCAATTGAAGTGATGATTATTCAAACTACTACACAGTTATACTTTTGAGCTTCGTGAGGTCACCTCTCCCGACTCCTGCATTACCCAATCTCTCTTAGTATTTTGCCTCTGCCCATCTATGCTCCACGCCCATTGCCCCCTTCCCCAGGTTGGCAACCTTCCTCTCTGTAAGTGCTGACACACATTATTTTCTCGACAGCACATCAAGATCTGGTTTAACATTTTGGATCAATTCTGCTGGTACATTCCATCCTCGGATATTTCATTAACTTGTATCATTTTGTATAGCCCAAGCATTTCGGTTATCTCAGCTTTTTGCTGAAAACATAATTTTTAAAAAGAACTTATTTGCTATAATAATTACACACCAAAGTTAGTATTTAATTAACCACAATTATACATTGAAAAGTAGAGATACTCTTCCCTAAATACCTGCAGGGTTAATAGTTCTCTTGCTGTACCCCTTTTCTGTATGCTTATTCTATATCTGTAAAAACAACACTTTTCCCCATTTCTAACAATAGTTTCCCAAGAAATTGAGAGTACCCCAGGACTAAATTTAGTTTCAGTGTTATTCATTCCACTGAATCCTGACACACTGAGAAACCATGAAAGATATGCTCAATGGAGGGAGATAGTGGTGTAATGACTTTGTCGCTGATCTAATAATCATAAGATCCAGTCGGATGTCGCAGGAACAAAGGTTCAAACCCCAATATGGCAGATTCAATGAATAAAAATCGGGAATTAAAAGCCAGTTTCAGTAATGATGACTATGAAACTATCATCAATTCTCATCAAAACCCAGCCATGTGGGCTTTGGCCTATTAAAGTACATTAGTGAATATAAGGAAGGAAATCTGCCATCCTTACCCAGTCTGGCTTACATGTGACTCCAGACCCACAGGAATGTGATTGACTCATAACTCCCCTTTGAAATGGCATCACAAGCCACTTAGTTCCAAAACAAATTGGGAAGTCAATGTTTGACTGACCACATCCCATGACAGATAAAAGAAAAAGAAGAGAATTTAGAGGAAACGCTGTAAGTAAGCTCTTGATCAATGGTTTCTACTTTTAACCAAAACATTGCTGCCAATCTTTGATGCAACATTAAAAATGTTAGAACAGGGAAGTAAGAAATATTGCTTTAAAGAAAGAAAGAAACAACTATTGAACTGGTCAATATCAAAGAGGAAACTGCAATTTCAGATAGGCACAGAATAATGAGGCACATGGGGAAAGACAGAGAAAGGCTGGCAGCCTGTAGGGACATGCAGGGGGAATCAAAAGCTATTTTGGCCATTTAAAAATAGCTCTCTTTTCAGTTAACCTAGATTCCATTGTCTTCATTTACTCCTGCACATAACATAAAACAGAGTCAAAATTGTACCTGCAATAGACAAAGCTATCCACTAAACGAACCACCAACTTGCATTTCCCGTTGTCCATTGAACATTATAAAATGTTCCCTGAGACACCTCATTGAGATATTATTAAATAAAACTTGACACATAAGGGGATGTTAGGGCAAATGGCTAAAAGCACAGAAACATGTCTTCATTGATTAATAAAAAGCATGGAAAGGCTTGGACAGAGTATTTTAATGCATAGATCTTAGCAACTGAAAGCACAGCTGCCAATGATGATGTGATGGAAGTCAGGGATCACATAACGCTCAGTCCATCTCAATTCCTCTTTGTGCGATAAACAACTTAAATGGAAAATAAAATAACGGGGAGAGTTTGAACATTTTTAGGTGGTTTCTGATGCAATTACAAAGTATAATTTAAAGTTGTTCTGGGTACATGAACATTAGCCTTGGTCCATTCGCAAATGCTTTTGAGAAGGTGAGTGGTGAGCTACCTCCTTGAACCACTACATTCTATGGGACTTATCTCAAGTGGTTTGATAAAATTGCGTGGCCTACTCAGCCATTCAAAAAGGTCATGGGTCAGGAGTCATGTGGAGGACAGACCAAATAAGATAAACAAGATAATCCAGCAATCAAAGTAGCTGTCATCCATAGTTACATACCATATATTAGTATAAAATTAGAATAGATTTATATTAAATTTATTAGAGTCATAGAGATGTACAGCATGGAAACAGACCCTTCGGTCCAACCTATCCATGCCGACCAGATATCCCAACCCAATCTAGTCCCACCTGGCAGCACCCGGCCCATATCCCTCCAAACCCTTCCTATTCATATACCCATCCAGATGCCTCTTAAATGTTGCAATTGTACCAGCCTCCACCACATCCTCTGGCAGCTCATTCCATACACGTATCACCCTCCACATAAAAAGTTGCCCCTTCAGTCTCTTTTACATATCTTCCCCCCTCACCCTAAACCTATGCCCTCTAGTTCTGGACTCCCCGACCCCAGGGAAAAGACTTTGTCTATTTATCCTATCCATGGCCCTCAACTTTTGTAAACCTCTATAAGGTCACCCCTCAGCCTCCGACGCTCCAGGGAATACAGCCCCAGCCTGTTCAGCGTCTCTCTGTAGCTCAGATCATCCCACCCTGGCAACATCCTTGTAAATCTTTTACAAACCCTTAGCTGAATTTAAACTCCCCTCCAGTTTCCCTGGTGGAAATTGAACTTCCATCATTTGAGTATCAGTCTAAACTTCTGTCACCAGTCCAACATCATTACTGCTACGCCACCATATCCATCATGAAAAATCTACCATGAGGTGAGCAACGCAATTGCTGATATACATACCAATATCTTGTTCAACTGCTCCATACAATATTCCTTTAACGTGGACATCTCGGATTACCTCCTGTCAATGATGAATTGAGAAGCATGTGAACTTTCACCCCGGTTGCTGCTAAATGTTGAATTTCAAGATCAGATTTATCAGTCATCCCTTTTGCTTCATAATTAGTTATGGGCCAACATTTCGTTCTGGAACCCCAACCGAGCCAGTTTTGATGAACATTCATCAGAAATCTGATCTCTCAATCTCTGCACCTCAATGCACACCAACAACCCATTGAAATATCAGCCAAACCTCTCACCTGGCAAACCACTTCAACAGTCTGGAGGTCAACTGGCTCAAGGGGTTCATAGTCTCCTAGGAAAGTGAGCAAGGACATCACACAGGGAATAAAAAAAACCTCTTGTATCTTACCTTAACATCCTTGTAAAGATAAACTGGTTCAAAGTCGATGTTCTGCTTGATAAAATAGTCATTGACACAGGAAAGCAGAGTCAGCTCTGGCAGTGAAAATATGTCCATGAATTGTTTCATTGTGAAGCCATGTGAACTCTAATTAAAGAAATGCACAAAATTTCAAAACAGCTTTTAAAATATTCATCACTTTAAAAAAAAGCCCAAATTTGCAATTTAACAGCAACACCATGTATAAAGTTAAATCAAGCAGGATCAGACAAAAACAGAGAACTACTGGGATTCAGTGAGTGCAAACACTCAACTCTGCACCTGAACAGGTGGGTCTTTATTTCAAAGTTTTCCCATGACATAAAATCCAAAAATGTAAATAAACAGCAAGGAGTTTAGCAACAATCTTCAGAAGGATAGGAACAGGCTACTGAAGTAGGTAGAGACAGAGGATAAAATATAATGTCAAGTAGCGCTGGTTTTGGAAGCAAGGTGATAAGGAAAGCAAAATGATAGAATTTTAAATAAGGAGTGAGAGTAGAAAGACCTGTGGCAGTGGGGAATTCAGCTACACCTGATATACTTATAAAGACCAGGATGCTATAAGTGGCAGTATCACAAGATTATTAATCCAAAGACAGCTGTAATCTTCTGGGAATCTGGGGACAAGTCCTGCCTTGGCAACTGGTGAAATTTGATTTAAATGAAAATATGGAATTAAGAGTCTAGTGATGACCATGAAAGTGTTGCTGAGTGTTGGGAAAAACACATCTGATTCACTAATGTCCTTTAGGGAAATGAATTGCAGTCTTTACTTGGTCCAGCTGAATTGTGACTCCAGACCTACAGCAACATTGACACTTAATTGTCCTCTGGACAATTAGAAATGGGCAATAATGCCTATCTGTTGACATTTAACAATCAACACATTGGCTGGCCTAATCAGTGATGCCACATCCTGTGAATGAATTTTTTTAAAAATGAGAAGTGCACAAAAACATGGATGTTATGCCAAATATTTGTGTGTCTCCAGTAGGGCTTCAGCTTGCGATCTCATCCGAACTGAGCAGATTCTGGCGAAGTTTACTTGAGATGTTCAAAATTACAAAGGGTTTAAATAGGAGAAGTTGCTTTCACTGGCAGACAAGTCAGCAGTGAACAAAACTTTAACACTAATGTCAAAATAAATTGAGGGAAGAGGAATATTTTTTTAAAATAATATACAAGCACTGTAAAAATAGATTGAATCTCAACTTTCAAAAAGTAACTGGGCATTAGTAATAAAGTAGAGCCACAGGGAAACAGCAGGGATTGGAAAATTAACTGGATAACTATTACAAAGTGTCCACACAGGCACAATGGACAGACTGGACTCCTATCCTGTTTGATTCTAAAGGAATAGATCTCACTAGATCTCAACTGTTCCAAAAAGTGTTGACAGGAAATCAAGGGTGCAAATTTAAGTTAACAAAGTTCAGCCTAAAATGTTGTTATGCAAATTAATAGAAAAAAAGTAGCTCCTGCGATGCCCATCTGTCACAGAAAACCTCAGGCACAGTAACAGACACCAGATGTTTCTGCTCCAAGGCACAGACACAACCACAGGGGAGGTGCAGGCAGATCTCTTTCATTGTCCAAGTTCAGGTAATGTAGCCTGCCCCAGCAGTCACATAGGGAACAGGCTGACATCAAAATATTTCAATACATTTACCTTGCCGTAGAAATCACTCATATGCTCCAGGGGAACATGGGTCCCTTCATACATTTCGATGATTTGTTCATCTGGAACTGGGCTGAGTCCCCTGTGGTTAAAAACAAAAGATCTCGGCTTTAATTCGAGGATGCTTGTTGGGTGGAGACTACAGGAAGGGGGAAGTGGGGTCCATTAGGATCATTAGGGACAGGAGGAGGCCATGTAACCCTTACATCTGATCAGCTATTCGACAAAATTATAGCCGATCTGTGACCGAGTGCCACATGCTCCATATCCCTCGATAGGTGTTGACAACAAACACATACCAGTATGAGATCTGAAATTACAGCCAAAACTGACAGGGGTTTTTCCCAAAGGTTTGGCTCAAATATTTAGACAATGTCCCCTGGTCCTCAGGCTGGATTGTTAGCGTTCACAAAATGGCATATGAATAAGAAACCCTAACATCATCTACACTCCCCAGCAATGGAGATGGGTGCAGCTACTGATCACCAGCCACTTGCTGTTTAAAGGTACTAGCAGTCATTTGAAAGACGGGCTATTCATATAGATTTCCTTCCAAGCCTGACATCCTGAGCTACAATCACCGTTCCAGGATTTAAACCCCTTTGTGTTCAATTCTCTCGATGCAGAGGTCAGAATCCCATTTGCCTTTCGGCATCTGTTCACAATATAATCTACCCCAGGATAAAAGGTCTCCTTCGGCTCTCAATCCTGCTCACACCAACCAGACTAATACTGGGCAGGTTGCTGCCTGAACTGCTGTGCTCAACAAGCACCACTAATCCAGAATCTAGTCTCCAGCATCAGCAGTTATTGTTTTTAACCTAGAATTCACAATCAGCCTGCGATTGGCTCAAAATCAGGTGACTGGTAATGGAAAGATCCCCTTTCCGTACAGAATAAGCTTGAGAGCAAAGCAACTACTGGTAGTTTTTCTTTCCTTGTGAGGGAATGCAGGGTTTAAAATCCTGCAAACTCTTTTATAACAGATCGGGAGCAGCACAGACTATCCCAGATCAGCAGAGATTCAGTGCTCAGTTTAATATCAGAGCATTACATTAAAATAAAGCAAGTATTACCTGTAGCCTCATGATGGCAAATATTGCATTGGCACATCGTTTTCAGATAATTCTAACAGCGTGTGGTGAAAGGAAGTGGAAAAAGAAGTAAGGAGGCAGAGTGAAACGAACACATTTGCCTCGGCTATAGCGTTTCCAAGTGTTTTACAGCCAAACCTTGATCACCTCTCAGTCAGTCTGTCTGAATCAAGATAATTGGCTTCCATTTCAGACACAACTAACAAGTGCAATGCACAGTCTGCAGACTCTGCCACGTGGGGCAGTTGTCATTGATGACTTGGGTAGTCAAGATTTGTGTTCTTTCTCAGACTCCAACTCTGCGTGTTACTAATGAAATCCCTTGATAAGCTTGGTGCCTTCTGAATCAACCTTCACCATTTTGGGTACTCATAAGTCAAAGTCCAGTGAATCCCAGATATTTGATCTCTTCAGGGAGGTTTCAAGAACATCCTTATTATGCATTGCACTGGGACTCTCCTGCAGCTACCAACAGCCATTGCTTCGGGAGTGTGGTGTCAGGCACACAAACCCACATCCCACAAGCAGCCGAGCTGGTTTTCAGCGATTGGGACCTTAATAATGGGCAAATTGGATTGAATGGGGATGCTGCTGTTGGACCATCTTTCTTACCATCGAACTTGGAGGAACTTGCAAAGGCACAGTGGCTGGTACTTCTCAAGACTCTAAGGCCATACAATATGGGAGCAAAATTAGGCCAACATTGATGCTGCTGGTACCTGGTTCCAAACTTCTTCAGAAAGACCCCTGGAATTTTACCACGGAAAAGAGATTTCTACCCTCGACCTTTGGGGTTTACCAGAGGCTTACTCAGCCCAGAAAAAATAACACATTTAATGTTAAATAAATCCATTAGTTGCTGTAATCTATAAAATGTAACTTGAAATTTAATGTTAGAATTCCAAAGTGTGCTGGGTCACTGCAAAATTATGTTTAACCCAGAAATTAGAGTGGGGAAATGATTAACACTTACACCATGAAATTCTTCAAGGAACCGGTATTACTTACAAACTATGTGAATAAGGTTGACTTACCTTAGCCAGTATGAGACAGAAAACAATTTGAGAAGTGATAATACCTGTATGTGGTTCCCAGTTGAATGTAGTGAAAGGCATCAATCTTCATTACTATTCCCTTAACACAAAATGGGAAAGAAAAATTGTCATTCAAAAATATACAGTGATTGCCTGAAAAAAATTTAATGCCAAATAGTTTTCAAACATGTTTAGATATTCTTAGCCTAAGCTTTCAGAGAGGTCAGTTTGCAATTGCTAACAAAATCAAGAATTAAGATGTGGGGTAATGGAAACAATTTTTTTTAAAAAAATCATCTTTGGGATATGAGTATCACTGGCAAGCTTAGCGATTATAATTATAATTATATCCTGAGTTGCCCTTGTAAAGATGGTGAACAGTCTCCGAAGCACATCTCCAGACAGTGTGGTGAAGGGATGCCTGCAGTGTGGTTAGTTTGGGAGCCTCAGGAGCTATCCAACAAACACGTAAGAATGGGTGATTATATGGGAGAGTTGGTTGGCTTAGAGTTGCAAGAGGTAGACAAACAGGAGGCTGGAATAACACATCAAGCCAGGCAGCATCAGGAAATTGAGAAGTCTTCAAACATTGACTTCGGCACCTTCTGATGTTGCCTGGCTTCCTGTGTTCTTCCAGCCTCCTCCCTGCTTGTCTACCTTGGATTCCAGCATCTTCAGTTTTTTTTGTCTCGAGTTGTATAAGAGAGCTGGAAAGTTGCTAGATGTTCCCATGCATCACTCATCCTTGGTCCTTCTCTGTAGGGAGAAATATGGTTTTGTTGTTAAGATTGTGGCCTGAAGGAAATACATGTATTTCAAATCCAGTTTCTGATCGAACATCGCTGTGATGTCGAAGTTCTGGGCTCACCCACAAGAGGAACCATTCTTTCCACGTTTCACCTTGTCAAGACCATTCAGAATCTTTGATCAAGTCACCCTTGACTCTGCAAAACTCCAGTGGAAACAAGCCCAATCTGACCAACCTTTCCTCGTAAGACAATCTACTCATTCCAGATGTTAATATAATAAACCAAAAATAAGAAACTTAAATAAGAAAACCAAAATTACTTGCTGAATCTGAGCTGTGGTATCACCAATGCCCTGTATAATTGAAGCCTTACTCTTATTTGCTTTTATGCTTAATTCCTCTTGTAGGAAAACATTGCATCCCATTAGCCTTCTCAATTAATGTGCAGGTACAGCATGGAACTTTTTGAGACTTGCACACTAGAACACTAAATTCCCTCTGCATCTTCGAATTCTGAGTTATTCTCTACTTAAGGGATATTCTGCTTTTTTAATATCCCAGCCAAAGAGAACAACTTCACACTTTCTGACATTATACTCTAACTGCCAGATTCTTGTCCACTCACTCAACCAATTCATATCCATCTGCAATGTTCTTAAGTCCTTATCAGAACATACTTTCATGCCAATGTCAGTGTCATTTGACCCAACTGTTGCAGCATTCAAGAATATCTTAGCAGTTCTTCTACCTAAGCTCACATCCCATCCTATAATTGTATCTTGTTACACTTAGAGACCAAAAATCCATCAACTTCAGTCAACGATGGAGTATCCACAGTTTTCTGGGGAGAAGAATTCCCATGATTTACAACATTCATACCCTTTATCTCAGTACAAACTACCTGACCCCTTGGGAAGGCTCCTGGTGTAAGCCCTCTCAACATCCACCTTGTCAAGGTCACAAATATTTTTATTCGTTATTTCAGTTACCGGTCACCTGGCTGGTCAATTACTTTTGAGAACGATTGGGTAAGGAATGAGAAGTGCCTCATGATTGGTTTAACTGCACCAACATGGTCACTGGCAAGGTCACTAATTTGGCAGCATCTTCCAAGCCTGTGACCTCTGCCACCCAGAAGGACAAGAGCAGTGAATTCATGAGATTACCACCTCCGACAAATTCCCCTCCAAGCCACACACCATCCTGATTTGGAACAATATTCTGGTTCTTTCACTGGGTCAAAATCCTGGAATTAACTACACAGGGACTGCAACAGTTCAAAAAGGAGGCTCATTGCACCTTCTCAAGAGAAGGGACAATTAAAGCCAGCACGACCTGCCACAACAATGAATTTTTTTCCACAAAATGAGCATCTGGCAGTGGGCTGGGAGAAGTAAGAAGCGGAAATCATAGAATCATAGTATCCCTACAGCGTGGAAACAGGCCATTCAGCCCAACAAAATCACACTAACCCTCTGAAGGGTAACCCACCCATACCCATTCCCCTACTCTATTATTCTACAGTTCCCCTGACTAACACACCTAACTACACATCCCTGAACACTATGGGCAATTTAGCACGGCCAATCCACCTAAGCTGCACATCTTAGACTGTGGGAAGAAACCGGAGCATCCGGAGAGAATGTGCAAACTCCACAAAGACAGTTGCCAGACGCTGGAATTGAACCTGGGTCGCTAGCGCTATGAGGCAGCAGTGCTAACTACTGAGCCACCGTGCCACCCATTGATAGACCACAGTGCAACACACAGGCAATAAAAAAAATCTGAAATCACAGAAGACTAAAGAAAGAAAATCATAAAATTAAACAGACATAGTAAAGAACTCATTCTCTACATCTCTCTTCTGCTTCTGATACTACATTCATTGATAGCTGCTTTTCAACTATTTGTTGCCAAGCTATGTTTATGTAAACAGAAGTGAAGATTATTTCCTCTGTTCTCCTGAACAATATGACTGAAAAGAAGTTCTGGGATTTACATATTAATGAACTGAAACCTGCAGCCCAATCTAAAAGATGAAATACTTAACAGCAATCTAGGTTTGTTCAATATATCATTTCAATTGCATGACCCTATAATCTTTTGCTATAAATTCGGTGTCTTTTCATCCTGCTCCACATCTACCTGATGAAGGAGCAGTGCTATGAAAGCCAGTGCTTCCAAATAAACCTGTTGGACTATAACCCGGTGTTGTGTGATTTTTAACTTTGTCCGCCCCAGTCCAACACTGGCTCCTCCACATCATGGCCCCTGAACAAGGACATTGATGGGCAGCTCCAACAAGACTCCAATGAGAAGCCACTGCTTTAATTACCAGATTGAATTGCAATGAGGAACACAGTGAGGTAAAGGTTCTCCAACAAGTTGGTGAGCTTCAGCTCCAAATTCAAGAAGTGTTAAAGCAGACGGTAATGGATTCCACTGCTGGCTTACAATGGAATGCGATTGTATGTTACGGGTGACACAGGGAGAGGGAGGAAAGAAGCAGCAAAATTCTCTGCTCCTGATGATCACTGGCAGGAAAGTGGCCTCTGGAAGAACTTTGGCAGAAAACAGAAAAGTGGGCCCAGGGGAGATACCTCAGCAGGTGAATATCATTGCCCACGCTACGTTCCTACCTCACATGCTGAGATATCAATGAATTAATGGTATCCATGGAATCAGACCACAACAAAGGCTGGAGACTTTAGGAGGATCAGAGAACGGTATTGTGAATGAGGTGGAGAAAATGAAGTAAAACATAGAACCAGCCTAAACACAAAATACACTAACCTTTTGTACATCGTAATGAAGTCCACGTATCACAAAGTTGGGATTGTAATCGTACTTCCTCAGGTCTTCAGGATACTAAGGCACAAATCAGAAACATTTCATTGCAGCAAGTATTACCTTCCACAGGAGACAAGCTTGGGGCGGTCTTTATAAAAATACATTGCATTGCTGTATATCTCTTGGCTTGGGCTTATTACATTTTAAAGTAAATCGATCCAAGAGTATTTTGTACAATTAGATATTCAACAATAATGTGTTCAGTACCAATGCAAAAAATCTCTTTAAGTAATTCCATTCACCTTTCCTATGCTGAAAAAATTAAAGTAAAAGTTCTCGAGTAACACATCAACTTGCTCCTGGTTCAACATAGGATCTTAGCAATTGTCAGAGACTTTGGTCTCGTGCCCATAAATAGTTACACTTCATCTGATAGACCCAGATAACAGTCCTTGGTTAAAGGTCTACTAACAACAGCTAGAAGAATTGATGTAACACTTTTAATGTAGAAATGTGTCAAATGTAGAGTGTCAAATAACAACATATGATGTTGAGCCACTTTGCTTTTGATTAAAAAGGTTTAGATTGAGTCTAATTGGGTATCCTTCTCTAGTGGCACCAAGCCTGCCTTGCCAGTATTGGCCAGTGACAGGAATGGGATCAGGAAACTGATATACCAGCCACCATCTCCCTTCTAGACCTCAGCAGAGCTTATAAATTCAGCCCAATGGTCGCTGGTTTTTAAATAACATATCAGGTACCATTCACATCTTCCTTTGGGATGCTGGATACTGCTAAAATGCGTTGGCAGACCTTTGGATAGGCTTCAACTCCACGGAAAACTATATCTTCTAAAATATGCGCATCCACAGCCCAATCTCTCAGCCCCTTTTGGGTTTTCAAAGCTGTGCAAAGTAAGTAGGTTGAATGTTATTTAATAATACTGACAGCCCTAAGCTAACAGCACACCTACTGATAGATCAATACAAAACATTGATTGGTAGACTTTGCAACTAATAGTAGTTAGTCATATCTCACCAGCAGGGTAATTTATTAAAAATTACACTCCACCTCAACAACCGCCCTTCAAAGCTGCTTGTTTTGATTGAGGTGCACTTTGACCTGGATGTCATTGCACCACCGACTCACTCACTTTACCCAATAGACTTCTGAAATATATTTCTAACACTTTTCATTGAAAGGGCACGTTTCTGAGAATGCAAAGTAGAAAGTTGGACACTGGTCACGAGAAGATGTGACTTGATACCCCCAAAGTTAAATTTATTCAGTTTCGGTGTATTGGCTGTCAAGAAAGATATCTCAACAATCTCTGCAGTGCAAACACACAAGGACAATATCCAGGCTGAACTTTCTCTTTTCATCCATTCACAGACAGTTACTGGCTAGGCCAGCATTAATACCCATCCCTAATTGCCCAGAGATCAGTTAAGAGTGAACTACATTGCTGTGGGTCTGGAGTCACATGTAGAACAGACCAGATAAGGAAAACAAGTGCCAGGCAACGACCATCTTCATCAAAAGAGAACCTTACCATCACCTTTGACACTTAATGACATACCATTGTTGAACCTGTCACTGTCAAAGGGTGTTACCATTGACCATAAACAAAATAAATTGGACGAGCCAAATATAGTGGCTACAAAAGCAGGTCAGGATGCAATCCACCCCCTGACTCCTCAAAGCCTGTCCATCATCTACAAGGCACAAGGCAAGAGTGTAATAGAATACTATTTAGCTGGATGAATTCCAACAACACTCAAGCAGATTGACACTATCCAGGACAAAGCAGCCCGCTTGATTGGCACCACATCCATAAACATTCAGGCCCTCCACCTTTAGGGCGGCACGGTGGCACAGTGGTTAGCACTGCGGCCTCATAGCGCCTGAGACCCGGGTTCAATTCCCGACTCAGGCGACTGACTGTGTGGAGTTTGCACGTTCTCCCCGTGTCTGCGTGGGTTTCCTCCGGGTGCTCCGGTTTCCTCCCACAGTCCAAAGATGTGTGGGTCAGGTGAATTGGCCATGCTAAATTGCCCGTAGTGTTAGGTAAGGGAATGGGTGGGTTGCGCTTCGGCGGGTCGGTGTGGACTTGTTGGGCCGAAGGGCCTGTTTCCACACTGTAAGTAATCTAATCTAATCACTAATGCTCAGTAGCAGTGTGTACTATCTATAAGATGCACTGCAAAAACTCCAGAAGGCTTCTTAGGACAGCACCTTCCAAACCTGTAACCTCTACTGCTTAGAAGGACAAGAGCAACAGCTACATGGGAATGCAGCCACCTGCAAGTTTCCCTCCAATCACACAATTTCCTATCAATGCAAACATATCGCCATTCCTTCATTGTCACTTGAGCAAAATCCTGCAACACCCTCCATAACAGATTGTACCTACACTCTAAAGACAGCAGTTCAAAAATCAGAAGGTCACTGTTACTTTCTCCAGGGCAGTTACGAATTGCCAATGGATGTTGGCATGACCAGCAAGGGCACATTCTGGGAATGAGTTAAAAATAAACAGAAAGCATCTTACATTGTTACAATGTTATTTAGACTGGTAACAGGCTTCCATTATAAGTTCAAATCTAACAACTGTTCACAAAGCGTCACCAGGCAATGAGGCCACTAACATAAACCTGCCGGAGTAAGGTACATATCATTGTCGGAGGGAGTCACACTCCAAAGGACAAATATCAAGAGTCTATTCAGAACTGAAATGCAATGTTAAACATTCTGCACGTATCCTGTGGATAAATTCACCATAGCATTCATCACCAGGGTAATGCTACGGGTTTCTGTTAAGCAACACATGCTAGCAACAATGATGTCACTGTGATTGGTTTAAAGTTTCAGGAGTTGCGCCAAGCCAATCATGATCACAAACAAGTCTCTTTCTCCCCCCACACCATACTATAATAGAGGGACTTGGTCAAAATGAATTCTGCAGCAGATCAAGAAAACAGCTCACCACCATCACCTCGACAGGGGGTTACAACAACAAATACTGGCCTATCCAGCAACACCCACATCCTCTAAAAGAATGTTTTTAAAGTTACATTTAAGTCAGTCTTCTTTCAAAGATGGTGTATAACGAACATCTTTATAGAAGAGAACAGGTAATTGTTTCAAAAAACCTCTGCAAAAGATACAAAGCTAAAGTGTAACACTCCTTTTATGAAAATGTTACAATGTGAGTGACATGGTAACTCAGTGGTTAGCACTGCTGCCTCACAGCATCAGACCCGGGTTCGATTCCAGCCTTGTGCAACAGCTGCATGTGGAGTATGCACATTCTCCCCGTGTGTGTGTGGGTTCCCTCCGGATGCTCTTGTCCAAAGATATGCAGGTTAGGTGGATTGGTCATGCTAAACTGCCCATAGCATCCAGGGATGTGCAGGCTAGATGGATTAGCCAAGGGAAATATGGGGTACAGGGACAGGGTCTGGCTGGGATGCTCTGTGGTGGGTTGGTGTGAATCCTGCTTCCACACTGCGGGGATTCTACGAGTGGTATAACTGTTACCGACAGGGAGACCATATGGTGATTGGGTGGTCTTGGGTATAAGGAGTGGCTGGGGTAGGTGGAGATTAGTTTTCGTCCAGATGGTATGCTTGGGTCTAGGAAACACTCACCGATGGTGAATGAAGACAGCCATCCCACAGTGAAGGAAAGGGGGATGGAATCTGGAAAGACAGCACAAAGCCACAACAAAGTAACACTGAGTAAGATATCCTAAAGTCATTAACCTCTCAAATTCCCAAAGCAGGATTGGCTATTTTGGGGTTTTCATGTGTGTAAAGCTATATGAATGTCTACCTGAAACCAGTAATCTTCAGAAAACCAGGTGTTAGAAACATTAAAAACTTCGGTTGACCTCATTTCCTTTCTGTGTTTAGGAAGGTGAGAGCTGGAGCACATTTCTCAGCAGCCAGCTGCCAGGTAAGGCCGTGAGGTTGAGGGGGTTCATTCAGCAAGTTCCTACTCATATCATGCCCCAGAGAAATTTTTCCCAAGCAAATCTGGGCCTTTTGTTGATAGGTCAATTCTGCAGGCTTGCTCACTTGGCTGGTCACTATTCGGACAAATGGACAGAACACTTGATTGTACAGTCTGTCTGATAAATGCAATGGGAATTTTGCAATCAGTGAAAGACATGAATTTGCACAAAGCCTGTTTAAGGGAAATGGTGTTGACATGCTAACATCAATGAAGCATTAATCTGGACGCCCAGGCTAATGCTGGGAGCATGGGTTCAAAGCCCCCATAGCATCTAGTAGATTTTAAATTTAAATCATTTTGGATTGAACACTCAGCAGTGGTGACCACGAAGCAGTCATCGAATGTTGTAAAACATTTTCTAGGGAAGGAAATCTGCCATCTTTAACCTGGTTTGGCCCACATTGCTCCAGATCCAACTGTTTCAAGGGCAATTAGGTTGAGCAACAAACAAGTGGGCGGCACGGTGGCACAGTGGTTAGCACTGCTGCCTCACAGCGCCAGAGACCCGGGTTCAATTCCTGCCTCAGGCGACTCTGTGTGGAGTTTGCATATTCTCCCCGTGTCTGCGTGGGTTTCCTCCAGGTGCTCCGGTTTCCTTCCACAGTCCAAAAAATGTGCAGGTTAGGTGAATTGGCCATGCTAAATTGCCCGTAGTGTTAGATGAAGGGGTAAATGTAGGGGTATGGGTGGGTGCGCTTCGGCGGGTCGGTGTGGACTTGTTGGGCCGAAGGGCCTGTTTCCACACTGTAAGTAATCTAATCTAAATGCTGGCCTTACTGGCAATACCTACTTCCAACAAAAAATAAAGACGTGCACACAACTCAATCATTTACAGGCCTGTGAGAAATAAACAGGTTTTGTCAGATAAAATGCCTTCCAATCCTCAGCCCCTCCGTAGCCACACTTTGACTTTTAACCGCTGGACATGCATCTTCAAGCAAGAATTGAAGTGCTTAATTTGTATCATGGGAATCTAGTGTCAAGGTGCAATCACAGAATGATGACTTCAAGATATCTTACCCTGTTGTACCTGATACAAGATCTGAACTGAACTGGATCCAGGCTGCTATTACACTCTAACTGACCTGTCAGTCTGAAGCGATGGTAACTGTACAACACCTAAGTGAGGCAACTTAATAAAAAATTAAGCACTGTATTACAAATATAGTCTAGACTTTTGGCCATACAACTGAGCCCATGCCAAAAAGACTAGCATTTTCACAGTACCTTTCAACATCTAGAGAACATATCCATATTCTTATAAACCAAACACCGTTGCAACACAGTAACAGCCAGTTCCCATAAACAGTCATTAAATATAACCACCCAATCACCCAGTTTAGATGCAGTTTGGGGAGATTAATATTGGCTTGGACACCACAGAGACATCCAGAGACCTTCTTCAAAATAGTACGATTGATCTTGCAGGTAAAAACAATGACTGCAGATGCTGGAAACCAGACTCTAGATTAGAGTGGTGCTGGAAAAGCACAGCAGATCAGGATCTTGCAGGTCAGACAGGACCTCAGTTTAATACCACATCGGAAGAGTGGCACATCTGACAGTGCAATGTTCCCTCAGTACTGCAGTCTGATTTTCACACTGCAAGCTACGAAGCAAGACTTTAAAACATTTTAAAAGCATTGCCCACACAGTGAGTACTCACTTTATGCTGCTGGATGAGAATTTCCCGTGCTGCGTTGAAGATGAGTGTGTGCAAGTTGCTGGAGTAAAAGGCTAGTGTATAGTCGTAGTCAAAGCCATAAATCTCAATGTCCGAGAGACAGACCTCGTTGTTGGCAAATATTCCATCCGGATTTAGAAAATTTAATCTTCCTGTAAAGGTCAGGTCTGTGAAAGTGAGGATGCAAACATGCCGTTAGATACAATTCCTATAGAAGGGATGCACCACATAGGAGTGGTGGTGAAGCAGTGCTATCGTCATTGGGCTAATAATCCAGAAGGTGAGCCTAATGCTCAAAGAACACAAGTTTCAACTAGCAAAAATTCAATTCAATGACTAAATTTGAAATTGAAAGTTACTCTCATGGTTACCAATACTGAAACATTCACTGACCACCGCTGGTTTACTACTTTAGGGAAGGAAATTTGCTGTTTTTACCTGGTCTGAGCCATGTGTGACTGCAGACCCACAACAATGGTGGCTCCTAACTGCCCTAACCTCTGGACTGGCTTAGCAAGTCACTCAGTTCAAGGGTAATTAAGGATGGACAACAAAAGCAGGTCCTGCCTGCAATACCCACATCCAGACAATACACGCACAACGAGCAAATGAGGTTAGATCAGCCGTGACCCAACTGTATGGCAGACAATAACCAACATTTGCTCCCATGATCTTCCTTTCTCTTCACTCACAGGATGTGGGTGTCACCAAGTGGGTCAGCATTTATTGCCCTCCCCTAATGTTTGCAGTCCATGTGCTGTAGATTGATCTATAGTACCATCAGGAAGGCCTTTCCAGGCATTTTGCTCAATGACATTGAAGAAACGGTGATATGTTTCCAAGTCAGGCTGGTGAGTGGCTTGGAGGGGAAGATGTATTTGGTGGTGTTCCCATGTGTCTGCTGCCCTTGTCCTTGTCCTTCCAGACAGTGGAGATTGTAGGTTTGGAAGGTATGGTTTAAAGAGACAGATGAGCTGTTTTTTTAAATATGGAGTAACAGAACACCCAGAAAATAAGAAAACCAATGAGTGTGTTAATGAAGGGGTAGGGAAAAAACTTAAAGTTATGCTGATAATGTTCAGTGACATAGAATGGAATCATTGGTCTGACTGGATTATTACTCTGCTGCTTTTCCGATGTACTGAACATAATTTACTTTAATTGCACACTTCTTTTCATTTAGTCTTTAATGTTCAGCTGAATCAGAGGCCTGGACTTGGCAAAATGCTAGTATTCAACTGAGTACAGATGGCACACTTGTGAAATCAGGACACACATCACAATTAATCATATCTCCCCACCCTTTCACAAAAGACCGCAAAAAAGAGAACAGATAAAGAATCTCTTACTGCTAGTTAGGAAGTGTAAGGCTAGGGGTTGCAATCTAAAACTTAGAGCCAGATCTTTCAAGTGTGAAATGAGAAAAGATACACACACACACACACACACACACACTCCCTCTCTCTTACAAATACCATCACTTTGTCTCACCATCGCACACAAAGGCTGGTCAATGTCTGGACGCTTGTAAATGGCAAGTGATGTTAGATTGATTGTCAGTTGTAAAGGAAGTTAACAGAATTTTGTTAACCATAGATACAGGGTTGTGTTCAGTCATAAGTTACCCAACATCTCACTGGGGAACCAAATTGCACAATCCTGTTCCCAGCTTTCAGTTTAACTCCAGACTTTTGCATTGCCTGGTGCAAATCCATTGTTCCCAGATTCAAAATAGAACGTCATAGTGCAAAGCTTGAAAGGAGACAGGTTACCTAATGGGAAACCTGATCTGTGATCAGCAGTTTAGGAGGATCATGTGTCTCAAATTCACTGTCAACATCCCTGTCTAAAAATGGAAAAGGCAAATGTCATATTGTTTCTCAGCCAAAAGACCATCACTAATCTGTCAGAGTTTAAAAAGATATGACCATCTTTTTGTATGTTTTGTGCCAATGGTACTCAGAATAGTCTAGCACTGAGCATCAGCCAGTCCTGATGTAGAACACACTGGCTGGAAAAAGGCTGATTCAATCCTAACGTTTGAATACAGAGAAGGGAATGGGGGAAATTTGCACAGAAAACATTAACCCAAGGCCCTTTTGCTAGGGGTTTACTCTTGTGCCAATACTTTGAAGCGTCCTCACCAATGAACATCCTCAAACCATATCATAAAGATAGATCTGGCCACGACCCATTGCCGTTTGTGGGAGCTTGCTGTACGTAGATTGATTCTAGTCCATCCTCTCCCCTCCAAGAGCAACTACAGCGACAAGGGATAACGGGAGGGATCGCGACAGGCGCTACGGAAATGCAAGTCTTTCAAGCCGTCCCTTTATCCAGGGGTAACACTATGATTCGGCTGCAGTGGTTTGATTTGCTACTGCCATGGTTCGCTTGGGGAGTTGAAGACCGGCGTCACATAAATGCAGGGGAGAGATGACCTCCCCTTCCCCACCCTCCCCCTTGCTCTCTCACCTTCGCTGACTTTCTTGGTCTCCTTGTACATCGCCCATAAGTAGCTCCTCATGTCCACGGCGCTACTGCTGTAAGGAGCCGCCGCTATTGCGGCGATGCGGCGCCCGGGCGAACGCTGGTGCAGCGCCGGCCCTGACCCTAGCCCCGAGCGGGAGAGCAGCTTGCCCAGCGGAGCAGGGTCTCTCCGGCTCCAGAGCAGCTCCCTGACAGCGCTCCCCGGTAACCTGGCCGCTAACACCCGCGGACCCATCCTCACTGTTACCGACAACACCAAGCCTCAGCTGAAGCCGGTAACACTGCAGACTCCCCCCCCCCCCAACAGCCTGTCGTCACTTCCCTGTGACACCTAGGGAGGGAACACTCAAAAACTTGGCACTAATTTATTTAAATGCTTCATTTGAACGAAAAGCCCCAAGTCAATAGAGTGTGGAGTCTGCAGAACAGGGTAAGAAAAATGGGAAGGGCGGGGTGAGGTGTATTTTTATTTATTTATTCACAAGATGAGGGTGTAACTGGTTAGACCAGCATTTATATTTCATTCCTCATTGCCCAGAAGGCAGTAAAGAATTCAACCACATAGCTGTGGTTCTGAAGTCTCGTATAGGCCAGACCCAGTAAGGATGGCTGTTTCCTTCCCTAAAGGACATCAGTGATCCAGATGGGTTTTTACTATACTTGACAATGGATTCATGGTTATCATTAGATCCTTAATTCCAGATTCTTTGTTATTGAATTCAAATTCCACCATCCAACTTCCCCAGAACATTACCAGGGTCTCCAGATTAATAGTCCAGTGATAAAAAGGAATGTAGTAAAAGAAATAATATCTTTTCACGCATTTAAAGTTATGTACATTTAATGCATGCCAGAGGAAGTGGTGGAGGCTGATACAGTTACATTTAAAAGGCATCTGGACAGGTATGCAGTAGGAAGGGTTTAGCGGGATATGGGCCAAAGATTAATTTAGGATATCTGGTCGGCATGAACGAGTAAAACCGAAGGGTCTGTTTCCATGCTGTACAGTTCTGTGACTCTATGTAAAGTCATGTACATTTCATGCTTACACAGTTGACACCACTTCGACTGGGACAACACATCCATCCTAGGACAGGCCAAGCAGTAACACGTATGGGAATTCCTGGAGGCCTAGCATTCAAACCAGAACTCCATCAATAAAGTTAAAAATCACACAACACCAGGTTATAGTCCAACAGGTTTAATTGGAAGCACTAGCTTTCAGAGCGCTGCTCCTTCATCAGGTGGTTGTGGAGGACACAATTGTAAGACACAGAATTTATAGCAAAAGTTTACAGTATGATGTAACTGAAATTATACATTGAAAAATACCTTGATTGTTTGTTGAGTCTCTCATCTGTTTGAATACCACTTCTTTCATGTATAAATCACAAAACTTTTTTTTTCAAAGTTACATTCTCAGGTTAACCAAAGAATGTAACTTTAAAAAAAAAGGTTTTGTGATTTACACATGAAAGAAGTGAAACCACCATGGTATTCAAACAGATGAAAGACTCTCAAACAATCAAGGTATTTTTCAATGTATAATTTCAGATACATTACACTGTAAACTTTTGCTATAAATTCTGTGTCTTACAATTGTGTCCTCCACAACCACCTGATGAAGGAGCAGTGCTCTGAAAGCTAGTGCTTCCAATTAAACCTGTTGGACTATAACCTGGTATTGTGTGATTTTTAACTTTGTACATCCCAGTCCAACATCAGCATCTCCAAATCATGACGTCCATCAATAAACACATGGAATGGGCACCATTTACCAACCACTGAGAAAAACAACTGGAAATGGTATTACCGACATTAACAGATGAAGATTTAAATCGAAAGTGGGACAGAACACCAGCATTTCATCCAGAGGCTCACTGATGTTACCCAACATGGTGATAAAATGTCTGAGAACAAACCTACCAGCTCAGTGAGCAAACTTACAACCTGAACCTCAATCTAAGCTACAAATCTCAAAAGGGGTATACACAGTTGTGTACATTTAACAAATATGCAGTTGTATATATCTAATGTGTTAAATAATTACTTGCATTTGTAATTTTAGTTTTAAAAGGAAATTGGGCAAGTGTAGAAGCTGAGTAAATTGCAGGATTAGGGATTTTAAAAGAATGGAGATTGGGGAAAAAAGGCTGCTTTTCTGGGCATACAAAGTATGATGGATGAAATGGCCTTCTCTTGTGCTCTATGTCCCTATGATGCCATGTACAGAGTCCTTCAGGAGCTGAGGACATCCCTGAAATGCTTTGCAGAATTAGTGACATCACTTGACTGAATGTGGCATCAAGGAGCCAGACTTGGAACCCAAGTCAATGGGGTTTGGGGGAGGGTGGAAATACTGCCCTGGTTGCAGCCATTCCTCATTCAGAGATGGCTGTGGTTGTTGGAGACTTATAAGCTCAGACCCAGGACATTCCTCAGGGTAGACATTTTCCAAATCAAGTTGTTCAGAAATGATGTGACACATCTCTGGATCAGGTAGGACTTGAACTGAGGATTTTTAGCTTAGAGGTAGGGACACTACCACATCTTAAGGGTGGTCTATGACACAGAACCCACACTTTATGGGACAAAGATATGGACTGGGTCACAAGGCCCTTTTTTTAACTACACATAATATTTCCAGGTAGTATCTCATCCAAGTACTACCCAGACCCAAGTCTGTTTAGCTTCTGAGATCAGGTGATTCTAGTCTCATATAGCCACCCACATGGGGGTTAATGTCCTCAGGGTATTTTTTATATCAGCCTGCTCAGAGATATTATACTGGAGCAAGTGGAACTTGAACTCGGGCCTGCTGGATCAGAGGTAGGTACATTACCACCATATCACAAGTGCCCCATCAACTTCAGGATATTTTTCTAGGCAGAACCATCTTCGGCTGCTTCCACAACAACCTTCTGTCCATCACAAGATCTGAATTAACAGTTTTCACTGATGATTGCACAAGTTCAGGGACTACATGGATACTGAAGGATTCTGTGACCATTTGCATTATTACAAATATATCCCAGATGCAATTCCCAGATTATTACAATTTCAGACCTGTGCTCCAAATTGTCAAGTCCCAGGTGAGGAGTGAATGTTTTCATATTTTTATACCCAAAAGAGTTATCACATACAACTGAGCACTTTCCCACCACCAAAATCACCATGACATTTTTTTTGTTCTTCTTATAACTCGTAAACACAAGCAATAAAAATTCCAACATATCTAAATGAGTATTAACAATCAAAGCCCATTATGGGCAATGTAAACTATCAAAGGTGAGGGAGAATTAGGGAGATTATTCACTTGTCTCCTCAATTGGTCACAAAGATGAATTTAAAAAGACTCCCTTCCCTTGCTGATGCCGTTCTTAGATAATGCTACAGCAAAACCCAAATGATTGTTTTTCACCTTGGTGCTCCTGTTCCAACCAGGTGTTCAATGGCAACAGGAACATCAGATTGTCTGTTCTGCCTGTTCTGGTTGAATCTATGATCTGTCACCATGACCCACCTATGTCAATGCATGGTTCTGCATGTTTCTACACCTTGCCAAACACATTATGCAATTTTTGAGCTGCTTCCCTGATTACACTAATCCTCCCAATTTCGGACCATTTCCTCATTGGCTTTGAGTTTCTGACTTCAGGCCATTAATGTAAATTAAGAGCAGTACTTGTCACAGAACCAAGTTTTTTCATTCAGTATTTTGAACTATCTTCTTTATGAGCTTTCTATCTTTCCTACAATGAGTTTCTTATCCATTCTCAGGGTTTATTACTTAAAAAGAGAGAACCACCAAAAATAATTTACTTCTCTTCTTCCTCTTGTCCATGATAATAATCTGTTGGTGCTTGAGTTCAAGGAGGATACCCAAATGCTGTGTTTTTGCTCTAATGATGTGTAAGTGAACACCTTAAGAATTATTATTTCTAATTAGCACATCTGTAAGATTAAGTGATAAGATTATTTTGTAACTGAAGCACAGAGCATCCTATTCTCGCAAAGTACACACTAATTACTGAATTCAAATATGTCAAATAGAAAGTCAATTACCATGAATTAAATCATAATATTTGACTTGCATAACAGAAAAATTGCCAAAGGATATTTAGATGGCCTCATTTGTAGGATCATTACTGAAGCAAAGCAGCAAACATCCCTAAAACCATGTACATTATCAACTGCTCTGCTGTCCCCGCCAATTAAAAAAGATAAACATGATGACAAAGTTTTGAACTTAGTTTCTTTATTTATAATTTGTTAATTTGATGACTGTTTCAGAAGGAATTGGGAAATGGTGTCGTTGGAATGATAGTGTCCTGGGCTTTTCTGTAGGCTGCGGTGATATTATTGCAATTCCAGTGTGTGGCAAGTTCATATTGCTTGCACCATTCAGAAAAGACTATGTTTGCCAAGAATGTACACTGTGATCATTGCTCACATAGCATTCTGCCTCGACTTCTGTAGTCAATTTCAATGTGCTATATTTAAATTCATTTTTTCCAAGAAATATACTTTATTCAAAGCTTAAAAACATTTTGACTTGAAAATTTACAGGTAGTGCAATAACATTCAACTTTTTTTCCATATACATTTCACTCTTAAATATCTCAATACAATTGTAATTCTCTTAGTATTTAAACATACATTCAAATCCAGACCAGCCTGAAAGCAATTAATTTCAAATTAAATATTGTAAGACGTGCAATACAATTAAACACTTCTGCAAATTCAATTCTGAGGTCCCTCAAACAATTTTATCAATCCTCTTGATATTCACAAAGTACCTTTTTGGTCAAGCATACAGGTCACGAGATTCATTTTCTAGTCTTTAGTGTATTATGGTTAAAAGACCTTTAAAAGCAGCAATTTTACATCTGCAGTGGCTGCTGCAATGTTTCGTGCATCCCTCAGCACGTAGCCCTGAACTTGAATGAATGTACTAGTTTCCAGGATTTAGTGAGGGATAATTCTTTGGCCTAGGAGACCAGCAAATTTTGGATAGACCAAAGGTACTCATTCACAGAATTGATGGTCCTTCGGCATTCTCACCCCTAACCAAGTTTCATCTTGATACATATTCAAAGGTGTAGCAGTTAAGCATTCTGACAAATGTGTGGGAAACCATCCAAAAGTATCTACCATCTCCTGTTTCTGTAGGGGCCTCGAGGATGTTAAGAGCAGACCATTGCCTGAGGGAGTTGTGGTCAAATTTATTTTTCCTTCATAAACCTTTTCACAAGAGGTAGATCACACAGCCTGGTTCAACATGAGGTGAAAGTGAGGACTGCAGATGCTGAAGATCAGAACTGAAAATGTGTTGCTGGAAAAGCGCAGCAGGTCAGGCAGCATCCATTCTTCAGGAATCCTGAAGAAGGGCTCATGCCCAAAACGTCAATTCTCCTGCTCCTTGGATGCTGCCCGACCTGCTGCGCTTTTCCAGCAACACATTTTCAGCCCAGGATGGTTCAACATGACCAATGTTGAGAATGTTAAAAATCACACAACACCAAGTTATAGTCCAACAGGTTTATTTGGAAGCACTAGCTTTCAGAGCGCTGCTCCTTCATCAGGTGATTGACAATCACCTAATGAAGGAGGAGTGCTCAGAAAGCTAGTGCTTCCAAATAAACCTGAAAGGACTGTAAACTTGTGTTGTGTGATTTTTAACTTTGTCCACCCCAGTCCAACACTGACGTCTCCAAATCAATGTTGAGAATGTATAGTTAAAAACAATTTTTAAAAAAGGCAGATATTGAAAGAATTTGGGCATTTTCTGCTTTAATAGAGTTTACAATCTGGTTTTATTAAAAACTGAAATCAACAGTACAACATGTGCTGTTTAAGGAAAACTAGGTGACTTTGGAGAGAAGACAAGCAAAGCTTTCAATGAGATAAGAAACTGGGTTTTTAGCCCTTAATTATTGGAAAACCTGGTTTTGAAAACTAGCTAAGAGGCCTCTTTGCTAATGGTTGCATAGCAACCCTTTTCAGACTTAGCTTTCCATTTCATAAGCCTAAACTGTAAGTATGGAAGGCTCCCTGAAGGTGAAGTATCTCTCCTTTTCACAGTAGAAGTTCCAGGGAACCTGATAAGTTAAGATTTTCAAATACCACTATTGTAAAACCCAGAAACCTGGACTTGGCACTTTGCCAAAGCTAGGATCCGGGTAGGTTATAACCAGAGCTGAAGCTCTTCCATCAGTCAAGGGGAGAGGTGAGAAGCCAAATCTAGAAAATTCAGACAAGCGCTATGTACATCTGAATGTGATAGCATGAGATCTGGATCAACTTAGACTGGGATATCACCAGAAGGCCCAAAGTCAACTGTCCACCTGAGAAGAGATTGGGAATGATGTTCACAGCCACACAGTGGTTTGTTTCAGATTGCCCAGTTGTCAATTTCCATGTATGGGCTGGAAGGATATCTGATCCCCTTGGCAAATATAAGAACAGAATACTTTAGATACTAGAAATCCAAAGTAGAAACAAGAAATGCAAGGAATACTTAGCAGACCTGATAGTGTCAGAGGAGAGAGAATTAGAGTCCATCGTTCTCACCCTCCACAGATGCTCACAACATTATTTGATATCCTCACCATTTTCTGCTTTTATTAATTAATGAAAAGCATATTTGCGTCTCTTCTGGATTGATTCCTCTTCCTAAATTCTTCACCTGCTGTTAAAATTACATCAGTCTCAAAGGACCTATTAAAATTTTGTTCCAGGCTTAATGATATAAATGGAACCCAATTAACATGATTAAAGAAAATCCAAGCTTGCTACAAGAGGGTATATTTTCCACTTGCTCACTAAAATAGGTTAAAATTCCAAGCAGTCGGATCAGGGTGCAACATCTGGGGTGAGTATACCATGGTTGATTGCTGCACCTGTCAGGCCTCCGCAGGGTCCATGGCTGTTGGGAACAACACCGTTTCTGCCGTCACCGCAGCCACTTCCGCCCCCAGTGACATCACTCACCTGCACAACGACCACGTCACATGCGTCTCCACCCTCACGCCAATCGCCATCACCGCGCTTAACCCCGCCCCCATGCCGATCTCCGTCACCACGCCTAACCCCGCCCCCACGCCGATCTCCATCCGCACGCCGAACCCCACCCCCGCGCAGGTGTCCATCCCCACCCCGATTCCCGCCCCATGCCTAACCCCGCCCCCACTCCCAGCTCCAGCCCCACACCAGGTCCTAGCTCCCAGCTTTGCCATATTTACACCATCCCTCCAGACCTCCCCCACTCTGAGGATGAAAGATCAGTCCTCGGCAGAGGCCTCACCTTCATTCTCCTACGCTCTTGGATCAATGAGTTCAACACGCGGCGGGACATCGAACAATTCTTCTGCCGCCTTCGCCTCCGTGCCTACTTCTTCAACCAGGATTCTCGCTCACCCTCTGACGACCCCTTCTCCCACCTCCAACACACCCCATCCACCTGGACACCCCGTACTGGCATCTTACCTGCCCTCGATCTCTTCATAGCCAACTGCCGCCACGACATTAACCATCTCAACCTCTCCACCCCTCTCACCCACTCCAACCTCTCACCCTCGGAACGTGCAGCCCTCCACTCCCTCCATTCCAACCCCAACCTCACTATCAAACCTGCACATAAGGGAGGCGCGGTAGTAGTTTGGCGCACCGACCTTTACACCGCTGAGGCTAAACGCCAGCTCGCGGACACCTCCTCCTACTGCCCCCTTGACCATGACCCTACCTCCCACCACCAAACCATCATCTCCCAGACCATCCATAACCTCATCACCTCAGGGGATCTCGCATCCACTGCCTCCAACCTCATAGTCCCACAACCCTGCACCGCCCGTTTCTACCTCCTGCCCAAAATCCACAAACCTGACTGCCCCGGCCGACCCATTGTCTCAGCCTGCTCCTGCCCCACTGAACTCATCTCTGCATACCTCGACGCGGTCCTGTCCCCCTTAGTCCAAGAACTCCCCACCTACGTTTGGGACACCACCCACGCCCTCCACCTCCTCCATGATTTTCCCTTCCCCGGTCCCCAACACCTTATCTTCACCATGGACATCCAATCCCTGTACACCTCCATCCCCCACCACGAAGGACTCAAAGTCCTCCGCTTCTTCTTTTCCTGCTGTACCAACAAGTATGCTTCCACTGACACCCTCCTTTGACTGACTGAATTGGTCCTCACTCTGAACAACTTCTCTTTCCAATCCTCACACTTCCTCCAAACCAAAGGAGTAGCCATGGGCACCCGCATGGGCCCCAGCTATGTCTGCCTTTTCGTAGGATATGTGGAACAGTCCATCTTCCGCAGCTACACTGGCACCCCACCCCATCTTGTCCTCCGCTACATCGATGATTGTATCTGCGCTGCCTCATGCTCCCAGGAGGAGGTTGAACAGTTCATCACTTTACGAACACCTTTCACCCCAACCTCAAACTTACCTGGACCTGTACAAAATCCCATGCAAGGACTGCACTAAACACTACATAGGACAAACAGGAAGACAGCTAACAACCCGCATCCATGAACACCAACTAGCCACGAAACAACACGACCAGCTATCCTTAGTAGCCACACACTCAGATGACAAACAACATGAATTCGATTGGGACAACACCACTATTATAGGGCAGGCCAAACAGAGAACAGCCAGGGAATTCCTGATGCACGGCACTCATCCACAAATTCTATCAACAAACACATCGACCTAGACCCCACTGCAGCGGACAGCAACTGACAACTGGAAGCGGCAGATTCAAACCACTATAAATGCCGGAGGAATCAGCACAGAAGCGCTTCACAGGAGGCTCCCAAGCACTGAGGATGTCACCTAGAAAGGGGACGAAACGTTTGCAACAAAAACTCCCAGCTCAGCGAACAGAACCACAACAACATAAATGATGTATAATGTTCGTAGGTTACAGTCTCCACATGTACACCATGGAAAGGTTCAAGGATCAAGTAGAACTAGGGAATGCATAACCTGTCCCATGATTAACAATGAAATAACTGCACAGAGGCCAACATCCCAGCACCAAGTCACCCTTTACTTGTGGCTGGTCAGCTCAGAGTCAGTCTCTGAACTGAGGATATGGTGAATCCCCTGTTATGTGTATTTTTAAAAAAACCCACACTACTAATAGCGGTAGTGCTTATTAAATCCCCATGTCATGTGTGTGCAAGTGTAGGACACAATGATGAATGAGTACATAAATCTTTATTCCCAATCTACCATCAGGAAGAAAAGAAACACCAGAATGGCTAGTGACAAGCAGTGCCCTTTTCAACAAAGGACAATGCAAAGTGATCAAAAAAGTGAAGGGGAGGGCAGGGATTAAATCAAAAATAGAGTCGGAGGAGGAAATAAAACACTCTGCACCCCAGAGTGTCCACCTCTCCCTAAACGTCTCGAGATTGTTGGTAGTCACCGCGTGCTCCTTCTCCAGGGACACCCGGGCCTGCACATAACTGTGGAAGAGGGACCCCTGTTTATTTTCTTTAAATTTTTTTTGCTTATTATTTTTATCCCCAGCACCCATCGTGTGTGTGTGCAGGTGTGAGACACAGTGAGAGACAAGGTGTACAAATCTTTATTCAATTTCCACCACCAGGAAAAGTAGGAAAAACACCTGAGTGGCCTGTGACAAGCAGTGCCCTTCACATCAAAGGGCAATGCTGTGTGATCAAAACAGTGAAGGGGAGGGCAAGGACTAAATTAAAATAGCGTTGGAGGGGGAAATGATGCACTCCACTCCCTGCGGCGCCCACCTCTCCCTGAACAACTCCAGGGTGTTGGTGGATACCGCGTGCTCCTTCTCCAAGGACACCCGGGCCTGCACATAACTGTGGAAGAGGGACCCCTGTTTATGTTGGTCATAAAGGGCTTCCTGATTGGCCTGGGTAAACAATTCCAATCAAGGGTATTGTAGTCAATGAGATACATCTGGTTCTAAACACTACACATTCAACACTTGAACGAAATGTGCACAGTTAAAACAAAATAAACCAGATAGTTTGTGATTATGTAGGAAAGGAATTGTCTTAGAATATATTTGATTATAAACAGTGTTAAAAGCTGCTACTTTGACAAGATTATTCTGACCTTTTGTTTCAAGAGGGGTCGTAAACGCATAGGTTCCAATGTGTCTGTTTGCATTCGTTTTAAGGCCAATTTCATTATGCTAACAGATACTGTCTCAGAAAAAAAGGCTTTCAAGACTAAAAAAAAACACTTGTACAATAAAAGGGGAGTTGCTCGGTCTCCCATTTTAGGGTTTGGTTTGCTTTGGTTTTAGCAAGCTGTTTGCAGCTGCTGGTCAAGTTTTAGCTGGGAATACAGAGAAACAGCTGGGGACCCAAAGAAACAGCTCCATGCTGATCCCCCCTCCCCTCTCTGTTCTGTAAGAACCTGTGTTTGATTTTATCTTTTTTGCCAAGGCAATGTGTATGGGATGTTGCAAATATTTGGAACAGCATCATTAAGTTGTGATGGAGTCGATTGGTTTTCAGATAAGTTATGTTATACAATATTTTGTTCTCATTTGTTCATATATAAATAAATTCTGTTTTGTTTACAACCGAAGTATTCTTACGAATACTTCAAACAATGAAAGAAAACATTTTCAGACCTGATAAGAGACACACTGAAACTACAGAAATGTGCAGCTCAAACACAGTGATATTGCAATAATGCTGAATCTGTAGGAATAGTCCCAAGTCAGAGTTCAGCTGGTGAGCAATTAAATATTGAAAATTGGTCAAATCTTTGGTTCAAAGATGAAACTTTAAACACCACTGTAACTCAGACAGAAAGAATTTTGAAATTAAGTTGCAGCTCAGATTTGACACCAAATGGATACTAAAAGGAATGGATACTAAACAGAAACAGAATGAATTTGGCCAAGGGTGAATCTTACATAACTCTGGAGTGGAAAGTCGGTAAAATCACGAAACCGATCTCTTAAAGCCAATTGGCCTGGGCAATTTAAAGAAGCCAACAATTCTGATTTGGAAGATTTTCTAGAAGATCCTATTTTATCCACAAAAGTTGGGAGATCCTCCACTGCAGTCACAAAAGTGCAGGAATCTTCCATTAAAGCTGCAATGAGCGGGAAAACCCTCCGGAACAGCTGCAATGCTAAAGAGAACCAGCATTATAGCAAAACAAAAATCTTCAAATAAGGTCAAATATTTAATCACATGAATAAGGATTGGCATCAGAAACAGTATTTACAGGAAGATTTAGTTTTAGAGCTGGGCCAGATAGAGCGTAAATTTGTACGTTCTGGAGATATAGAATAGCTTCTAAACTGAATACTAAGTCAGAAGATTTACAGGTAAATACATTTCCTGTATTTAGGAGTGTAGCAGATTATATATTGTTTGACAAGGATTAAAAGGCAATAAACACATTTGAAGAGGTACTAAAAACCTTTAACAATAATTTAAGCCTCCAACTAAATCAAAGATCCCTCCCACCCCAGTTTTACTCTCTTCCACGCTCGTCTGTGGGCAGAAGATATAAAGGTTTGTATCACCTATGAATAGATCCCATCAGGGATGCCTAGATTAGGTGCATTAATAAGGGGAAATGTAAAGTAATAGAGTAGGGGAATGGTCTGAGTGGAATGCTCTTCTGAGGGTCAGTGTGGGCTTGTTGGGCCAAATGGTCTGTTTCCAAATCCCCACATCGGGATTCTATGTTTCCATGATATGGATGGAGTGCACACACAGTCATTAAACAAAAATTGACACAAATCAAAAGATGTGGTGCTGGAAAAGCACAGCCGGGCAGGCAGCTTCCAAGGAGCAGGAGAGTCTATGTTTCGAGCATGAGCTCTTCATCAGGAATGAGGGGGCAGCCCAAGGGAGCTGACAGACAAATGGAGGTGGGGGTGGGGTAAGGTAGCTGGGAATGTGATAAGTGATGGTGATAGGTCAGAGCAAAGGGTGGAGAGGATGGGTGGGAAGGAAGATGGACAGGTAGGACAGTTCAAGAGGATGGTGCCAAGTTGGAAGTTTAGATCTGGGATAAGGTGGTGGGAGGGGAAGTTAGAGGACTGGTGAAAATGACATATATACTGTACAGTTGTTGGGTCATAACATAGAAAATGAGGTGTTCTTCCTCAAGGCATTGGGTAACTAGAGTTTGGTGGTGGAGGAGGCCCAGGACTTGCATGTCCTTGGCGAAGTGGGAGGGGGAGTTGAAGTGTTAGGGCACAGGGCATTGGTGTTGTTTAGTGCGTGTATCCCAGAGATGTTCTCTGAAACGTTCCGCAAGTTGGTGACCTGTCTGTCCAATGTAGAGGAGACCACATCGCGAGTAATGGACACAGTAAATGACATGCAGAAGTGCAGGTAAATCTCTGTCAGATGTGGAAGGATCCTTTGGGGCCCTGGACGGAGGTGAGGGAGGATGTGTGGGTGCAGGTTTTGCACTTCTGCAGTGGCAGAGGAAGGTGCTGGGAGTGGAGTGTGGATTGGTGGGGGGATGGACCTAACAAGGAAGTCGTGGAGGGAACGGTCTCTGCGGAATGCAGATCGGGGTGAGGAGGGAATATATATCCCTGGTGCTAGGATCTGTTTGTAGGTGGCAGAAATGGTGGAGGATGATGCGTTGTATCCAGAGGTTGATGGGGTGGAAGGTGAGAACCATGGAGGTTGCAATTGGAGGAGTGGGGTCCAAAGGGAGAGGTGCGGAAAGTTGAGGAGATGTGTTGAAGGGCATCGTTGACCACCTGGGAGGGGAAATTGCGGCCCTTGAAAAAGGAGTCCATCTGGGATGTTCTATGGTGGAATTGTTCCTCCTGGAAGCAGATATGGCAGAGGTGGAGGAATTGGAAGTAAAGGATAGCATTTTTACAGGAGGTAGAGTGGGAGGAAGTGTAGTCCAAGTAGCTGTGGGAGTCAGTGGATTTTAAGGAGATACCCATGTTAAGTCGGTCACTGGAAATGGAGATGGAGAGGTCCAGGAAGGAGATGGAGGTGTCCAAGATGATTCACATAAACTTGAGGTCAGGGTGGAAGGTATTAGTGAAGTTGGTAAACTGTTCAACCTCATGGGAGCATGAGGTGGTGCCGATACAGTCATCGATGTAGCGGAGGAAAAGGTGGACAATGGTGCAGGTGTAGTTGCGGGAAGATGGACTGTTCCACATACCTGACAAAGAGGCAGGCGGAACTAGGGCTCATGCAAATGCCCTTTGGTCTGGAGGAAGTGGGAGGATTCAAAGGGCAAATTGTTGAGGATGAGGATCAGTTGAGCCATTTGAATAAGTGTATCAATGGAACGCTACTGGTTGGGTCGGCAGGAAATCCGAAGAAGTGGGCACTAGAAAATTGACCAAATGCTTGTTAAAATATGTAGATTTTAAGGTTTTTTTATTTGTTGTTTTCCTTGGAATATTTGGCTGTAACTGCTAATACTTTTTTTTCAATTATTACATACCTTAGTGGGAAGTGTGGTCAATTACATTGAATGAACTTATTCAAACATTATGGCACATCCCCAGAGTAGGTGGAATTTGAACCTTCTGGACCAGAGGGAAGGACACTATCACTGTGCCCCAAGAGTTTAGATTAGATTACTTACAGTGTGGAAACAGGCCCTTCGGCCCAACAAGTCCACACCGACCCGCCGAAGCACAACCCACCCATTCCCCTACATTTACCCCTTTACCTAACAGTACAGGCAATTTAGCATGGCCAATTCACTTGGCCTGCACATTTTTGAACTGTGGGAGGAAACTGGAGCACCTGGAGGAAACCCACACAGACACGGGGAGAACGTGCAAACTCCACACTGTCAGTCGCCTGAGTCAGGAATTGAACCCGGGTCTCTGGTGCTGTGAAGCAACAGTACTAACCACTGTGCCACCATGCCGCCCACTTTGAGTGGGATAGTTGAGTTGTCAGATTGAACAAGTCAATAATACTCTTCACAAAGAAATGTTATATATCTGGTTTCTATCCCACCAGTCAGCTTGGATTCTATTAATTCTATTAACAGTGCACACATAATACATGAGTCTGTGTTTGCCATCTCATTTAATTTAATTAAATATGGCTCCTATTGGAAGTAATGATGTATTTGCATGATCAATTGTTGGTCATTTTATAAGATAATGAGTCAGTATGTCTGGTGAAATTAACACCTCTTTTATGTTTTCAAAAGAAATTTGATTTTTCCCCATCACCATGTTTGTTTTTATCTAAGTAATTGCCACAGTGGTTCATTTAAATGTGTCAAATTAAACTTTTAAAATCCTATTTGATTCACCCCCTCATAACACACTGACGCTTTGTGATGGCAGGAATTATTTGATTGCTTTGGTGTTTTTGAGGATCAGCTGTGGTACCTGATTTATAAATGGTGTGTCCTAGAAATGTGATAGTTGGTTGCTAGAGCTTATATTTGTTACTGAAACCTTGCTTCCTCAAGCATTGCAACATGGCTGCCACACTGTCATCATGCTGGGTTTTCTTCACAGCTGCAATAAAATGTTGCTGGATTTGCTTTTAGCCTATTACTATTACTTTTAATAGGGCTAAAGAACTAGAAAATACCACAATCTGAATGCATCATTTAGGCTGTAAAGCGACTGATTTAACCTCAATTTCCTTTCTGTATCTCCAGTTTCTTGTGGAGGATTTAAAAGTACCTCTCAATAAAACTTATGAAAATGGTGCTTTGACATCAATGGATACACAGCCATGAGTGTGACACCAATAAAGTATTAGGAAAGTCCTCAACGTCACTTTTCTGACTGTTTGGAGATTTTTCTCTCATTCGCTGATCACCCAGTTGTTCCTGAAATTCCTGAACTACAACTCTCACCTTAACTTTAAACTCACTGTTACGAAGTATTTTCTCTGTACATATCCACCAATGGGATAATGCGAGTTGTCTTTTATCTGGCTCCTCCATGTATACCCAAATTCTCTCCACTATCACACTCTTTCTGTTCTTCTTTCTCCACCAATTTCCCATCCGGCGTATCAGCAGCCATAAGGGCTATCATAAGGAGTTCTTCTACATTCTTTGCCTGTCCTTTGGTCCTTGCTGTTGTTAAACTACGCCCCCTACTGGGTCTCCTGGCCCTATTTGGACCACTATGGTTCCAGCTACTTCCCCTGCCATCAGATGCCCTTTCAGACGTTTTTGATCTTTTTTCTTGAACTAAGTTCAGCATACCCGAGCTTAAACTACATATCCTGGCTTTTACTTCCTGTTTCCAATCCACACACTTGATATTCTGTCCTTTTTCTTGCACACTCAGGCAGTTTTTGTAATCCCTGTAGCCATTCCTGCCCTTCCCATTGTCATGTCCTTTCACACACTAGGTCCTTTTCACATATATTGCCAACCAAGTGCTGCTCAATCTGGTGGTGAATCTTTGGAGTAAGTGGCCTTATCATAAACTTCACTATTAATGTGTCCACCCCTAGTTAGCCCATTATTTGTCAACATCTGTTGTTCATAAAGATCCAGCATACGTGTATGAAATGCATAATGTGTCTTCATTTTCCATCAGTCTACCTGGCTCTGTCAATATGTAATCTTTGCCAGTAAGCTGCAATGAATGTACTTTAATAATTTGAATACAATTGACTAATATTTCCCATATGTTGGCTTGGTTTCATGGAAGGTTTCCCTCTGTGAGCCCTGGCAACTTTTCTCAACCAATTCTATGCTAACCATCTCATTAATTATGCACCTGTCGTGACTGTAACGAGGTCAGCCAGGTGGACCTCATACAATATGAGTTCCATAATTAGGGCTCCAATCAGGGAGCCCTTGCTGACAGATATAAACAGGAGTGTCAGGGGTTCTGCTCACTCTAAAAGCCACCTCTGAGGGAGCTGGATCAGTGTCAAGGACTCTGTACCTGTAAATAAAGTGTGACTGGGTGACAGGATACCAGCCTCTGTGTAGTTATTTCAGCCACAATGTGCCCCTCTTGTGTGGTCAGCAGAAGCAGGGTCTTTCAACATTCACACTACATTTAAATAGATAGATAGATAGAAAAGTACAGCACAGAACAGGCCTTTTGGCCCACGATGTTATGCCGAGACTTAATCCTAATGTAAAATATAGTAACTTAACCTACATACCCCTCAACTCACTGCTATCCATGTGCATGTCCAGCAGTTGCTTAAATGTCCCCAATGACTTCGCTTCCACCACCACAGCTGGCAACGCATTCCATGCATTCACAACTCTCTGCATAAAGAACCTACCTCTGATGTCTCCTTTATACCTTCCTCCTAATATCTTCAAACTATGACTCCTCGTACCAGTCAATCCTGCCCTGGGGAAAAGTCTCTGGCTATTGACTCTATCTATTCCTCTCACTATTTTGTACACCTTGATCAGGTGTCCTCTCTTCCTCCTACTCTCCAGAAAAAAAAGTCTGAGCTTATTCAACCTTTCTTCATAAGGCAAGCCCTCCAGTCTAGGCAGCATCCTGGTAAACCTTCTTTGCACTCTCTCCAAAGCCTCTGTATCTTTCCTATAGTAGGGCAACCAGAACTGGACACAATATTCCAAGCGTGGTCTCACCAAGGACTTGTAGAGCTGCAGCAAAACCTCGCGGCTCTTAAACTCGATACCCCTGTTAATCAAAGCCAAAACACCATATGCTTTATTAACAACCCTATCCATTTGGGTGGCAACTTTGAGGGATCTATGTACTAGCACACCCAGATCCCTCTGTTCCTCCACATTTGTGATGTTGGGTTGTGCACCAGTTCAAACAGTGCACGCCAGGAATTGTCCTTTTTGTGATTCAATACAAGTCCAAACACCATGGCTGAGAAAGCCGAATTGGCAACATACTTCATCCAGGGCACGTGGAGGTCCTGGTGGACAGAATGGTGGAAAGGAGACCATCTTCTTTCCCCAGGAACACCAGATGAAGCCACAACATCTGACCTGAAGCAAGCACCTAAGTCATAGTGGTGTGCATGGTCCGGAGGGAGACGTAGTAATAGCACAAGAGGTTTAATGACCTTCTGCATTTGGCTAGAGTAAATCTTCTCTCTGCTATTTCACACTAACTTTACCTCTAGTACTGCATTCACCTGCCACCAAAGCTCACGGTTTATCACTCTCATTATTGCATCGAGCATGTTCCCCTCCTCAATGGCTGTTGTGCAGTTGATTTCCCCCAGACTACTACAGCTTTCTGCCCTTTGTGTTCCCTATTCACTCGCACAGAACCTCACCAACTTTCCTGAAACTGTACGACCACAAATTGCTCTTCCACCAGCTTTATCTCATTCAAAACCTTTTTTTGTCTCATTGCAGGAAAAAATGGCCCACAATAAAGCTGTAAGGGCCAAGACCGATGGCACTTGGCTGACATTGATTGACCTGTTGAGAAGATATAAGGAGAAAATGCTTAAAGTGACTGGAGTAGGCTGAGAGCCATTGTGTGGAGATGCTGAGCCCTCCATAACATCCCAACAACTGGGAAAGCTTCATAACACCATAAGATATAGGAACAGAATTTGGCCATTTAGCCCACTCAGTATGCTCTGCCATTCAATCATCGCTGATATGTTTCTCAACCTCATTCTCCTGCCTTCTCCCAGTAACCCTTGATCACCTCACTAATTGAAAATCTATCTATCTCTGTCTTAAAGACACTCCGTGACTTGGCCTCTACAGCCTTCTGTGGCAACGAGTTCCCCAGGTTCACCACCTGAAGAAATTCATCCTCATCTCATTCAAAAGGGTTGTCCCATCCCTCTGGGGCTGTGCCCTCAGGTCCTAGTCTCTCTTAATATCAAAAACATCTTCTCCACATCCATGTTATCTATTCTGTAAGTTGGAATCAGATTGCCTCTCATCCTTCTAAACCCCAGCAAGTACAGACCCAGAGTCCTCATATCCTCCTCTTACGACAAGCCCTTTACCCCTCAATCATTTTTGTGAACTCCTGTGGACCCCTTCCAACACTAGCATATCCTTCCTTAGATACCAGGCTCAAAACTGCTTTCAATATTCAAATGCGGTCTGACCACAGCCTATACAGCCTCAGAAATACATACCTCTAAGCCATTCACCATCCTGACTTGAAAATATATCACCTGTCCTTTACTGTCACTGGGTCAAAATCCTAGATATCCCCCCAGTGGCATTTTGAGTCAACCACAGCAGATGAACTGCAATGGTTCAAGAAAGCAGCTCACCACCTACTCAAGGATAACTAGGAATAGGCAATAGCTGCTGGCCAGCCAGTAATGACCACATCCCATGAATGAATGAAAAATAAATCTCAGCAAAATACAAGAATAAGAGAAAAACGAAGAATCAAAAATGCAGTTTAAGATTAGATGTTTGAGAACTGAGGAATCTCCAAATTGAAATGGATGGATAACAGCAGTCAACTATTTATTTTTTTCTATGAAGAAAGGAATAAATACTAAGAAAATACTGTAAATAAAGATATTTGGAAATCAAACAGCATAAAATGGAGGAATGTGTTGTCATTCTTCACAACGTATTGACATTTTATATCTTTTGTGTTACTTGTTTTTAGCATTATTGTTTATATATTTCTTTTCAAAGCACAATATGTTACCATTCAGGTCTGTCAGGAGGCCTGAGATGAAGTGGAACTAGGTTGTTTGTTAATTAAAGGATAACTGGGTGACAATTTGATTGGTTGTAAATGGGGAACAAATAATCAGTGTTGTTGTAGTTTTGTAGAATGAGTTGACATAAAATGCTGACCAGAAAAATATATATCTGGACTCTGAACAATCTTTTAACCTCTCGTGCTTAACAATAGGCTGTATCAGTATCTCTAGCTTCGGGAAGGATACTGAAATGTTCGGGAACCAACTAACTAACATCCACACTACTAATCTTATGACAGTGGGACCTGTGTAGAACCAAGGACATATCCTGTGGAATCCCTGTAGTAGCATTCTCATTTTGAGATGCTTGGCCTCCACCAACCACAAACATCTTTCTTTTTAACTAGATATGACTCCAGCCAGTGGACTGTTCTTCTCCAAGCCCCATTGACGTCCATTTTGCCAGGGTTTCTCAATGCCATATTTGTGGTCAAATGCTGCTTGATGTTAAAGGTAGTCACTTTCACTTCACCTTCTCAATTCAGCGCTTTTGTGTTTAGGTTTGGAAAGGATTCTGGAATTGAGTGGTCTTGGTGGAATGAATAGGTTGTTATTGTATAAATGCCACTTGATAGTACTGTTAATTGCACCTTTCATCACTTTGCTGATGATCATGAGCTTCTTGTGGATAGGACATGCCTGGGTAATTTCAACATTGTTAGGTAAATGCCAGTGTTGTCGGTGAACTGAACCAGCCAGGTTAGGGGCTTCGAAACATACGATTGGGAGTAGGACATTTCTGTGTTTTCTATTGACCTAGATCTGACAGTCAGGTAAACTGGTGAACTTTGCATACTTTAGATAATCTTTACCTTTTGTGACAACTCCAGGAATAGCAGGGCTGGATTTCAAAGGTGCTGCTCCATTAAGTCATAACAGTAGTTTCACGATCGCTATTCATAAGACCAGCTTTTAATTCTAGATTTGTTAATTCACTGAATTTAAATTGAATATTACTGAAAAAGTTGAAGCTTTTCATCTCATGCTCATCAGGACAGAATCACAAATTTTGAAGGGAACAAGAATGTATATTGAATGAGTAGAGAATGCTGATATATTGGTAAGTTGACTCTGATTACTTACTTTTTTTTATTACTTTTTACTTACAGTGTGGAAACAGGCCTTTCGGTCCAACAAGTCCACACCGACCTGCCGAAGCGCACCTGCACCAGGATTCAGTTCATCAGTAAGCTTTTGTTTAAATTCAAAGGCAGCAACTCAACATGGAATTGTCATTGCATTGCCATGGGAAATGTACAAGAGAATGGCTGTCCACCAAGAGTTTGTTCGGTTAACAAGGTGCAGTGTTTGCTATTTGGCTTCTAACACATATAAGTGAACAATACCATGAGCCTAAGTGGTATTCTCAGATTGGTTGTTAGTGTAACTCTTGGCACAATCAGGATTGTTTGTCAAGAGGCTAACCATGTTTAATGTTGGAGGCTGACTTCTAGATTTTGCAAGCATGAGCAGGTCGAATATAATCAAGTCTCTGCCTATTGCAAATAGCTGAAGGAACAGGTTATAGTGATCAAAGTTGAACTTGTGTTCTCAAAGTAGGCAGGGCTTTTAGATTACTTGTTCAGCACTATTATAAATATGTCATTATTATTCTTAAAGGAGGAAAGCAAGCTGGAGAGGTTTCATGGAGGTATTTTAGAGCTCACAGCCGAGATAGTTAGAAGCATAAATACCCATGGGAGGGCCAGGGAAATTGGGATGCACAAGAGTGCACAATTGAAGGAACACTTAATTCTCAGAGAGGTGTACAACTGGCAATTAAAGAGTTTGCTGGGGATTTGAGAGGGAGGGAGAAGGCTGGCATAGCAACAGAATGATTTGGAAACATGGATAAATCAAGGTCAAAGGTCAGTGAACATATAGGGTGAAGTATTAATGACACTGAGTCTGACTTAAGATACAGACTTTTGTATGACCCAAAGTTTATGCATACTGGAACCACTGGAGTGGTTGTGTTGGAGGGTCAAAGGTAAGCATTGAGAATTTCAGTTTTGGATGGGCTAAAGTAGAGACAGAGACAGAAATCACTGCAGGAATGGGAGATTTTGCCAATCAAGAGAAAAGTAGAGTCGAGGTAGATAGGATAGTGAAGAAGGTGTTTGCTATGCTCACCTTTATTGGTCAGAGTATTGAGTACAGGGGTTGGGAGGTTATGTTTTGGCTGTACAGGACGTTAGTTAGGCTACTTTTGGAATATTGCGTGTAATTCTGGTCTCCTTCCTATCAGAAAGATGTTGTGAAACTTGAAATGGTTCAGAAAAGATTTACAAGGATGTTGCCAGGGTTGGAGGATTTGAGCTATAGGGAGAGATGGAATAGGCTAGAGCTGTTCTCCCTGGAGCGTTGGAGGCTGAGCAGTGACCTTATAGAGGTTTATAAAATCATGAGGGGCATGGATAGGGTAAACAGACAGTCATTTCCCTGGGGTGGGGGGAGACCAAAACTAGTGGGCATAGGTTCAGGGTAAGAAAGGAAAGATATAAAAGGGTCTTAAGGGCAGCTTTTCATGCAGAAAATGGTGCATGCATGGAATAAGCTGCCAGAGGAAGTGGCGGAGGCTGGTACAATTGCAATATTTAAAAGGCATCTGGATGGGTATATGAATAGGAAGGGTTTACAGGGATATGGACCAGGTGCTGGCAAATGGGACTGGGTTGGGTAGGATATCTGGTTGGCATGGACGAGTTAGACCGAAGAGTCTGTTTCCATGCTGTATGTCTCTATGACTCTAAGAAGATTGGAAGTTAAAGTTAAAGGTCAAATAGGATGCCAAAATGGTGAACAGTCAGGTTCACACCAGAAAAGTCTTGTTCAATCTGCAGCAGCATCTGGGGAGTAGGATGTATTTTAGTCAATGCTTAAAATTATGTAATTTCATTTCCAACAATCACAAAGTGATAAAATAAAGATTAGAACAGGTTTGTGGCAGGGGCTGAAGGCATTGGCTTTAGACTTTCCAATTGCAAAACTTAACAAACCAGAGGTGGGAGGTTTTATAATCTTGCTTGTGAGAAAGGGAAGTAAATATTGCTCTCTGCTAAGAAAAATGTTTCCCAAACTAAGTATTGGGAAAAAAATCCACAAAGAGGAATTGGCATCATTAACCATTATGCTCTACATTGATATTAGTCCCTATGTTTACTTTTTATTTGTTTAGGGCATTGCTGACTAGCCAGCATTTGTTGCCAATCCCTAATTGTTCAGAGGCTGTTGAGAGTCAACCACAATGGAGTCACATGTAGGCCAGACCAGGTAATGATGTTAGACTCCTTTCCCTAAACACTTTTAGTGGTTCAGATGGATTTTTACGACAATCAAGTTGCTGTTACTCTGCCAGCTTTCCATTTTAGATATTTTTGAATCAACCTGTTCAGAGATGTTACAGCATACCAATTACGTGAGTGGAATTTGAACCCAACCCTTGTCCAAAGATAGAGACATTACCACTGCACCATAACTGGCCCCATTCCAGATTTTTACTGAATTCAAATTTCATCATCTGCTTTGGTGTGACTCAAACACATGACTCCAGTTGTTTAGCCTGGATTTCTAGATTACTGGTCCAATGACATTACATTACACCACCACCTCCCCTGATAATGTATACTCAATAAAATGTATTCATGAATACAACTGAGAATTGACCTTACAGGTTTAAAGCAGAGAATGGAGAAATTCCAAACTGGAATAGGTGAATAATAGCAGTCAGCTATCTAATTATTTTACAAAGAAAGGAGCAAATTCTAAGAAACTATTGGCCATACAGGAAAATGGACAAGTCGCTTTGTATGTTTTAACTATATATATTGATTAATCTGAAAATTCTAAAGGGAAACCTTTTTAAGGAATGCATGTAACCTAATGGAATGCAAGATGGGTACATTAATTAAGGGTTAATTGGGCGTGAATTGGTGGTATTAATATCAGGAACTAGTAATCTGAACCAGGAAAGGTTTTCTTGTGGGGCAGTGGTAGTGTCCCTACTTGCGTACCAGGGGACCCATATTCAAGTCCCACATGCTCCAGATGTGTTTACTAAAATCTCTGAACAGATTGATTTAGAAAAAAAAACAGGAATCCTGGGTTCAAGTCCCACCTGCTCCTGAGATGTGTCATAACATTTCTGAACTGATTGATTAGAAAATATCTAGTCTGCTTCCTGTTGGCTATAGAACGTACAGATCAAAGAAACTGTCAAATAATCTGAGAGATGTGAGTCGTGTGTCATATGGTTAACTGAAATAAGACTTTCATTAAAAGCATGGACTTAACACATTTTAAACAGTTATCTCCTCGTGTACCACAGCCTTAAAACCTTCAATTTAGTTCCTTGAGAGTAAATTGTAACAATGCTATCGAAAAATACTAATCCACAGATATTACTAAGTAGTAGTTTTGACAGGTTTTTAAGTATAATAAATCTTCATTTTTACTGGGCCTTATATTGAATTTCAAAAATAGAATCAAAGAAAGAAATCATGCTTATTTTTTTCTCTTTTATTTGTTAGTTCAATACCAATCTTTAAAAAACTGAGCACCGCTACTTAAATGTTTGGGTTCCACTTTATTCTCCAAACTGGTAAACAAAAAGAATGCAAGAATGAGAACAGTTGAGCCATCGTCTAATATTTTACGTCTTCATTCAGTTTGAATATGCATCTTACAGCACAGTCCTACCTTAAAGCAAAACAAGTCACAGTCATGGAAATCTCAGCCAAACTTACTACCAGATGGCTTTACACCTAGGTGTTTTTGCACGATACACATTCCAAGATATCTCAGGATCTCTTTTAATCACATGTCTTATGGATGAGAAAGGCTTTTTAAGAGCTGGGTGCAGTCCTGATGGATGATGCCAAGCTGATTGGTAGATGATCCTGAGTCTTTCTGACCCTACTTTGGTTCTTAAAGATGGCACTAAAGTATTACTGTTAGGCCCAAACGCAAGGACTTTGCAGGTAGGTAATGGTTTGCAGATTGAACTGGGCATGGACCATTTATTGGTAGATGTTGATAATTTGCTTTTAATATCTGGGCAACTAGATTTTGGCTGTTCTATCCATAAAATTGGCCTTGGAAGCAAAGCATGTTTAGAAATGTATAAATTTGAACCAGATCTTGAATTGGTTAAACATTCCTCTTCTAAATCAGCATTATCATCTATTATATCCTGTCCTAGTACAACAGGATCATCAGAATATACATCTGCTTGCGACTTTTCTTTTGAAGTGTCAACAGGGTGTGTTGTTTGTGCAGAGTTGGCATTGGCAGTCATCTGTAGGCTGTCAGCTTGGCTGCTATCTAAAACCTTCGAATTAAGGTGGATCTTCAATCTTTCATAAGGACATTGCAAATCAGATTCTGCCCGATTATGTCTTTTTGTGAAAAAAGTGGTAGAAATTTTAGGACTATCTAATATCAACTCTGTCATATCTTTGCAGACCCGTTTCTCTGCATGTTTGAGCAACCTAGGAGAAAACAAAAAGGTACTCCTGAGATACAATACTTCTTTCTTTTTTAAAATCGAAGAAATCCAAACATGTCGTACCTTCGCACTTCCATTGTTAAATGATGGTTAGGACCCAGCAGTTCAGTTAATAAGTCAAATGAGTGCCGTAAACGTTCTGCTGTTTCTTTTCGAGCTAGACAATTGTCATCATTTTTTAATAGTTTTCCTATTTAGAGAAATACAAAATTGCACAATACCAAACAGCAGATTTCCATTGCATAAGGCTTCTTTTTTCTGTGTATCCTACATAAATAACCATATCTAGAACTCTATGTCTTCATCCAGAAACAATACTTCATTTAAGCTTGTACAGAATTTGATTTTCATAGAATCAGCTATTGTTGTAACAAAATTCAGCTCACTTTAGCTGATAGTAGTGTGATGAGTAAATGATGAAAACATTACTGGTTTTGGATACTAGAGGGACATTTCAGTGACAAATCATGTGTTTCATTCAAAATGTGAAACCTATTTCAGCACCTTCACTCTCTTCCAACTCTGACAAAGCTGGTGTTCCATCATGTGCTTGTCACAATACTGATACAATTTGGACAATCAATTTCAACTTCCAGCATCTGATTTTAATATCTGAGTCCTTATGGACTACAATGGAGTTAAAAAGGAAGAAATACGATCTTAAGTGGTCAGTTGTGGTCATCTGATCAGGTTTAACCAAGGTCATGAAACTAATGTCAAATAAACAAAGACAGAATAAGCCAAAATTAACATTTTATCAAAAGACACTAAAACTCAATCTGGTATGAAGAAACTGCCCTCTCCTATTTTTGGTTTACACGTTTCTTAATGAGCTGGGATCGTCCAGTTTGGAATTAAATAAAACAGCTATGGGAATGCACATGTGAACTGTATTTCAGGAAAACAACTTTTGGCCTGGAGAGAAAGTACATGAATTGGTAACAGCAAGGACTGAAAGGTGCTCTCTTCACTTCCTTCTCAACATCTGAAAAGCCAGCATTAATGATAGAACAACTTAGAAAAACATCCTCTCACCCAGAACTCAAGGATTCTAACAATTTCTAGATTGTTGAGGATACAAGGCATCAGTGAGACAGTGTTGGTCTAAGGGTATTACAACACAAAGGGTCTTTCAAAACTCTTTTAAACTGCAAATGCTTTACTTTCCTACTGTACTAGATATTTACCCTTTTAAAAAATTATATTTATATGTGTTTGATAATTTCGTTTGTGGGGGGAGACATTAGTAAGTAATAAAATTCCTCTTTCCTTTCACTCACCAGTGCTATATTTTAATTCACAATTGGTTACAGGCTAAAAAGAACTAAAACGTTTTGTGGCAGACATCCAGTGAGGGCCTTAAAAAAGCAGGAAACAATTCATCCCTCACCTGGTCATAAAACATGCTGGTTTTATGGACACAGTAGTATTTCATGACTATGTTGGACAAACAACAGGTGCTCAGTAAATCTCTATGGTTCACTGATAAGCTTCAATTTGGATAATATAAACTGCATTTTTATCTTATTAGATTTTTTAAAATGTCATATGCTGTATCTTTATGGCTAAGAAAGAAAAACATTTGTAAACAGTCTCTTTATGAAGATTTTATACTTTTTAAAACAAAGTAATAATCATCAGAGAAGATTCAATTCATCAGTGTTTGTAAAATCATGAAACAATAATTGTTTCCCTAATTAGGCATATGCAGCAATCCTTTAGCACCAATTTGGCTGTTAATTATCTACAAGTAGATAATCTACAGGTAAAACAGCAAAGTTGCAAAAGTAGGATGATAAAACATCCTTCAACTGAGCATGCTTCACAAAACTGTTTAATTCTTTCGAAAAATGATACAATTATTGCAGAATATATTAATAGATATTTTAATGGATATGTTTGCATTGTAATAAAACTAAAACATCAAAGAATACAGAATCTGAAAATGGCAATATCAGAAAAATTATATGTTAAAATTAGAATCAAGTCATAAGATTTAGAACCAGAAGCAGGTCATTAATCCCAACTCTATCCTCCTTTGCCATTCAATAAGATCTTAGTGGATCTGGTTAGGACCTTAATTTCACCTTCCTGCTTGTTACACATACCTTAACGGCCTTGTAGAACAAAAATCTGACAACCAATCTTGAATACATTCAATGATCCTGCTTACACTCATATCAATTGAATACAATTCCAAAGATGAACAATCATCTCAGAGAAGAAATTCTTCCTTGGCTCTATCTCGGATGGGAGAATGCATATTTTTCAATGTTTTGACTGAAGTCTCACAAAAGTTGTGATTGCTTATTGCCCAAATGCTAAATAATCTTTTTTGCTTCTTTTCTCTCGTTTCTTTCTTTCTGCATCAGGTTTTATTTACAGTCTGCAAAGTTTTATTCTACTTGCATCTAAACTACACTTGCAGAAATATTAACATGCTTTTACCAAAACAAGTTTCCAGTCTATAAAGTCTTACTTTTAAGTTATTATCATCTGAATTATGTTCTTCATTTATAATTATGCTTTGAAAGTTGCTACACTGCAAATTATCACAATGTATATGCAGATTGTGACCATGAGGCAGATCTCTGTAGAGAGAATTTCTGAAGTATCTCTCTCCCAACTCTGATGCCAGATCGTGTATGAGTCCATTCTAATTAATGGGTCATATATAAAGCTGTGAGCAATTTATGAATGCCTAAATAGTAAAACCCAATTACAAAGGGCTGAGAACAACAAATTAATAATTTAGGAAAACCATTTACACAAAGAAATAGGACATATTTATCAAATACATCATTATCTTACCTAGTTTATAGAGAGTAATGGCTCTATGGAGATTGATCTGATCTCTAATTTCTGAAGATCTGGCCCGCTGCATGCTGTCCTCTTGAATTTTGAGCACTTCTTTGTAAAACTTTTTTGATTGACTCCAGTCTAAGCTACAAATCAAGAAAACAGCACTATGTGAAAGGATATAGAGACAATATACAACCAACAAATAACCTGACCTCATGTACTGCAAATAACAAAATCATGGCAGATTGTGAAAGTCAGCCCCAAGTTTAATTCCTGATGTGAAACATTCAGTAGTTATATTTTACAGTTTCTCTCGGAGTCATCTGTGCTACCTTCCAAACTGATTTGCTTTTGAAATTATTCCCACTATTTATATCATTCAGGAAGAATTTTCAGATCAAAATTGACTCAAACATTAGGCCCTTAAATTCTATGGAGCTATTATTGGACACCTGTAGTTGTAGAAAACTAAAATAAACCATATAAATGACTTTCAGATGTTTCCACCATTTCACTGGCAATCCCAATGCTGTTCTACTGAAATTAGATACAGAGATTGGCAGAACTGCATTGCATTTACGAATCATTCTACACCATCAAATACAACTATCTGATGTTTATATTTTCATATAACATATATTTGTTCATGATTGATCACAGGGTTATCATTCATTTTTGAAGTTGATGTTTAAATGCAGCATGAAGGGGTTTGTATCCACTTGGATGGAACATTAAAGCAAGTTTCTTGGTAAACTACTTTTTTTACACCATCATTTTATGTTGTGCCTCACTGGACTAACATGCTGGAAATCAAGCCTTGCTATTCTTGGAGTTGACACAAAAGTTAAAGCTTTCAGAAGGAATGCAGAATTCTCCAATTTACCAGTTTTTCAGTCCCAGGTTGACAAAACACAAGGACAAGGTTTCCACACTTAGAGAGAGAGAGAGAGAGAGAGAGAGAAAGTAGAGAGTGTAGATTTTATTTGTCATTTCTACCAAATACAACTGATATGGTAAAAATGAGACAGTGTTCCCCCAGGACTGAGGGTGCTACATGGAAAGCTCAAACTACACAATCACATATGGCATAAAGTGAATAAGCGCAAAACTTACATGTTATAGTGTAATAGAAGAATGATAAATAGTAGACATTTTTTTAGCAGCAATTCGAAGCTGTGCAAACAATTCCAGATGGGAGAAAGTCCGATCATACTGTGTTAGTGAGCCTGATGGCTTGGGGGAAGAAACTTTTGCACAGTCTGACCGTGAGAGACCAAATACTCCAGTATGGCAGGAGGGAGAAGAGTTTGAGTGAGGGGTGTGTAGGGTTTTCCACAATGCTCTTAGCCTTTTGGATGCAGCATGTGGTGTAAATGTCTGTAAGGACAACAAATTGGACGGAAAGACTGTGAAAGCAATTCAAAGGTGCTTGATCATTGTGTCAGCTGGGGTGGCCTATTTGGCTTGTCAGAATCTGCTGCTCCCTGAGTCTCCTTTTCTGTATATTTCCACTGGCTCTCATCAGGTTTAATTTTTTTTACTGACGAGGAAAGAAACAGCTCCTGCCCTTATGGATGCCTGATTGCTTCTGTCATTTGGGGTGGCGTAATGGCTCAGTGGTTAACACTGCTGGCTCACAACCCCAGGCACCCATGTTCAATTCCAGCCTCAGGTGACTGTCTGCAAACAGTTTGCACATTCTCCCTGTGTCTGCATGGGTGTCCTCTAGGTGCTCCAGTTTCCTTCCACAGTCCAAAGATGTGCAGATTAGGTACGTTGACCGTGCTAAATTACCCATAGTGCCCTGTGATGTGCAGGCTGGATGGATTAGCTATGGGAACTGCAGGGATAGGGTAGGTGCGTGGGCTGCTCTTTTGAGGGTCAGTGTGGACTCAATGGACTGAATGGCATGCTGCCATAATGTAAGGATTCTATGACTCGAAACATCCACATTCCCAAGCTGTTCAGCTACTGGGAGTCAATCATATAGTTGTTGACAAACAGAAGGACTTTGTCATCAGTAATTGATCACTAGTCCACAACCCAGTCAGCTACTAGTTGTGCACTGGAATGTATGTAGAATAAAATGCACCTAGAATTCCATGCTTGCCTTTCATCCAGAAGGTGCAACTGCTAAATCTGATTTGCTACCTTTCCAACAGCCAGGCTGATACCAGCACTAATCTGTGTCCTCCAATTCCAGCTGTACCAATATGGGCACTATTGAACAAATGAGAGTGACTAACATACTTAAGCTATACGTTCATGGCATTGCTGTAGATAAATTTGTACCAAATCATAGTTTAACCATTAAACATTTCTTAGGGAGGAAGGAATATTATAGATTGTAACATTTACCTTTTTGAGTACTTAGGATAGCACAGCAAATCTGCCAGGGGTTCCAGTATCTCAGCAACTACAGGATGCAATTTACCATACCATTTTTGCCTGATATCTAATGCCTGTTTAAAATAATTTTCAGCTTCAAGCAGTTTACTTAAATGTATTCTAAAAGGAAAGAAATTTAAATTTTAATTATATATCTTAAAATCTTAATTTTATTTCAAAGCAATGTTAGAACTATACGTAATTGACAAAAAGTGAATTATGAACATCACCTAAATGGCATCTTTTACAATCTCTGAATGTCTCAAGGCACTTTACAAATTAAATAATTTTAAATTGAATTCACTGGTGTAATTTAGGAAGTGCAGCAATTTGCATACCATGCAGTCCCAAAAACTGCAATGTGATACTGATCAGGTATTTTTAAAAATTTTTTGTGGGATAAATATTGACCAGATCACTTAGGCCAACTGAGCACAGTTGGCTGGATGCCTGATTTGTGATGCAGAGTGATGCCAGTAACATGGGTTCAAGTCCCACAATGGCTGAGGTTACCATAACAGACTCTCCTTGTCAACCTGTCACCTCATCTGAGGCGTTGTGATCCTCAAGTTAAACTGCCACCAGTCACCTGTCTAATGAGAGAGCAACCACGTGGTGGTAAAACCATAGCAACTTTACCTTGTTATGCACTTATGGAAATAAGCAACATAAAAACATAGCTAAGTGTGAATATAATGTTAAAAGTTTGTCTGATCATTTGAATAAAACATTTTTGAATTGAGGAAGAGGTGGCTATCATATTTGAGTAAAAAGTGAGGTCTGCAGATGCTGAAGATCAGAGCTGAAAATGTGTTGCTGGTTAAAGCGCAGCAGGTCAGGCAGCATCCAAGGAACAGGAAATTCGACGTTTCAGGCATAAGCCCTTCATCAGGAAACAGGATTCCTGATGAAGGGCTTATGCCCGAAACGTCGAATTTCCTGTTCCTTGGATGCTGCCTGACCTGCTGCGCTTTAAACAGCAACACATTTTCAGCTATCATATTTATCAATCTATTAACTGAGTTCTCTACCCAGAGTTATGAGCAAAACAGAAATAATGAAGTAGAGACATGCAGCTCATGACAGCATACAAATTGGTGTTGCTCCTTAATTTCAATAATGTGGAGGTCCCAGTGTTGAACTGGGGTGGACTAAGTTAAAAATCACACAATAACAGGTTATAGTCCAAAAGTTTATTTGAAAGCTTGTACTTTTAAATAAACCTGTTGGATATAACCTGGTGTTGTATGATTTTTAACCTAATTTCAATGACTGAAGTGTTGGGTTGAACAGTTCCCAGGCTTCTGTCTCCCTCTGCTGGCTGAAGGTATGGTAGCTAAATTTGCAGGTGACACTGTATGGATCAATATAGATAGGTTAACCAAGTGAGTAAGAATCTGACAGATGGATCAAATGTAAATTGTTCTCTTTGAAAGGAAGAATAAAAACATAGAGAATTATTTAACTGGAGAATGACTGCAAATTTTGAGGTACAGAGAAATCTCGGTATTTTAGTGCATGACTCACAAAACATTAGAGAAAGTGATTAAGATAACCAAGGGAATGCTATCCTTTATTGTGAGGAGGTGATGTTTCATTTACACAGTGTAGTTTGGTCTCCTTATTTAAAGAATGACCTAAATGTTTTTGAGGCAGTTCAGAGGAGGTTCACAAGATTGATAACCGGAGTGAGGAAAGATTGAACAGGCTGAGCCTGTTTTCACTAGAGCTTAGAAGAGTGAATTGTGATTTAATTGAAGTTTATAAAATCCTGAATGGTCTCAACAAAGTGGATATGGAAAGAATGTTTTGTTTTTTTGTAGCCTAGAGCTAGGGGCGCAATTTTAATACTAACATCTGGACATTTTGGACAGAGATGAAAGGAATTCTTTGCTCTCAGAAAGTTATGTGATTTTGAAACTCTCTGCCTCAAAAAGTGATTGACGTACCATCATTGAATATCTTTAAAGTTAAGTAGATAGATTCTCAAGAGGAAAGGAGATCAAAGACCATCAGAGATGGTTGGGAATGTGTAATTCAGAACAGAAACAGATCAGCCATGTTGAGTGGTGAAACAAGTTTGAAAGACCAAATTGCCTACTTTTGCTCGTAACTAGAATGTTTGTATGTATCTTAGCATGACTCCTGAGATCTGTTCACAGTACAAACTGAGTGAGATGGCATGGAGTATGTAAGGAAAAGGGTGGTGAGAGGAACATGGGTCCTTATAAATTGACACTAAATTGACAGAGTTTAGAAAGAGTCATAGGATGAGTGTGAGTTCATAGGTTGTTTTATGTTGACACCAAGTTACTTTAGTGATTATAAAGATCCATAGTATTGAGTGGGAGAGCATGAGTTGGCATCTGCTGGCACTAAGTCAGCTAAGGAGCTGCAAAAAGTCATGGTGATAAATGGGATATGGGTTGACAGGGTATACTAAGTGCCATGGGAATGGGTAGTTTGACATGGAAAGGCATGAAATGTGTGAGGAGACATGTTGGGTGGGTAGGGGTCATGAGGTGACATTGGTTGCATGGATGAGGTATTAGGAGAATGTGATGGTTGCCTCCCATACTTATACACTATTGTCTTGGGTGGTAAGGCTGAATTCCCTCAACCCAATCTATCACAACTGATTTTCAGTTTTCAGACTTCCAAGAACTGCTGCCTGCCCAACTACAGCAATAATTCAGCCTTTTGTGGAAATTTCTCTCATTTTGGCTTTGAGTGAGAGTGCCCCATGTACCCGAGGGAGTGAAAATCTGTGCCTTGGTGAGACACTGCAGTAAGGGACAGAGAGGATGCTGCTAAAAGCAGAGGGAAAAAGACTGCTGTTGTGTTACCTCAGTCAAGATGATGGTAGGAAATAGTTCTCTGAAGATTCAGAGCTTCGACAGGCTGCCATGCTGCTGGAAGTCAATTGATGATGCTCAGGAGAGTGAGTGAAGGGACTTTCAAGAAGGACCTGAAGATGGAAAGACTTCTCATGGTGTAATAGGGTAAAGTGAGCAAGGTAAAACACTAGGAGAGATTTGGACTTTATCTTCTTAGAACCTGGAGTAGCATGTAATCATGGGACATGGTGTTTTTGTAAAATTGTAAAATAACTTTTCATAGTTCAATATATTAGCATTCTACTAATAAATGTTTAGTCATGTTAATTTTAGTTTAGTTCTTGCAGTAAAAGTCTTTAATATGTGAAATATTATTGTATGATTCTTTTTGTTGATTGGTGCAAAATTAATATCCCTTTTCAAAAAATATCAGCTTCTATGAGGAACAGAAGGTATAGCTCAACTCATCACAATTTATCAGTCATCTCTAGAACTCAGTACTCAGGTCCACATGCAGATACTCCATCCCATCCTCACATACCGAGCAATGATGCTAGCCTTACACCCACCTCACTGCCTGCAATATTCAGCTTTAGCTATTCAGTTGTGACATGCAAATCACCCAAATCAATGCAATATAATTACTGACATCCTATCTTCTTTCCTGCAGGACAATGTATTGCACATTGGAAGCAGTGCCCATGGGAGACAAGGTCATCTGTAACAGCCAACCCCTATGGAAATGTTTCTCCACATCATAGAGTTGGCTACAGCATAGCCAATAACATCTAATGTCACTTCGATCAATAAGAATGATGGTGGTTTCCTACTTCATGCTCCTTTTCAACCCCAAGTTCCCCTTTATTTGGTATGATCTCAGCTGCCTATCACATCACTGTTCCCTCAACCTAACCTATCACAACTGCTTTTCGGTTTACAGACTTCCAAGAACTGGTGCCTGCCCAACTACAGCAATAATAATAAGAGAAACAGTAACATCACTCCATTGAACGAGAAGTACGATCACTTGATTGGACACTGTCAATCACTGCTTCAGATACTGGCACTAAGTTGCACCTAACACAAAGGCTAAGACAGAGTTGGAAGCAGCACATGGTAAGTCACTGAGCAAGAAACAGCCTGCAGCTAAGATGGTTCATGTTCCAGTTCACCCAAGGGGGAGGTGGCAAACAGGTTCTGCTGCAGACAATTCAGATGAAATAGGGCACCATATTGAAAATATTGGGAATATTGGTAAATCTGTCATTCAACTTCCTGTCACTGTTGAGAAGCATGCAAGGTCCAGCTCCAAACTGTGATGTGGAAGTGCTGGTGTTGGGCTGGGGTGGACAAACTTAAAAATCACACTATACCAGATTATAGTCCAATAGGTTTATTTGGAAGCACTACCTTTCAGAGCACCCCTACTTCTTCAGGTGGTTGTGAAGCTGGACCATAACACACAGAATTTATAGCAAAAGATTACATTGTCATGTAAGTAAAGTGATATATTTAACACCATACAACAGGGGTGTTCCCTCCCAGTTGGGAACACTCAGCCTCGGATCTTCAGGTGACCATCTTCCGAGGTGGACTTCAGGATAAGTAACAACACAAAATGGCTGAGCAGAGGCTGATAGCCAAATTTGGTACCCATGGGGATGGCCTCAACCGGAACCTTGGATTCATGTCACACTACAGGTGACCCCACTACATTATGCACTCTCGCTCTCTCTCTCTCTCTCTCTCTCTCTCTCACACACACACACACACACACACACTCATATATATGCTCTCTCTTACTTGCACACATACAGACCCCACACACACCCACGCATGTACCTTCTCACAGGCTTTGAGACACTTTATAATAGCGAAAGGTTCTTCAAACATATTAGAGTCAATGAGATGTATAGCATGGAAACAAACCCTTTGGACTAACTTGTCCATGCTGGCCAGATACCATGAATTAATCCAGTCCCATTTGCCAGCACATGGCCCATATTCTTCTAAACCTTTCCTATTCATGGACCTTTCCAGATGCCTTTTAAATGTTGTAATTGTACCAGCCTCTACCACTTCCTCTTGCAGCTCATTCCATACACACACCATCTTTTTTGTGAAAAAGTTGTCCCTGAGATCCCTTTTAAAACTTTTTCCTCTCACCCTAAACCTATGTCCTCTAGTTATGGACTCACCCACCCCAAGGAAAAGACTTTGTCTATTTACCCTATGCATGCCCCTTATAATTTTATAACCATCTATAAAGTCACCCTCAACCTCCGATGCTCCAGGGAAAACAGCCTAACCTATTCAACTTCTTGGTAATGCAAATTTGTGTCTGCTTCTTCATGTAATACTAGTGCAGGGCCCCCCTTTCAATTGTCACTTAATGTGGATAACATGCACATTCATTGAACATACCCATGTGGTCCAAGTTTTGTAAATATGCATCACATGATGTATGGGGGGGGGTGGTAATATCATGACAGCATGTACTGAATTGCTTCTGGCACTCAGAAGGGCTGTATGCATCAGTGCCTTCCTCAAGCTGGTGCCATGTAAGCTGTATAGTAAGTGCACACTCTAGGTGTGCAAACAGCTTTAGCAGAACCATGCCACTTGTTGCAAGTCTTTGATGGATGATATGTACAATGGGTGGACAAAAATAAGGTCTAAAGGAACTCACTTTCGGAAACCTTCAAGAATTTTTAAATTTGCTTCTGTGCATGGATCACAGGTCTTTTTGGTAATCCTCCTGGCCTTCTGCAGTATATCTGTAATGTCAGTTGAGCCTCCTTGCATAACTAAATTAGCCAATTTAAACAACAAGTGTGCTGTAAAACAAATAAGTAATAAGTTTGCTTTGTTTACTTATTTAAGACTTAACTTAAAACCGTAGCATTTCTAGACATGTATTTATTGCCACAAATAAAATGAATTTGTTCCCTTCCTGTGTGAATACTTCATAGCACACAGACTAAGTGATGTGTTTAATTCCACTTAGTGAATAAGACTTCCATTAATGTCTTGGTGTTAAAGGCAGAAGCTAGATTAATCTCCATTCATGTCCGTACAATGTTTCCTAGTATGTTACCAAAAACCACTCAAGGGAACAAATATATGTATTTCCCTACATGCAATGAAAATCAGGCTAGTAACAATTTTTTTTAACATGAATTGGGAAACATTGTAGTAAATTGGCTCATTGTAAAAATTTTTTTAAGCACATAATAATCTTCTTAATGCTCTCCACAATCTGGTATATGGTACAAAATGGTGGCATGTAACATTTGTTCACTTACCTAAACATCTGGCCATATCTGGAAGATTTTTCCTGATATATCTCGAAGCATAATCTATACTGTGCAAAGCCTTTCGAAAATGCTTTTCTGCATCCTGTGTTTTGCCCATAGTGACGCATAGCTGTCCGATACTGTAGTGAACTTTAAAATAAATTTCAGTTTCCTTTAGGCTCAGAGGGCATGTCTAAAATCAATAAAACAATTGTTCCAGAATTAGATTACAAGCAGACCTTCAATATCATGTCCTCTCCACCAAAAAGATTGTCTAGTTCCATCTCCTTCGCCTGCCTCTTGCCCTATATTAGCCTTGAAAACCTTCTTAACTGCCTTCAGATCAATAACTTCAATACTTTGCAATTCTGCCTCCCATTCTCCATAAATCTAATCTAATCTAATACCTAGTGTTCATGCCCATCCAACAACAAATTCCACTCTAACATTGCAAACATCTTTGTTTTTCTACATTAGCTCCTTTTGCAGCAATGCCTCAGATTTAAAACTTTAAGGATTGTGTGTATAATTCTTTAGTGGATTTTATACACTTCAACCACATGTATTCTTTATTCCTCTTACATCTTCCTTATAACCCAATGAGGTGTGGGGAGTTAAAGTTCCTATTTTGTGGGGGATCCAAGATGGCGGCGACCCAGCAAGTCTGAGTCTACAGTGCTCCTCCCAAGACTTGGGCAAAGTGGGTCACCCAACCCCACCACACTCACCAAATAATTTAAAATAGCTGTTTAATTTAATTAGTTGCTTAGTATTAAATTTAAACAATCTAATCTTCAGTAAAAATGACTAAAGGGAAGGGAGCCCTCAGCTCTCAGCAAGCAGGAACCCCTCCCCCACCTCCTCCAGCTGCAGCAGAGGCGTCCGCAGCTGCCTCGGGGGACTTATCTACGGTGGGGAGCCTTGTGGAAATCATCTCCAAACTGGATGCAAAGATCGACGCTTTTATTGAAGAGTCCCGAAGCCGATGGGACTCACTCTCAGCCGCGCTGCAAAAGCACGACCGAGACATTAAAGAAATCGAGCACCGAGTCGGAGGGGCGGAGCTAAAGGCCGTGACCTCCGAAACTACAGTGCAATCGGCCTTGGATCAGGTCCGGACTCTCGAACAGCGAGTCCGGACCTTAGAGAATCACATTGACGACGAGGTCGTCGAAAAAATATTCGTTTGCTGGGCCTTCCCGAACGGGAAGAGGAAGGCCAGCTTACAGCATTCCAAAAACGGTGGCTGCCACAGCTTTTAAATCTGGAGGCTAGATCAGGCCAGGTAAGGGTAGAATGGGCCTATCGGGTTGCAATACGCGGGCCCGGCTCGAACCAGTGTCCCTGCCCGGTCCTGTTCCGACTGCAGAGCTATAAGGAGAGGCAGATACTCATAGAAGCCTCTAGAAATCTTGGAAAAGATTCCCAAGCCATGATCTATAAAGGATCCAAGATCATGTTATTTCAGGACTTTTCCCCAGCTCTGGTCTGAAAGAGGAAGGCATTCGATGAGGCGAAGAAGTGTTTAAGGGACTTAAATATTCAGTACTCCTTATGCTACCCAGCGACGCTACACTTTAACCATGAAGGATCCGTGTGTAACTTCGGATCGCCGGAAAAGACTAAGGAATTTTTGGACTCTCTTAGATAAATTGTAAGAGATAATGGATGTTGGTTTGCCTTCCTCCCACTCCGGTTTACACCCTCCCCTTTTCTTTTTTTTACACCTTACTGTTTAATATTATCTTGGGGGGTGGGGAGAGGGATTTATTTATTGTTCTCTACTTAACGATTTTCTCCCCCCACCTTGGGTTTTTTTTATTATCATATATATATATATAAAAAGCCGGGGGGTCTAGTTAATGTTGGTGGAGGGAGGTGGGTACCTTATTCTATTTTACCTCTGTCTCTAGGAGCGGGGTTGTTTTCCCTTGTTATTTTGTATTATTATATTTAATTATTACTTGTTGAGGTTGTAATTTTATAGTTATATATGTTTATACATGGTATTAACATTACCAAATATATCCAGGTGTTGGTGTGGGTGGGGGGGGGGGTGAGGATAGGGTGCTCACTGTTAACTCTAGCTCTGTAGTATATTTGAATTCTCCTCATCCTATTGAGGAGAGCCTGGGTCAAGGGTGGGGCACTCGTTGGGAGAGGATACGATGGACCTTTGGAAAGGAAGTGATACCCCCTGGGAACAGGGGGATAATCTCCATTTAAATAAGTTTTATTTTTATTATTATTTAGAAATAGTTTTTTATTATACCGTTGTGAGCCTTTATTCTTGTGAACTTTATATGCTCTATGCTCGGGATGTTCTGGATAGGGTTTCCCCTCCCGAGGGGTCTCGGATTTGCCTGGACGATTATGGTTGATCAGTCGGTTAAGTGGTGCACCTGGAATGTCAAGGGGAGTAATTTGCCAGTCAAAAGGAAGAAAATATTATCAAATCTCAAGAAAGAAAGAGTTGATATAGCTCTCCTACAGGAGACACACCTGTTGGATAAAGAACACTTGAAATTACAACAGGGTGGATTTGATCAGGCCTTTTTTTCTTCTTTTAGCTCAAAAAGCAGGGGAGTTGTTATTCTTATTCGGAAGAATTTCCCTTTCTAAATCCTAAATCAGATAAAAGACAAATCTGAATGATATATTCTGATTAAAGCCCTTATAAATGGAGTGGAATATGGGATTTTAAATTTGTACTGCCCCCCGGCACACCCCTTTAAATTTATAATGGAAGCCTTCTCAAAATTGATGGCTCTCGGTGCCCGTCATACAATTATAGGGGGAGACTTTAATTGTATTATGGATCCGGAAATAGATAGGATTCCCAAGAGTACTGCAGGAGTATTTCCCAGATCTAGACAGTTGGTGGATCTGAACAAAGAATTAGCATTATAGATGTATGGAGATGTCTCCATCCACAGGGCAGAGATTTTTCTTTTTACTCCAATCCACATAAATGTCATACCAGAATTGATTTGTTTTTTGCCCCCTCGATTTTTTAAAATTCTATATCATCCTGTAAAATAGGTAGTATAGCAATTTCTGATCACGCTGCTGTATATATGTAAATCAAGGCGAGGAACAACGGGACATCCCCTCGGTATTGGTGTATGGGCCCCTTCCTGATGAAAGATAGTAAATTTGTAAAGTACTTCTCTCAAGAATTTAAAACTTTTTTAGAAATTAATTTAGGTACGGCTAGTAACCCATCAATGATGTGGTAAACCATCAAAGCTTACGTGCAAGGTTTGATCATCTCCTACTCAGCAACCCAGAAAAAATTAAAGGGAGAACAACAGCGTCTGCTCGAAGCTCGCTTAAAGGCAGCTGAAACAGCATATGCTGATAGACCTTCTATTATCAAATTGCAAAGGATTACAGCCCTTAGGACAGCTCTAAATACCACGCTTACCCAAATGTCTAAGAGGGAAATATTATTTGTAAAACAAAGGTTATATGAATTTGGCGACAAACCGGGTAGATACTTAGCATTTCTTGCAAAGAAAATAAAGGCCCCTCAAACTATCACGTCTATCAAAGAAAGTACAGATATTTTGACTCATGATCATAAAAGGATTAATGCAATCTTTAGAAACTTTTAGTCTGTCTGATTTATATAAATCGCAAGATTGTAAAGACAGGACTAGGAGGATGCAATCATTTTTTAAAAATTTGACCTTTCCGGGCCTAACTCCGGAACAGGTATTGGTCCTAAATGCTCCCCTAACAGTCCAAGAAATACTTAACACAATCAGGCAACTTCAGGGCAGTAAGGCACCTGGCCCAGATGGTTTTCAAGCTGAATTCTATAAAGAATTTACAGGAATGTTGGCTGGTCCACTTATGGACATGTATAACTACAGTCAGGGCTGTCTCCCGCCTTCTTTGAAAGAGACAAATATCTCTCTTATCCTTAAAAAAGGAAAGGATCCAGAAGATTGTGCATCATACAGACCAATATCCTTGCTAAATGTAGATTTTTAAATCCTTTCTAAAACGTTAGCTTTGAGACTTGAAAGAGTATTGCCACATATCATAAAGGAGGATCAGACGGGGTTTATTAAGGGCTGTAATCATCCAATAATATTAGAAGGGTATTGAATATGATTCAAGCCTGCCATGAGGGAAAGATACCAGGAGAAGTAGTCTCATTAGACGCGGAAAAGGCATTTGATAGGGTTGAATGGTCATATTTGTTTTACACATTGGAAAGGTTTGGCGTTGGAAAGGTGTTTACCAAATGGGTCTCAACATTGTATAGTGATCCCAAAGGAGTTGTGGTTACCAATGGATTAGGTTCGGATAGCTTTAGTGTGGGTAGGGGCTGCCGTCAGGGATATCCTCTCTTGCCATTGTTATTTATGCTAATAATTGAACCACTAGCAGATGCTATATGGGCTGATCCTAATATAACGGCCCCGAGGATTGGTACAGGTAAACATAAAATTACCCTTTATGCAGATGATGTTCTTCTATTCCTCAGTGATTCTCTGAGGTCCGTACCTCGCTTAATCCAAGATATTAATACATTTAGCGCATTCTCAGGCTATAAAATTTATTTCTCAAAATCGGAGGCTATGCCAATGAGTGGCCTTGCTATGATACCCCACTTAGTGGACGGATCCCACTTTCCCTTTCGATGGTCCCTGGAGGGTTTCTTATATTTAGGCATTTTTATTAGCCTTGTATAATTGACCAAATACTGGGGTAAGGGTGTTGGTTTGCCATCTGAGCTGTAGATTTGATATCCAGACGTTTCATTACCTGGCTAGGTAACATCTTCAGTGGCGACCTCCAAGTGAAGCGAAGCTGTTGTCTCCTGCTTTCTATTTATATCTTTCTCCTGGATGGGGTTCCTGGGGTTTGTGGTGATGTCATTTCCTGTTCGTTTTCTGAGGGGTTGATAGATGGCATCTAGATCTATGTGCTTGTTTATGACATCGTGGTTGGAGTGCCAGGCCTCTAGGAATTCTCTGGCATGTCTTTGCTTAGCCTGTCCCAGGATAGATGTTTTGTCCCAGTCGAAATGGTGGTTATTTTCATCCGTGTGTAGGGCTATGAGGGAGAGGGGTCGTGTCTTTTTGTGGCTAGCTGGTGTTCATGTATCCTGATGGCTAACTTTCTTCCTGTTTGTCCTACGTAGTGTTTGTGGCAGTCCTTGCATGGAATTTTATAGATGATGTTGGTTTTGTCCATGGGTTGTACTGGTTCTTTTAAGTTTGTTAGTTTTTGTTTGAGAGTGTTGGTGGGTTTGTGTGCGACTAGGATTCCAAGGGGTCTCAGTAGTCTGGCTGTCATTTCTGAAACTTCTTTGATATATGGTAAGGTGGTTAGGGTTTCTGGCTGTGTTTTGTCTGCTTGTCGTGGTTTGTTCTTGAGGAATCTGCGCACTGTGTTTTTTGAGTATCCGTTCTCCTTGAATATGTTGTATAGGTGGTTCTCCTCTGTTTTTCGAAGTCCGTCCGTGCTGCAGTGTGTGGTGGCTTGTTGGAATACTGTTCTGATACAGCTTTGTTTGTGTGTGTTGGGATGGTTGCTGGTGTAGTTGAGTATTTGGTCAGTGTGTGTCGGTTTTCTGTATATGCAGGTTTGTAATTCTCCCTTGTCCTTTCTTTCTACTGTGACGTCCAGAAATGCAAGTTTGTTGTCAGTTTCTTCCTCCTTGGTGAACTTTATGCCTGTGAGGGTGTTGTTGAGGATGTTAAATGTCTCTTCTATCTTGTTTCGTTTTGTGATGACAAAGGTGTCATCTACGTAGCGAACCCAGAATTTTTGGTTTGATGATTGGTAGGGCTGTTTGTTCTAGTCTTTGCATTACCGCTTCTGCTATGAATCCTGATAGCGGAGATCCCATGGGTGTGCCATTGGTTTGCTTGAAGACTATGTTGTTGAAAGTGAAGTGGGTGGTGAGGCACAGGTTTACTAGCTTCATGATGTTTTCGTTGGTAATGTGATTGATGGTGGTTGATGTGTGTGTGATGGTCTGTTCTAAAAGTGTGGCGAGTGTTTCCTTTGCCAGGTCGATGTTGATGGAGGTGAACAGTGCTGTTACGTCAAATGAGATCATTGCTTCGTCTTCCTCTATTTTGGTGTTTTTGATGATTTTTAGGAATTCCTGGGTGGAGTGGATGGAGTGCTGTGACTCTTCTACTAGGTACTTCAGTCTTGCGTGTAGTTCTTTGGCCAGCCTGTAAGTTGGTGTTCCGGATAGTGAGATTATAGGTCTGAGGGGGGCTCCTGGTTTATGGATTTTTGGTAGTCCGTAGAATCATGGGGTGTTGGTCCCGTCGGGTTTCATTTTCTGGAATTCCGTGTTGTTTAATTGTCCAGAATTGTGTAATTTTCTTAGGAGATATGTAATCTTGTTCCTTAATTGTGGGGTTGGATCTAGCGCCACCTGTTGGTAGGTGTTGGTGTCTGCGAGTAGTGCATTGGCTTTCTGTATGTAGTCCCTTCTGTTCAGGATGACTGTGAGCCGACCTTTGTCTGCAGGTAATATAACGATGTTTTTGTCTTTTTTGACGTTTTCTCGAGCTTTCTTTTCTTGTGTGTTCAGTTTGTTTCCTTCCCTTTTTCGGCTCAGAGTAGGTGCAACTGTCTATCTGATAGTTTGTGTTTCTTCTGTGAGTATTCTTCCATCTACAAAATCCCATGCAAGGACTGCCACAAACACTACGTAGGACAAACAGGAAGAAAGCTAGCCACCAGGATACATGAACACCAGCTAGCCACAAAAAGACACGACCCCCTCTCCCTCATAGCCCTACACACGGATGAAAAAAACCGCCATTTCGACTGGGACAAAACATCTATCCTGGGACAGGCTAAGCAAAGACATGCCAGAGAATTCCTAGAGGCCTGGCACTCCAACCACGACGCCATAAACAAACACATAGATCTAGATAGCATCTATCAACCTCTCAGAAAATGAACAGGAAATGACATCACCACAAACTCCAGGAACCCCATCCAGGAGAAAGATATAAATAGAAAGCAGGAGACAACAGCTTCACTTCACTTGGAGGTCGCCACTGATGATGTTACCTAGCCAGGTAAAGAAACATCTGAATGTCAAACCTACAGCTCAGCGAGCAAACCTACACCCTAAACCTCAACCTGAGCTACAAACCTTCACAAACCTTGCATTATACAAGGCTAACTTTGTGCATTTACTGGAAAGGATAAGGCAGGACCTCCAGCGATGGGGAGACCTTCCAATTTCCTGGCTGGGTAGAATGGCACTAATTAAAATGAATGTCCTGCCCCATCTCCTATACCCTATGAGAATGCTTCCGGTGATGCTGCCAAGGCTGACACTACGTAAATTATATGGCTGGTTGGGTTCCTTTATCTGGAATCATAGACGGCCCCTTATTATGCTGAAGAAGCTACAGCTTCCACAGGCAAGGTGAGGATTGGACTTCCCCGATTTTAGGAAATATCAGTTAAGTTCCCTATTAAGTTACATAGCTGATCGGGTCTTGTCTGATCCGCAATCAATCTGGCTGGACATCGAGGCTTCTCAAGTAAAATGCCCACTTATTAATCTTTTATTTTCAGACAAGAGGAAAATCATTACGGATCACTGTAAAAACCCTATAATACTAAACACAATTAAAGCTTGGAATATAATGCGGCAAAATGAGGGCAACTCACATAAAACATCCCCCTATGCGCCAATAGTGGGAGCATGGGGATTTCAACCGGGGTTTACAGATGCCACTTTTAAACTCTGGAGATCCAGGAGTATCTCATGTCTATTTAAAGAAGGGGTCCTGTTGTCTTTTGAACAGCTGCGTCAGAAATTCGGATTACCTAATGGAGATCTCTTTCGATACTTCCAAATTCGAGATTATATATCGAAGAAGACTAAGTTATTCGATAGTCTTTATAAATCAAATAAAGAATGTAGAGTGCTACGACCAATGGGGGTATCTTCCGTCAATACTATTTATCATTTACTACATGATGAAGTATCGGGAGATATGGACAATCTGCTTAAAACATGGGATCAGGATTTGGGACTAGAAATCTCTATAGAAACGTGGAATGAGATTTGGGAAAATGCCAGAAGAATCACCATCTGCAACAGAACTCAGGCTACCCAGCTGAAGATACTTCATAGGGCCCATATAGCACCATATTGGCAAAGTTTAAGGCAGGAGCATCTCCAATGTGTCCCAAATGTAAAATAGCGGTGGGCACTCTTGTACATTGCTATGGACCTGTCATAAGATCCGTAGATACTGGACTAAAGTAGCAAGTACCCTGACAGAAATTTTAGGAACGGAAATTAAAGTGGACCCTGTATCTCTCCTTTTGGGCTTTTCGAACTTACCCTCCCTAGATATGCACGGGAAGAGATTATTTTCTATTCTCTTTCTGTGCAAGGAAAAACATTTTGGTAAACTGGGTGGCTGAGGGCCCCCCTGGACTTTCAAATTGGCACAGATTAATTATGGAATGTATTCCCCTTGACCTCCTTACAAATATGGTATACCGAAAGACCAAATTATTTTATAAAATATGGCAACCCTTCTTGAATTATATAAATACAGATATTCGGCTATCCTAACAAGGGCTTCTATTTAATTGAGATTACGAACCTGGCTGGTCTGGGGCCCCTTGGGAGACAAATTCCGCACGAATACAGGTTTTGTTACATTTGATGTTAACACATTCCGAGCATGTATCTCACTACCCAATTTCTGTGTTATCCGTTTTTTTTTCTTTCTCTTATTTGAATAATGTAAGAGACTTAATTATACACTCTGGTTAGTTGTAGGTTAGATTAGTAGTTAGTTGAGTTTTGTTTTTTTTCTTTCTTGGTATTTTTCTTTTGTTAAATTTTGGTTATTATTTATTTACGATTTAATTGTATATCAATGTTTGTATTTGAGAGTTTTGTTTATTTTTGTAAATTTGTAAAAATGTTAAATTTCTAATAAAAATATCTATCAAAAAAAGTTCCTATTTTGTAAACCAAAGATCCTGAGTTTGAATCTCAGCAGTACCATTCTGCCCAAAGGTGCCTAAGAATTAACCTGATTTACATATTGTCAAATTTTTTTGGGGGGTGGGTAGTTATCTTAGTTGCCTGGACAGCTGGTTTGCAATGCAGAGTCACACCAACAGTATGGGTTCAATTCCCACAACAGTTGATATGTGGAAATCACCACTGATCAGCTTTCATTATTAAGAGAGCAGCCCCATGGACCTCTGCGGTAATGGTGACTTTACATTTTTACTCTTCACCACATTCTGGAATTCCCTCTCCCTCTGCATCTCTACCTTCTCCTCCTCCTCCTCCTTTGCCAGGACTCTTCTTGAATGCTATTTTCTGTTTTCAATATTCATGTGTGGACCTCAAGCAAAGCCCATTGTCTGTCCATAATTTCTTCAAGTAGATGGTCATTGACACCCTTCTTGAACCACTGCAATCTGTGTGGCTCCCACATTAATTCTTGTTACTAATTGATTTATTTTATTGATTTGTGAGATGTGAGCTTCACTGGCTGGGCCAGCATTTATTTCCTGTCCCTGGTTACCCTTGGGAAGGTGGTGGTGAGCTGCCTTTTTGAACTCTGCTGTGCGTTGACCCAAAATGCCGTAAGGGAAGGAATTCCAGGATTTTGACACAGTGACAGCGAAGGAACAATAATATATATCCTCATCAGGATGTTAAGTGGCTTGCAGAGGAACTTGAAGTTGGTTGTTTGCCCAAGTATTTGCTGTCCTTCTGCTTCTAGATAGAAGTGGTTACGGGATTTGAAGGTGCTGTTGAAGAATCTTTGGTGAATTTCTGCAGTGTGTCTCATTGATGGTACACTCTGCTGCCATACAGCATCAATGGTGGAGGCAGTGGATGTTTATTGATGTGGTGCCAATCAAGTGGGCTGCTTTGTCCTGGATGGTGTCAAGCTTCTTAAGTGATGAAGCTGCACTCAGAGACAAATGGAGAATATTCCATCACATTCTTGAATTGTGCCTTGTTAATGATGGCCAAGCTTTGGGGAGCCAGGAGGTGAGTTACTCACTGCAGTGTTCCTAGCCTCTAATCTGTTCTTATGGACACTGTGTTTATGTGGTGAGTCCAGTTGAGTTCTGGTCAATGGTAAGCCCCAGGATGTTGATAGTGCAAGATTCAGTGAATCATTGAATGTCAAGGATTGGTGGTTAGATTGTCTCTTATTAATGATGGATTTTTTTGCCACTTGTAAGCCCAAGCTGAATATTGTCCCAAACTTGTTGCATTTGAACATGGACTGCGTCAGTATCTGAGGAGTTGTGGACAGTGCTGAACATCGTGTCATCTTCTACAAACATCCCCACTTCTGACCTGTTGATGGAGGGAAGGTTATTGATGAAGCAACTGAAGATGGTTAGTCCTGAGACACTACGCTGAGGAACTCCTGCAGAGGTATCCTGGAGCTAAGATGACTGCCCTCCAACAACCATGAGCATCTTCCTAAGTGCCAGGTATGACTCCAACCAGCTGAGTGTTTGTCACCTGATACCCATTGATTCCAATTTTGCTCGGGCTCTGTGATGTCACACTGGTTGAATGAAGCCTTGATGTCAAGGGGGGCTGTCACTCTTACCTCAACTAATGAGGTACCTGAGTGGCTGAGAGCTGTTAATTGGAATCACATGTAAAGCAGAGCAGTAATGGCAGGAAGTTTCATTCTCTGGAGCATATTAGTTTTTAGGATGTTCTGGCAGTTTACCCCACCAATGCCACTGATACCTTAAACTAAATTCAAGTTTTTAGAGAAATTAATAAGGAGCTTACATAAAAACAAAGAACTGTAGATGCTGGAAACAAAAGCAAAAATTGCTGGAGAAACTTAGCAGTCTGGGAGTATCTGTGGAAGAAAGCCATTAATGTTTTGGGTCCAGTGACCCTTCAGTTCAAAATAGTGATAAAAATTGGATCTGAATCTAAGTAGAAGCAAGTAGGAGAAGTGACCAAATATCTGCTATAGTAATTCAAAGGTTATTTAACTGTATCAGGAATTCAGAGACCTGGGCTGATCTGTCAGAATATACTAGTTAATTACATCTGGTAGCATCTGTGGTGAGAAAGCAGAGTTAATGTTTTAGACAAGCGACCCTTCTTCAGTTCAGGGTCACTAGTCTAAAACATTAATTCTGCTTTCTCTCCACAGATGCTGCCAGACATAATTAACTAGTATATTCTATCTAGTATAGTAACTAGTATAATCCATGAATTAAAATCCCAGAATGCCTGTCATAACAGTACTGTGGTGTACCTAACCCTTCTGAACTGCAGGAGTTCAAGAAGATGATACAACACCAACTTCTCAAAAGCGATTAAGGCCATGACCTGCCATGATGGAAGTCAAACCCAGGTCTCAGGATTACTTGTGCAGCAACAATATCACAATGCTATTGTATCCACCAAATTGGGTATTTGTTCAACACATATTCTCTGGAGTTTCGAAGAATGAGAGGTCATCTCATTGAAACATTCAAAATTATGAAGAAACTTGACAGGGCTTGTTTCTTCTAGCCATGGAACCTAAATCAAAGGAGGCAGTTTCAGTGTAAAGGGACAATCATTTAGGAGTGAGATGAGGACAAATTTCTTCATTTCAAATCTTTGAAATTTTGGATGTTTTTACCACAGAGGGTTGTGAATGCACTCTCATTTGAGGTTGCAATGGACATACCTTTGGTCTCTCACTGCATCAGATTATATAAAGAGCAAGCAGGAAAGTGGAGTTGAAACCAAAATCAAACAGCTAGTACGGTCTTCTTGTGCTACCACTTCTTATGTTTTCATAGCTTCATTATAAAAGGAAAAATGACATTCATCGAATGACCATTTAATGATTCTATGACTTATAACCCATAAACAAACATTTCTTTCTCCATCAGAGTTTCAAGCATGGTTACTGTTTAAGAAGCATGGTAAGGACAAGCCAGGGAACTATAAACCAGTGAGCCTGACCTCGGTGGTGGGCAAGTTGTTGGAGGGAATCCTGAGGGACAGGATGTCTGTGTATTTGGAAAGGCAAGGACTGATTAGGGATAGTCAACATGGCTTTGTGCGTGAGAAATCATGTCTCACAAACTTGATTGAGTTTTTTGAAGAAGTAACAAAGAGGATTGATGAGGACAAAGCAGTAGATGTGATCTATATGGACTTCAGTAAGGCGTTCGACAAGGTTCCCTATGGGAGACTGGTTAGCAAGGTTAGATCTCATGGAATACAGGGAGAACTAGCCATTTGGATAAAGAGCTGGCTCAAAGGAGGAAGACAGTGGGTGTTGGTGGAGGGTTGTTTTTCAAACTGGAGGCCTGTGACCAGTGAAGTGCCACAAGGTCCTCTACTTTTTGTCATTTACATAAATGATTTGGATGTGAGCATAAGAGGCACAGTTAGTAAGTTTGCAGATGACACCAAAATTGGAGGTTTAGTGGACAGCGAAGAGGATTACCTCAGATTACAACAGGATTTTAACCAGATGGGTCAATGGGCTGAGAAGTGGCAGATGGAGTTTAATTCAGATAAAACTGAGGTGCTGTATTTTGGGAAAGCAAATCTTAGCAGGACTTATACACTAAGAGAAAGTGAGGACTGCAGATGCTGGAGATCAGTGCTGAAAAATGTGTTGCTGGAAAAGCGCAGCAGGTCAGGCAGCATCCTTCTTCGGGCTTATGCCCAAAATGTTGATTCTCCTGCTCCTTGGATGCTGCCTGACCTTTTGCGCTTTTCCAACAACACATTTTTCAGGACTTATACACTTAATGGTAAGGTCCTAGGGAGTGTTGCTAAACAAAGAGACCTTGGAGTGCAGGTTCATAGCTCCTTGAAAGTGGAGTCGCAGGTAAATAGGATAGTGAAGAAGCATTTGGTATGCTTTCTTTTATTGGTCAGTATATTGAGTACAGGAGTTGGGAGGTCATGTTGTGGCTGTACAGGATATTGGTTAGGCTACTGTTGGAATATTGCATACAATTCTAGTCTCCTTCCTATTGGAAAGATGTTGCGAAACTTGAAAGGGTTCAGAAAATATTTACAAGGATGTTCCCAGGGTTGGAGGATTTGAGCTACAGGGAGAGGCTGAACAGGCTGGGGCTGTTTTCCCAGGAGGGGTGAACTTATAGAGGTTTACAAAATCTTGAGGGGCATGGATAGGATAAACAGACAAAGTCTTTTCCCTAAGGTCGGGGGGTCCAGAAATAGAGGGCATAGGTTTAGGATGAGAGGGGAAAGATATAAAAGAGACCGAAGGGGCAACTTTTTCACACAGAGGGTGGTACGTGTATGGACTGAGCTGTCAGAGGAAGTGGTGGAGGCTGGTACAATTGCAACATTTAAAAGGCATTTGGATGGGTATATGAATAGGAAGAGTTTGGAGGGATATGGGCCGGGTGCTGGCAGGTGGAACTAGATTGGGTTGGGATATCTGGTCGGCATGGACGGGTTGGACTGAAGGGTCTGTTTTCATGTTGTACATCTCTACGACTCTAATTAGAAGCATCGTGCTTTGTGATCTCAATTTTAGTAAATGCTTGTGTCAGGGTGTGAATCAAATGTTTATTATTTCAGCAGTTTATAACATGATTGGTACCTTAAAGTCTGTAATTTTATGCCAAGCTATTTGTGTATATTGTCAGGTCAATAATCTTTATAAAAATGAGATTGTAACTGATCATTTTAATTATGGTACATGTGCTTGAGTACAATCTGACTAAACATTTACCTCTGGCAATAAAGTTAGGGCAATTTGAAGTATTTCTTTTGCTTCTGCAGTCTTGTCAAGTTCTTTCAGAAACTCTGCAGTAAACCATATCAAAGTAGCCTGTCTGCAGTTGTCATAGTTCAACATTTCATTGTCACCATCTGCAATGACAAACATTAATCTTTCCAGGTCATACAGTCACAGACTGAAACAACACTGAATCAGACCCTTCGGTCTAACTCATCCAAGCCGACCAAGTTTGCCAAACTAAACAAGTCCCACTTGACTGCATTAGGCCCATATGCCTCTAAACCTTTCTTATTCATGTACCTGTCCAATTATCTTTTAAATGTTGTAAATGTATCTGCATCTACTACTTCCTCTGCTAGTTCGGGGAGGCAATTGCCTAGTGGTATTATCATTAGACTATTGATCCAGAAACTAGATAATGTTCTGGGGACCCGGGCTCAAATGCTGCCATGGCAGATATTGTAGTATGAACTCAGTAAAATCTGGAAGTAAAAGTCTAAAGATGACTGTGAATCCATTGTCGATTGTTGGGAAAAAACCCTTTTGGTTCACTAATATCCTTTTGGGAATGAATCTACTATCCTTACCCAGTTTGGCCTACATGTGACTCCAGACCCACAGAAATGTGGTTGACACCTAACTGCACTCTGGGCAATTAGGGATGGGCAATAAATGCTGGCGTGGCTAGCAACCCCCCCCCCCCCCCCGCCCCCATTCCGTGAATGAATAAAAGAAAACAAACCACCCTCTGTTTGAAAAAGCAGAAACAAAGATTGCTGGAAAAACTCAGTAGTTATAGAGTCATACACCTTGGAAAACAGACCCTTCAGCCCAACCAGTCCATGCTGACCATAATCACACACTAAACTAATCCTGCCTGCCTCCTCTTGGCTAATATCACTCCAAACATATTTTATTCATGTATTTATCCAAATGTCATTTAAATATTGTAACTTTATTTGTATCCACCACTTCCTCTGAAAGATCATTCCACACATGAATCACTCTCTGTGTAAAAAGGTTGCCTCTCATGTCTTTTTGAAATCTTTCTCCTATCACCTTAAAACATGCCCTTTGATTTGAAATCCCCCAATCTAGGGAAAAGACACCTGTCATTCACCATATGATTTCATAAATCTCTATAAGATCATCCCTCACCTCCTACACTCCAGTGAAAAAGGTCCCAGCTTATCCAGCCCCTCGTTGTAACTCAAACCTTCCATTTCCAACAACATCTTGATAAATCCCTTATGAAACCGCTCAAGCTTAATAATATCCTTCCAATAAGAGGATGATCAAAACTGGACACGGTACTCCAGAAGAGAGCTTAGCAATGTTCTGTACAAACCTCAAAATTATAACCCAACTCCTTTATTCATAGACCTGAGCAATGAAGACAAGCTTGCTAAATGCCTTCTTAACCATCTTGTCTACATGTAATGCAAACTTCAAAAAGTTATCTACCTGAATCCCTAGGTTTATCTGATCTATAACACTACCTAAGGCATTAGTTTTAGTTGTATAAATCTTGCCCTTGTTTGTTTTACCAAAATGCAATACCTCACATTTGTCCAAATTAAACTCCATCTGCCACTCCTCAGCCCACTGACCCAATTGATCAAGATCTTGTTGTAAACTTGAACAACCTTCTTCATTGTCCACTATACCACCAATTTTGGTGTCATCCATAAACTTACTAACCACGCCTTCTATATTCTCATCTAAATCATTTATATGAATGACCCAGCACTGATCCCTGTGGAACACCGTTGGTCACAGGCCTCCAGTCTAAACATTAACCCTCTCCCTCATCAGTCTCTATCTCCTACAGCAAAGTCAATTTTGTATACAATTGGCAAGCTCACCCTCAATCCCATGTGATCTAATTTTATTAATTAATCTACCATATGGAACCTTGTCAAAGGCTTGACTAAAGTCCAAGTAAATAACATCTACTGCTCTGCCCTGATCAATCATCTCGGTTACTTCCTTAAAAAACTAAATCAATTCCAGATAGGTATTTTCCACTCATGGAGATGGGTGTATGGTAGGAATGAACGAACTACCTGTAATGTGCTTAAATTTTTTTAAAAATGAAAAAAAATCTTGTACTATAAGGCACCTTTCACATGTTCAGGATGACTCAGGATTTAGAGCCAATGAAATAGTTTTTTAAGTGTTACTTTTGTAGTATGGAATGCAGGAGAATCTCAGCTAATGTTCTGGGGACCTGGGTTTGAATTCTGCCATAGCAGATGGTGGAATTTGAATTTAATCTTTTTTTAAAATCTGGTGCAAAGAATTTACTGATGACCACAAAACCATTATCAATTGTTGGACAAAACCATCTGGCTTACTAATGTCTGCCATTCTCATCTGGTCTGACCTACATGTGACTCCAGAACCACAGGAATGTGGTTGACTCTCAACTACCCTGGCAAGCCACTCATTTCAAGGGCAGCTAGGGACAGGCAATGTATGTCAGCCAGCAACGCCTACCTCCCACAAAAGAATAAAAGGAAAACAAAAAGTTTCCTCGGATTAGGAATCTGAAAAATAATCTTTAAAAAACATGAACAGGTGGCAGACAGGCAGGTAGAAAGATAAGCAGAAAGAATTGGCAAAGTGGAACACAAGTCGCTCCATTAGTCTTTAAAGGAGAAAGTATCAAAGGTGCAAAAAAAAGCCAAAACAACAAAACTTTTGAGAAGGGAGAGGAACAGACAAAGGCAGCACATGATGAGGTCAGTGCAATGGAGAGAGAGAAAAAAAAGAAACCCACACTGCTAACTGACACAGCAGTGAACCTGCACAGTTACTGCCTTTGAATTCATGTATTGCTGGACATCGGAGTGCATCTGGGAAAATTAACAGCGGAATTCACAAATAATCTTGGAGGGACATGTTTGACAGGTCACAGCACAGAAACAAGTAAGTGAATATTTTTAAGTATGGCCTACAGAAAGTCTGCAGTAGTGAGTTGAGTCGGTTCTTTCTTGATTATATGTTTTATTGAGATATGTCTCAATAACTTAAAAATATAAGTGTTATGTTAGCCTGGAGCAGCGTTTTATAGAGTAATAAGACAGTGCTATATTCTGGGTCTGTACATTGGAAGAAGCAAAAATGGCCTTTAGTAGAGTGATATGCCCTTCTTGTTGGACGTGGGAGTCCAGAGAGAGTTTACATGTTACTGAGGATTATATTTGCAATAAATGTCATTGGTTGTGAATCCTATGAGATCGAATGGATTGGTTGGAGAGACAGTTAAAAGCAATGAGAAATTTACAAGAGCAAGGGGATGTGATGGATGGCAGTTACAGGAAGGGAAAAAAGTTGCACATACTGTCACATGAGTTAACTACAGGAATGTTAAGAGAGGTAGGCAGGTAGTGCAGGAGACTTCTGTGGCTATCCCCATTTCAAACAATATGCTGTTTTGGAAAATGTAAGGGGTGATGGATTCTCAGGGGAATGTAGGTTGAACAGCCAGGTTTCTGGTATCAAGACTGGCTCTAATGCAATGAGGGGTACATCGAGTTCCAAGAGATCAATTACGTTAGTGGACTCTTTAATCCGAGGCACAGACAGACGTTTCTGTGGCCAACAGCTAAAAATCAGAATGGTGTATTGCCTCTCTGGTGCCAGGGCCAAGGATGTCTCAGAGAGGGTGTAGAATGTTCTCAAGGGGGAGAGGGGCAAGAGGTCATTGTAAACATAGGAAACAATGACATAGGAAGGGAAAAGGATGAAATTCTGAAGGGAGAATATAGAGAGTTAGGCAGGAATTTAAACAGGAGTTCCTTGACAGCAGTAATATGTGGATTACTCCCGGGGCTACAAGGTAGGAATAGGAGGATAGAGCAGATGAATGCATGGCTGAGGAGCTGATGTATGGGAAAAGGATTCACATTTTTGGATCATTGGAATCTCTTCAGGGGTAGAAGCGACCTGTACAAGTAGGATAGGTTGCACCTGAATTCGAAGAGGACTAATATACTGGCAGGGAGATTTACTAGAGCTGCTCAGGAGGATTTAAACTATTAAAGTGGGGGGAGGGGTGGGACCCAGGGAGATAGTGAGGAAAGAGATAAATCTGGGACTGGTACAGTTGAGAAAAGAGAGGCAAACAATCAGGGCAGGCAGGGACAAAGCAGAGAACAAGGTAGAACTGATAAATTAAAGAGCATTTATTTCCATGCAAGAGGCCTACAGGTAAGGCAAATGAACTCAGGGCATGGTTAGGAACATGGGATTGGGATATCATAGCAATTGCAGAAACGTGGCTCAAAGATGGACAGGACTGGCAGCTTAATGTTCCAGGATACAAATGCTACAGCAAGGACAGAAAGGGAGGCAAGAGAGGAGTGGGAGTAGTGTTTTTGATAAGGCATAGCATTACAGCTGTACTGAGGGAGGATATTCCCGGAAATACATCCAGGGAAATCATTTGGGTTGAACTGAGAAATAAGAAAGGGATGATCATCTTATTGGGATTATATTATAGACCCCCTAATAGTCAGAGGGAAATTGAGAAACAAATTTGTAAGGAGATCTCGGTTATTCCTATTTGTTCTAGGAATAATAGAAGAAAGAAGAACAAAGAAAATTTAAAGCCCAGGAACAGGCCCTTCAGCCCTCCAAGTCTTAGTCGATCAAAATGTAATGTCTAAACCTGTCAGCCAATTCCTAAGCATCTGTATCCCTCTACTCCCCACCTACTCATGCACTTATCCAGACACATCTTATATGAATCTGCAATGCCTGCCTCTACCACCTTTGCTGGTAACGCGTTCCAAACACCCACCTGTGTGAAGTATTTATCGCGTGTATCCCCCTTAAATGTTCCACCTCTCACTTTGAAAGCGTAACCTCTCGTTATTGAATTCTTCACCCTGGGAAAAAGCTTGTTTCTATCCACTCTGTCTATACCCGTCATGATTTTGTAAACCTCAATCAGGTACCGCCTCAATCTCCTTTTTTCTAGTGAAAATAAACCTAACTTACTCAACCTTTCTTCATAGCTAGCACCTTCCATACCAGGCAACATCCTCGTAAACCTCCTCTGCACCTCTCCAAAGCGTCCACATCCTTTTGGTAATGTGGAGTCCAGAACTGTACACAGTATTGTAAATGCGGCCGAACCAATGTCTTGTACAATTTTAACATGACTTGCCAACTTTAATATTCAATACCACATCCAATGAAGGCAAGCATACTATATGACTGCTTGACCACTCTATCACCTGTGCAGCAACCTTCAGGGTACAATGGACCTGCACTCCCAGATCTCTCTGCCCATTAACTTTTCCCAAGGCTCTTCTGTTCATTGTATAATTCGCTCTGGAATTAGTCCTACCTAAATGCCTCACCTCACATTTGGCTTGATTGAGAACCATCTGCCACTTTTCCGCCCAATTCTCCAGTTCTCTGACAGTCCCTTATGCTTTCTGCTACTCCACCAATCTTCGTGTCATCTGCAAACTTGCTGATTATATCAACAGTGCCCTGTTCCAGATCAATTTAGGTATATTACCAACAATAGTGCCCCCAGCACTGACCTCTGTGGAACACCACTGGTCACCTTTCTCCATTTCGAAAAACTCCCTTCAGCTACTACTCTCTGTCTCCTGTTGCTCAACCAGTTATTTATCCACCTAGCTAGAACACTCTGCACACCATATGACTTCACTTTCTCCATTAGTCTACCATGGGGAATCTTATCAAACGCCTTACTAAAGTCCAAGTATATTACATCAACAGCCCTTCCTTCATCTATCAACTTGGTCACTTCCTCGAAGAACTCTATTAAGTTGGTAAGGCATGATCTTCCCCACACAAAACCACATTGCCTATCACTGATAAGCCCATTCTTTTCGAAATATAAATAGATCCTATCCCTCAGTACTTTCTCCAGCAACTTTCCCACCATTGATGTAAGGCTCACTGGTCTGTAGTTACCCGGAATATCCCTACTACCCTTCTTTTACAGGTGGACAACATCGGCAACCCTCCAGTCCTCCGGCACCTCACTTGTATTTAAGGATGCCACAAAGATATCTGTCAGGGCCCCAGCTATTTCTTCTCTCGCCTCCCTCAGCAACCTAGGATAGTTCCCATCCGGTCCTGGGGATTTGTCCACCTTAATAACCTCTAGCCTACCCAATACATCTTTCCTATTTATGTCAACGTGATCCAGACTAATCAAATTTCTATCTGTAATCTCAATATTCATCACATTCCTCTCCTCAGTGAACACTGATGCAAAGTAATCATTCAAAATCTCACCCATTCTCTCAGGTTTGACACGCAGCCTTCTTTTGTTATCCTTTAGTGGACCAATCCTTTCTCTAGTTACCTGCTAGCTTCTTATATAATAAAATACTTTGGGATTCTCCTTAATTCTGCTCGCTAAAGCTATTTCATGACCCCTTTTAGCCCGCTTGATTCCTCGTTTAAGACATGTCCTACTCTTCCAAAATTCTTCCAGGGCCCATTCTGTTCTTAGCTGCCTAGACCTTATGTATGCTTCCCTTTTCCTCTTGGCTAGTTGTACAATTTCTCCTGTCATCCACAGTTCATGAATCTTGCTATTCCTATCCTTTGCCTTCAACGAGACATGCCTATCCTGCACTATCTTTAACCTATCTCTGAAAGCCTCCCACATCTCAAATGTGGACTTCCCTTCAAATAGCTGTGTCCAATCCACATTTCTGAGCTCCTCCCTAATTTTGATGTAATTGGCCTTGGCCCAGTTTAGTACTCTTCCCTTAGGACTACTCTCTTCTTTATCTACGAGTATTCTAAAACTTACAGAATTGTGGTCAATGTTCCCAAAGAAATCCCCCACCACAACTTCTACCACCTATCCTGGCTCGCTCCCCAGTATCAGGTCCAATATGGCACCTTCCCTCATCGGACTATTGACATACTGCTCTAGAAAACTCTCCTGGATGCTTCTTACAAATTCTACTCCATCCAGACCTCTGACGTTAAGTGTATCCCAGTCAATGTTGGGAAAATTAAAATCTCTCATCACCACTACTCTATTGCGTCTACATCTTTCCATAATCTGTTTACCTATTTGTTCTTCTACCTCACGCTCACTGTTGGGAGGCCTATAATACAGCCCCAACAGGGTGGTTATGGTTGGGGATTTCAACTTTCCAAACATAGACTGGGACTGCCATAGCGTTAAGGGTTTAGATGGAGAAGAATTTATTAAGTGTGTACAAGAAAATTTTCTGATTCAGTATGTGGATGTACCTATGAGAGAAGGTACAAAACATGACATACTCTTGGGAAATAAGGCAGGGCAGGTGACGGAGGTGTCAATGGGGAAGCACTTTGGGACCAGTGACCATAATTCTATTAGTTTTTAAATAGTGATGGAAAAGGATAGATCAGATCTGAAAGTGGACGTTCTAAATTGGAGGAAGGCCAATTGTGATGATATTAGGCAAGAACTTTTCAAAAGCTGATTGAGGGCAGATGTTTGCAGGTAAAAGGACAGCTGGAAAATGGGAAGCCTTCAGAAATGATCAATTGGATCAATGGGCTGAGGGGTGGCAGACGCAGTTTAATTTGGATAAATGTGAGGTGTTGCATTTTGGTATAACAAATAAGGGCAAGATTTATTCAATTAAAACTAAGGCTTTGGGTAGTGTTGTAGAACAGAGAGACCTTGGGGTTCAGGTACATAATTCTTTTATATCTGACTCACATATCGATAGATGGATAAGAACACTTGCCTTCATTGCTCAGACTACTGAGAGTTGGGCCATAATGTCAAGGTTGTACAAACACTGGAATGGCCTCTTCTGGAGTACTGTGTTCAATTCTAGTTGCCCTGTTATAGGAAGGTTATAACAAGCTGGAGAGTGTTCAAAAGAGATTTACCAGGATGCTGCCAGAAATGGAGGGTTTGAGTTATAAGGAGAGGCTGGATAGGCTGGAACGTTTTTCACTAAAGCATATGACCTTGAGAGGTGATCTCATAGAGATTTATAAAATCATTTGGGGCATAAATAAGGTGAAGGGCAGGTGACTTTTCCCTAAAGTGAGGACCGGGGGCATATTTTAAGGTGAGAGGAGAAAAATTTTAAAAAGACATGAGGGTACACTTTGTTATATAAGGAATGGATTTAGAATGAACTTCCAAGGAGATGGTGAATGCAGTTAGTTACAATGCTTAAACAACATTTGGATAAGCACATGAATAAGAAATCTTTGGAGGGTTATGGGCCAAGCACAGGCAGATGGGACCAATTTGGTTTTGGGATTATGACTGGCAAGGACTTTTGGACCAAAGGGTCTATTTCCATGCTGTACAATTTTATGACTATCCTGGATGAAGAAAAGTCTACAGAATATTAGGAAGTGGTCATTAAGTAAAGTCACGCTTGATGATGTTTTGAGAGAGGAAAGAATATGAGTACCCTGATTTTTATGGAAAGTTATATCGGTGCTGGGGTGACCAAGAAATGTTTGAAGAACCAGGCAAGGCCAGTGACGGGTTTGACACTGAACCAAAGCAAAACCCCATTAATATTTGTAGCTCCACTTCTGTAAAGCAGTGATATATGGTAGGATGATTTGTGGAAGTGAAAATAAGAGCACATAAAACAGTGATTTTGAAATTTAAAAGGAATAAAGCAAGAATGTTTACTGAAAAGAAAGGCTCAGCTGCTTTGGCTCACAGGTAGCATGCTTATCTGAGTAAGAAGGTCATAAATTCAAGAGCCAGTCAGAGACTTGATCATATATTGTAGGCAGAAAGTTAGTCTAGTACTGAGGGAGGTCTATACTTTTTAAATTGCTGCCTTTTTGGATGAAATACTAAGCCTGTTGGGAATCAATTTAGCTCAGTTGGCTGGACTGTTGGTTTACAAATCAGTGCAATGTCAACAGTGTGGGTTCAATTCCCATCACTGATTTGAGGTTACCATGAAGGACTCTCTTTCTCAAACTCTTGCCTCGCCTAAGGTCTGGTGGCCCTCAGGTTAAATTACCACTAGTTGCTTCTCTCTAATGAGACAGCAGCCCCTATCATCTAGTAAGACTATGGCGATACATCAAGAACTAAGCCTGTTTACCATCTCTACTATAAGGGGGAAAGTATAAAACAAAATTAGAGAGTTCTCCCAGTATCTTGCACAATATTTGTTCTTCAAGCAGATTAGTCCAGATTATCTAATCACTTATCTCATTGCTATTTGCGGAACATTTGACTGCTACTTTGATAGTATTTAAATGGCTGTAAACTTTTGAGATATTCTGAGGTTATGAAAGGCACAATGTAACCTTTATGGGAAATAAGAATAAGTGTTCTTAAAAATAATAAATGAAGGAAGGTCAGAGAGGTTGCTAGGAGGAAGAAGATCAGAAAGAAATTGTGATGCGAATGAAAATAGTTTGGAAGCTTAAAGTGAGAAAGGGATTTACTATCAAACAACTAGTGAAGATGAAGAAGGACGCTTATTTAAGGTTGAGGAAGCAAGGATCAGACAGGGCTCAAGGTAGCTAGGAAGGAACTGAAGAATGAACTCAGGAGAGCTAAACTGGAGCATGAAAAACCCTTGGCGGATAGGATTAAGGAGAACCCCAAGTCGTTCTACACTTATGTGAGGAACAAGAGGATGGCCAGAGTGAGGGTAGGGCTTATCAGTGATAGCGGAGGGTACTTGCACCTGGAGTTGGATGAGATAGGGGAGGTCCTTAATGAATACTTTGCTTCAGTATCCACTAGTCAGAGGGATTGTCATTTGTGAGGACAGCTTGAAACAGACTGATACACTTGAACAGGTTGATGTTAAAAATGATGTGCTGGGTTGAGTGGATAGCCAGAGGATTTTTTCCAGGATGGAAATGGCTATCACAAGGTGGCACAATTTTAAGATGATTGGGGAAGGTTCAGAGGAGATATCAGAGGTGGGTTCTTTATTCAAAGAATGGGGAGTACGTGGAATGCACTGCCAGCCGTGGTATTAGAGTCAGATATATTACAGATGTTTAAGCAACTCTTGGATTGGCATATAGATGATAGTAAAATGTAGCATATGTAGATTAGTTTGACCCTAGAGTAGGATAAAACATCGGCACAACATCAAGGGCTGAAGGGCTTGTACTGTGCTGTACTGTTTTATGTTCTATGTAACAATTTTTCTTGCATTTGGTTGAATTGTGCAAGCTTCCCACAAAGTTTTCGGGTACACCTGATCAGGTCCTGGAGATTAATCCACCTTTACCCATTTCAAGACATTCAGCACTTCCTCCTCTGTAATCTGGACATTTTGCAAGATGTCACCATCTATTTCCCTACAGACTATATCTTCCATATCCTTTTCCACAGTAAATACTGATGCAAAATACTCGTTCAGTATCCCTCCCCCATTTTCTGCGGTTCCACACAAAGGCCACCTTGCTGATCTTTGAGGGGCCCTATTCTCTCCCTAGTTACCCTTTTGTCCTTAATGTATTTGTAAAAACCCTTTGGATTCTCATTAATTCTATTTGTCCCCTTTTTGCCCTCCTGATTTCCTTCTTAAGTATACTCCAACTTCCTTTATACTCTTTTAAGGATTCACTCGATCTATCCCGTCTATACATTACATATGCTTCCTTCTTTTTCTTAACCAAATCCTCAATTTATTTAATCATCCAGCATTCCCTATACCTACCAGCCTTTCCTTTTACTCTGACAGGAATATACTTTCTCTGGATTCTCATTATCTCATTTCTGAAGGCTTCCCATTTTCCAGCTGTCCCTTTACCTGCAAACATCAGCCCCCAATCAGCTTTAGAAAGTTCTTGCCTAACACTGTCAAAACTGGCCTTTCTCCAATTTAGAACTTCAACATTTAAATCTGGTCTATCCTTTTCCAACACTATTTTAAATCAAATAGATTTATAGTCACTGGCCCCAAAGTGCTCCCCCACTGATACCTCAGTCACCTGCCCTGTCTTATTTACAGATAATCGAGATCTCCTTACAAATCTGTTTCTCAATTTCCCTCTGATTATTAGGGGTTCTATAATACAATCCCAATAGGCGATCATCCCTTTCTTATTTCTCAGTTCCACCCAAATAACTTCCCTGGATGTATTTCCAGGAATATCCTCCCACAGCACAGCTGTAATGCTATCCCTTATCAAAAATGCCACTCCCCCTCCTCTCTTGCCTCCATTTCTATCCTTCCTGTAGCATTTGTATTCTGGAACATTAAGCTCCTAGTCATACCCATCCCTGAGCCATGTTTCTGTAATTGCTATGATATCTCAGTCCCATGTTCCTAACCATGCCCTGAGTTCATTTGCCTTCCCTGTTAGGCCCCTTGCATTGAAATAAATGCAGTTTAATTTATTATTCCTACCTTGTCCCTGCTTGCCCTGACTGTTTGACTCATTCTGTTCTCAACTGTACCAGTCTCAGATTTAAAAATCACACAACACCAGGTTATAGTCCAACAGGTTTAATTGGAAGCAAAAATTTGCTATAAATTCTGTGTTACGATCGAGCCCTCCACAATCACCTGATGAAGGAGCGTCACTCCGAAAGCTGGTGTGCTTCCAATTAAACCTGTTGGACTATAACCTGGTGTTGTGTGATTTTTAACTTTATACACCCCAGTCCAACACTGGCATCTCCAAATCAGTCTCAGATTGATCTCTTTCCTCACTATCTCCCTGGGTCCCACCTCCCCACCTCCCCACCTTACTAGTTTAAATCTTCCCAAGCAGCTCTAGCAAATTTCCCTGCCAGTATATTAGTCCCCTTCCAATTTAGGTGCAATCTGTCCTTCTTGTACACTGGGCCTCTTGCTGAGACATTTGGATCATCGATAGTCACAGGTAAGGTGCTGGAAGACTGGAGGTCGGCAAACGTGGTGCCACTGTTTAAGAAGGGTGGTAAGAAGCCAGGGAACTATAAACCAGTGAGTCTGACCTCGGTGGTGGACAAGTTGTTGGATGGACTTCTGAGGGACAGGATGTACATGTATTTGGAAAGGCAAGGACTGATTAGGGACAGTGGGAAAGCACGTCTCACAAACTTGATTGAGTTTTTTGAAGAAGTAACAAAGAAGATTGATGAGGGCATGTGGTCTATATGGACTTCAGTAAGGTGTTTGACAAGGTTCCCCATGGGAGACTAGTTAGCAAGGTTAGATCTCATGCAGTACAGGGAGAACTAGCCATTTGGATACAGAACTGGCTCAAAGGTAGAAGACAGAGATTGGTGGTGGAGGGTTGTTTTTCAAACTGGAGGCCTGTGACCGGTGGAGTGCCACAAGGATCGGTGCTGGGTCCTCTTCTTTTTGTCATTTACATAAATGATTTGGATGCAAGCATAAGAGGTACAGTTAGTAAGTTTGCAGATGACATCAAAATTGGAGGTGCAGTGGACAGCAAAGACGGTTACCTCAGATTACAGCAGGATCTGGACCAGATGAGCCAATGGGCTGAGAAGTGGCAGATGGAGTTTAATTCAGATAAATGCGAGGTGCTGCATTTTGGGAAAGCAAATCTTAGCAGGACTTATACACTTAATTGTAATGTCCTGAACAAAGAGACCTTGGAGTGCAGGTTTATAGTCCTTGAAAGTGGAGTCGCAGGTTGATAGGATAGCGAAGAAGGCGTTTGGTATGCTTTCCTTTATTGGTCAGAGTATTGAGTACAGGGGTTGGGAGGTCATGATGCGGCTGTACAGGACATTGGTTAGGCCAATGTTGGAATATTGCATGCAATTCTGGTCTCCTTCCTACCGGAAAGATGTTGTGAAACTTGAAAGGGTTCAGAAAAGATTTGCAAGGATATTGCCAGAGTTGGAGGATTTGAGCTACAGGGAGAGGCTGAACAGGTGGGGCTGTTTTTCTTGGAGCGTCGGAGGCTGAGGGGTGACCTTATAAAAGTTGCCAAAATTATGAGGGGCATGGATAGGGTAATTAGGCAAAGTCTTTTCCCTGAGGTTGGGGAGTCCAGAACTGGAGGGCATATGTTTAGGGTGAGAGGGGAAAGATATAAAAGAGACCTAAGGGGCAACTTTTCACACAGAGTGTGGTACGAGCATGGAACGAGATGCCAGAGGAAGTGGTGGAGGCTTATAGAATTGCAACATTTGAGAGTCATTTGGATGGGTATATGAATAGGAAGGGTTTGGAGGGATACGGTCTGGGTGCTGGCGGGTGGGACTAGATTGGGTTGGGTTATCTGGTCAGCATGAACAGGTTGGACTGAAGGGTCTGCTTCCATGCTGTACATCTCTATGACTCTATAACAGTATAATAAAAAGCACATCTAATGAAAATGATTGTGTTTTCCACAGGCCAGACAGTCGTTATGCCAGAGCAGATCGGAGATGCACCTGGGACCCTGCAGAATTTCCATCTTAGCACACTGAGAAGAAATTTCCAGGAAAATTGAATTTTTTACTTGAATTCTATGCTGGGAACCCTCCAAAAGTTTAAATCGGAGACTTCAGAGGATTTCAATAAATTTATGTAAAATAGTTAATAAATGTTTGACAATTAAGTATATAGTGTAACTCGAGTAACTATTAAACTGACCTTGTATTTATCTCATGCATCCCCAATCACAAATCCCTCAGATCCTGAACTAATACCCTCAGACTCTGATCCTGACACCTTTCCCCTCCCAGAACCCGGAGCACCCCTCCACCTGCGACCTGACACTCCACTCCACTCCATCACCTCAATCCCAATGTGCACCCAGTTACCCCCTCCACCAGCGACACAACCCCTACCAGTTCTATCCCCTGAAATCTGTGTTGGATAGCCACTCCCAAGAAAATCTTGTTCAATTAGTACACAAAATATTAATTAAAACTAAAAAGTCATGATTTAAGGAAATTATATGGAAAACTGTGTAACAGAGCTACCCACTAATAATTGATATATTTCTACAATAGACTAAGATGAATATAAATTAAGTGAAAGTCTACAGTTCAATTTTTCGACTAAGAATTGAGAAGAATTTCTTTTTCACAGTAACTGTAAATATTATTGCAAATTTCCTACTTTCTGATACATAGGGTCTGGCCAGGAACTCAACCACCATTTTGTGATAGGCAACCGTAGGATCAAATCCTGCCTCTGATAACAAATCCCAGTGATGGACAAGATCCAGCTTCGATTGATAAGAATGCTTTGAATTCTGATAAATTAGATCCATGATTCTGAAGAGAAAGAAATAAGACCTTTTATTTTTGAAATGTGCCTTACATCTTACCTGTCAATGATAATGCCAATGGCAGCCCAATGACCTAACTTCCCAAAAAGCAACAAACGTACAGAACATAAACACACATATATATAGATCTGGGGCATTGAGGCTTGGGGTAGGTAGGAGTGATTTTGACTACTAGTAAGTATACTATAAAATGGTACTAGTTTCAGTCAGATTCCCGCCCAAAGTAATAATAATGAGTACACCCCATTATTCCTGTGAATCGCTTCTGCATTTTCACAGTTTTCATGTTTAGCTTTTACATTTTTCCAATAATATGGCATCCAGAACTGTACACAATACTCTGGCTGAAGTCCAACATATGCCTTATGCAAATTCAACAGACCTCCTTGTTCTTGTATTCTGTCCCTCTTTTATAAAGTGTACACCATTTTTATTTGAGCATCCTATCTATTCCATGTGGGAACTGAGCAGCAACAAGAAAAGGTCCAGCTCTAAAGGGGATGCAAGAACAGAGGGAACTAAGTATCGTGCACCCCCCTCCCATTAATCTCTCAGTTTCCTTGGCCCACAAGCCTCATTCCTAATGAAGAGCTTATGCCTGAAACATCGATTCTCGTGCTCTTCTAGTGCTGCCTGACTGGCTGTGTTTTTCCAGCACCACACTCTTTGACTTTGATCTCCAGCATCTGCAGTGCTCACTTTCTCCTCATACATGTGCATGAGTCATTGAAGGTGGCAGAAAAATTTGAGAGAGTAGATAATAAAGCACACAGTATCCTAGATTTTATAAATAGGAGCATAGCATACAAGAGCAGGAAGTTTATGATGAACTTGGATATGAGTTTAGCCTCAGCTGGGATATTACATCCAGTTCTAGATGCTACATTTTTGGAAAAAATTAACTTGCCCAACACAATCTTTCTCATGGGAATGGTTGTTTCCAGGACCTCACCTACCTTCCTCCCTTTGACATTTACTGGCATGCTATTAGTGTCCATCACTGTGAAGATACTTGAGAGAATTATGTTAAGATTTGCAAGAATAATTCCACGGATTAGGAATTGCAATTATTAAGATACAAGTTATAAGATATAAGTTAAGGCTGTTTTCCTTGGAAACGGGAACGAGATTTGATAGAGCTTTTCAAAGCCATGTTGGGTCTGACAGAATGGGCAGACAGAAATAGCTCTTGTTTATGAAAGAATCGAAAGGAAGAGACACAAATTTAAAGTAATTGGGGAAAGAAACAAAAGCGACACAAGGAAAACTCTTTCATGTAGGGTATGATTAAGGCCTGGAATGTACTGCTTGAAGGTGTGTCAATGGATGCAAGTTCAATCAAGGCATTCAAAAGGAAAATTATATTTTCATTGGAAAAGGAACAATAAAGAGGGTAAGGGGGATAACCTGGGAGAGTAACAGAGTTGCTCATTTCAGCTTAAGTGTAGATATAATGCAGCCAAACAGTCGTCTTCTTTGATGTACACATATTTGGAAAGGCAAGGACTGATTCGGGATAGTCAACATGGCTTTGTGCATGGGAAATCATGTCTCACAAACTTGATTGAGTTTTTATGAAGAGTAACAAAGAAGATTGATGAGGGCAGAGCAGTAGATGTGATCTATTTGGACTTCAGTAAGGTGTTCGACAAGGTTCCCCATGAGAGAATGAATAGAAAGGTTAGATCTAATGGAATACAGGGAGAACTAGCCATTTGGATACAGAACAGGCTCAAAGGTAGAAGACAGAGGGTGGTGGTGGAGGGTTGTTTTTCAGACTGGAAGCCTGTGACCAGTGGAGTGCCTCAAGGATCGGTGCTGGGTCCTCTACATTTTGTCATTTACATAAATGATTTGGATGCGAGCATAAGAGGTACAGTTAGTAAGTTTGCAGATGACACCAAAATTGGAGGTGTAGTGGACAGCGAAGAGGGTTACCTCAGATTACAATAGGGTCTGGGCCAATGGACTGAGAGGTGGCAGATGGAGTTTAATTCAGATTAATGCGAGGTGCTGCATTTTGGGAAAGCAAATCTTAGCAGGACTTATACACTTAACGGTAAGGTCCTAGGGAGTGTTGCTGAACAAAGGGACCTTGGAGTGCAGGTTCATAGCTCCTTGAAAGTGGAGTCGCAGGTAGATAGGATAGTGAAGAAGGTGTTTGGTATGCTTATCTTTATTAATCAAAGTATTGAATACAGGAGCTGGGAGGTCATGTTGTGGCTGTACAGCACATTAGTCAGGCCACTGTTGGAATATTGCGTGTAATTCTGGTCTCCTTCCTATCAGAAAGATGTTGTGAAACTTGAAAAGGTTCAAAAAAGATTTACAAGGATGTTGCCAGCGTTGGAGGATCCGAGCTACAGGGAGAGGTTGAACAGGCTGGGGCTGTTTTTCCTGGAGCGTCTGAGGCTGAGGGGTGACCTTATAGAGGTTTACAAAATTATAAGGGCATGGATAGGATAAATAGTCAATGACTTTTCCCTGGGGTCGGCGAGTCCAGAACTAAAGGCATAGGTTTAGGGTGAGAGGGGAAGGATATAAAAAGAGACTGAAGGGGCAACTTTTTCATGCAGAGGGTGGTATGTGTATGGAATGAGCTGCCAGAGGATGTGGTGGAGACTGGTACAATTGCAACATTTGAGAGTCATTTGGATGGGTATATGAATAGGAAGGGGTTGGAGGGATATGGCCAGGTGCTGGCAGGTGAGACTAGATTGGGTTGGGATATCTGGTCGCGTGGATGGGTTGGAGCGAAGGGTCTGTTTCCATGCTGTACATCTCTATGACTCTAAGACTAAGTGGGACTAGAATAATTTAGGATATCTGTTCGGCATGGATGAGTTGGAACAAAGGGTCTGTTTCCATGCTGTACCTCTCTATGACTCTATATATCGGGACACGTCTTTGTACCTAGGCGAAACATTGTCAGTTAATTATTTATTGTACAGAAAATAAAATTTCTCATGTACCTCATTAAAGAATTAACATTGGGTCTTGATCCCTGCAATTAGCTTCTCTAAAGTTTATTTCAATTGAATAATTCATTTTGATTAATATTTCAATATATTGAATGTGTATCACTTGTCAGGGAAATGTAGCAAAGAAAAGTGATTACAGCAAAACCACCACCAAATATTAACAAGTATCTCAAAAATACAAGAATATCACAGAGTTGTTTCAGCACAAATGGAGACAATTCAGCCTATTGTGCCTGCACCTACTCTTCAAATGAGTAGCAATACCTTGTGCCAATTTCCTGTCTTTTCCCCATATCCTTGCACACAATTTCTATCCAAATAATCAACGAATGCCCTCTTGAACACCTCAATCAGTTTTGCCTTCACCACATTTCCAGGCATGCATTCTGTACCTCCTTCCTGCTTCCTTTTGCATATCACTTTAATCCTATGTTGTCTTGTTCTTGGTCCTTTTATGAGTGGCAACCGATTCTCCTCATTTTCTGCTCATGAGTTAGAAAACTTTGATCAAATCTCTTCTCAACCTTCTTCTCTCCAAACAGAACAATCCCAACTTCTAAAATTTATCCTGAAAACTGAAGTTTCTCATTCTTGGAACTATTCTTGTGAATCGCTGCTGCATTCTCACATTTTTTATGTTTTGCTTTTACGTTTTTCTTATATTGTGGCACCCAGAACTGTACGCAATACTCTGGCTAAAGTCGAACACGTGTCATATGCACGTTCACCGTACCTCCTTGCTCTTGTGTCCCTCTCTTATAAAGTCAAGGGCGCTGACATTGTGAACTGCTGCTCTTCATTTGTCTTGCAACCTTCAATGATCTGTGTACATATATATTCTGTTCCTGCATCCCCATAAGAAATGCATTTTTCTTACAAAGTGCATCATCTGTCATTTGTCTCCCTACTCCACCAACTTGTCAATGTGCTTTATGGAGTTTCACACTGTCCTCCTCACAGTCTGCAATTCTTTACAAATTTTGTGTCATCTCCAAACTTTGAAATTGTTGTCTGCACATCAAGATCCAGGTCAATAATATATACAGAAAAAGTAAGGTTCCCAATATTGGCTGGGGAACGCCAACAGAAACATTCCTCAAGCCCAAATATCCATCGATCATACTCTCTGTTTCCTATCACTATGTATCCACATTGCTATCGTCTCTTTTATTCCATGACTTATAATTTTGAAAAGCTCCAGGCACCCTGTGTATACCTGTATGACTTTCATCCCAGTCCATAAGACCATAAGATCACAAGTCAAAGGAGTGGAAGTAAGGCCATTCGGCCCATCGAGTCCACTCCGCCATTCAATCATGGCTGATGGGCATTTCAACTCAACCTACCCGCATTCTCCCCGTAGCCCTTAATTCCTTGAGACAACAAGAATCTATCAATCTCTGCCTTGAAGACATTTAGCGTCCCGGCCTCCACTGCACTCTGTGGCAATGAATTCCACAGGCCCACTACTCTCTGGCTGAAGAAATGTCTCCGTATTTCTGATCTGAATTGACCCCCTCTAATTCTCAGGCTGTGTCCACGGATCCTAGTCTCCCCGCCTAACAGAAAAAATTTCCTAGCGTCCACCCTTTCCAAGCCATGTATTATCTTGTACATTTCTATTAAATCTCCCCTTAATCTTCTAAACTCCAATGAATACAATCCCAGGATCCTCAGCCGTTCCTCATATGTTAGACCAACCATTCCAGGGATCATCCGTGTGAATCTCCGCTGGACACGTTCCAGTGCCAGTATGTCCTTTCTGAGGTGTGGGGACCAAAACTGGACACAGTACTCCAAATGGGGCCTAACCAGAGCTTTATAAAGTCTCAGTAGCACAACGGTGCTTTTATATTCCAACCCTCTTGAGATCAGTGACAACACTGCATTCGCTTTCTTAATCACGGACTCAACCTGCATGTTTACCTTTAGAGAATCCTCGACTAGCACTCCCAGATCCCTTTGTACTTTGGCTTTATGAATTTTCTCACCGTTTAGAAAGTAGTCTATGCTTTTATTCTTTTTGCCAAAGTGCAAGACCTCGCATTTGCTCACGTTGAATTCCATCAGCCATTTCCTGGACCACTCTCCCAAACTGTCCAGATCCTTCTGTAGCCTCCCCACTTCCTCAGTACTATCTGCCTGTCTACCTAACTTTGTACCATCTGCAAACTTCGCTAGAATGCTCCCAGTCCCTTCATCCAGATCATTAATATATAAAGCGAACAGCTGTGGCCCCAACACTGAAGCCAGCGGGACACCGCTTGTCACCAGCTGCCATTCCAAAAAAGAACCTTTTATCCCAACTCTCTGCCTTCTGTCAGACAGCCAATTCTCAATCCATCCCAGTAGCTCACCTCGAACACCATGGGCCCTCACCTTGCTCAGCAGCCTCCTGTGAGGCACCTTATCAAAGGCCTTTTGGAACTCTAGATAGACCACATCCACTGGGTTTCCCTGGTCTAACCTACTTGTCACCTCTTCAAAGAATTCTAACAGGTTTGTCAGACATGACCTCCCCTTACTAAATCCATGTTGACTTGTTCTAATCAGACTCTGCTCTTCTAAGAATTTAGAAACCTCATCCTTAATGATGGATTCTAGAATTTTACCAACAACCAAGGTTAGGCTAATTGGCCTATAATTTTCCATCTTTTGTCTTGATCCTTTCTTGAACAAGGGGGTTACAACAGCGATCTTCTAATCATCCGGGACTTTCCCTGACTCCAGTGACTCTTGAAAGATCTCAACCAATGCCTCCACTATTTCCTCAGCCACCTCTCTCAGAACTCTAGGATGTATCCCTTCGGGGCCAGGAGATTTATCAATTTTAAGACCTTTTAGCTTTTCTAGCACTATCTCTTTTGTAACGGCAACCATACTCAACTCAGCTCCCTGACCCCCTTTAATTGTTGGGATATTATTCATGTCTTCCACTGTGAAAACTGACGCAAAGTACTTGTTAAGTTCTCCTGCTATTTCCTTATCTCCCATCACTAGGCTTCCAGCATCAGTTTGAAATGGTCCAATGTCTACTTTTGCCTGTCGTTTGTTTCTTATGTATTGAAAGAAACTTTTACTATCATTTCTAATATTACTGGCTAGCCTACCTTCATATTTGATCCTCTCCTTTCTTATTACTCTCTTTGTTATCCTCTGTTTGTTTATGTAGCTTTCCCAATCTTCTGATTTCCCAGTGCTCTTGGCCACTTTATAGGATCTCTCTTTTTCTTTAATACATTTCCTGACTTCCTTTGTCAGCCATGGCTGTCTAATCCCTCCCCGGATAATCTTTCTTTTCTTAGGGATGAACCTCTGTACAGTGTTCTCAATTATACCCACAAGCTCATGCCATTTTTGCTCTACTGTCTTTCCCGCTAGGCTCTCCTTCCAGTCTATTTTTGTCAGTTCCTCTCTCATGCCCTCATAATTACCTTTATTTAACTGTAACACCATTACATCCGATTTTGCCTTCTCTCTTTTGAACTCCAGACTGAACTCTACCATATTATGATTGCTGCTTCCTAAGGGTTCCCTTACTTTAAGATCTTTTATAAAGTCTGGTTCATTGCAAAGCACTAGGTCCAGAATAGCCTGCTCCCTTGTGGGCTCCATGACAAGCTGTTCCAAAAAGCCATCCTGTAAGCATTCCATGAATTCCCTTTCTTTGGATCCACTTATTTACCCAGTCCACCTGCATGTTGAAGTCTCCCATGATCACTGTGACCTTGCCTTTCTGACATGCCTTCTCTATTTCCCGTTCTTAAGCTTTTGAAACACTCATTTATACCTTTCTTACCTCTAGAAATTACTATTCCAATATCCTCCTGACTGGTTTCTCACATTCTACTCTCCATAAACTTGAAATAATCAAAACCTTTGTTGCACGTGACTTAACTTGCAAAGGTCCTGTTCCACTACCATCCCTGTGTTTGCTAATCTACCTTCCCTCCCAGCCAAGGAACACGTGATTTTTAAAATTCTTGTACTTGTTCTTAAATCTTTCCATAGCTTGGACCCTCCCTACGTTTGTAATTTCCTTCAGCCCCACAACATATTTGCAGTTCTTCAATGCTTGCCTCTTGTGCATTCCCAATTATAATTTTTCCACCATTCATCCCTCCTTAGTTGCCCCCTTAAAACACACAAAATTATTAATATGATGTAGTTGTTGTTATATGTGCAATACCTTGGAAATGCATAATTTCACAGTGCACCAAACGTAAGTGAAATAAATGAGGAAGAAAAGAACTCAGGAATTATATTGTAAAATGCATCAGTTCTATGAAATGTAAGGTTAAAGCACTTGGTTGAATTTTGCTCTGAAATGTAAAGCAACAGTACTTAATAACAAGAGTATAAAGAGTTACACTATAGGTTCTAAATGTAATGATTGAATATTAAAACAAGCAAGTCAAAATTTTGGCTTTTGACTTACATGGGATCAGATACAATCGTACACAAATCACGGAGGTTTCCACTCATTTCCAGATGCCAAGGTAGCTCTTGGTAAAGTTTCAGGGTGTATTTTTGCTGTGCAAGGTACTCTTTAAATAGTTGGTGACCGAGGGTCTTTTTATGGTTGAAATGATTTTGATAGGTGTTTGAAGTAGGTTCATTGACTGGAGCAATTACACCTACAATTTAGAACAAGAGACATAGAAATGAGCATAATTATTTTTAACAGTCGGTTACAAGCACATTTTCACTGCCCTTAAATAGACTTTGATTCAATTCTATGAATATGTAAGTGCATTAAAAACTCGTGTAAAAGTTGATATCATGTAAAAGTTGACTGCTCATTTTTGGTCAAAAATCTTTTATTTTCCATATATTTCAAGTAAAAGTCAACCCTACTATATCACCACTATAGGCCTTGGAGTGCAGGTTCATGGCTCCTTGAAAGTGGAGTCGCAGGTAGATAGGATAGTGAAGAAGGCTTTTGGTATACTTTCCTTTATTGGTCAGAGTATTGAGTACAGGAGTTGGGAGGTCATGTTGTGGCTGTAGAGCACATTGGTCAGGCCATTGTTGGAATATTGCATGCAATTCTGGTCTCCTTCCTATCAGAAAGATGTTGTGAAACTTGAAAAGGTTCAGAAAAGGTTTACAAGGATGTTGCCAGGATAGGAGGATCTGAGCTACAGGGAGAGGTTGAACAGGCTGGGGCTGTTTTCCCTGGAGCATCTGAGGCTGAGGGGTGACCTTATAGAGGTTTACAAAATTATGAGGGGCATGGATAGGATAAATAGGCAAAGTCTTTTCCCTGGGGTTGGGGAGTCCAGAACTAGAGGGCATAGGTTTAGGGTGAGAGGGGAAAGATATAAAAGAGACCGAAGGGGCAACTTTTTCACGCAGAGGGTGGTACATGCATGGAATGAGCTGCCAGAGGAAGTGGTGGAGGCTGGTACAATTGCAACATTTAAGAGGCATTTGGATGGGTATATGAATAGGAAGGGTTTGGAGGGATATGGGCCGGGTGCTGGCAGGTGGGACTAGATTGGGTTGGGATATCTGGTCGGCATGGACGGGTTGGACCGATGGGTCTGTTTCCATGCTGTACATCTCTATGACTCTACTACATCACATTATAAACAAAAGAAACTTCCTGTTCTCAATAACCCAATTAAACAAAATCACATTCATTCATTCATACTGGTAACTCTACTCATCACTCTTTTTTACTGTATTGCGTCTATTCATTCATTACTCTACTTACCCACTTAGTTTACTACAGCACATTTTGATTCATTCATTCATTGAGACCCGTACTAAGTCTATTGGTACTCATCGCACTTTGTTCACTATACATCCAAAAGTTAATGTTGTTAAAAAGTTAATCATTTTAATTGTGCCATTATATCTGAATAAAAGTAAGATATATCTTTAATTCTTTGACAAATTCTTTAATGTTGCTGAGGTTCATAATATACGAGAGTAAATGGGACGGATATGGAAGAATTTGGTGCGAAAGTTCAAGATGCTTAAAGATTCAGAATTTAATAAATGTTTCATTTTAAGTGTGCAATTATACCAAGCCATGATGTTGCTCAACAGTGAGATTTTGCAAGATTTTAATGAATCTTTGACATGTTAAATTTTTGTACCTGTCTATATAAATCTACTACCAATGAGTCATTTTTGTTTCTCTTGCTTTTATCCTGTAATTATCTTTACTGTAATTCATTCTGTTTCCCTTCTTTACACAGGATTAATTGTGCAATCAAATTGACTTCTGCTACTTAAATGGTATTTCAAGCTACAGCATGAATTTCAGCCCCTCAAAACTTGTATTAGACAAACCCTATAAATTGAACCTTTAAAAATAGCCTAAATAACTTCAACTTTTACATCAATATATATGGTAAATTTGTTGGACTACAATTTTAATCTCTGCAAATAGAAATACCTTAGTGTTCTTAATTAAATACTAATATAATAATTAATACAGTTATTGGTTTTCTTGCAATTTGTCCTGATGAATGCAAGATGAAAAGCTTTGACAAAATTAGTCTTTTCTTTCAACTACCAAACAACTATTTTAAATGTTCCTTTCCAATTTTAGCACGAGACTTTTTACCAAGAAGGAGATATTCCACAGCATCACGTATTGATTGGTGGGTGAAATTCAACAATCCATCTGGCCTTTCTTGTATCCATGCCATGGTGGCAGTCCGGAAGAGAGCCCAGTCAAAGCTACTGATCTCATTGGTGTCTTTGTAGCCTAGATCTTTAAGAAGTTGTTGGATATCCTCCTCATTTAGTCCATTACGAGATACACTGAGCAGACAAAGGATGTCAACGACCCAGCCCTTCATACCTGAAACACGGTGCGAGAAGAATTCCAGGAAATTAGGCATGCTTTTCTCTATAAACCATAGCAACGCTGATAAATGTAATCATCTCAATTTGACAATGCCTAATCTTCTATTTAAGGGAATACATGTCTAATCTATGCTTTCATAACTTTTCCCTTTTGGCCCAAGTATCATTCTGGTGCATCTGCACAGCACCTTCTCGAAGGTCAAAATATCATTCCTTAGGACCAAATGCAGTTCTCCAGATGCAGAGACCTTTTCTTTCTGATTAGTGATTGCATCATTCTTGCAATTTCCCACCATGTTTTGATTGATTCTGAGATTGCATTCTCAAGATAACTTTAACAATAGGTGCCATTTCAGCTCAGATAATGCACTAAAGATGTGAGGTTAAAATCTGTCTGTGTCCCAATAGGTCAGACTTTTCTAAAGTGGGAATTACAGAATCGTACATGGATTTATGCAGTTTTTCAGCAAAATAAAATGTAATTCTGCAAGTACAAATTCAACCCAAAAATTTATGTGTGTGTACATGCAGGGGAGACCGAGTGTGTGCATGTGGGTGTGTGTGCGGGGGTGAACACACACACCCACGTACACACATTCACTCAGTCTCACCTGCACGCACGTGCGTGCACGCGCGCGCGCACACACCACACAAGAGTTTGTGGGGTAAATTTGTACTTGCAGAATTACATTTTATTTTGCTCAAAAACTGCTTAAATTTATGTAAGTTTCTGTAAATCCCACTGTAGAAATAGAATCAGTCTGACCTAACATTGGGACACAGTCAGACTTTAACTTCACACCTTCACTGCATTGTCTGAGCTGAGATGGTACCAATGATTAAAGCTATCTTGAGAATGTAACTGTAAAAAAGTTTTGGGATTTACATATGAAGGAACCGAAACTAACATTATCATTCTAAAATATGAAAGACTTAAGCTAAATTTGTTTAATATTACATCCCATGACACTGCAATCCGATTGCTGTAAATTCTATGTCTTATGATTCTGCTCCACAACCATCTGATGAAGGAAGCTAGCCTGTTGGATATGTACCTGTTGGTGTTGTGTCATTTTTAACTTTGTCCTCCCCAATCCAACACCAGCACCTCCAAATTATAATACAAATATAAGTCTCATTTGAAGAGTTTGACCTTGCGACTTGTTTATATTTATTTAATAAAGAAGTGAGGATGGGAAAATTTTCTGGCTGTAACAAGCTGCTCCTTTTTTGAGGTATTTTAGGTGTTGGAGGTGATATCCTCGAATTCCAGGAGCAGCAATTGCTGTTTTATATGCTGTTGCATTGTTTTGGAACTTTGGAGAAAAAAAAGTCAAAACAATGGCACTTTTAAAAGGGAGAGGGACAGACAAAGGCAGCACATGGTCAGGTCAGTGCAGAAGAGAGGGAGAGAGAGAGAGAGGGAGAGAAACCTACACTGATAACTGACACAGCAGTGAACCTGCGCAGTTACAGCCCTTGCGAGTGAATTCATGTATTGCTGGACATCAGAGTGTGACTAGGAAAATTAACAAACAATGAAATTCACAACTGATCTTGGAGTAACCTGTTGGGAGAGGTCAAAGCACAGAAACAGATAAGTGAATACTTTTAAGTATAGCCTTCCTGTAAATCTACAATTGTGAGTACTGTGAGTTGGAGCAACAGTTAGAGGCAATGAGGAATTTACAAGAGCAAGGGGATGTGATGGATGGCAGTTATAGGAAGGGGAAAAAGTTCCAAGACAGTCACATAGATGGGTTAACTCCAGGAAAGATAAGAGAGGTAGGCAGGTGGTGTAGGAGTCTTCTGTGGCAATCACTTCCCTAGATTCTCACAGAGTTCTAAGGTACACCTCATCAGGTCCTGGGGATTTATCCACTTTTATGCGTTTCAAGACATCCAGAACATCCCTCTCTGTAATATGGACATTTTTCAAGATGTCACCATCTATTTCCCCACATTCGATATCTTCCATGTCCTTCTCTACAGTAAACACTGATGAAAAATACTCATTTAGTATCTCCCCCACCTACTGCGGCTCCACACAAAGATCGCCTTGCTGATCTTTGAGGGGCCAAATTCTTTCCCTACTTACCCTTTTGTCCTTTATACATTTGTAAAAAAAACTTTGAAGTCTCTTTAACTCTATTTGCCAAAACTAAGTCATGTCCCCTTTTGCCCTCCTGATTTCCCTCTTAAGTATATTCCTACTGCCGTTATACTTTTCTAAGGATTCATTTGATCTATCCTGTCTATACCTGACGTATGCTTCCTTCGTTTTCTTAACCAAACCCTCATTTCTCTCGTCATCCAGCTTTCCCTATACCTACCAGCTTTTCTTTTCATCCTAACAGGAATATACTGTCTTTGGACTCTCATTATCTTATTTCTGAAGGCTTCCCATTTTCCAGCCGTTCCTTTACCTGTGAACATCTGCCCCCAATCAGCTTTTGAAAGTTCTTGCCCAGTACCATTAAAATTAACCTTCCTCCATTTTAGAACTTCAACTTTTAGATCTGGTCTATCCTTTTCCATCACTATTTTAAAACTAATAGAATTATGGTCACTGGCCCCAAAGAGCTCGCCCCCGACACTTCAGCCACCTGCCCTGCCTTATTTCCCAAGAGTAAGTCATGTTTTGCACCTTCTCTAGTAGGTACATCCACATACTGAATCAGAAAACTTTCTTGTACAGACTTAAATTCTTCTCCATCTAAACACCATGACAGTCCAGTCTATGTTTGGAAAGTTAAAATCCCTTGTTGTGGTTCTGTTCGCCGAGCTGGAAGTTTTTGCTGCAAACGTTTCGTTCCCTGGCTAGGGAACATCATCAGTGCTATTGGAGCCTCCTGTGAAGCGCTGCTTTGATGTTTCTTCCGGTATTTATAGTGGTTTGTTCTTGCCGCTTCCGGGTGTCAGTTTCAGCTGTAGTAGTTTGTATGTGGGGTCCAGGTCGATGTGTCTGTTGATGGATGCTCTTGCCGTTTCCGGGTGTCAGTTTCAGCTGTAGTGGTTTGTATATGGGGTCCAGGTCCATGTGTCTGTTAATGGAGTTTGTGGATGAATGCCATGCCTCTAGGAATTCCCTGGCTGTTCTCTGTCTGGCTTGTCCTATGATGGTAGTGTTTTCCCAGTCAAATTCATGTTCCTGGTTGTCTGAGTGTATGGCTACTAGGGATAGCTGGTCGTGTCGTTTTGTGGCTAGCTGATGTTCATGGATGCGGATTGTTAGCTGTCTTCCTGTTTGTCCTATATAGTGTTTTGTGCAGTCCTTGCATGGTATTTTATAAACTACATTAGTTTGGCTCGTGCTGGCTATTGGGTCCTTTGTTCTAGTGAGTTGTTGTCTGAGTGTGGAAGTTGGCTTGTGTGCTGGCTGCCGGTAGTCTGGCTGCGACCCCTAGGACTCATAACAGCACACAAGCCAACTTCCACACTCAGACAACAACTCACTAGAACAAAGGACCCAATAGCCAGCACGAGCCAAACTAATGTAGTTTATAAAATACCATGCAAGGACTGCACAAAACACTATATAGGACAAACAGGAAGACAGCTAACAATCCGCATCCATGAACATCAGCTAGCCACAAAACGACACGACCAGCTATCCCTAGTAGCCATACACTCAGACAACCAGGAACATGAATTTGACTGGGAAAACACTACCATCATAGGACAAGCCAGACAGAGAACAGCCAGGGAATTCCTAGAGGCATGGCATTCATCCACAAACTCCATTAACAGACACATGGACCTGGACCCCATATACAAACCACTACAGCTGAAACTGACACCCGGAAACGGCAAGAACATCCATCAACAGACACATCGACCTGGACCCCACATACAAACTACTACAGCTGAAACTGACACCCGGAAGCGGCAAGAACAAACCACTATAAATACCGGAAGAAACATCAAAGCAGCGCTCCACAGGAGGCTCCAATAGTACTGATGATGTTCCCTAGCCAGGGAACGAAACGTTTGCAGCAAAAACTTCCAGCTCGGCAAACAGAACAACAACAACGGACACCCGAGCTACAAATCTTCAACCAGACTTTAGTTAAAATCCCCTACCATAACTATCCTATTATTCTCCCCTTGCTGAGATATTTGTATCATCAAGAGTCACAGGTAAGGTGCCGGAAGACTGGAGGTTGGCTAACTTGGTGCCACTATTTAAGAACAACTATGTAAGGACAAGCCAGTGAATTCTCAACCAGGAAGATTGATGTCGGTGGTCGGCAAGTGGTTAGAGGGAATCCTGATGTACATGTATTTGGAGAGGCAAGGGCTGATTAGACAAAGTCGACATGGCTTTATACATGGAAAATCATGGCTCATGAACTTGATTGAGTCTCTTGAAGAGGTAACAAAGAGGATTGATGAGGGCAGAGTGGTGGACATGATCCATATGGACTTTAGTAAGGCGTTCAACAAAGTTCCCCATGTGAGACTGGTTAGCAAGGTTAGATCTCATGGAATACAGGGAGAACTAGCATTTGGATACAGAATTGCCTCAATAAAAGACAGGGTGGTGGTGGAGGGTTGGTTTTTGGACTGGAGGCCTGTGACCACTGGAGTGCCACAAGGATCGGCGCTGGGTCCACTATTTTTTGTCATTTATATAAATGATTTTGAATGTGAGCATAAGAAGTATAGTTAAGTTTGCAGGTGACACCAAAATTGGAGGTGTAGTGGACAGTGAAAGAGCTGAAAATGTGTTGCTGGTTAAAGCACAGCTGGTTAGGCAGCATCCAAGGAACAGGAAATTCGACGTTTCGGGCCAGAGCCCTTCATCCTGATGAAGAGCTCTGGCCAGAAACATCAAATTTCCTGTTCCTTGGATGCTGCCTAACCTGCTGTGCTTTAACCAGCAACACATTTTCAGCTCTGATCTCCAGCATCTGCAGACCTCACTTTTTACTGGACAGTGAAAGAGGTTACCTCAGATTACAACAGGATCTTGATCAGATGGGCTGATGAGTGACAGATGGAGTTTAACTTAGATAAATGAGAGGTGCTACATTTTGAGAAAGCAAATCTTAGCAGGACCTATACACTTAATGGTAAGGTCCTTGGGAGTATTGCTGAACAAAAAGACCTTGGAGTGCAGGTTCATAACTCCTTGAAAGTTGTGTTGCAGGTAGATAGGATAGTGAAGAGGGCATTTGGTATGCTTTCCTTCGTTGGACAGAGTATTGAGTACAGGATTTGGCAGGTCATGTTGCAGCTAGACAGGACATTGGTTAAGCCTTTTGGAATATTACGTGCAGTTCTGGTCTCCTTCCTATTGAAAAGATTTTGGGTAACTTGAAAGGATTCAGAAAAGATTAACAAGGATGTTGCCAGGGTTGGAGGATTTGAGCTATAGGTAGAGGTTGAATAGGCCAGGGCTGTTATCCCTGGAGTGTTGGGGGCTGAGGGGTGATCTTATCGAAGTTTATAAAATCATGATGGGCATGGATGGGACAAAGAGACAAAGTGCAAAACTAGAGGACATAGGTTTAAGGTGAGAGGGGAAAGATATAAAAGAGACCTAAGGGGCAGCTTTTTCACATAGAGGGTGGTACGTGTATGGAATGAGCTGCTGCCAGAGGAAGTGGTGGAAGGCTATTATAATTGGATGGGTATATGAATAGGAAGGGTTTGGAGGGATATGGACCAGGTGCTGGCAAGGGAGACTAGATTAGGTTGGGATATCTGCTTGGCATGGACAAGTTGGACCAAAGGGTCTCTTTCCATGCTGTAATCTCTATGTGTCTCTGACTCTCAGTTTAAACTGGATTTTTTTTTGTCCAGAGTTCAAGAGACAGGTTTACATCTGATCAGGTGAGGGATAAACAACTTATTTCCCTGGAATATGCCTGTAATGATTTCACCAAATAAAACAGCTTCCTAACTATTAATCTTGTTTCATGGCTAAGCCCTTGTTTAGCTTCAAGTTTTATTGTAATACTATAGCTGCTCTTTCTTTGAGTCTGAAATTATGTGGTGGCAGTGGGGTTAGACTGTGTAGAAATTTTGGAGGATTTATTTACTCCAGAATCAATGCTGTGTGTATTCTTTCCTAAATTGTTTTGCTCCAAATGATGTGATTTTTGAAGTTTAAGGTATAGGATAGTTATTAGTCATATATTGTCCCTGCCATTTTTCCACACTTAAGCATAACATTTACATAATCTCATTCACCAATGCCATACCAATTCTCCCTTTACTGCAATCCCCATTCTATGTCATTCTATCCTGTCCATGCCAACCCATCCCTTTCCTCGCTTCTCTGCTGCGCCAACACTATCTAGCTCTTCCCATTCTATTCATCAACCAAAGTAAACTTGTTGTCATATTATCCTCCACTGTCTTCATGTAATTTTCCACCAACACATGGCTCCCATCCCACACCCTACCACTACAACCGCCAACTACTGGAAGCTGCATGTGAATCACACACGCCAAGCCTCTGTGCATCCCATATACCTCGACATGTGGCAGGCTCTGGACTATAATCTGGTGTTGTGTGACTTCTGACCTTGTCCACCCCAATCCAACACTGGCGCCTTTCATAATTTTTTTTCACTTTTTATAGCAATTGTAAATTTTTACAGTCAGTTCTTACATTCTCCTCAAGCTTATCTCATACTATATTTGCTCCTTTTTAACCATTCTCCTGGGTCTCCTTTGTTCCCTTCTAAACTATACCCAATCCTCAGGTCTATTTTTTTTTGACAATTTATGTGCCTCTTTTTTGCATCTTACACTATCTCTAACTTCCCTTGTATACGATAGTTTGGCTGCTGTTAAATTTGCAATATTGCGCCAAACAGGGATAAATAAGTTTTGTAGATAATTTATTTGCTCTTTGAATGTTTGCTTTTGCCTATCCACTCGCATTCCTTCAGTAACATTTCCCAATCCATCATAGCTATCTCACACCTTAGATCATTAAGATTTAGTTCTGAAGAATGGTCACTGGACTCAAAGTGTTAACTCTGCTTTTTCTCCACAGATGCTGTCTGACCTGCCGAGAATTTCGAACAATTTCTGATTTTGATTAAGATTCAGAGCCTTAGTCTCAGAATCAACTACTGCACTCCCGCAACATATTGGTCCAAGAAACTATGCCCTACATACTATAGGAATTGCTCCTCTACAGTATTGTGACTAGGTTAATCTACTCAATCTGTACAGTCACCCATAATTACAAGTATTCCTTTACCACATACATCTCTGAATTCCTGCTTAATGTCATTCCCAACTTCACCACTACAGTCTGGTGGTCTATGTACTCCCCCAACTAATTTTTTTTGCCCCTTGGCACATCTCAATTCTAATCACATATTCCATATTGTCTGAGCTAATTTCTTTCCTCAATGTTACTTTTTAATCATTAATGAAATTCCACCACCTTTTTTTTTGTCTGCCTTCCAAAATACTGAACATCCCTGAATGTTCAGTTCCCATCCCTGGTCACCCTGCAACCATGTCTCTGTATCTAAGTGTTTTAAATATATTTGTGTGATTAATTTATCCATTTTATTTCAAATGCTCTGTGTGTTCAGGCACAAAGCTTTAAGGCTTGTCTTTTTAATGTTCCTTGACCCATTCTAACTATTTTTTAAGGTGACCTTGTTTGATTCTGGCCATTGATTTCTCTGTTGATCATTTCTCTTCTTCTCCTTTCTGTCTTTTGCTCTTGTCCTTGATTTCTCTTCCTCTGACTCCTTGCATACCTTCCCAACCTCCTGTCAACATAGTTTAAATCATCCCCAACCACTCTAGCAAATACTCTCCCTATGGCATTGGTCCCAATCCTTCACAGGTACAAACTATCCAGTTTCTAAAAGTCCTACCTATCCCAGTCCCAATGCCTCAATTTCCTACTTTAAATGACATTAATGACCCTAATGGGTTTTCATTACAATCAATAATAATTTATTTCTTTAATGCTAGATTTTTTTAAATATTGAATTCAAATTTCACTATCTGCTCTGGTGGGATTCGAGTTCATGTCTCCAGAACATTAACCTCAGGCACTAGATTACTAACTCATTGACATTACCACTTTATCAATATGTTCCCATCATATGGAAAGATATTGTGACTATGAGAATAATGAGGAGTAATTCACCTCCTGACTCCAAAAGCCTGTCCACCATCTACAAAGTATAACTCAATAGCGTGATGGAATACTCCCCATGTGCTTGGATGAGTACAGCCTCAACAAAACTCAAGAAGTTTAACATAATCCAGGGCAAATTAGTCCACTTGATTGGCACCACATTCACAAGTGTACAGTCAAATGGCCTCCCCCTATACATATATTGTTGGGCTATATGGTGTTACTCAGATTTATTGATCATGGAAAGATCTATAACCCAAGTTCTAATTGCCAATTATAAGGCATGCCTGATGCTGCTCCTGGAATTCTCTACAATACTTCATATTAAACATTGTTGGTCACCTGGTTTGTAATGTGGGGGGACTTTGCTGGTTTGGCAGGCCTGAAATTAAGTGAGAACATTGTACTTTTTGAATGATAGCCATCTTTGGTCATTAAATGCTACAATAGTAATATTATCAATGCTTGGAAAAGAAATGAATTTGGCTTTCAAAGACAAATCAGAACACAAAATAAAACAAAGCTGCAAATTTAATGCAAAAGATTCTATTATATAATGCAAAAGATTCTTTTATATAACACGTTACTCAAATTACATGTAAACACTGTGTAAATTCATTTTGTTCTGTGGGCTCCATAAGCTTTGAGAATTTTTTTGTCATATTTACTCACCTGAAATGGAAGAATGAGCACAGGAGTAAGAGATTTCTTTTTCTCTGCTACAAGTTCTCTTCTCAGTAACCCAACTGTAGTCTTCAATCCACCGTTTGAAGACAGCAGCCCACAAATCCTGAACAGAACGACACTGGAGATATTCCTCTAAACAATCAGTCTCATTTCTGAATGCTCCACACACTCTAAGTTCATTCGCCAAAATAACCAGGACAAGTGGAAGTGAGCTCAATTTTCTACTCAGAATATTTTGGATTTGGTTTTCATTTATCTCTTTGTATGGCATGGCCAAATGCTGATGGAAGATATGGCTTCTGACTTTATCAGTAATTTTGTTGAAAAACTGAACCATATGTACTTCTTTATGCTTTAAAAGTGATTTGTAGGAAAGGTTGGATGATGTAGTGGTCACAATAAGCCTGCATTGATCTGGGAGGGGCCATGGAAGCCATGAGAATTTCTTAACCTGTGGAGACAAATACCATAACATTAGTTTATGTGATTAAATAAGGAAGCTTCATAAAATAAGCATGGACTGTGCATATTAATTATTGAAAAGCGTACAGTCATTTCTGCTTATAATCATTTTCAAAACTGTTTCAAAATATAAATCATTATGTTTTAAATATTGTTGTAATTGAACTTCCTCACATCAACGATGAGATGAAAATATTACTGTTAAAAACTATGCAGGTGTTGCTCGTTACAGAGTCAAACTCCTCATTCATTTCCTTATCACTGAATATTACAAATGGAGTAAAAAGGTGCCCACATCACCTCTGAACATTCATTTTAGCTTAAATGAAGATTGGATTATTATGATCTTGAATTCTGAGTCCTTATTTTTGAATGCCATAAAATCTGTCTTATTACCAATTTGACATTAAATGAATAATACCTGCTGTGCTGACATCCCACGGGATCCAGTTAGTTGATCAACACCATCTAACACAAGCAAACATGGTTTTAAACTAATTGCTGCTATGAAGGCTTTGTGAATCATCTGAAATACCCAAAGGTCTGCAGGATTTTCACTGAATGTATCAGGGTGATCTTCTGCTCCTGAAATTCAATTATAAAAATGTTTTGTATTCACTATGCAGCATTCTGTTCATTTTCCAATGAGCTACATCACATTTTGTTGCTCATTGACAACAATAAAAATCTATTTTCAATATTAGTCCAATTTTAACTTGTGCTGAGAAATAGAGATGGGAGGGTCAAAGAGCATATTGAACAATCCAGTATCCCTACAGCATGAGGACCATGTCACCTTAGCACTGCGGTGAGCATGTATGGTGTCACTGAGATCAGCGGGAGTCAGGTCATTGACAAAGTTGTCCACTAACTATGGTATTTCAGACCAGTGGTTCTGCTGCATATAGAGCTATTCTTCGTGACTGCAGCCCCCAACCTGGTATGATGCTTGAAACTGTATTAGGACTCTCACTTATATCAGTAAAATTTAACCAAGGTCTTGGCCACACTTATGATGTGGAGATGCCGGTGTTGGACTGTGGTATACAAAGTTAAAAATCACACAACACCAGGTTATAGTCCAATAGGTTTAATTGGAAGCACTAGCTTTCAGAGTGGTGCTCCGAAAGCTAGTACTTCCAATTAAACCTGTTGGACCATAACCTGGTGTTGCGTGATTTTTAACTTTGGCCACACTTGGATTATTTCCAATGTAATGAGTGGTGTATTCTCAGCATGTTTTGAACATGTACTTGCTTGCCATAGTGTTGGAGGCTTTGACATCCCTTTAGCACTTGAGAAATTGTTAATGTGCCATTAAAACTCTAGGCTAGGTCTGTGAGCTTGTCGAGAAATACATTGTTTATACTTTTTGACTGACAAATAATAGATCTTAACAAGGACCATAAATCTTTACAAGCATGATTATTAAAATGCCAAAATTATGAACAGGCTGTGTTCATTAAAACCAATGAACTATTAAAACCATACACTTACCAAAATATTCATGGCGTAATTTTAAAATACAGTGCCTCATGAAGGACATGATGTCGAGGCTAGCAGAACTACTCCCCACAAAGTGAGTTATCACCTGAATGTTTGGATTTGTCTGTGTGAAGTATTTTAGCCAGTTGCAGATCACTGTTGACTTCCCACAGCCTTTCTCTCCGCAAAGTAATAGGACAGATTTGCCCTTGGGCACAGGCTCTAATCGACTAGTCAAATAGAGAGAAAAAAATCAGAAAGAGATCATCAATTGCCCTGTAGCCATTTTTACCCACTTCCCACCTGATGTATTACTTTAGCATGTCGGCCAAGGTGATTCCATGCAGCAGTTAATAAACTATTTAATATAGATTTCTTGGCGCTGATTATCATAAAAGGGAAGACTTGTTCCAAATGTTCTTGATCAAATCTTTGAAAAGGTTTCAGCTGTATACTGTCTCTTAAAAAAGTACTGCTCCTTCCCTGTAATTTGTGAATTGTTACATAAAGAACTCTTATCTGATTGCTTGTTTAAAACAAATGATGCATGCCTTTTCATCCAGTTGTTTAGAAATAAGTTTAAGAATGGAAAAAAACACCAATTGTTTAATATATAAGTTATCAACAAATATACTTCTATCCCTTATTTTGAAATATCTGTACCACCTCATTTTATATTCCGCATCCACAAGTCATTTCCTGCCAGTGAGAATGGAGAAAAATCAATTTACATTAATGATTGTTCTTCTATACCATCATCCAGTGTTGTGATCTTAGCTGTGATAGATCTGCACTACCATACAAATAAAATCAGACTTTAAGGCCATACAAAAGAGGACTAGAATAAGCTGCTCAGACCCTCAAGCCTGCTCTGCCATTGAATAGGATCATGGCTGATCCAGCATTCTTCCTGTACGCTCGCTTGTGTTTTCCCCATGACCCTTGATTCCCCTATTGATCAAGAATCTATCTATCTCAACTTTAAATATCCATTAGGACTCTGTTCCAGAAGTCTCTGTGGCAAGGAGTTCAAAAGATTCTCAATTCTGAGAGAAGAAATTTCTCCTCATCACAGTCTTAAATTGGTACCTCTTTATTCTGAAAGTAGTCCTAGACTCATTCATGAGAGGAAACATCCTCTCAGCATTTACCTGTCAAGCCCCTTAAAAATCCTACATATTTCAATGAGATAATCTCTCATTCATCTAAACTCCAGTGAGTAAAGTCCCACCCTGTTTAGCCTTTGCTCATAAGGATCATCCTCCATATTAAGGATCATCCTAACAAAACTTTTCTACACTTCCTACAACGAAATAATGTCTTTCTTTAAACAAGAGGAGCAAAAGTGGTAACAGTACTCTAGATATGGTCTCACCAGCACCTTGTACAGTTGCAGTCAGAATTTTTACACCTTGAAATAAGAGCCAACATTACATTGGTCCTCCTATCATTATCACGACAGTGTGCATCAATGCTTATACACATACACAACAATGAGCCTACATACAGAACGGCTGGGCATTAATCAATTTGGATCATGAAACCTTGGTTTTATTTATTGTATATTAGTCAATGGAAGATGGTGTGGTGGAGTCATGTGTACTGTGTTTGTTGCATATTAGTAGTCTGGAACATTCATTGAAGCAGAAATTGGTATCCTGACCAAAGAAATTGCACAGTGACTCCATGAGTTGCAGGGATACAGGACAGGAAAATATTGGTCAAGGCAGAGATTTTGCTAAAGCATATAAAGTGATTTTTAAAGTATGCTGGATCTACAAAGGAACCCTAGTCCATTCGGTGACCATAAATATGCATCCTTCACTCAAGCATTACTAAGATTTATAAAGCCATTAGAGATAATATGCAGGACATATGCTTATGTTTCTTGAAGCATAAACTTGAAAAAGAGTCTTAGAGAACATAAATTTCGTAATTGGCACGATATAACTAAAAAACAAATTTAAATTGCGAAAACAGATATTATTTTAAACAGTGTTAGCACCTTCATTTTCTTTAATCTTTATCATTTTTGGTATTGAGCTGTGAGCCAAGAGTGAAAGGTGATCTTTGGATTGTGAGCAGCAGCTTGTTTTAAAAAGAAAGAGAATAAACAAATGATATTTGTTTATGAGGCTGACCTGGAGGTTTGATTGAACCCTGGTTATTCTCTCATTATCAATTTAATGAAAGTTTGGAGAAGTGAATATTTCTCAGAGACTACTAGAAGCTATTTGCATGCACTGGTTGTCTTCAGAAACCAAGCAAAATACAATCCAATGTGTCTGCGATGTTACGAATTGTGGAATCTGCTTAAGTGAATTAGCCGGTTACATCTTTTACCTTTTAAAAAATTTATCCCTTAATGGCGTCTACTAGTTTAGTCTGTGTGTGAGTGGGTTCTGGAATCAAAGAAGATTGAGTTTAAATCATTGATACTCATAAGATTATCTTGTTATCTAACTTTGCTTTGCTAAAGCTGTTGTATTATTAATAAATTGTTAACTATTTTACTTAATATATAATCTTGGTGTCAAGTGCTGATTACTCATAACATCTGGCTAGGAACTAATGGAGGCAATTTTGAGGGTCATCGAATGTTTTAATTTTGCCTTGTAATCAACACAGGGTTGGAGGTGCTGATTTGTTTTGGCATACTTCACTGCGTTGTAACAACAGCAAGAAACAGATGGGTACAATATCTTTATCTGTAAATGGTAGTACAATGGGAAAAGACCTACAAGGGAATTTCAATATAAAGCCAAAAAGGTTAATAGTGTAATATCACGTTGGTGGATATCACAATTGCACAGTACCTTAGTGCCATTTTATTGAAGAGAATTGGACATCCAGATTTTGGCAATTCACTGATACCTTCATTCTTAACATCGTATAGCAAGGAAAAAGCAAATTTGTTCAGGATTCCAAAAATCTCCTTCATTTCTCTTGTTTCAACAAAACCTTGGCAATGCCGCTGCAAAAATGCTTGATGGTAACACATTTCTAGATAACTTTCTCGATCTGAAAGAGAGAATAAACCTATCAAGGTTCATTTGGACCAATGCTGTGCAGTTCAATGACAGTAGCTGATTAGCAAGGTTAGATCTCATGGAATACAGGGAGAACTAGCCATTTAGATACAGAACTGGCTCAAAGGTAGAAGACAGAGGGTGGTGGTGGAGGGTTGTTTTTCAGACTGGAGGCCTGTGACCAGTGGAGTGCCACAAGGATCAGTGCTGGGTCCTCTACTTTTTGTCATTTACATAAATGATTTGGATGCGAGCATAAGACGTACAGTTAGTAAGTTTGCAGATGACACCAAAATTGGAGGTATAGTGGACAGTGAAGAGGGTTACCTCAGATTACAAGAGGATCTGGACCAGATGGGTCAATGGGCTGAGAAGTGGCAGAAGGAGTTTAATCCAGATAAGTGCGAGGTACTGCACTTTGGGAAAGCAAATCTTAGCAGGACTTATACACTTAATGGTAACGTCCTAGGGAATGTTGCTGAACAAAGAGACCTAAGAGTGCAGGTTCATAGCTCCTTGAAAGTGGAGTCGCAGGTAGATAGGATAGTGAAGGCGGCGTTTGGTATGCTTTCCTTTATTGATCAGAGTATTGAGTACAGGAGTTGGGAGGTCATGTTGCAGCTGTACAGGACATTGGTTAAGCCACTGTTGGAATATTGTGTGCAATTCTGGTCTCCTTCCTATCAGAAAGATGTTGTGAAACTTGAAAGGGTTCCGAAAAGGTTTACAAGGATGTTGCCATGGTTGGAGGATTTGAGTTATAGGGAGAGGCTGAACAGCTGGGGCTGTTTTCCCTGGAGCGTCGGAAGTTCAGGGGTGACCTTATAGATTATAGACCTTAAAATTATGAGGAGCATGGATAGGATAAACAGGCAAAGTCTTTTCCATGGGATCGGGGAGTCCAAACTAGAGGGCATGGTTTAGGGTGAGAGGTGAAAGATATAAAGGAGACCGAAGGGGCAACTTTTTCACGCAGAGGATGGTACGTGTATGGAATGAGCTGCCAGAGGAAGTGGTAAAGGCTGGTACAATTGCAACATTTAAGAGGCATTTGGAAGGGTATATGAATAGGAAGGGTTTGGAGAGATATGGGCTAGGTGCTGGCAGGTGGGACTAGATTGGGTTGGGATATCTGATCAGCATGGACTGTATATCTCTATGACTCTAACAGTTCCTAATATTTAAAATGCATTATTTTCTATTCAACTAAAACTGGGTCTATCATATGCTGTAATTTATATTTAATAATATTGCAAAATATAGCCTACCAAAAAAAAGTCAATTTTCTACTGTATCTATTCCAATCAAAACAGATTCAAATGAAAATCTGCTCAAAGAGCAGATCTTTTTTGCCACTTGAAATAAAATACAACAATTTCTGACTTATATGAGTATGTAACACGCTGGATGGACTCTTCTGTTTTTGTCAGCTGTCTTGCTCTCTTCCTCAAAAAGTGGTGAGAAAGCAATGTTGTCTCCTCAGAGCAAGGTCCATCATATATTGCGCCAATCAAAAAGTTTGTAGGGCAGCAATAGGGATGAAATCAAGTCTCTGGGTAAGAAATCCTGCCCAGGAAGGACAACCAAAATTATGAAGAACAAGATGACAGGTAAACACTTTGCAGCAGATGAGGTGAGGGCGATTTGAGGAACAGAGGTCAGAGCAAGAGGTGTGGTTCTCGACAACCAAAACCCTTGCCTTCTAATATGTGCAAATTAGAGGAAATTGAGGGACTGCCCCATGTTTTTCCCCAATCTAACGGCAGCTCACACTGGTTTGCTAATTGGGTGTGCTACTTCATCCCACCGAGAGTTGAGAAAATTGTAACTCAAGTGGGTATATGCCCTTAATTGGTTTTGAAATTAACAAATTGACTGTGCTTAAGCATATTAAGTGCTTTTTTGAATGAGTTTATGCAATTTCTCCCCACCCAGCTTTGAACAAAACAAGTAGACCTCAGGGCAACTTATTTATTAATTTATCATTCATTATTGTTTATTATTCTCAGCATTCTCAGAGATCTATCCCACCCTGGCAATGTTTTTCTATAACCTCTACCATCGGGGAGAAGGTACAGAAGCCTGAACACATGCACCAGCTGGTTTCAAAACAGTTTCTACCCAACTGTTGTAGAATACTGAATGGACTTACAAACTCTTAACGTCCACCTGTGTTTTTGTTTTTGCCGCTGTTTACCTATTATTTATTTACCTATGCTACTTAACTCTATAATCTGCCTGTATTGCTCGCAAAACAAAGCTTTTCACTGTGCCCTGGTACATGTGAAAATAAATTCATTTCAGTTCAATTCAATATTAATTAGTCAATCATTGCAATATCACATATCTGAAAGTTGTACAGCAGGAAACCATTAAGCATAGTCCCTTCATCTCTCAACATACCTGATAGTTTAATCCACTGAGCAGAGACACACAAATGGCCACTTTACAGAATTGTCCCTGACATGTAACAGATATCATTGGTTTGGTTTTAAATATATACTTGACTCCAGATCATTGCCAATTTCCTACATGACACTATATCTATGTCACTGATGTAACATTATCTTCAAATGCAGATCCTTTAATTGGGCTGGAGGTGGCCTATACAACCAATTAAGGGCCTTGAGATGGGGAGACTGCTAAGTGCAAACCTAATGAATAGATGACAATCATGACCAGGTTGCTGTTATCCTGAAGAATGCAAGAAGCAGAAGAGAACCAACAGCCCCAAGGCTCAGGGCAGTGGCAAAGGGTCAACAAAAAGTTACCACACCTGGAACTGGGCTAGTCACTTTTTTGTCTACATTTGGTCTCTCCAGAACAAACATGATTGTATGGCCTGAAATAAAATCAAAATGTTGGGGTTGTGGGAGATCTGAAATAAACAAAAGAAATGATGGAGAAACTTAACAGACCTGGTTACATCTCTGGAGAAATTAATAATGTTAACATTTAAAGGAGGATCAAATTGGACTTGAAACATTCATTGTTTCTCTCTCCACAGATGCTGTCAAACCTGCTGGAATTTTCTCACTTTTTTTGACTATATATAAATCACTTAGTAGCACCTTGCCTTACATCTGACAATTGTAAAATAATACACAATGTTTGGGTCTGCCAACTGTTACCATTTAATACAGTCTGACGGAACACAAGAGACCTAACATAATGAGGAAACAGGTAATGGATGCATTAATGAAGAGTTAATTAGTTTGAATTGGGCCCTCTTGTGCTACGGTGATAATGTCCCAATAACTGGACCAAGAGGCTTGGGTTCAAGTCCCATCTGCTCCAGAGGTGTGTGATTATTAAAAATTGGTTAAATTATAAAAAAAGGTTTGAATTGTGAAATAACTCCACAGAAGTCAGTATCCCATCACCAAATCACCCACTATTTACATTTGAAGAGCCCTTGACGCTGATCCAGCTCCCTCAGAGTCAGCGCTCAGAGTTAACAGAATGTCTGACACTCCTCTCCTTATTGTCAGCCGGGGCTCCCTGATCGGATTAGATTAACATCCCCACTCAGGGACTTCATATTCCATGATGCTGGGCTCATTACAATTACTACAAATTGGTTGTATAAATAGGGGAACTAATTATCAGAGGAAGAGTTTTATGGAGTTTGACTAATTGAAATAAAGCTCTCACATAAAAGTCTGGCCATGAATGCGTTCAATATAGTTATCTTTTTGAGCATAACATCAATCTGTGATTTGAAAATTACCTTCTAGCCCTCCCCAGTTCATTGAGGAGAGCAGATTTTAGCTTCCATTACTTGGCCTCATTTTGAAAATATCAGACCATCCCCAGGGCGCTATTTCTGGGGCTTGGCAACATCTGACCCTGCCCCCATGAGCAATCGAAAGTAAAACCACATATTCACTTCTGATTATGGATTCCATGAATAAAGACTTTTTATATTTGATAGATCCCACACTACAGAAATTAACATCAAAGATGTGAATTTGGTCAGTACCATGTCTTCAACTTGCTCCCTATTTTTTCTAAAGAAATATATGCCAAACAAAATTCTTGAGTTATTAATTAAATGAAGTAAAATGTTGTTAATTTTTTTTCTCTTTTGTTTTGGTAATGGAATAATGCAATGACTCAGTGGAATGAATATGATTACAATAAATTTTGCTATGTCCAATTTCACATAATATATGTGCATTGATTGAAGAATAATTTGTAAACTGTGTCCTTTAGAAAGAAGTTGTTTCAATAACACCAATGGCCAATTATGTTAATAGCTGAGCCAAGAATAGAACTGTACTTGACCTAATACAAGAACACATGCTAAACTTACCAGTTTGCAAAGGAACTAAATCCATAGGATATAACCTGTCAATGACATCGCTACAGTTTCTCATGATTACTTCTCCTAATTCTTCAATAGTTCTAAAAATTTCAATAGGTAACCCTTCATTGACTATCTTTTCCTTCAGCTTCATTATCATCTGCTTTTCGTGTTCATCTTTACTTTTATATTTATGCTCTATCATTTCTGTTTCATCTGGTGCAGCATTCAGAAGTAAATCTTCAACATACCGAGAATCTCGAAAATAAAAGAAACTGAAACCAGAGTCATTCATTAAGGCTGCCTCAATTATCTGAAGTTCCATCAAACTGCAATTTTGATAGTTCTCATGTAATATCCATGAGTAGCCATTTCTTGCAGCGATTTGGATATTCCTTTCCACATTGGATAAAGTTTCTGCATCTGTTCCACTTGCTGGAAAGTGTTCCATATCTGGTGGGCAATATTCACCATATTTCTGACCTAACATACATATGAAGAAAGGTGAGATTTTGGTGATGAGATCTAGTGAAACTTTTAGTTTGTGGGAATCTGTGTTTGCGCGATGATGTCCTTCATGTGATGTCCACTGCATATCTAAAACTTTAAAGGAACTTCTCCTGGATTTACAGAGTTTATTAAGAAAAGGGAAAACATGATGTTCCAAATAATCTCTTTCCTCTTGAAAATCCTCAGTTGTTGAACAGAGAACTACCTGAATGGGTGGTCTATACCTCCAATCTGCATGACATGGCAAACCATGGCATGGCAAACCATGGCATGGTAAACCATGGCATTCACGTTGTCTTCTTCCACAGATCGCTCTGTTTTTCAAACATTTGCTCATTGTTAAAAAATTTTGGAATGTTTTCCTCACTTTTTCTTATTTAAAAAAGCACTGTACTGTTTTCAGTTCCTTTTTCTTATGCTTTTTCTTCCCTTAAAATTGCATAAAACAAGAATAAAATTATATCCAGCAATCTTGATTGTATATATGTTTATTAGATTTCTGAGGCATTTCCGCCATTGGAGAATAAATGAGTATGGTTCTTCAAATGGGGTTCAGAATTCGTGACATAATACCTCAGGTTCCATGTTCCTGATGACTTCAGCTTTTTCACAATGACTAAAAAAAATAGAAATTTTTGTCATAAATCAATGCAAATTTATCGCTCTAATGGTAAAGGATCATATTTTCAATTCCCTTAGTCACTGCATTCCAGTGCAATATCAAGAAAATATTTTATACAAAGTCAGTTGAATTATTTTATTTCATGAGAATCCAAGAATTGGTATAGGCATATATCACAAAGCCTTCGGGTAAAAAATGAGGTCTGCAGATGCTGGAGATCACAGCTGAAAATGTGTTGCTGGTTAAAGCACAGCAGGTTAGGCAGCATCCAAGGAATAGGAAATTCGACGTTTCGGGCATAAGCCCTTCATCAGGAATGAAATCACAAAGCCCCCAAAGCCTGCTTCACCATCGAATCAAGTAATTGAAAGGCAAAAGGTAAAGTCCCCATTGTGCCAGAGAACTATTCTCTCTCATTAGAGAGAAAATTGATAGTGGTTTTAACCTAACAATCACCATGCCTAAGGTGATGGGAGAGCTTGAAAAGGAGAGTCCTTCATGATAGTCTAAGCTAGCCCAGTAATTGAATGCACACTGTTGACATCACTCTGCAATGCAAACCAGCCATCCAGCCAACAGATTTAATCAAATCCTTTCACTCATCAACTAACTCAACTCTACATTCTGGTCCTATCCGTATACTCCAAGATTTCCTCAACATTTAAAAATCTAGAAACTTGAATAGAAATAATTGAGCGCCCATTGTTCTCTGTAACTAAATAAACAGACAATTCATACATATTCAACTTCAGAAACATCAGTGAGTTGCAAACTAAATGTGGTTGTACTTCTAAGGGACCGCTAAGGGATGTGGTCATCCCTTAATAATGTACTTTTAAGAGAAGCAAACACATGTACAACACCGTAGCCAAAGAAACAGAGGAGTCGACTCAGCCTGTCAAGTCAGCCATCCAATTCAATTAAATGTGATTGATACATACCTCAACTCAATTCCACCCCAATAAATGCATCCTTAGTCAATAAAACGTATTCTAGTTTCAGCCTTGATAACATCAATAATTCTCAACAGCAAGAAGCTTTCCAGGAAACAGGATTCTGAGTTTGTACCACCAACTTTGTCAAAATGCGCTTCCGATTTCCCTCTTGTGCTTTCTAATGATAACAATATTGGACCTCCTTCAGAGGATTCACAAACAATTCTTGAAAGATTACAAACAATACTAAGTTTTTATTCTGAGAGGCATTGGAACTCTACAGTTTGTTGGAGAGATAAATACTGGCAAGGACACCATGGGTGGCTCCCCTGTTCACCTTTGAAAATAGTGGCATAAGGTCTTTTATCTCCATGCAAAGGGCTGACAGGATTCAGCTTAAGGTCTCACCCAGAAGCCAGCACTGCTAATAGTTAAACATACTAGAAGAAACCATAAGGAAATTTCTACAAACTGATACTGGATTAAACAAATGGGCAAAATTTAGAAAACAAGGTGCATCTTACTGAACATACCCCAGACAATTATGACGGTCACAGTAGCTTCATATAACCATAGTAAAGGTGCTGTGTCTCCAAAAGATCCAGCCAATTTAGTTCTCCATTCAAATTTTTCCCTACATTTTATTCATTCATTTGCATGATGTGGGTGTCGCTGGCCCAGAGGGCAGTTAAGAGTCAACCACATTGCTGTGCGTTTGGAGTCACATTGACCAAACTGGGTAAGGATGGCAGTTTCCTTCCCTTAAACCAGATAGGTCATCCTTAGACCCTTACTTCCACTTTATTGTGAATATTCTGTTAATATCAGGAAGCCCTCCATCCTAATGAAGGGCTATGTCCAAAGCGTTGATTCTTCTGCCCCGTGGATGCTGCCTGACCTGCTGTGCTTTCCCAGCACCACACTCTCGACTCTGATCTCCAGCATCTGCAGTCCTCATATTCTCCTTTTTCTGCTGAGGCCCACTTTGATGTACGTCTGCCTCTATTTCAAAAGTTCATGGGGTCAATCTCATTCCAGAGACTTGAACAAGAGAATCTGATTTGACACATCAGTGAAGTGGTGAGTGTGTGTTGGACTGTCTTCTGGATGAGGCATTAAACTAAGGCTTTATCTGCCACCTAGGAGAAAGTGAGGACTGCAGATGCTGGAGACCAGAGTTGAAAAATGCGTTGCTGGAAAAACACATTTCTTCAGCCCTCCTGAAGAAGGGCTTACGCCCAAAACATCGATTCTCCTGCTCTTCAGATGCTGCCTGGCCTGCTGTATTTTTCCAGCAATACATTTTTCAACCCTTTATCTGCAACCTGTCTGTGGTGTCCTGACTAATAGTTAATTCTCAAACAACACACATATACACCAGACAGATTACTACTTTTGCTAACACAAATAGAAATCGCTGGGGTAAACTCAGCAAGTCTGGCAGCATCAGTGCACAGAAAGCAGAGTTAAATTTTGACTGTCCTTCAGGGAAGGTAACTGCTCTTCTTACTGGCCGACATGTGACTTCAGGAACACTACAGTGTCGTTAACTCTTAACAGCCCACTGGGCGATTAGGGATGGCCAATAAATGCTGGCCCGGGCAGTGGTGACCACACCCCATGATTGAATAGAAAATGGCCATTGACCGTTCTTCAGAACTCAATTACATTTGCTATTTGGGGCGGGGGGAGCTAGCAAAGCGCAATTCGGCTGTGGGTTTCCATTGTCGTGATAGTGACTACATTATTATATGTACTTCGTTGGGCTGAAGAGTGTTGAGAAGTCCGGCTATCGCGAAAGGCGCTATACAAATGCAAGTCTCTCGTTTCCGAGAGCAATTGGGGAGCGGGGGGGAACCTACGGGCTGTGCCGTTTAAATGTACTTTTGAAATTCCATCAGTTTCCGCAAATTTGTGCGACGCGCTCAGCCTTTTCTGAAAGAGAGACAGAAAACAAAACCTCACCGTGGACAAGGTGTTCCTCTGGCGTCCGGAGGCTCGCCTGTTTCCATGGAAACCGTCTCCAAGGTAAACGGGACGGCCGTTGGTAACCCCGGAAGCAAATCGCAGCCAGCCCCTTCCAACACCCCCAACGATTTTTTTTTGTTAAAGGACAAAGGATGGCGATCGAAGTCGCCGCTCATAAACCCTTTATTTCCCCAGCCCCCCGACCAGACAGCGGGTCCAAAGGCCAGCGGGCCGGCGGACACAGCCACGTGACCTCCGGACAGCTCCCGGCCAATGGGGGCGAGCCACGCTCTGGACGTCGCCGATGGTACATGGAAGGCGACGATTGGCGGAGAGCCGCCGGGGGACGGTTCCGATTGGCGGGCCGCGCTTTGCGTGGGGGGTCGCGATTGGCTGTAGGCTGTCCTGCCCCCCCCTCCCCCTCCTCCGCCAGCTTGATCTCCCCCTATTCCCCCCGCCCCCACCTCCTGAGGTTTTATTGAAGAAACGGCGGCGTGGGGCGGCTCGGCGTGAGGGGACCGACAATCCTTCTGTTCTCTACCGGCGGAATAAACAAAAAGAAGCTATCAGTCAGCGAATGAGATTTGGAGCCCGTACCTAAGGATGAGACAGGCCTGGATTCTCGTGCTAGTGTGCGCGCTTCTGGCGTTCGGTAAGTGGGGAAAGGGCGCGAGCGGCTGGCTTCTAGAATTTTCCTCATTTCCCCTCTGCGTCTCCCCACCCAACCCCGCCGCCATGCGACCCGGGCCCTAACTCTGGATTTGGCGATAGACCCTTTCTCATCTTTGGAAGTTGAGACGGATGTGGTGGCGATGGGAAGGAGCGTGTGTGTGTGTGTGTGTGTGTGTATTTTACTCCCCGTTTGTTTTAGATCTCGTGCGCACAACCTGCACCGATTTCCTCTCACTGACCCCCCCCCCCACAGTCTCTCCCTCCATGCCATCCCCCTCCTCACTGACCCCCCCCACAGTCTCTCCTTCCATGCCATCCCCCTCCTCACTGACCCCCCCCCACAGTCTCTCCTTCCATGCCATCCCCCTCCTCACTGACCCCCCCCACAGTCTCTCCTTCCATGCCATCCCCCTCCTCACTGACCCCCCCCCCACAGTCTCTCCCTCCATGCCATCCCCCTCCTCACTGACCCCCCCACAGTCTCTCCTTCCATGCCATCCCCCTCCTCACTGACCCCCCCCACAGTCTCTCCTTCCATGCCATCCCCCTCCTCACTGACCCCCCCCACAGTCTCTCCCTCCATGCCATCCCCCTCCTCACTGACCCCCCCACAGTCTCTCCTTCCATGCCATCCCCCTCCTCACTGACCCCCCCCCCACAGTCTCTCCTTCCATGCCATCCCCCTCCTCACTGACCCCCCCCCACAGTCTCTCCTTCCATGCCATCCCCCTCCTCACTGACCCCCCCCACAGTCTCTCCTTCCATGCCATCCCCCTCCTCACTGACCCCCCCCACAGTCTCTCCTTCCATGCCATCCCCCTCCTCACTGACCCCCCCCACAGTCTCTCCTTCCATGCCATCCCCCTCCTCACTGACCCCCCCCCCCACAGTCTCTCCTTCCATGCCATCCCCCTCCTCACTGACCCCCCCCACAGTCTCTCCTTCCATGCCATCCCCCTCCTCACTGACCCCCCCCCACAGTCTCTCCTTCCATGCCATCCCCCTCCTCACTGACCCCCCCCCACAGTCTCTCCTTCCATGCCATCCCCCTCCTCACTGACCCCCCCCCACAGTCTCTCCTTCCATGCCATCCCCCTCCTCACTGACCCCCCCCACAGTCTCTCCTTCCATGCCATCCCCCTCCTCACTGACCCCCCCCACAGTCTCTCCTTCCATGCCATCCCCCTCCTCACTGACCCCCCCCACAGTCTCTCCTTCCATGCCATCCCCCTCCTCACTGACCCCCCCCCACAGTCTCTCCCTCCATGCCATCCCCCTCCTCACTGACCCCCCCCACAGTCTCTCCCTCCATGCCATCCCCCTCCTCACTGACCCCCCCACAGTCTCTCCCTCCATGCCATCCCCCTCCTCACTGACCCCCCTCAGTCTCTCCCTCCATGCCATTCCCCTCCTCACTGACCCCCCCCACAGTCTCTCCCTCCATGCCATTCCCCTCCTCACTGACCCCCCTCAGTCTCTCCCTTCATGACATCCCCCTCCTCACTGACCCCCCCCCCCCACACACTCCCTCCATGACATCCCCCCCTCATTGACTCAATGCTCACCCACTCCTCCGCACTGTCCCGATCTCACCAGTCCAATGCTCCTTTTCTTGCTCCTCCTCCTCCTCCCCACCTCGGTCGGCCCTTGACTGAGGGCTGGGCCGAGCCGAGGTTCTTTCACTTTCCGGGCTTATCTCTGTCACACCACGCTGTCAAATTCTGGCTCAGTATTCCCTGTGAGGACCAGACTCTTTCCTCCCCCCTTCTCTTCCAGACGGTGCTCCCAATGCGTTGGCCGGTTGTTTTCTTTGAAACAAGGCGCACGTGAGATCGTGCAAACACTAATGAGGAAAGGTCGTGTTTTTTCTACTACTTACAAAGCAGCGTTTTTTTTTCTTCTTCCACCCCCCCACACACCTTCCAGCTCATGTTCGAGCCGAAGATGAAACAGTCGAGGAAGATCTTGGGAAAAGCAGGGACGGCTCACGCACCGACGATGAAGTTGTTAAAAGGTGCTGCCCTCTATGGGTTTTTGTCTTTCTATATTGTAATTGAACGAGTATTTGAAGGTTCAATCGTATAACTCATATTGAATTTTTGAAATAAAAAGTCAGAAAGGCTGCAAAATTGTGTAGTTCCAAACTGGTCCAGTCTTTCAAAGGACAAACGCAACGTGACCCTATTGCCAGACTGAGATTCCTAGTGGCTCGAATTATTTTCAAAATTGAAAGCAAAATGAGTGGATTATGTTAAATGCTCTTAGTACTTTGAAAGATTGGAGTCTTTATCATGGAAACTGAATGGAAAGACTTCATTATGGAAACAAACTCATGGTTTCGCATTCCTTCTCTGGTACCAAGAGCCCTATGATGTAGCAGTCTCTGGTTTTAAATCTAGAATTATTTCATCTTGCATTGATGTACCATTCACCTTATTTTCACTAGTTTATTGGTGTTTCACTTTCATGTGTTTTTTTTAGTGAAGCTCAACTTGGAGGTGAGCCAGATCTTTGTAACTTTGTAGTCATACAGTTTGGGGTCAGATCCAGGCTCAGTTGGAAGCCATCTATCTGCACCCAGTTTAGAGTTATGGAGATCAACAAGCCTGAGAAAGGCCTTCGGCCCATTATGTCCACACCTGTCAAAAACAACTACCTAACTGTTAACCCCACTTCTTAGCCCATAGCCTTGTATCACAATACATCTAAAGTGTTTCTGCCTCTGAACCTCTTGCTGACAAGAGTTCCACATTTCCACCATCTTCTGGCTGAAAAGATTTTTCCTCTCGTCTCCTTAAGCAATTTGCCCCTTGCCATAAATCTATGCCCTCTGCTTATTGATGTTGCCAAAGGGAAAAGTTTCTCCCTGTCGACTTTATCTATGCCCCTCAATTTTATGCACCTCAATCATGTTCTCCCTTAATCTCCTCCTCTGTAAGGAAAACTGCTCCAAGTCCAACATCTTTCTCCAGAACTGAAACGTCCCAGCCTGGGCAGCCTTCTCTTCACCCTCTTGTGCTATCCCATTCTTTCTACAATCTGGATTGTAGAACTGCACACAATGCTCTATGGCCTAACTGGTGTTTTATACAGTTTCTGTATTTGGTGTTAATAACTTAGTATTGTATAAATTTTAGAATTATTCCCCATACAAAATTTTTAACAAAAGATCTCATGTAAAATATTGACTTTATTGATGTTCTGAATCTAACACCATGTCGACTTTGGTAGGGAGGAAGAAGCTATTCAGTTGGATGGACTGAATCCTGCCCAAGTTAAAGAAATCAGGGAAAAGGCTGAGAAGTTTATGTTTCAAGCAGAGGTTAACAGAATGATGAAGCTGATCATTAATTCATTGTATAAAAACAAGGAAGTAAGTTTTTTTTTAAAGTGTTTTTGTTTCTGAAATTAACTTTCAACTTTCTAGAATTGGTATCCTGTCCCCATGTGGAATTCTAAATTTGGTACTCTTACAGTAGCAAAGTATGCAGACTTTGAAAGCTCAGTTAACATTTTTTCTATTGATTGCATAATCTGTTCATTCTGTCATTCTAGGGTTAAGGGTAAGATTGACAAAACAATGTACTTTTTTTAATACAGTTTTGATGTCAATGAGTAACACTCATCTTGTTGATGGCTGTGGTGTTTTGATATATACTCCACAATAATACCAAATTAGGATTGCTGACATGTAAGGTTGTCAAAGTTAGATACCATCTCCAGTACTGTTTCTTGTGTATTTTATGGTAACTATATTTGACTGCAGGATATTAACTTAATGTTTACTGTTGTCAGATATTTCTCCGTGAACTGATTTCTAATGCTTCTGATGCTCTGGACAAGATCCGGTTGATATCTCTCACAAATGATACTGCACTACATGCCACAGAAGAGATGACCATTAAAATAAAGGTTAAATTTCTTTTAAATTTGATGTAGTGAATGTTGCTGGATTAACTAAGATCACTAATAGACTTTGATCAGGTCAAGCATAGTGACAGCATTTGGTCCGCATGAAATGTAAGATTATAGCTTGTGCTAAACTAATGGGGAAGTTGTCTAGGAGTAGACCATTCAGCACCTCCAAACTGTTCTGTTTTTGGGAGTGGCACAGTGGTTAGCACTACTGCCTAACAGCACCAGAGTCCCAGGTTTGATTCCAGCCTTGGGCAACTGTGCAAACTCAACACAGACGTTTTCCCTGTGTCTGTGTGAGTTTTCCCCGGGTGTTCCGGTTTCCTCCACAATCCAAAGATGTGCAGGTCAGTTGAATTGGCCATGCTAAATTGCCCATAGTGTTAAGTGCATTAGTTTTGGGGGGGGATTACTCTTCAGAGGGTCGGTGTGGACTGGTTGGGCTGAAGGGCCTGTTTCCACACTAGGGAATCTAAATAAAGATCATGGCAAATGTGTCTAAACTCTCTCTACCATTTGGCCCCATTTTCCATAATGTTTTGCTTAACATATCTGATTTAACATATCTAGCATCAACTGCCTTTTGTACCAAGCATCTGTCATTCTTTGTGTGGAATTATGTTTCCCAACATCTCCCCTGAACAGTCTATTTCCTAACAGTACACCCCCTAATTCTAGATGACCCAACTAGAGGAAAAGACAGGGTGGATAAAATTATTTCCACTTTAATACCTTTAAAAAGGTATTAATCAGATCACCTCTTGACTCTTCTAAATATTAGAAAACGGGCCTAACTTGTATAATCACTACTTGTAACTAAAACCCAGCAGACCAGGTATCATTCCTGTGCTGTTTACTTTCTCTACCTGCTTCCACCCCATGCCAAAATTATCCTTACTAATGTGTGGTGTCTAGATCTGCTTACATTGCTCCAAATGGGGTCTAAATTGGGTTTGTGTAACTACTTGTGCATCTTTGTACTTTAGTCCCCTAGGTGTAAAGGCCAGCATATTCTGTTGGATTTCTTGATTATTTTCTGCACTGTTTGTGCCATTTTAAAATTTCTAGATCTGTCTCTTTGGGCGTCCACTGTATTTAACTTTGCTATATAGAAAGTACCCTGGTCTATCCTTTTTAGTCCAAACTGGATAACCTCTCGCCTCCATTGAACTATCTGCCACAATTTTGCCCATTCACTTGCTCTACCAATAGCGCTTTAAAATTTTGCTATTATCTACAATGCTGCTTAACTTTGTCAACAGATTTAGATATGACTTTCTATACCATTAACCCAGTTGATATACATGTGAATAATTGAGGCCCTTAAAACATCCTTTTGGGACACCACTGGTCCTGAGTAACTGAATCGAGAGTGGTGCAGGAAAAGCAGAGCAGTTCAGACAAGAGGAGCAGGACAATGTTTCAGGCAAAAGCCTTTCATCAGGAATTTGAGTACTTAACCATTATATCTACTTTCTGTGGCAGGCCACTCAATTGATTTCCCAGCCATATGAGTAATTTGCCCTCCAGTTGTATGATTCTACCTTTGAAACCATTTTCATGGGATCATGTAAACAATTTCCATAGATATTCCCCTGTCCACTACCTTAGTCACCTTAGTATTTACGTGAGGCATATTACAAATTGTACTGCAAGTAATATACAATTTTTACGCACCTGGCCAATGGAGAGCATAGAGCTGATTAGAATGGGGTGATTGTTAGAAAATCTTGTAAAGTTGCTAATAGAGTAAATTTTGTTCTTAATTCTGAATGCAATGTCAATAAAGCTTTGCTTGGAAAATCTATACTTTCTTTCTCCCCAGGCTGACAAAGAGAAGAACATGTTGCATGTCATGGATACAGGCATTGGAATGACAAAGGATGAGCTGATTAAAAACCTTGGCACAATTGCAAAGTCTGGAACAAGTGAATTCTTAAATAAGCTGACAGAGATGCAAAGTGATGATCAATCTACCTCTGAGTTGATTGGTCAGTTTGGAGTTGGATTTTACTCTGCTTTCTTGGTGGCAGATAAGGTTATTGTAACATCAAAGCACAACAATGGTACACAGCACATCTGGGAATCTGACTCCAACGAGTTCTCTATCATAGAGGATCCACGAGGAAATACCTTAGGACGTGGTACTACTATTTCGTAAGTTTATAAGCTTGGATTCTTTCAGTATGTAGTTCCTCAAATGGCCTGGGCTTGGAAACAGCGTTCTTTTGATCTGAAATTATCCAAGTATGAACCAGCTGGCAATGTAACTACTATTGCTGGCCAATGCAACAATCATAATGGATTTGTACAACTTGCTGCTATAAAGTGTTGATTGTTGAATTACTAAATTGTGGAGTTATCTAACTTCGTGTTCTGTTGACCTTATTTAGATTAGTATTAAAGGAAGAGGCATCTGACTACCTTGAACTGGACACCATCAAAAATCTTGTAAAGAAATACTCTCAATTTATCAACTTCCCTATCTATATCTGGAGCAGCAAGGTAATTTGGTAGCAAATTTGAACAGATACAGTAAACTCATCTAAATTCTAAATTTTAATAAGCCTATCTTAATAGACAGAAACTGTAGAAGAACCAATGGATGAGGAAGAAACAAAGGAAAAAGAAGAAACTGATGATGAGGCAGCAGTTGAAGAGGAAGAAGAAGAAAAGAAGGCTAAAACTAAGAAAGTATGAATGTTTTTAGCCATTTAAATTTGTTCACAAAATCAGAATTGGTTGAGGCAGGATGCTTGTTGGGATATGGATAGTGGTTGTTGCCAGAGATCAGGTTGAGGTTTTGCTAAGTAATAACTTGGGAGATGGAGTTATAACTTTTGTCACCTTAGCCATGGATGACTGTTGGCTTAACCTGAGGGTCACCATACCTCAGGGATGGGGTTGAGGAGGAGGGCCATGCATAACGTCAGGTGATGAGGGAGTTGAACCTGTGCTGGTATCTCACTGTATTGCAAACTAGCTGTTTACCCAACTGGAAGGTTGTAGTAGACTTGGGGTTGATGGCAGACTTGCCAAATGATTGGATCACTCTTAACCTGGGCTATCAAGATGACTAATCTTCTTTCAAGTGACCATAATCTTCAATGGTTGATCTGAAGCTGGATCAACCACTAGAAAACCATGATAACAAGAGAACATTTTTGGATCAAAGCATGTTAACAGTTGGAGCTCAAGCTTAAGGGTTCTAAATACTAGGTCCTGTGGTTCTATTTTCCAGGGTTGACTTGATTCTTAATTTTTATGCAGGTTGAGAAAACAGTCTGGGATTGGGAGCTGATGAATGATATCAAACCAATCTGGCAAAGACCAAGTAAAGAAATAGAAGATGAAGAATATACAGCTTTTTACAAGACCTTCTCAAAGGTAATTTTTCTAGAATCTGCGCTCCTAATTTTGTTACAAACTTTGACAGCACTTAAGCTACACAAAGTGACTGTTCTGGTAACCACTACCTAACCAGTTCATTGTGAAGGGCCATATTGCATTTTAAATGTTTGTTGCTGATGTTCTGGACTGTGATCAGACTGTAGCAAGAATGAAACAAAATTGTGGAAGTGGTTTGAAATATTAAATGTACCATCCCATGAATTGACTTATTTCGTTTCTGTTCAGGATTCTGATGAACCATTAGCTCATATCCACTTCACTGCTGAAGGAGAAGTCACGTTCAAGTCTATCTTATTTGTGCCTAAAACTGCACCCCGTGGTTTATTTGATGAATATGGATCAAAGAAATCAGACTTCATTAAGGTATGCTACTCTTTTTAAGAAAAGTTAGACTTGAATTGCTATAGCATGTTTTCATAATACATGTGGTTCAAGTATTTACATCTCCTTAATTTATGCATTAATATTAGTGTATTGTCTTGATTTTGGTCTAGTTTTCACTCTTAATCTAATGACTTCTGCTTGCAGCTATTTGTTCGTAGAGTGTTCATCACAGATGATTTCCATGACATGATGCCAAAGTATTTGAATTTCATAAAGGGTGTGGTAAGTAGTCATTAAATGACACTTCTAATAGATTAGAGTTAGAATCCTACAGTGCAGAAACAGTCCCAATAAGTCCACACTGACCCTCTGAGGAGCAACCCAATCCTACCAACCCACCATCCCACACTTACCACTGACTAATACAGACCTACACATCCCTGAACACTGGGCAATTAGGTATGGCCAATTTGCCTAAACTGCATATGTTTGGCCTGTGGGGGCACTTGAATGAAAACCCACACAGACATTGGGATAATGTGCAAACTCCCCGGAGATGCCAGAGGTTGGAATTGAACATGGGACCCTGGTGCTGAGGCAGCAGTGCTAACCACTGAGCCACCATGTCACCCCAAATTACTGGTTCAAGAGTTTATTGTACTTTATCTGAAAACTAATGTTCACCATTGCCTGCTGAGACTAAATAAATTACATTGTTGTTAATAACTAACTGAATTTTAAATTGATGTATATTCAGGTGACCATGAACGAGTAATAGCTATAGGACATCCATTTCCTTGACCCTACCCCAGCATAAAATCATTGATCTGTCCAAAGCCACTTCCTTTGTACCAGCTTATAAAAATCTATCCACTTCCTAAATTTGTGATCTAGTTTCCAAAATGCAACGTATGGAAATAGAATTCCAGATAGTCTTGTATTTTCTGAAAGTTCCTTTTGCATCATTCCAAATGAGTCGTTATTCTGTAACTTTCCCTAGATACAGATGTCTCCACTAATGGAAACTTTTCTACCCTGTCAAGTCCTTTGCAAATTTTTTTTTGTATTGATAAACAATACTTTTTTTTCTTAAATGTATAAAGGCCTAGCTTGTTCAACCTTTAAGTTAACCCATTATCATCCCAGGAAATGTCGTGATTTTTTTAAACTATCTCCCATGTCAATATACATTTGACTACATTACCAAAAACTGTACACTGTTCTTTGTGGCATCGTTCTGCTCTGGAGTTATAGCTGAAAACAGGAAGTTCTTACTATTTCTTTGTGGGCTTAGTATTTTCCCAATAACAGATGTTAAACAATTTGACCTATAGTTTCCTGCTTTTGTCTCACTGTCCTCGAACAGAGTTGTCACACTAGTGATTATCCAAATTGGTTGGAAATCTTCCAAATCCAGTAAGGTCTAATTTAGACCAATGACTGTGTACAATCTCTGTAACCACTTCCTTTCAAAACCCCTGGATGCAGGCCATCAGATGTTGATGATCTATCTGCCTTTAGTTCCATTTATTTGTCAATACTTTATTTCCAGTTTTTGATTTTTGTCTATGGTATGTTCATACCATGAAGGCTAATGCAAAATATTGGCTTAAATTATTTGGAATTCTGAATTCTAACACACCTAGTTTCTCCTACTACATTGTGATTTGCTTTTTTAATTTTGTCCCACTCCTTAATTGCCTTTACTATCCACAAATGGCTTTCCTCCTCCAGTCTCATTAGACTCGAATGATTTGAGTATGAAATATGTGCCACTGACCTTTCACTTACTCTGTGTCTTCTTCCCAGCCTGCATTTTCAAACTAGTGTCTTCATACCTCTGTAATAGACTCTTACTTGATGGCATTGGTTTGAGACCCAATTGCTCTTCCTCAAATAGACTTTGAAGTCCTGCCATGTGATTGCTATCTCAAAAACAATACTTAATGTATTTTTGGGTAGATTATGAAACATGCATTTTAAAAAGTAACACCCATGAAGCACAACACAAATTTTTCTTTCATACTGATTTTTACCATAATTTGTCTTGTCAATACGTAGATTAAAGTCACCTATGACAGTGAGACCTGTAGATGTCTTGCACCAATGACTTGTTTCCCTTGTCCTTAATTTCCATAAATTGATCCCACAATGCTATCTATCTATTGCACCTATATCATTGCTGGACTGATACTGTTAATAATAGTACTCCCATTTTTGCCTATTCCTCCAGACAGTAAATACCTCTTAATTTTGAGTTCCTAGTGCTGATTACCACCTTGCAACTGTCACTATGTATATCAATGTACTCCATGAATTCCCAAACAGGCAAAACTGTTAAATCCAGATGCTTAAACACTTGTGGCAGTATGAAACATAGTCAATGTGCATGTGAGGCATGTTTGGAATTACTAACTGGAGTTTTTCAGTATACTAGTTTTGATCAAGTGGAGTCTAATCCTTTTAACTGCTCTTGATATTTTAATTATGGAAGTTATTTCAACACTTGATCTGCTCTCTTTTTTCTCTCACCCCAACAGGTGGATTCTGATGATCTACCTCTGAATGTGTCCCGTGAGACTTTGCAACAGCACAAATTGTTGAAGGTAATGTATTCATTGCCTTGATCTTAAGCTGAAGTGCTCCTGATTTCCATTCCCTTATGTCACTTGAAGTATGGTGACCCTTTGGGTTAAACCACCCACCAGCTGCATGTCTATTGTCTAGAGAAAATTTGAGGGGTCTTTTGGGACTTTTTTTGAACCACTCCCCTTGTGCTTCAGATGTTTAAGGTTGAATGTTTCTTACCTAATTTTAGCTTTTAAGTATAATAAATGCTTTAAAGCACCACCCATCAGCACTTGAATAGATTCAATTCTCTACAGTGTGGAAACAGGCCCTTAGGCCCAACAAGTCCACACCGATCTTCCAAAGAGAAACCTACCCAAACCCATTCCCCTACCTTATGTTTAACCCTGACTAACGCACTTAACACTGAGCAATTTAGCATGGCCAATTCACCTGACATCCACATCTTTGGATTGTGGGAGGAAACTGGAGCACCCAGAGGAAACCCATGCAGATAGAGTACAAACTCCACAGACAGGTGGAAATCAAACCCAGGACCTTGATGTGAGGCAGCAGTGCTAACCACTGAGCCACCATGTCACCCTAATGCAAACATTTGCATTATTCTCAAACCTAACTAATTCTCGTTCCCTCTTTCTCCCCCTCTCTGTAGGTTATTAGAAAGAAGCTTGTACGCAAAACTCTAGATATGATCAAGAAGATTGCAGAGGAGAAGTACGAAGATGAATTCTGGAAGGAATTTGGAACTAATATTAAGCTAGGTGTAATTGAGGATCACTCCAACAGAACACGTTTGGCCAAATTACTACGTTTCCAGTCCTCTAACCATGAAACCAAGCGGACCAGCTTAGAGCAGTACTTAGAAAGGATGAAGGAGAAGCAAGACAAGATATACTTCATGGCTGGATCAAGCCGAAAAGAGGTGCGAGTGTTAACATTGAGAAAGTTTTAAATGAACAGTAGGTGTGCTAAAAGTAATACTTACCATGTGAATAATACTACAGTACTTTGCTGTGCAAAATGGAGTCTTGACTCAAACTGTACTATGTAAACAACTTTTTTAACAGGTTGAATCTTCTCCTTTTGTTGAACGACTACTGAAGAAGGGTTATGAGGTTCTATATCTGACAGAACCGGTTGATGAATACTGCATCCAAGCTTTGCCTGAATTTGATGGAAAGCGATTCCAGAATGTTGCAAAAGAAGGGCTAAAATTTGATGAAAGTGAAAAGGCTAAAGAGAAACATGAAGCAATGGAGAAAGAGTATGAGCCACTCTTAACCTGGCTAAAGGACAAAGCACTAAAAGATAAGGTATGTGACTGACACACACTTTTAAGGTAGCAAGCTCATTCACATTTTTACCTGGGTGTGAGGATGCTTCAATCTTGTTGCAGCAGCAAAAATAAACTTTAAATGTCATCTGAAGTAATAGGTAAACCTTGTAAATTTCTACTCTATTGTAGAATCTTAGCAAGAAAAGGCTATTTCCAAAGAACAGGTTACTTCTAAATGCCAAGTGGTAAATGAAGACAGAATTGAATGCAAATGGAACCATATAGTGACAATTAAAAAACTTGATTTAATATACTTTGTATTTTTGGAAGGACACTTATGTCCACTAATAAAAAGCTGAAAGGAAATTTTAAACTTTTTTTTTCCTTTTTTTTTTAAGATTGAGAAGGCTGTGCTGTCCCAGCGTCTCACAGATTCTCCTAGTGCACTTGTGGCCAGCCAGTATGGATGGTCTGGTAATATGGAAAGAATAATGAAGGCACAAGCTTACCAGACTGGAAAAGATATTTCAACAAAGTAAGTTGTTTTTATTTTAAACAGTAACATCCAATGTTGCTGGTATTGGGTCAGAATATCTAAGAGCCTAAATCTAAATTTGGTTTATGGTTTGATGCAGGGCACTTATTAGAATTCCAATTTTGTTGCTTAACAATCCAGTGCACATTATGCACTTGCAATTTTTTCATACCAGCCCTTATTTTTAAATCTGTGGACTATTTTAACAGCTTTTGTTAGTACAGGGAGGAATGACTAAGATTTGACTAGTATCTTTCATAATACTAATTAGTTTATGAACTCTTCCAGTTACTATTCTAGTCAAAAGAAGACATTTGAAGTAAATCCAAGACATCCTTTGATAAAAGAGATGCTGAAACGAGTTAAGGTAAATTTTTTTATAATTTGGAAAAACCATATTAAAGATGGTCCAGTTGTTACAATTCTTCAGATGAAGTGGGTTGTAATATGCTAATTTGATTTTGTGCTTTACTGGGATAAAGGGAGTTTGTTAGATTTGGGTTTGTGTCCACTTGTTACAGACCAATTAAATGGTTCTTCAGTAAGACCACAAGACGTAGGAGTGGAAGTAAGGCCATTCGGCCCATCGAGTCCACTCCTCCATTCAATCATGGCTGGGCATTTCAACTCCACTTACCCGCATCCTCCCTGTAGCCCTTAATTCCTCATGACATCAAGAACCTATCAATCTCTGCCTTGAAGACATTTAGCATCCCAGCCTCCACTGCACCCTGCAGCAATGAATTCCACAGATCCACCACACTGGCTGAAGAAATGTCTCCACATCTCTGTTCTGAATTGACCCCCTCTAATTCTAAGGCTGTGTTCACAGGTCCTAGTCTCCTCGCCTTGTACAGTAATTGCTAACAGTATCTTGGTAAACAAGTTTAAAAAAAGACTATTTACTATTGGTACTGGGCAAGTCAGGCAGAAGCAGTGTAAATCTATTAGCACACTATGCATGTGCAACAATTTGCACTGTTGACTGAGATGCACTATAGTCTTCATTTTTCATCCATTTTGTAAAAACTATCCTGAGGCTTTGTTCTAATGTGAAACTTTGTTTCCTTCAGGAAAATGAGGATGACCAGACTGCCACAGACCTTGCTGTGGTATTATTAGAGACTGCCACATTACGTTCTGGTTATCAATTACCAGACACAAAGGCATACGGTGATAGAATTGAAAGAATGCTTCGTCTAAGCATGAACATTGATCTCACTGAACAGGTATAGCATTGTGTTGGCTAAACCTTTTAAATTCTCTTTCTGTAAAACCTTCAGTTGGGTCACCCTTTTTCAGGGTGGAAGAACCTAACTGATCGTATTGTGGAATTGAAATTATTTGAATTGCATTCTAGTTACTGAAATTATTCATTTTTTAGGTTGAAGAATATGAAGAGATTTCTGAAGAGGCTGAAGAACAAGATGAGAAAGAAGATGCAGAAGATGTTGCTGCTGATGATGATGATGATGATGATGAAGCAGAAGAAAAACAGACTGAGGTGGGTTTTCAACATCTTTTTAAGGCTACTGCTTTGTTATGCAAAGTGACAAGAATTTAGGTTCAGTTTCCATATCAAAGGTTACTGGTTAACTGAAGTCCTGCCACCTCAAACTTGCTCAGTTAAATTCATCACCACTTGTCTCTCAGCCATGCCTGTTTTTGGGGTTTTAGTTTAACTGGCTGGATGGCCTGTGATGCATGAGAACAGCCCTCTGTTATGGTCAGATTTTGACTTTTACACATGTACAATAATGCAAAGACGACTTGCTAAATCAGTTAAATGTTTCTTTCCTCTTCCAGGATTCCACAGATGTAAAAGATGAATTGTAAGGAATTTGAAGACTGCAATTTTACACTGGGGAGGTGTAATATACAGCGATGAGACCATTGAACAGGATGAACAAACAATTCATTTATCCCTATTAAAGGTCTGGGAGGGCAAAAGTTTTGTATGTTACTTTCCTTCAAGTGAAATGACTGTAAATTTGTAATATTTAAAAATTACTTGTGAAACTTGTTGTGTAAACCATAAAACTTTTCCACAAAATTTGTTAAAGCTTGTTTTTGATATTAAGTTGGTCATTCAATGAAATCCATTTAGAAACTGAATTGCTGTGTAAAATGTTTCAATCTCTATCAATTCAGCCTGCAAGATCCTAGATATAGGATTTGCAGACTTGGCACTCAACTCTACTAAATTGATGTTTAGATGGTAAGGTGTCAAGAATGACTCTGAAGTGCTAAGTCACAGCCCACCAAGTTTCCTCATTTTGATTTAAATTTTCTATTGTTTACTTGCACTGTAAAATGTGCTTTTGCCTCAAATTCTGGTTTAAAACTTAAATCCCCAGATATTTTATAGCTAAATTGTTAATTTGACTTCTTATTCCAAACATTCACCCTTGAACCTGACAGCAGACATAGTGGCAATAGCTTGTTGAGATTTCTTAACCCTTAAGGAACCAATGAAAAATTCTCTACCAAGTGCTAATAATCCAGTATGTAGGAGCTAGTACTTGAATATGAAATGAACATTTTTATTTGTAACTTACAAACCTTGACAAATATGGGTTCAACGAATGTTGAATAGCTATGCTAGTGTAACAATGAAATTGAAAATTTTCAATTAACAAATTACTCATGTTCATCTGGTATTTAACAATTTCCTTCAGAATAATTGCATTGCAAGAAAAGACCATGCTGTACTGTCTTAGTCAAGTCTGCAGAGTTTAGACTAACTCACTTGATTTTTATAACCAGCTGTACCACTGGTCTAATGTGGTTTTTTTTTGCAGATTACACCAAAAGTTAACCTTGCCCACACTGGTCACACCTTGGTGAAAGAATTGTTCAACTTGCCTTCTTTCCCTACAGAACAGCTCATGACAAAGTAGACAAAACTTAAATGATACTTGACATCAAGTTCTTAAAACTGTGGAACTTAAATTTTTTTTTCACTTCAATGTTGTTCAGAGTTGTGAGTTTGCACTTGGTTTTTCAGACCCAGCAGTTCTGTTCTAAGCTCACCTGGTTTAGGTGGAATGTCTGGTATACTCTAAAGAAGAAAAAGTTAGATGAGGTTAGTTGTAATAGTAATGACAATACTATATGATAACAGAAGTACTAGTATATCAAACTACAAATCCATGCACCAATGCCAAGAATTGAGACTAGAGTACTGATCTGCTGTATACCAGGATGTTGATCATAACACTGTTCCTAGTTACTATTAATAAACATTCCCTGTAGCAGATGTACTGAGAATAGTAGTTTTAAGAAAACATTTAAAATATAAAATGTAATTTATGTAATTATTCTGTTGCTTGGTGATGAGCACATTTTCACAAGAATTTTGCAAGCCTCTGATCACCCACTAGCGCACTAGCTTCTGGATTCAAACTTTTTTTACATGTATATATTCCTAGTACATAACATGCTGCAGAATTTTGAATTCAATATCCTAGTTTATTTGCATGTAACTCTTGGAAGCTCTGTAAAATGCACCAGAAAGTCATTTACTAATCACTGCTTCAACTCCCCTGCAATGCTGAACCATCTGGAACTGCAGATTACATTAGCAAAGTTAATTTGCAACTTAATTCATCACTGCATTGTCAAATATGAAAATGAGCTTTTCCAACATTGTTTAATATTGTTTGGACAAGTTCAGTAATTGTCTTAAATACACCAAATAATTAAAATGATTGGAGTTCTAGTTTCTCTCTCCCACGATTTGGCATTTTTAAAATTACTACAGAATCTGAACCAACCAGTCCAACTGAAGATGTCAGGTTGACTTATTTTCTAAACCATAAGCATGATCAAATACATACTAGAACTTACATTAAGAGTATAAGAAATTAAGTGCATACATAGTAGACTGTAGTAGAATTTAACAGGGGGAAAGAACAAGACCAGAAGAAGAAATTTGATCAGCATATGCTGCCATTTACACTTGTTGGTTAAGTGTAGTGATAATTGAAATGCACAGATGACTCTTGCGTGTCAGGGAAGGAACTCTTTATTCAACTTGCCTTCCATAAGTGCACTTCCTAGATTGGGGTTCACCACCATTTCTCTGCAGTGGCTGAAATAAGATTATATAACTTACTCCTCAACATAGTACTAATAAGCAATAGTCCCTCAAAGCTGCAAAGTTTCATGCAAATCACATGTCAGCCTTTTTAAATTAGTTTGCATAGTCATGAATTTAAATCACTTATGCACTGCCAAAAATATTTCCTGGCATGTTAATGGAAAGCAAAAAATGATTCTGTTGTAAACAAAGTCAAATTGTTGACCAACCCCTTTTGAATGAGACAATATCCAGGGACATAGGATACCTATCACAAGGAATTCCTGTAATAATCCACCTGGGAACTGAATTGTAGCCCAGAGGTGGGGACACTACTACTGCACCACATGAGCCCTCAACTTCCTCACCATGGTTATTTCAATCAACATGTTCAGCATAGATGACCAATGTCCCTTCTAATTTGCATTTTCACACAGTTACTCTAATGCTCTGCATTCAGTGATCAGCATAAAACAATGTTTGGATTTCTGAATTCAAATATTACCGCCATGTACAAGCCTCAGGGCCCAACAGGCAGCCATTTGGAGAATTACTGATTATGATGCAGGTGGGGCTTAGATTGGACATAGGTACCTCTAGCAAGTGGGACTTGAACCCAAGCCTCCTGGCTCAGAAGTTGGCTTGTATCCTAGCCCCAACCGTTTTCAGTTGCTTCATTAATGAACATCTTTGCATGACAATATTAGAAGTGGGAATATTCACTGATGACTGGACCACTTGTAGCTCATCAGATACCTAAGCAGTCTGCATATGCAGAAAGACCTGGGCAAGATTCAAGCTTTGGTCTGTGACAGAATTCACGCCACATATATATGTCAGGCAATGACCATCTCATATAAGACAGAATCTATACCATATGAATTACATCAACTCAAGAAGGCAGTTCATCACCTTTCAAATGTGATTAGGGCTGTAATGGCCGACTATTTATCAGAAAACAAAATTAATAATTTCTCACCAGATCTGGTCTGTAGTACCTGTGTACTACCTCTGCTCCTGCAAACATCGCTAGAAGGCTTGACCCCAACATCTTCAGATAATGAGACCACGATACCCCTGCTGGCATTTTTATTTGCTACTTCACAGCACTGTTAATAAAACATTCAAACATCCAATGATGAATCACTACAACACTACCAAAGTAAATTGGATACAGAACTGGCTTGGTCATAGATAACAAAATAGCAATGAAAGGATATTCTTCTGACTAGGTATCTAACCAGCAATGTTCTACAGAATAACAGCAGGTATCCCTGTTGCTTGTAATGAATATTTAGTGTTCTGGAGATCTGATTAGTATTTTTGAGGCTTTTAAAAATTATTTTTATTCATTTGTGGCATATGGCCATTGCTGGCTCACCAGCATTTATCGCCTGTCCCTAGTTACCATTGAGAAAGTGGTGGTGAGCTGCGTTCTTGAACTGCTGCAGTCCACCTGCTGTGGATTGACTCTCAATGCCCTTAGGGAAGGAATTCTAGGATTTTGTTTCAGTAACAATGAAGGAACGGCAATACATTTCTTGCAGATGGCAGTGTTCCCATGTAATCTGCTGCCCTTGTCCTAGATGGAAGTGGTCGTGGGTTTGGCAGGCATTGTCAGAGGATCTTGGTCAATTTCTGTGGCACATCTTATAGATATCACTCTGCTTCCAAGCATCAATGGAGAAGGAAATGGATGCTTGTGGATGTGGTGTCAATCGAGCAGGCTGCATTGTCATGTGTGGTTAGATTAGATTAGATTAGATTACTTACAGTGTGGAAACAGGCCCTTCGGCCCAACAAGTCCACACCGACCTGCCGAAGCGCAACCCACCCATACCCCTACATTTACCCCTTGCCTAACACTGCGGGCAATTTAGCATGGCCAATTCACCTGATCCGCACATCTTTGGACTGTGGGAGGAAACCGGAGCACCCGGAGGAAACCCACGCAGACACGGGGAGAACGTGCAAACTCCACACAGTCAGTCGCCTGAGTTGGGAATTGAACCCGGGTCTCAGGCGCTGTGAGACAGCAGTGCTAACCACTGTGCCACCGTGCCGCCCACCGTGGTGTGAAGCTTGTGTGTTGTTGGCACATAGGGAATATTCCATCACACTCATGACTTGTGTCTCATAGGTGAAAAACAGGCTTTGCTGAGTCAGGTGGTGTGTTATCGCCAATGTTTTCCTAGCCTCTGGCCTATTCTTGTAGCCACTGTATTTATATGGTGAGTCTAGTTAAGTTTCTGGTCATCCCCAGAATATTGGTAGTGGGTGATTCAATAATGGTGACACAATTAAATATCAAGGGGCAGTGGTTAGATCGTCTCTTATTGGTGATCGTCATAACCTGACATTTGTGTGTCATGATTGTTACTTACCACTTGTCAGCCCAAGCCAGACTTGATTTATTATGATCACATTTACCTAGGTATAGTGAAAAGTTTTGTTTTCCGTGTAATACAGGCAAAACATACCACATAAAGATCATAGTGTGATTGAACAGAGTGAGGAATATGCAGTTATGGCTGCAAAGGTGTACAAAAAGGACAATCAACATTAGATTGAAATTTAAATTCCATTCAGAAATTTAATGACATCGGGCAATAAGCTGTTTTTGAACTTGTTGCTATGTATAGAGTCATAGAGATGTACAGCATGGAAACAGACCCTTCGGCCCAACCCGTCCATGCTGACGAGATATCCTAACCCAATCTATGTTCAAGCTTTTCTATCTTCTGCCTGACGGAATAGGTCAGAAGAGATTATAACCGGGGTGGATCTTTGATGGTGTGGAAAGGCAGCCAACATCAATGAGAAGTGTAAGTGCAGACCATGGATGGAAGGTTGGCTTGCATGATGGACTGGGCTGTGTTCACAACTCTGTAGTTTCTTATGATCCTGTGCAGAGCAGTTGCCATACGAGGCTGTAATGAATCCAGATATAATGCTTTTTATGGTGCATCTGTAAAAGTTGGTGAGAGTCCGTGTGGACATGCCAAATTTCCTTAGCCTCCTAAGGAAAGGGAGGCATTGTTGTGTCTTCTGGACTGTCTCATTAACGTGGGTGGTGCAGGACAGATTGTTGGTGATTGTCAGAGCTAGGAACTTGATGTTACCAACCATCTCCACCTCAGCTCTTGATGTAGATAGGCATGTGCCCTCCACTTTGCTTCCTGAAGTCGATGATCAGCTTTTTAGTTTTGCTGTCCAGATCTTGTTTTTCATTCTGAAAGGCATTATGTGTTGGTGCAGGCTTGGTGGGCTGTAGGGCCTGTTCCTGTGCTATTCTTTGTAAGTGTCAACAGTTCTCAAAAAAATTATGTTTGGTTGCTACACAAGAATCATCATTTAGTGTGCATTTTTGATTGCTGAGGCATTTAAAAACCCAATGTGCAGTAAAAGGCAACTGTAAACCTGCAGTAGATAATCTACCAGTTTCTTGAAGTTAACTCAACATGTCTTGATGCATTATACATTTTAAACCACAAATTTGCATACCTTTCTGAACAGTATTGAACTACTTCATATGGACTGCAGCAGCTGATCAGCACTTTCTCAACAATTAGGAATGGACAGCAAATCCAGGGCTTTGCCAGTTTTGCTCATACTTCATGATATAAAAATAATATAAATGTCAAGAGTTTTAATTGTTATTCTAGCTTCCAGTAAAATTTGAATCTATTATACTGAGCCCCAATGTGTATACTGGAACAGATTTCAGAATCTTCAGATTGGGTGCTAAACAAAAGCATATTATTTTCTTTTTACTTTTCACTCAATGCTGTAAACCATTGGAATTCACTATCTAAAATGGCTATAGATGCTCAGTCGTTGAGTATTTTTAAGGCTGAAATGGATAGATTATGGATTTCTATCAGAATGAAAGATTTGGCAGAAAGGCAGAGTGGATGTCAGTACTCAATCATGAATTAAACTTCTGAATGCCAGTGTAGTCAGGAGCTCCTGCTGATGAAATCAGATTACAGTTGGCTGCTTTCTCAATTTTTTTTTACAAATACTTGGTTATATATGTCCTATAGGGAACTGATACATCAGCAATGTAGCTGTGATTATAGCAAGAAGTTTTTCTGTATGGGCAATTGCACAACTTCTTAAGCAAAATGTTAACTTAGAGTAAGAAAAACAAATGTCACAAAGCTGGTCCCTATTTTTCTAAAAACTGTTCCTTTTCTCAAGGATACTGTCTTTGATTTTTTTTCAGAGAGGTCATCATAAACAACGCCCGGCTAGTTTGATACAGAGATGAAAAAGGATGTTGAAAGGCCTTTTGTTTATATGTAAACAGATGAGACTTCAAGCCAAAGTGGTCATGTTTTAGTAGTAACCTGTATAATGAAAGGGAGTGGCCAGCTCACCAGCTGAGCAGTTCAGTCTAGAACAAGTTAGAAGTTCAAGAGTGAGCTGCGTGGAAACAGGTTACGAATCTCTCTCTCTCTCCTTCTAACTTCAACTTGTGAGCATTTGTTCCATTTTTACTGTTTTTTAAAGGGGGTTTGCTAATTGGGATTTTTGTGTATACTCAGAACAGCATAATTAAGTCTAGTTTAGAGAGACTGAGTTCTGTAGGAGCTCTTTATTCGGTTCTTTGGGTTTCATTGTGTGATCTTGTGAATACATTTTTTTCTGTTTTAAAACAACCTAGCTAACTTACTTTGGGTAATTTTCACTGTACACTTACCGAAACAAATTGCAAAGTTATGATCTGGGCAGCCTGCTTAAGAGTGTTTTGAGTGGTCTGGCCTAGTCCATAACACAAGAAAATAAACTTATTTTTCAATTTTTAAATTTGTTTTAAAAATTCACTTGGGATTTTTGTATTTGTTGGAACCTTCTGAATGCAGAAGATGCTATTATTTGGGTCTAAGCAACAAATTAACTGGGATTGGCATAGCATTTTTCCAATATTCAGGCCATATTTCACAGCTGTCAGCTGCCTGTAAGCTCATGAATATTTTGTGCGTTTGTTTTCAGATTTGTGTTAACTAGTCTGTATTTTTCACAAAGCCTCCCTGACTTGCTGAGTATTGACAACATCTGCAATGGTTGTGCTTTATTTAGAAAAAGATGTACAGACTGGTTAGGCCAAACAGTCTGTTCATATTAGATAAGATTAGATTCCTCACAGTGTGGAAACACGCCCTTCAGTCCAACCAGTCCACACCGACCCTCCGAAGGGTAACCCACTGAGACCCATTCCCCTCTAACTAACGAACCTAACCCTATGGGCAACTTAGCATGGCCAATTCATCTGACCTGCACATCTTTGGACTGTGGGAGGAAACCGGAGCACCCGGAGGAAACCCATACAGACACGGGGAGAATGTGCAAACTCCACACAGACAGTCGCCAGAGGCTGGAATCGAACCTGGAACCCTGGAGCTGTGAGGCAACAGTGCTAATCACTGAGCCACTGTGCTGCACTATAATATAAAACTTTTATGAACCAAGGCACTCAGGTCACTGGGTTTCTGATATGGCAGGTGATACTGTGGCCATGGAGTGTGTGTTGTAAATTTACCACAATGGTATTTGGGCTACAAGGGTTAGATTACACTGAGAGAACATATCCGTGGTATGGTGGCATTGCGGTTAGCTCTGCTGCCCCACAGTGCCAGGGATGAAAAATATGTTGCTGGAAAAGCACAGCAGGTCAGACAGCATCCAGGGAGCAGGAGAATTGTCGTTTCGGGCATAAGCCCTTCTTCAGATTCCTGACCTGCTGTGCTTTTCCAGCAACACACTTTTCAGTTCTGATCTCCAGCATCTACAGTCCTCACTTTCTCACAGTGTCAGGGACCCTGGTTCGATTTCAGCCTTAGGTGACTGTCTATGCAGAGTTCGTACGTTCTCCCTCTGTGTATGTGGTTTCTGCTGCATGCCTCCAGTTTACTCCCGGACATTAGGTGGATTGGCTATGTTAAATTGCCCATAATGCCCAGGTAAGTGAAGGCTATCGAAAAGTGCGGTACTGGAAAAGCACAGTCGGTCAGGCAGCATCAGAGGAGGAGAATCAACGTTTCAGGAAATAAGCCCTTCATCAGGAATGAGGCTTGTAGGCCAAGGGTTTCTGGCAACCGACTCAACACAGACGACCACTACAAACATACCGACTCCCACAGCTACCTGGCCTACACCTCCTGCCACCCCGACTCCTGTAAAAATACTATCCCTTATTCCCAATTCCTCTGTCTCCACCGCATCCGCTTCCAGGAGGACCAGTTCCACAATAGAACATCCCAAATGGCTTCCTCCTTCAAAGAACACAATTTCCCCTCCCACATGGTCAACAATACCCTCCAGCACATCTCCTCCTCTTCCTGCTCCTCCGCCCGTGAAGCTCAACCTTCCAATCACAAGGACAGAACTTCCCTCGGTCCTCACCTTCCACCCCACCAACTTCCAGATATATCATATCATCCTCTGCCATTTAAAAGTAGACCTCACCACAAGAGATATACTACCCTCCTGTCAGAGTAATGTGCCCAATAAATTAGAGATCACAAAGCACAGTTCGAAGTGAAATCGACAAACAGTTTATTAGTACGGCGATATCATGGAAGAGAAACTGACTAAGCTGAAACTATCTGCCCAGGCAGTCAAGAATTTCTCTTCCCAGAGCTGAAGATGTGACCAGATTTTATTATAATGGTGTACAATAAGGCTAATTAGAAATGGGGAAAATACAACATATCTGGAAATGGAGTAATCTAGTTATAATGATGCTAACTTAGTTATCGGAGGAATGTCATGATTCTCTTGCCAAAGCAACATTCTGACAGTATCGATGGTTCCGGAGGTTTCATTCCTCTTTGCAGGTAAGTGCTAATGTCTCCTCTGAAGTGGTGAGGTGTTTCCATTGTCTTGTCCTGGGAGCAATGCTCTTACTGGTGCCTTTCTGTCTGACCAGCTCTTTGTGTGGCTTTGGTACTGCTAGGTTGTGAAACTGCCCTTGGGGCTTTGGGATAGCTGTGGTGCTCTGTCATTGTTAGTGGGTACTTGAAGTGTATTCCCTTGTCTGAGAGTATGGTCTAGTTTTGCTTGTCAGCTTGCTTGGTCCCTTGCTGAGGCACTCTGTGTGTTTTAGTACATTTTAGCCAATTTTGCTTTTGTTGGCCTATTATGGGTTGGCAGATCTTTTCTCACATCTTCTCGCCTTTATCTGCATTTCGGAGAGACCATTCCCTTCACAACTCCCTTGTCAGGTCCCCCACCAACCCAAAACTAAACTAGCACCTTCCCCTGCCACCGCAAGAAGTGCAAGACCTGTGCCCACACCTACCACCTCATCTCTGTCCAAGGCCTCAAAGGATCGTTTCACATCTGACAGAAATTTGCCTGTACTTGTACATGTCATATTTCATCTACCTATCGTATTGCCGCCCCGCCCTGTATCTCTCAGCCCCCTCGGCCCACAAGTCTCACTTCTAATGAAGGGCTTGTGCCCAAAATGTTGATTCTCCTGCTCCTTGGATGCTGCCTGACTGGCTGTGCTTTTCTAGCACCACATTCTTCGACTCCGATCTCCAGCATCTGCAGTCCTCACTTTTTCCAGGTATGTGAAGTCTGGGTGGATTAGCCATAAGAAATTCAGGGTTGCAAGGATGGGGTGGATGCTCTACGGAGGATCAGTGTGAACTTGATGGGCCAAATGGCCTGCTTCCATATTGTAAGGATTCTATGATTTATGAATTCAGGTGTCTATAATTTATAAAAAAGGTTAAAACTGACTTGACCAAGGTTTCAAAACATTAAAAGGGAACAGATAGGATAGTTAAGATAAACTATTTCCGCCAGTTGAAGAGCTTACGACTATGGTCATAGCCAAAAACACCTTTCAAGACTGAAACAAGTAAACACACGTTAAAAATTAGAAATATTTGGATCTCTCTTCCACAAATTCATTGTACATCAGATTGCTATCGACAAATATTAAATGACATGTGGGCAAAGGGAGACAAGATTACACAAGATACACAGCCCAGAAAGAAGCCAATATTTTACTGTATTTGTATTCCATCATTTATGATTGTCACATCATTTAAATATCAGCCTCACCCTCCATTCCCTTCTGCCTCGCACAGTCGTCAGATGTCCCCTTAAATGCATCATTACTACTTGTGTCAACCATTCCTTGTGATGAAGGGCTTATGCTCGAAACGTCGAATTCTCTATTCCTGAGATGCTGCCTGGCCTGCTGTGCTTTGACCAGCAACACATTTGCAGCCGCATTCCTTGTAGGAGCGAGTTCTACATCCTCACTACCGTCTGGGTGAAGAGACTTTCACAGTCAGAGTCGGTGGGCTTGTGTGTCCACAATGATCACCAAGCATCTACTCTAATCCCATTTTGCCCACACTTGGCATGCTGTAGCATTTCAACTGCTCATTCAAATACATAAGTGTCTTTCGGATTCTCACCTCTACCTTTGTTTTAGGTAGTGAGTTCCAGATGATTTTCTACCACCCCTCGCCCCAAAACCACTTGCTCTTTACCTTAAAACGATGTTCACCACCCTCGCGGGTTCTCCCCTATCTACCTATGTAACTTTGTGGCTGTTGAACCACCACTCGTCGACCAGCCCGAAGAAGTCGAACCGAGGAGACCATAGTTCCCACGGAGTGCTCTGCCTGTACAGTTTGAGTGGAGGCGGACAGCACTTACCGGCTCCCAGTCGTCCCGACCTTTCCGCCTCCAGCCCGTTGTCGGGGAATGGAAGATGGTGCTTCTCTGACAACCGTCCCTCCTGCCGCAACGGAGCAACGACGTTCGTTCCGCCCTTCAAAACACCGCGTCCGGCGACCGTTTCCTCCGCTCATTAACCACAACATGCTTCCAAAACAACCACCAAAATAAAATGCGTTACCAGTAAGGGCCGTTTCCCCCCACATTCCCTGACCATATTCTCCCCTAGACTCCAAACGGCCTGCAACAGAAACCGTTAGGGATGGAACACCCGGCTCAGAATTCGCCAAGTGTAGTGGGGGGGGTGTGAGACAGACATGAGATGTGAATAATCTTACATTTAAGGCAGCGAATGACTGTAGAAATAACCCATTGTAGATATAAAATATCAACAATTCTAACGGAGAAGGCTTGAGGGCACGTCTTTAACTTTTATGTCCCGTCCTATTTATGGAGTTTCACTCTCCCCTCCTTCATGTGCGGAAGGAGCTTGTTTGGTAGGGTCCAAGCCGCGTGCGCCCCCTGCGGGAGTGGGCAGGTGACCCCTTTTGTTTGGCGGGGTTCACGAGCTCCCGGTTGTCCCACAGCGACGGTGATGGAGGCGCAGAGGCCGCTCGAAGCCTCGGGGCTGTCGTCCGAGTACTTTCAGAATTGGTGAGTGAATGAGAGAGGAGGACAATCAGCCGGCCGCTGTGGCAGCTCAGGCCTGGGGCCTTTACCCCGGCGAACACTTCCGCATCTCTGTCGATCCCCCAGCGTCGACTTCACTCTCTTCCCCTCTTTGTGTTCACCCCCAGGTACGGGAGCTCCGACCCGCTGGCGCCCCGACTCTGGCAGGCCCAGGCCGAGGCCCAGTCAGCCACAGGGCCCGATCCCTACAGCCTGGAGGAGGCCGCAGCTCCTCCAGTAGAGGCCGGACAGGGTAAGAGTATTCAGGATTGAATGGATGTATTTCTCACCGTAGATCAGCAGCAATAAAATTACAACTCCGCCTGGAAAACAGACTTAAATATAAATTGTAGCTTTTTCTGCGACCTGTTGACTGTCTCAAAGAAGGTAGCAGGCCAGGAAGCTGAAGCTCTTCTCCTCAGATGGGCAATGATCCGTTTTATATCTTTGGTAAAACATCTCAAGGCGCTTCATAGGAGCATAAGATAAACTTACACCCAGCCACGTAGGGAGTTGTAAGGCCAGATGACCAAGAGTTTGGGCAGTGGGGTTGGTTTTAAGGTGTGCCTTCACAGAGGAAAGCAAGGTGAAGAGAGATAGCTGATGAAGGGCAGTGTTCCGAAAGTTAGTGCTTCCAAATAAACCTATTGGACTAAAACCTGGTGTTGTGTGATTTTTAACCAAGGTTACAAAGCGTCTGGTTCTACCTCAGTTGCCAGGGAGAGGGACAACATTAGTGACTGGGGATTGAAATTTGGGATGACGATTAATGATTATGGCTTTTGATTTCCCACTGTTTAATCAGAAAAAAAACTTCTGCCAAATGAGGTCTGTCAAAACAGTTTGAAAATGAGAGAAGATGGCAGCATCAAGTGAGGCGAAAGTGAGGACTGCAGAGGCTGGAGATTAGAGGCAAGGTTAATGTGGTACTGGAAAAGCTCAGCAGGTCAGGCAGCATCCGAGGAGCAGGAAAATCGACATTTTGGGCAGGATCTCTTCATCAGGAATGAGGCTGGGAGTCTCAAGGGTAGAGAGATGAATGGGAGGGGAGTGGGGCCGGGGAGAAGGTAGTTGAGAGTGCATTAGGTGGATGGAGGTGAGGATAAAGGTGATAGGAAGGAGTGGGGGTGGAGCAGATAAGTGGGAAGGAAGATTGACCGGTGGCACAGGTCCTGAGGATGGTGCTGAGCTGGAAGGTTGGAACTGGGGGGAAGGGGAAATGAGAAAACTGGTGAAGTCCACATTGATGCCCTGGGGTTGAAGGGTTTCAAGGTGGAAGATGAGGCATTCATCCTCCAGGCATTGGATGGTGAGCGAGTGACAGTGGAGGAGGCCCAGAACCTGCACGTCCTCAGAAGACTGGGAGGGGGAGTTGAAATGTTTGGCCACGGGGGCAGTAGAGTTAGTTGCAAAAATGCTATCTCATATTCCCAATTCCTCCACCTCAGCTGTATCTGGTCCCTGGAGGATCATTCCACCACAGAACACAGCAGATGGCCTTCTTCTTTAAAGACCGTAATTTCCCCTCCACGTGGTTAAAGATGCCCTCAAATGCATCTCATTCACATCCCGTGCCTCCATTCTCAAACCGCAACAAGAACAGACCCCACCCCCCCCCAGTCCTCACCAACCTCACATAAACTGCATCATGTGCTGACATTTCCGCCACCTACAAACGGACCCCACTACAAGGGATATATTTCCCTCCCCACCCCTATCTGCTTTCCTTGAAGACCGTTGACTACCTGGTCAGGTCCATGCCTCCCAACAACCCACCCTACCCTCCTTGTCACCATGGGAATTGCAAAACCTGCACCCACTATCTCTCCTCCCACCTCCCCTCCATCCAAGGCCCCAAAGGAGCCTTCCACATCCATCAAAGTTTCTCCTACACTTCCAACATCATTTATTGCATCTGTTGCTCCCAATGCGGTCTCTTTTACATTGGGGAGACTGGATGCCTTCTTGCAGAGTGCTGCAGGGACACCTACACCAATCAACCCCATTGCCCCATGGCTAAACATTTCAACACCCCCTCCCACTCTGCTGAGGATATGCAGGTCCTGGGCCTCCTCCATCGCCAGTCCCTCACCACCCAATGCCTGGAGGAAGAACTCTTTACCTTCTGCATCGGGACCCTTCAACCCCAGGGCATCAATGTGGACTTCACCAGTTTCCTCATTTCCCCTCCCCCCACCTTACCCCAGTTCCACCTTCCAGCTCAGCACCGCCCTCATGACCTATCCCACCTGACAATCTTGCTCCCCACTATCCACTCCACCCTCCTCTCTGACCTCTCACCTTTACCCCTTCCTTCATCCACATATTGCGCACTCAGCTACCTTCTCCCTAACCCCACCCCCTCAAATTTATCTCTCCACCCCCAGTGCTTCCAGCCGCATTCCTGATGAAGGGCTCCTGCCCGAAATATTGATTTTCCTGCTACTCGGATGCTGCCTGACCTGCTGTGCTTTTCCTGCATCATTAATCTTGGCATCATATGAGGTACAGCTTTGTCTCATCAGCATGTATGTGGACAGTGATACTGTGTTTAAAGATGATGTTGTTGCAAGGAAATATGGACCTTTGGGGACACCCAAGGTACTGTAGCAGAACTAAAAGCTATTGTAGGTAATCTGTTGATGGTGATAGATAAGAATGCAGCTGGATGACAGTAGTCCCAACTGTTTTGGAGGAAGATTTGGTTAATTTAAGAGTTTGCAAGCATCTTGATGATGATAAGAGATCATCCATCATTGTCAAAATTACTTAGAATATTTGAGTAAGGCAGGCAGCAGCATGCTAACAGACTTTAGAGAGTAAAGGGATGTTGAAGATGGGGTAGTTTTAGAGGTGAAGGAGTCAAACTTGGGTCTCACAAATGTATACAGTCATAGACATGTACAGCATGGAAACAGACCCTTTGGTCCAAATCATTCATGCCGACCAGATATCCCAACCCAATCTAGTCCCACTGCCAGTCCCACGGCCCATATCTCTCCAAATCCTTCCTATTCATATACCCATCCAGGTGTCTTTTAAATGTTGCAATTATACCAGCCTTCCACCACTTCCTCTGGCAGCTCAATCTATACATGTACCACCCTCTGTGTGAAAAAGTTGCCCTTAGGTTCTTTTTATATCTTTTCCCTCTCACCCTAAACCTATACCCTCTATTTCTGGACTCCCCATCCCCATGGAATAGACTTATTTATTTGTCCTATCCATGCCTCTCATGATCTTATAAACCTCTATAAGGTCACTTCTCTGGCGCACCAGGTAAAACAGTCCCAGCCTATTCAACCTCTCCCTATAGCTCAAAATCCTTGTAAATCTTTGAACCCTTTCAAGTTGAAAGGAGACCAGAGTTGCATGCAATATTCCAATAGTAGCCTAACCAATGTCCTGTACAGCCACAACATGACCTCCCAACTCCTGTACTTAATACTCTGACCAAGAAAGGAAAGCATACCAAACACTGCCTTCACTATCCTATCTACCTGTGACTCTACTTTCAAGGAGCTATGAACCTGTACTCAAAGATCTCTGTTCAGCAGCACTTCCTGTGTCCTTATCATTAAGTGTTTAAGTTCTGCAAAGATTTGCTTGAGTTTTTTTTTGAGGAAGTAACAAAGGTGATTGAAAACAGGACAGTGGAAGTTGTAGAATCATAGATGTGTACAGCACGGAAACAGACCCTTCAATCCAACTTGTCCATGCTGAGCAGATATCCTAAATCTAGTCCCATTTGCCAGCATTTGGCCCATATCCCTCTTAAACTCTTCCTACTCTCATACCCATCCAGCTACCTTTTTTAAATGTTGTAATTGTACCAGCCTCCACCACTTCCTCTGGCAGCTCATTCCATACAAGCACTACCCTCTGCATGAAAAGGTTGCCCCTCTCACCCTAAACCTATGCCCTCTAGATCTGGACTCCCCAACCCCAGGGACTGGACTTATTTATTTATCCTACCCGTGTCCCTCGTGATCTTATAAATCTCTATAAGGTCACTTCTCAGCCTCTGGAGCTCCAGGGAAAACAATCCCAGCCTCTTGAACCTCTCCCTATAGCTCAAATCCTCCAACCCTGGCAACACCCTTGTAAATCTTTTCTGAACCCTTTCCAGTTTCACAAAATCCATCCTATAGCAGGGAGACCATAATTTCTCAAGGCTTTTGACAGAGTCCCTCATAGCAGCCTGTCCAGAAGATAAAGTCACATGGGATCCATGATGAGCTTGTAAGATGGATACAAAACTGACATGGTCACAGAAGACAGTGGTGGTGGTGGGGTGTTTTTTTTGACTGGACATCTGTGACCAGTGGTGTTTCACAGGGATCGATGTTAACACCCCTGAAGTTTGTGATATGGTGGAGATGTAGGTGGTCTGATCAGTAAGTTTGTGATGACACAAAGATGGGGAGACAGCAGGATATAAATAGGCTGGAGACTTGGACAAACAAATTGCTGATGGAATTTAATGAGGACAAATGCGAGGTGATACATTTTGAAATGCCTAATGCAGGATGGAGTATAGACCAAATGACAGAATCCTTAGCCTGAGTGTTTGGAAAAGGTGGTCAAGAAGGCTTATGGCATACTTGCCTTCATCGGTCAAGCCATAGAGCATATCACATTGCAACTGTATAGAACTTTAGTTAGGCCGTATTTGGATTGGTGCATACAGTACTGTTCGCTATACTATCAGAAGAATGTGGAGACTTTGGAGAGTTACAGGAAAGGTTTATCAGTACATTGCCTGGTTTGGAGGGTATTAGCTATCACGAGAGATTGGACAAACTTTGGTTTTATTTGAACACTGGAGGCTAAGGGTTGATATGATAGAAGTTCACAAAATTGAAAGGAATGCTACTAGGGGAATATACTATATAGGGGACATAAATTTAAGGTAAAAGGGGAAAAGTTTAAAAGAGATGTGAGAAGTGAGGTTTTTTACATAGTACCCAAAATGCACTGCCAAAGGAGATGATAGAGCAGATATAAAAGCATGTTTAAGAGTCGTTTTGATAGATACGTGCATGGGCATGTGGTAGAGGCATTTGGACCTTGTAGAGACCAGGGTTTTTAGTTTAAAAAGACATCATGGATGAAGCTTGTTCCTCGATTTGAGGAGGTGTTGGTGGTTGGTAGCACTTTTGGAGGAGAGTGTGACAGTATCTTTCGGGGGGGGGGTGGTGCGGTGGAGTGGAGGATAGAGGTGAAGAACTATTAACAATATTGCCTAATAAAGAAACTGGAAAGAGAAAGACGGTGATCTACAGGTTAGTGAAAATAGGTTTTGAAAGGGCAATTGATAGGTCTTTTGGACAAGGTGAATACAAAGATAATGTGAGGGGAGAATGATTGCAGAAAGTCATAAGTTTAGGGTTGGGGCAGGTGGAAGAATGGGCAGTCCACACCCTGAAAATGACCTATTAACTATTGTAAGACAATAATTCACTTTTGTACACCTCACAATCAACTTTAACCTTTTGCCATTTGTACACAACTTATTTAGAACTGACCATGTGATTTCAAGCTATTATTATTGTCTCCAAACAAAGTCAACTACCATTATATTTTAACATTTTTAGCATTTTGTTGAATCACTAACTACTCTTTAGTCGCTTGAGTAGAACAGCTATCAATCTCAGAGCAGGTTCTGATGGGGTGAAGGGGGAAGATGGTGTGCTGTCTTGAGTGAGTGAATAGGAAGCTCACTGGCCATGCAGGGTTAGTGGTGGGGAGGTGACTCACTGCTCACACACTGCTGCTCGAGGACTCACTGCCCACACCCTGCTGTTCTAGACTTACTGCCCACACTCTGCTATTCTAGACTCACACCCAAACACTGCTGTTCCAGGACTCACTGCCCACACACTGCTGCACCAGCACTCACTGCCCACACACTGCTGTTCCAGATTCCCTGCTGACACACTGCTGTTCCAGGACTCACTGCCCACACACTAGAGCCGCTTTAGAGGTGACTCCTTCACCTCTAAAACTACCCCATCTTCAACATTCCTTTACTCTCTAAAGTCTGTTAGCATGCTGCTGCCTGCCTTACTCAAATATTCTAAGTAATTTTGACAATGATGGATGTATTGCCCAAAAAAAACTTGTCAAAATTTTTGACTTCCACTTTCTTGCAAAAAATACCAAAGTAAAGGAAAGATGCTATTTTTACTAAGAGGGGAGTGCTTATTGTTTGGCACGGGGACACTGATTAGTATTATCATGGACAGTTCACTAGGTTTTGATGCTTGACAGTTAACTGCCAAGGTTTGTTAAACTTTTAAACAAGACAAGTTGACTCCAGTCAAGACATATTATTGGGTTCCATGAGAATGTCTTCAATGGAATGATACCCAATTTCCTATCCCTTGCAAATTTCAGATACAGAGATGATCCATATGTGAATCTGCAGCCTTACAGAACAGACTGATTTTCAACTAGGACACTGGGAAAAGGAAGCTTATATAACTGCTCCATTTCAAATGTGACTTTGAGCACAAGATAGTGTCAAGTACGACATGCAAACTGCTGTCGACCACATAAACATCTTCACTTGTGAATGTGTTGGACCTGAGTTAATTGTTCAGTCTGCACGCTTGATGCTGAAACAGGGCAAATCAATGCTATTCTGTAGTTTAATTGCTAATCTGATTATATAATTTCTCACTGTACTCTACATAGTCATGAGTGGGCCTAATGCCATCACTTTTGGTATTGAAAAGTGTCCACTCTTCCTCCGATTTCCTGAAAGGTAACCATTGAATTAACTTAATTCCTTTGCACTCTTTTGATACTATCCATTGAATATTTTAACAAATTAAGAATTGTAAGTATTAATCCTGAGTTATTCACTGGATTAAATCATCTCTTAACTAACAGGAATCAGAATTAATTCGCCTTTTTCATTCATGGTGCTGTGAGCATTAATCCTGAGTTATTCACTGGATTAAATCATCTCTTAACTAACAAGAATCGGACAATTAATTCACCTGTTTCATTCATGGTGCTGTGCGCATAGTCAGTCAGCCAATCCAGTATGCATGCTAATATATCATTCCCCAACACCATGAGCTCTATATTGTTAAGTGACCTTGTTAAAAGTACCTATTTGAGATGGCTCAGGGAATCCCTAATGTACTCAACCTGTAACCCTCTCTTGGTTCATCCTAGAGATTGTACTCTGAGGCAGTCTTGAATATAAAACTCTTACAGGCAGTTTAGTTGAAATTATTACCTTTTATTTACCAATGGCATCAATGTTAATTGTAACATTGATACCTACAAACCAGGCTTGAGCTAAGGATTTAAAACCATTAGCAGAGTAGAGGTGCCAGCTCTTACCCCTAAGAGCTCTCTGTCTACTCCTTATTGCTGAAAACAAACTGTTTTTATACATATTATGTCCTTAACTGGATGAGCAGCAATAAAATGGCAAAAGTTTGCAGAGGAAGAGAAATTCATTGACAGGTTTGTGTACGCTTAACTAATTAAGCTACATGTACATCAAAGTGGGAAACCCTGATCAAGCGAGGCCAAATGGCCAATTGCCTTTAGCTAGATAAGCTTCCCTTTTAACAATACATCATAACAAGAGACTCATCTAAACTGTGTGGAAAAGGTCATGAGGTAACTATGCTTAGCTAACATGCCTAGTTTCATTGTCCTAGAAAATGGCTTTTTCTTTTAAGATGATGAATCATCTAAGATGATTCCCAAAATGCAAATTAAATTAATAACATTCCCAGATCTCAAGCTCCAGTGAACAGCACACAAGCATTCTATCCATAACAAGTAAGTTTACACTCAAATTAGACCACAAAGGGTTAACCTGTCCACCAACTTCGGTCCTGTGTCTCCCATCTTCGGTCCTGTGTCTCCCTCCTTCTCCCTCTGTGTCCCTTAAACCCTGAGGTCAGTGAATGTAATTTACAGAAAAATGTTTTCTTTTTCTCTCTCTCTCTCACATATGAACATCTTACAACTTTCTTACTATGTCAGTTTCAGCCTTTGTGTTTTCCTAGCTTGTAATGGTAATGAGACATTCACATTCCAGAACAGTGAATATTAGGAAACTGAGCTTCATAAATTCAAATCTGCTCAGTGTGGTACACATGAAAGTGTTCTATTGTTCTATTACATGCATATTACACTCAGCTTATTAAATTACAAATTCTTTTCCTATTGAGTATGAGTTTTGTAAAAAGTCTTCAGTATATACCAGAAATTCAGTTATCCAACATCCAACTATGAAATATGTGCAGCTTCTAGGGTCAAAAGAAAATACGGCCAACCATTCCACAAGTGAACAAATGTTATCACCTTATTTACACCGATCCATTGACACTAAGAACAGATGTCCTTAAGTCTTCTGAACAAATGCTCCTCCCTGCCTGTGGTCAAGTGCTTTCCTGCATATCCTGTAGCAGATGTGTAAGGCTACACGCGCTCTCAACCTTTCATGTGGCACTTTATTGAATGCCTTCTGAAAATTCAAATATATTACATCTACTGGTTCCCCTTTATTTACCCTCCACTGAGAACTTGAATAAATTCGGTCAACACATTAACTTTTCTTGATTTTCTGATTCTGTAAATGTCCTGATGACCCTCCCCAATATTAGATTATAGCATTTTTCAAATGGCTGGGTAAACCAACTGGCCTTTTATTCCTGCTTGAATGAAGGCATAATACAGCAGATGCTGTAAATCTGAAGCAAGCATAGAGAATGCTGGAGAAACTGACCAGGTCTGGCAGCATCTTTGGAGAGAGAAACTGAGACACCATTTCAAGTCTTTTTTGACTCATCTAAAGGTTTAAGTCAGATTCTGTCTCCACAGATGCTGCCAGACATGCTGAGGATTTCCCTAAAATTCTCTGTTTGTTTCATTCTTGGTTTCTGTCTTTATCCTTTCTTGCATAGATATGCTCTGTTTGCACTTCTCAAATCTACTTGGATCTTTCCAAAGCCTAGGAAATTTTGAACTGCGTGCAAAAATGATAATCATTCAGGACTTGGTGGTTCTATATTCTTTCAGCAGCTCCAAAACGTAAAAGAGGAAGACCTCCAGGACCACAAAAAACTAAGACTGAGAAAAATAAGTCTGAGGGAGCAAGCAGCAAACGAGGCAAAACAGGTGGAAACTCGGCGGGCAAGCAAGAAAAGATCACTGATGCTTTTAAAGTCACAAAAAGAAAAATTGATCGATTCAATGGAACAACCGAAGCTGAGCTTTTAACAAAAACCTTACCAGATATATTGACCTACGGTTTAGACATTGTGATTGTAAGTTTTATGTTTCCCATTATTTTAATGAATTTGATTTAGTCCGTTGTAATGAGCAGAATTTTTAAGATCATGACATTTATTTTGAACAAATTAAATTTCTAAAGAAAAAGATGAATTTTTAGTTGAAAAGCAACACATTCCGGAACAAAAGACTGTTATGTTTTGAAATGAATATAGATTCGTGCGTTATAACAAGGTAGCCAAACTTAAAGGTGGCTTTTGTTATCTTCCTTTCATGGGAATGATAAAGATTAACTCTAATTGCAAAATTCCACTGTTTTAGAGTTAATCATTCTGCCAGTAATCTAAGCATAAGTGTGATCAAATTGAAAAGAATCCTTGGAACTACAGCTATCAGCACAAATGAATAATTTAAATCCTTTCAGGCTAGAAATGGTTATGCATACATAACCATTCTGTTTTAATTAACAGAATTTCATTGTCAAGAATTGTTTGGTGAGATAAAGTCTCCCTTTTCAAATTTAATGATTTAGATTTTTTAAATAATTGGTGTGTGTACACAGACGCAATGCAATTTTTAAAAACCCACAAAACATTCATAAGTTTGAGTTAGAAATGACGAGTCAGAGGAATGGTGAGTTTGATTAGACACCAAAGAGAAGATCATAGAGCTATAATGCATTGAAACAGACCCTTTGGTCCAACTCATCCACGCTGACCAGATATCCTGAATAAATGTAGATCCATTTGCCAGCACTTGGCCCATATATCTCTCAACCCTTCCCATTCATATACCCATCCAGATGCCTTTTAAATATTGTAATTGTACCAGCTTCCACCACGTCCTCTGACAATTCATTCCATGCACGCACCACTCTCTGCGTGACAAAGTTGCACCTTCGATCCCTTTTAAATCTTTCCTCTCACCTTAACCTATGCTCTCTAGTTTTGAACTCCCCGCCCCAAGGAAAACACCTTGTCTATTCACCCCAACCATGCCCATCATGACTCTACAAACATCTAAGGTCATCCCTCAAGCTCCAGCACTTCAGGGAAAATAGCCCTGGTCTGTTTTGCCTGTCCCTATAACTCAAAAATTCTCCAACCCTGGCAACATTCTTGTAAATATTTTCTGAGCCCGTTCAAGTTTCATGACATCCTTCCTATAGCAGAGGGACTAGAATTTGTGGGCGGCACGGTGGCACAAGTGGTTAGCACTGCTGCCTCACAGCACCTGAGACCCGGGTTCAATTCCTGACTCAGGCGACTGACTGTGTGGAGTTTGCACGTTCTCCCCGTGTCTGCATGGGTTTCCTCCGGGTGCTCCTGTTTCCTCCCACAGTCCAAAGATGTGCGGGTCAGGTGAATTGGCCATGCTAAATTACCCGTAGTGTTAGGTAAGGGGTAAATGTAGGAGTATGGGTGGGTTGCGCTTCGGCAGGTCGGTGTGGACTTGTTGGGCCGAAGGGCCTGTTTCCACACTAAGTAATCTAATTTCACACATTATTCCAAAAGTGGCCTAACCAATGTTCTGTATAGCTGCAACATGACCTTCCAACTCCTGTACTCAATGCACTGACCGATTAAAGGCAAGCATACCAAACGCTGTCTTCACTACCCTATCTATCTGTGACTCTACTTTCAAAGGACCATGAACTGCACTCCAAGGTCTCTTTATTCAGCTTCCCAGGACCTTACAATTAAGTATATAAGTCCTATTCTAATTTGCCTTTCCAAATTGCAGCACCTCACATTTATCAAAATTAAACTCTCATCTGCCCCTCCTTGGCCCATCTGATCAAGATCCTATCCTACTCAGGTAATTTTCTTCACTGTCCACTAACTGCTAATTTTGGCATCATCTGCAAACTTATTAATCATAACTCCTATGTTCACATCTAAATCATTTATATAAATGATGCAAAGCAGTGGACCCACCATCAATCCTTGTGGCACAGCGCTGGTCACAGGCCTCCAGTCTGAAAAGCAACCCTCCACCACCATCCTCAGTCTCCTACCTTCAAGCCAGAGCACAGGTACTAAATGTGTATTTTTTTGCAAAAACAAGCTAAGTTCTTCTGTTGGCAGCTAGCATTCATAATTATTTGTTTATTAATTATAAAATAGCAAGACTGGCCAGGCCCAGTTTTTCTAAGGCTACAAATTTAGCTTAAAGTTATTTTGTAATCATCCTGTTCAGAGATTTTATTAAACCCATCTGGAGGAGGTGATACTTGTAACTGCATTTCCTGGTCTGGAGATGCATACACTACCATGACACCACAACAGCCCTCAAGATATAGCTTAATGTACAGTGAGGGAATGCGGTTCAGATATGAATAGTTTGATTTAAAATTCCTAGATAGTGGGAAACCTTTATTGCTTTATTTGTTAATGGTAGAGGTTTAAAAGTAGTTTTGTTTTAAATACACTAGCAACAGAGACCATTATCTAGACTTTGTTATTTAAACCAGTCCATTGACATCCTTTGCTATTTTCATGTTGAGATTACTAAAATGTGTCCATGGTTTAATTCTGCCCAGCAAATTTTATGACTTTACCTTGTTACAATTGTGTAATAAACATTTAAGATCTACCCTGATACCTTCTTACAAAGATTCAAGTCTTTGTAAGAAGATTTTGGGCGGCATGGTCACTCAGTGGTTAGCACTGGTATCTCACATCGCCAGGACCCAAGCATGATTCCACCCTTGGGCAACAGTCTGTGTGCAGTTTGCATATTTTCCCCATGTCTGTGAGTTTTCTCAAGGTGCTCCAGTTTCCTTCCACAGTCTAAAGATGTGCAGGTTAGGTAGATCAGCCATGATAAATTGCACATAGTATCCAGGGATGATCAGGCTAGGTGAATTAGCCATGGGAAATGCAAGGTTATAGCAATAGGGTAGGGGAGTGAGTCTGGTTGGAATGCTCAAGAGTTGGTGTGGTCTCAATGGCCTGCTTCCCCACTGTAGAGACTCTGGAATGTGGCAGTAGATTAAAGCTGACAGGAGGTGGCAGGAAAGTATTATACTTGGTTTGCTTAATGAAACAATTAGGTGTAAGTTCTTGTAAGGCAAATTCCTTATCTTGCATGTACCAAAGAAAGACAGGTCGGTGCCTTCTTGTTCAATGTCATTGTGACACAGGAAACTACTTGGCCCATCAAGTCCATGCTGGTTCTCCAGAACAATCCAGTCAGCCCCATTGCCTCACTCTATTCCCTATCTTGCCAAGTTATTTGTCTTTGCTGCCAATTCAGTTACTTTTCAAAATCATTGTTTGTTTTCACTACCTTCAACAGTAGTAGTGGTAGAGATTAGGAGAACATGATTGGATTTGATGTGGTTTGTTTCATTCATAGATGTGAGCATTTCTGGCAATGCCAGCATTTATTGCCCATTCAAAAGTTTTTTTGTGAGCTATCTTCCTGAACCACTTCACTCCAGTGGGGGGAGTGCTTGGATTTTGAACAGCAACAGTAAAGGAATGATGCTACAGTTTCAAGTCCAGATGTGAGAGATTTGTAGGGTAACTTGTGGGTGGTATTGTTCCTGTGTATCTGCTTCCCTACTTCTAGGTGGTAGAGATTGCAGATTTGAAAGATGCTTTAGGAGTCCTAGCAAGTCATTACATTGTGTACAGTGATAGTCTGTTGCAACCACCATATCTCTGTGTTTGAGGTGCCAGTCAAGTGAGATGTTTTGTCCTCTGTGGTGTCAAATTTCAGACAAATGGAGAGAATTCCATTATACTCCTGATTTGTGCCTAATGGATGTTGGGCAGACTTTGCAGGGGCAGAAGGTGTGTCACTCACCACATAATGCCCAGTCTCTGATCTTGTACTTACATGACTAGTGTTGCAGATTTGGAGGGCTAATTAATCCAGACCATTTTTGTGCTTCTCCAAATATTTGGAACTGCTGTGATGGCTAAGCTGCATGGAAGGAGGAGTGAAAGAAGAAAAGGGTATGTAATCGTTTTGGAATAGCTGAGCCCTTCTGCAGTTGAAGATGGGACTCTGATACGTTACTTTGCTTCCCTGTTGTTGGGATCGATTATGTTATCTAGTGGTTGCAGAGTATTCTTAAAGCCAGGGTGAACAGCCAGTGATCTTGGTCCACATTGGCACTAATCTTATTTAGAGAGAAAATGAGGTTTGAGAGCTAGAAAGGAGATGAAAATTCAGGGTTTCAAAGACGGTAAAGTCAGATTACAGTCTGTGCCACATGCTAATGAGAAAAGAAATGGGATGATAGACCAAATGATTATTTAGAGAGGAAGTGCAGAAGGTAAGAACTAAGAGAATGAGGCAGCTGGCGGCTAGTATAAAGAGGTCAGATTATTGAGGGCTAAGATAAAAATCTTCGCAAGCAGATTTTATACTACTGATCTGGAGGAGGGGGTGCAGTTGAGAATCTCAGGTGGTGCTCAGATTGGAGAGAGCAAAGCTGATAGTGGTAGTAAGCAAAATTGAAAGATGGTGAAACAAAAGCCAGCATCAACTAGGGTTGAAATGCAGGAAATTGTTAAAATGGCAAACTTGAAGGACTCTATGAATGGAAGCAGTGTTCATAGTTAAGTAAGTAGATGAATGAACAGCACCAATACATTGGAATTAAACTGGTATGATCTAATTGTCATTATAGTGACATGGCTACTGAGTGACCAATACTGTGTCTGAATATTCAAGATATTTGATATTTAGGGAGGAAAGGAAAAGTAGGTGGGACTGCAGTGATTTAGGAAGACAGCTCTCTGAAAATCTTTCAAAAAGACAATAAGGGAAACAACTGAATGCTAGTATTGCCAGAGATGCTCACCTCCCAAGAATGAATTAGACAAAACTACATCAACTCCAATCACATTCTTCTTTCTACCACTGCTACTGTAGAATGTAGTGAAAGCAGAAAGCACTGTTCATCAAAGATAAGACCAGTACATTAGTATGAGAGGGTCTCTGATTGCAAAATAAAGATGTAGAATTAGTTTGATAGAACAAAGCAATATCATGGGCAACACACATTCGTGAGAGCTGATTATAGGCCACTAAACAGTGGTCATTGGTATAAATCAGGAACTTAGAAGTATGTGTAACATGGTTATTGCATTAGTTATGGGGGAACATCAATGTACACAGATGGAGTTAACCTAATTAGCACCAGTGGTGTGGAAAATTGATTCTTGGAATATATACAAAGTGTTTTTTTTCTTCCCAGATTAGAAAATTGAGCGACCAACTAGAGGTTGGGTTATTTTATATTTAATTCTGTCCATTGAGAAAAAGCTAATTGCAAAGGAGCCTTTTGGAAAGAGTGATCATGATATGCTAAATTTTTACATTTGAAAATTGTAGTTTCCTCTGGAATCAAGGTAAGGAAATTACAGTCGTATGAGGGAAAAGTTGGCTGTGGTAGTTCGGGACTCATTTAAAAGATATGATGGTAGACAGGCAAAAGTTTGCATTTAAACAATTAATGCATGTTTTACAACAATTTATATTCCTTTACCGTGGCCAAGTGCTGGAAAGTGGGGTAGGTGTAGATAGGTCAGTGCAGACTCGATGGGCAGAAGGGCTGTATGACTCTGATTGTATAATGCACAAACTTTCAGTTGGAAAATAATTCTACTATGGCTAACAAGAACTTAAAGATTATATTAGATCAAAAGAAATGCTTTTAAAGTTGTCCAAAAAAAAGTGTCTTAGAATTAATATGCCTTAGAGTAGTAAGCCTCAGAATTCAGCAAAGGAAGACCAAGCAACTGAAAAGGGAAGGGAAAATAAACCATGAATATAAACTGGCGAAAACATATAAAATAAACTGTAAATAGGTATGTAAAAAGGGTGGAAAAACACTGACAAATGTGGGCCCGATATAAGTAGAGACAGAAGAATTTACAGTGGTGAATAAGGAAATGGCAGCAAAACTAAGCACATACTGTACTTTGTCTTTGAGGAAAAGACAAAAGAACCTCCCACTGACTTGGAGTGAAAATTGGTTAATGGACTGAAAACAGCAAGATAAATCAGCCACTTTCAGGTTGGCAGACAGTGACTAATAAGGTACTGAAACGTGCTTGGACCCCAGCTATTTTCAATCTATAATCAGTAATTTGGATGTGGGGGCCAAATGTAATCTTTCCAAGTTGCTGGTGACACAAAACTAGGTGGGAATGTAAACCATTTAGATACAAAGGAGTTTAAAGGAGATTTAATCAAGTTAAGTGATTAGGCAAGTACGTGACAGATGAAATATAAAGTACAAAAGTATCAAATTTTCCACTTTGATAGGAAAAATTGAAATGCAGAGGTTTTTCTTAAAAATAAGAGATGAAGAAGTCTAGATGTCCAAACGGACCTCAGTATCCTTGCACTTGAGTCACTGGAAGCTAACATGTAGATGCAGCAAGCAATTAGAAGGCAGCTGTATGTTGGTCTTTATTATTAGAGGTTCTCTGAGTACAGGAATAATAATCTCTTGTTGCACTTGTCTAAATCCTTGGTAAAACTACACCTTGCCCGTCGAGGGAAGTGCAATGAAGGTTCGCCAAATTGATCCCTGACTTGGTGGGTTTGTCCTGTGGAAGAGATTAGAGACTGGATCTGTTTTCTGGTGTTTGGAAGAATGAGAAATGATCTCATTGAAACATATAGAACTCTTGCAGGTTTAAACAGGATAGAAGCAAGAAGCATATTTTCTGACAATAAGGGGGAAGCTATTTCGGACTGAGGGCAGGCATTTCTTCACTCATCGAATCCTACAGTGCAGAAAGAGGCCATTTGTTCCATTGACTCTGCACCAACCCCCTGAAGAGCATCTACCCAGACCTAGCCCCAATGCTATCTCTGTGACCCCACATTTACCATGGCTAATCTAGCTAATATGCACATCCCTGGACACTATGGATAATTTACCGTGGCCAGTATCCCCTTAACCTGCATATCTGTTGATTGTGGGAGAAAACCGGAGCACCCAGAGGAAACCATGCAGACAGTTACACAAGGCTGGAATCAAACTCTTCCCTGGCACTGTGAGGCAATGGTGCCAACCACGGAGCTATCATGCCACCTCTCAGGACAATGGATCTTTGGACGTCTTTACCCCAAAAAGTATGGATATTCAGTCATTGAGAATGATCAAGTCAGAGACAGAGATTTCTATGTTAAAAAAAATACAGAAGGAATATGGGGTTAGTGTAGGAAATTGGTGTCAAGCAGCATTCTGTGTAATTTTTCTTGCTACTGCAAGGTCCTCCAAGGTCTGTATGCAACAGTGGCTTCCAGAAGCTAAATCCATGCAATGACCCGCTGATCAACATGTGTGGGACTTCCCAGCAGCTGCACGGCCACACAGCTTAGAGAGGACGTTGGTTTCGAGGTAAAGAAACCATTATTTAGTTGAATGGCAAATATCTTATTCCGAATTTCTATGTTCCAATGCTTCAACAATACACTGAGAATTGCTTAGATGCAGGGTTTCCCTCTAAAATGAATCATAATGTGGAGGGGAAAATAAGTTCCAGCATTTGTGTTGAAAGCAGTAGCTGTTAGTTATGCTTTGTATGCTTTGATGGCTTGTTTTAAATCAAAACTGTTCTTCTATACTGGTGACTAGAAAAGAGTGTTTTTGAGTTTGTGACTTATTCTACTATCTGAAAGTAGCATTTCTGAACTTGAGTGTCATGTTGGAAAGTTAATTAAATATTTTGGGTCAAAATTCCATTTGAGGGCCTTTGGACATGACGGCATATTTCCTTAAGCAGTGTGGTATGCTTCCTGTGCAAGTACATTTCAAAGTGGAAGCAAAAGCTTCGCTGCTTTGCTGCTGCTGGAAGTACTTACAGCAAAATTGGGCAAAATTTCCTTGTGGAATATCTTGCTAATCAAGGCTGACCCATGAGTTATTGGTTACTTCTCCAAGGCTGCATATCACGAGTGTAACTGCAGTATTTATCTTGGTGTATGATAGAAAAGAGATTGTATTCTTCTTGCCTGCATTATCCTGAAGAAATTTTGCTGGAGTTGTGGTAAATCTTATTCGGAATAAGATTTACCAGGTTTTTTTGCTTGATGTATTTTTACTTTCTCTTGACCTACTGGTTGTAATTTCCATTCCAACTAAATTGAATTCTGCTGTTTGTTTTAGATTGGAATTAACCCGGGGCTGATGGCAGCATACAAAGGACATCATTACCCAGGACCAGGAAATCATTTTTGTAAGTTTTTGTATCCACAGAAATACAAGTGGTTGTTCTTAAATCTTTTAAATCTTTTGATGTTTGTTTGAGTGAATTGCAAGATGAGCAAAACACACTGATCCATGCTGTTAGATTTTTCAGAAGTGGACTATTTTGGTTTCTTAGTTATTATTCTCTAACTAGTTTATTTTATTATGACTGTCTCTTGCTGCACATTTAAACTCTGACCTGTGCCTTTTTTCTGTAGGGAAATGCTTGTTTTTGTCTGGCCTTATTGACAAGCCATTAAATCATTTGGATGATGCTTCTTTACCAGAAAAATATGGAATAGGTTTCACAAACATGGTGGAGAGAACTACTCCAGGAAGCAAGGACCTCAAAAGGTGATTGAGGAAAACAAATATAAAATTATTTTTTTTTAATTTTGTAGGAATACATAATGTAAAAATTCTTTGCATTTCAGTAAAGAGATTCGTGAAGGAGGAAAAATACTTTTGCAAAAGCTACAGAAGTTTAAGCCACGGATTGCAGTATTTAATGGGAAATGTAAGTAAATTTGAAAATTTTAAAAAGGAACTCTTGACTAGTTGACAATAACTTGACGTCTCAAATTTTTTTCATGCTGCAAATGTAAAGTTACTAGTACTGGGAAACCCAATACCAATATGAAACACTCTGATTATGTATAGTACTGAGTAAAGCTGCTTCTGACTCAGCATGAGGACAGCCAATCTGGGCTGAATTTAATACCATGCCTCTGAAGTAAAATGTCTCTGCACTCTCAGTTCCTCCCAAATTATGAGTTTATTCTTAAAACAGCATAATTTCAGAAATACCTATGTCCTTTTGTTTGGATTAATCTGACTGTACTAACTGGTATAATACAGAGGGATTGTGCATGGAAGGCTATTTAAATTTATATTGTCTGACAACTAAAGGTGACATTGAAAAGAAGTATGCTTTAGAACTGTTTTGGGGAATTTAACTAAGTTGGTAAATTTGAAAATTTCATTTACTTACCATCTACAGGCATCTATGAAATTTTTAGCAAGGAGGTGTTTGGAGTTAAAGTCAAGAAATTGGAGTTTGGGCAGCAACCACACAAGATCCCTGAAGGAGAAACTGTAAGCACCTTAACATGATTTAATTTCTTTTATACCTATAAAATTTTGAAGTAAATAATGCTGTATTCCTCTGTTGGAAAATCCTTCATCTCTTTCTCAGAGCCTCCCAAATTCATTATTGTCTGATGACACTTAACAGAGAAACCTACATCATTACAGTGCAGTACAGGCCCTTCAGCCCTCGATGTTGAGCCGACCTGTGGAACCAATCTGAAGCCTATCTATCCTATACCATTCCGTTTTTATCCATATATTTATCCAATGACCATTTAAATGCCCTTAAGGTTGGCAAGCCTACAACAGTTGTAGGCAGGGCATTCCATGCCCCTACTATCTGGATAAAGAAATCATCTCTGACATCTGTCCCACATCTATCACCCCTCAATTCAAAGCTATGTCCCCTCCTGCTAGCCATCGCCATCCAAAGAAAAAGGCTCTCGCTGTCCACCCTATCAAACCCTCTGATTATCTTATATATAGGTCAGGTGAATTGGCCATGCTAAATTGTCCATAGTGTTAGGTGCATTAGTCAGAGGGAAATGGGTCTGGTTGGGTTACTCTTTGGAGGGTCAGTGTGAACTGGTTTGGCCGAAGGGCCTGTTTCCACACTGTAGGGAGTCTAAAAATCTCAATTAAGTTACCTCTCAATCATCTTCTCTCTAACGAAACAGCCTCAAGTCTCTTAGCCTTTCCTCGTAGGTCCTTCCCTTCATACAAGGCAACATCCAAGTAAATTGCCTCTGAACTCTTTCCAAAGCTTTCCCATCCTTCCTATAATGCAGTGACCAGAACTGTGCACCGTACTAGAGTTTTGTACAGCTGCAACATGACGTTGTGGCTTCGAAATTCAATCCTTTTAATGACTCTATCAACCTGTGTGGCAACTTTCAGGAATCTATGTACACGGACACAGAGATCTCTCTGCTCATCTACACTGCCAAGAATCTTACCATTATCCCTGTACTCCTTATTCCTGTTGCTTCTTCCAAGGTGAATCACCTCACACTTTTTTCCACAATAAACTCCACTTGCCACCTCTCAGCCCAGCTCTGCAGCTTATCTGTGTCCCTCTGTAACCTGCAAAATCCTTCAGCACTGTCCACAACTCCATAACCTTAGTGTCATCCGCAAATTTACTAACCCATCCTTCTATGCCCTCATCCATGTCGTTTATAAAAATGACAAGCAGCAGTGGACCCAAAATAGATCCTTGTGGTACACCACTAGTAACTGAACTCCAGGATGAACACTTCCCATCAACCAGCTCCCTCTGTCTTTCAGCCAACCAATTTGTGATCCAAATTGGTAAATCACCCTCAATCCCATGCCTCATATTTTGTGCAATCTCCTCCTGTGTGGAACCTTATCAAATGCTTTACTGAAATCCATGTACACCACATCAACCGTTTTAGCCTCATCAACCTGTTTGGTCACCTTCTCAAAAAACTCAGTAAGGTTTGTGAGGCATGATCTACCCTTCACAAAACTCTGTTGACTATCCCTAATCAAATTATTCCAAACCAGATGATTATGAATCTTATATCTTATAACCTTTTTCCAACACTTTACCCACTGCCAAAGTGAGGCTAACTGGTCTATAATTACCAAGATTGTCTTCCCTTCCTGAATGCTGGGATAACATTTGCCAGCCTCCAGTCGTCTTGCACTATTCCCGGAGACAATGACGATATAAAGATCAATGCGAAAGGCTTTCCAGAGAGTCCTAGGATAAATCTCATCTGGCCAGGGGACCTATCTATTTTCGCACTTTCCAGAATTGCTAACACCACCTCCTTGTGAACCTTGATCCCGTCTAGTCTTGTGGCCTGTATCTCCGTATTCTCCTCAATAACATTGTCTTTTTTTCAATGTGAATACCGATGAAAAATATTAATCTAGCATTTCTCCTATCTTCTCAGACTCCACACACAACTTCCATCTACTGTCCTTGATCAGCCCTAATCTTGCTCTAGTCATTCTTTAGTCTTGATATACCTATAGAAAGCATGAGGATTTTCCTTGATTCTATCTGCTAACAACTTCTCATGTCCTCTCCTGGTTCCTTTTAGTTGGTCTTACCTGGCTAGCTTGTAGCGCTCAAGCACCCTAAGTGAATCTTCACATCTTATCCTAACATAAGCCACCTTCTTCCTCTTGACAAGAGATTTAGCTTTCTTAGTAAGCAACGGCTCCCTCACTCGACTACTTCCTGCTGTTTCCTTCCCCCATCCTATGAATCCTACATTTTGCCTAATCGCATCATAATTGCCTTTTCTCCAGTTATAACTCTTGCCCTGCAGTAAATACCTACATCGCTAAAGTAAACATAACCAATTTGTGGTCACTATTACCAAAGTGCTCACCTACCTCCAAATCTTGCACCTGGCTGAGTGCAATGCCAAATCCAATTTGGCTTTCCCCTTGTTGACCTATCTACATACTGTGTCAGGAAACCCTCCTGCACACATTGGACAAAAACTGGCCCATCTAAACTACTCGAACTTTAGTATTTCCAGTCAATATTTGGAAAATTGAAGGCCCCCAAAACAACTACCCTGTTACACTCGCTCCTATCTAGAATCATCTTTGTAATCCTTTCCTTTACATCTCGAACTATTCGAAGGCCTATTGAAAACTCCCAACAGGGTGACATCTCCTTTCCTGGATCTAACCTCAGCCCATACTACCTCAGTTGACAAGTCCTTAAATGTCCTTTCTGCCACTGGAATACTGTCCTTGACTAACAATGCCATATCTCTCCCTCTTTTCCCATCTTTTCTTTTCTTGTGTGTGTCTGTGTCTTGTCTGTCCGTCTTGAATTTTTATATTGTAGTGAAAAAAATCTTCATCTTTTGTTTGGTATTTATAGATTAGGTGAATAGGTATTTTTAGAAGTTAGTATTTGTTATTTCAGTAGCATATGCATTTCAATTCAGTGCATGATGTCACTACTCTTAGGGGAAGAGTGTGCTGGTAATCAAGCCTCACTATTCCATGAGCTGTCACAAATGTATAAATGACCGATTGAATTACTAAGGTGGTTAATTTGCCTGATATGACTGCTGTCTAGGATAAAATACAATTTCACTGGGTTTCATCAACAAACAGCCTTTAACACATGGGAAAACAAATTATTAACTACTGCTGAGCATGCTTAAAGTACATTCTCTTTAAAACATTCATTCACAAATAGGAGCAACAAGACAAACAATCCTGCATAAACCACCATGAGTGGAAAACTTGGGGGAGAAAAAAGAAGCCAGTCCTGTGGATCAAGAGTTCAGAGCACAGAAATGAAATTAATTTTTCACAGTTATGGAAGTCATAGAGTCATATAAGCACAGAAGCAGACCCTTCTGTCCAACTTGTACACGCCAACTAGACATCCCAGTCTGACCTAGTTCCATTTGCCAGCATCTGGCCCATACCCCTGTAAACCCTTTCTATTCCTACAACCATTCAGATGCTTTTTAAATGTTGCAATTGTACCCTCCTCCACCACTACCTCCAGCAGCTCATTCCATTGACTCCCCACCCTCTGTGTTATTCTTCAGATCCTTTTTAAACCTTTCCTCCCTTGCTTTAAACCTCTGCCCTCTAATTATTACTCCCTCACCCTAGGAAAAAGACATTCTGTTTGTCTTATCCATGCCCGTCATGATTTTATAAGTTTCTAATTCTTTGCTTTTGTTGGTGAATCATGTTGTCAGTTGTAGGACATCTGTAGATCCTTAGTTTGGTAGTCAGTCATTTGGACCTATAGCCATTGCTTAAATAAAAAGTTATTTTCAGAATTTGAGTGTTGTACTATAGTGAAAAAGAAAGAGACCTGTCTTTCTTGCAGGCATTTTGGTGGTCTATAACCTAAATATCCAAAAGGCTTTTGCAAGGAAAACCAAAGGTACTTGGTATCAGTTTGTCTCTCAAAAGTTTCAAATCCTCTTCTCTAAAAGTTACATGACCTTGCTTAATCAATAAATGATCACCACACAATTCTACTTTTGACCTTTTGACTTGTAAAAAATACACCTGGTGCATTCTCTGCAACACAGTGTCCAAATGTCCATTTTTTTCCCCAGTTTGTATACCTATTTAAAACAGAATCTTTACAATTGCTAGTTTTCATTATTTTAGGTTCAAAGAATTTATTCCCTTAAGAGAAACTTAAATTTTCTTTTAGCTGATCTTCACTTCGCTGAAAATAATCATCTATGGTGTCTCAGCCCAGTGATTTGTTTTGGATTATATTGGTTCCTTTTCACAATAGTTTCCAATATGGTAACCCATAAACTTAGTCTTAATGTATCCTGGCCAGGATAAATTAAGTGCTGAATCAACTGTTTTTCAGAAATTTCAGATTGATTTGGGATAGAAAAGCTACACAAACGATCTTCTTTCATTCCTTTTGTCATCTAATCTCCATTCTCCTTAACTCAACAGCACCTTTGGTTATCGAACTGTCCAATCTTATCATTGAACTTATTCATTATGAAACACAGAATAAGTTTGGTTTACATCCTTTTCAAAGTGTCCTTGCTAAATTTGAGTTAAATTTTGTCTACCCAATTGCCTTTAAGTTTTGTCTTCTCTGACTTTGACTTGCCTTGAATTCTTCATCTTTTTTTATATTTTAATCTCATCATTCTTTCTCCATTTCTATTCATGCTACCTTCATCCTAGATATGCTGGTTTCCTTTTATTACACTTTCCTGATGACTAGGTTTCTATAAAGATAAATACATCAATCTAAATTTATTTTCAAGGTGGTCTATGTCATGCCTTCTTCCAGTGCAAGGTGTGCGCAGTTTCCTCGGGCCCAGGACAAGGTACATTATTATATCAAGCTAAAGGAACTACGAAATCACTTGAAGGGCATTAAAGCTCCTACAGAGGTCACTGAAGTAGAATACTCATTTGACTTACAAAAAGCTCAAGGTAAGTAGCTTGTACTTGTAATTCAAGTATCTCATTCATCGGAAAAGTCTTTCTTGGGAACAACCTAATACGTATTTGTTTTATAAAGTTTACTTCCTTTATCTAACAGCTGTTTGTGAAATTTTGTTGATGGTGCTAACTTGCTTAGGTTGATTGCAGTCCTACTTCCGATTGAACGGCAGCTAATAATTATTTAGAATTATATAGCACAGAAACAAATCATCCTACTTTCCATACTGATCAGGTATCCTAAACTGATCTACAGAGGAACCTCAGTTATCCAAACGAGATGGGTGGGCACTATTTCGTTTGGTTAATTGATTCAGTGCCTCTCCTCTGGGGCTCAGTTTTTTGAAGTTTCTTTTTTCCTCAGTCTGCCTGCCTTGCTCCCCCTCTCTGTCTCAGGGTTTGTTTCTGAGCAAACACACACTTCAGTGTAAGGGACCTGCAGCATTTGAAGCCTCCCTCCCCCCAGTCAGTTCAACGGGATTGACACAGCGAGCACTTGCTAAGTCCGCTCCCCATTTAGGCAGCAACACATACCCCGTCCACCCCCATGCGTCCCCCCAGACCCTGTCCAGCCCCACACCACCTGCGCACCCCTAATCCTATCCAATCCCCCCCCCCCCCACCGTCCGCGCAACCCCCCATCACAGGTTTGATTAATATTCATGGCCACCATGCCCCATCACCATACAGCAGCCAAAGGCTCATTCCAAACCTTCATAAACAAGGCAGTTGTCTCACAGTTCTCGTTGTGCCTCAACCCTCCGTCTCCAGCTGATTCACATCATTTGTTTTCGCACTGCTCCTGCAGAAAAAGTAGTTCCTCCCATACTTACTGCTGGTAGTCATTCTAGTAAGCCTTGAGAATGAGAGAAGAGTAATGTCCTCTGACTGCAGGAGCAGCTCTGTTCAAAATCCAGATAAATGTAACTGGAAGATTTTGAACAAAGCCTTGGCAGGCTATGGAGAACCCCTTACAGGTTGCATGGCGACATGTGGACCACCTGTTGGGTAAGCCTAACATAGATGCAAGTGGTTATTTCATCAAAGCTGCCTGATTGACAGTAGTAGTTCTTCCCACAGACTATCATTCATAACTCAACAAGGAAAGATGTGCCCAAATAGCCATAATTGCAACACACAGGGTTAAATTTAATTTCTAACTTAATTGCGACCGTTTTAACTTTATAACCAGTTTCTAGAGGTTAAAATTCATTTGTCATCAGCTTTCACTATTGGAATGTTGAATTCCAGTTAATTGGGCAAGCTGATTCTTGGTCTTCTGTTTTATTTGTTGAGAATGGTTCAGGTTTTGGTTTGTCCACAAATTGAACGTTAAACTGTCTTTAGATTCATAGTCCTTCTTATTTTTGTGGGTTTTGAAAAAAATATTTTATAAAAACCTTTACTGAACAATGTTCTAATTTCTCCACAAGCGGAAGCCAAGAAAATGGCAATCAAAGAGGAAAAGTATGACCCTGGATATGAAGCTGCTTATGGTGGTTCATACATTGAAAAATCCACTGAAATCAATGGACAGTGCAATTTTGCTACAACAGAACCAGGTAAATGAGCACAATGGTTTGATTGTGAGTAAATCATGGAGTTTTATATTTTGTATTGATATAGCTTGTTTATTGAATGCTAAGCTGCGGCACGGTGGCACAGTGGTTAGCACTGCTGCCTCACAGCGCCTGAGACCCGGGTTCAATTCCCGACTCAGGCGACTGACTGTGTGGAGTTTGCACGTTCTCCCCGTGTCTGCGTGGGTTTCCTCCGGGTGCTCCGGTTTCCTCCCACAGTCCAAAGATGTGCGGGTCAGGTGAATTGGCCATGCTAAATTGCCCGTAGTGTTAGGTAAGGGGTAAATGTAGGGGTATGGGTGGGTTTCGCTTCGGCGGGTCGGTGTGGACTTGTTGGGCCGAAGGGCCTGTTTCCACACTGTAAATCTAATCTAATCTAATCTAACCTGCAGGATGCTGCTTTGATAACTTTTCGGCATATTAAAATATTAGTGAAGGAAGCATGCTACCTTTTTCGCAGATTCTCATTTTATTTTTATAACAGAATATCTTTTTGTTAAATTATCTTTTGGATTCAATCTTTGTTGTGATTTTGAACCACACTTTGTTTTCAGTCCATGGTTCTAGTTGAACCTTGTATTTGTAGGCTGGTAATCCCTCCCAAGGATCCGTTTGTCCTTTTTTTTAAAACACAATTAACCAAGAGTACCAGAACGATGAAGTACTAGTTCTTGGAGAAAGAAATTGTTAACTCCACATTTTACCGTATGAATGTTGCTACTGTTGCACTAACCAATATTGTGTGTTCCAGACAATAACTTGTTAATAAATTAGTTTATATTTGTGTGAAACAACTGGTGTTATTTAAGGGCATTCTAGAGATCAAATGAAATCATTCCTACATATGACATTTAAAAGATGAAGATGCATATTAAATATATATCACCTAAAATTGTAGGATATGAAAACTTGAAGTGATGATGTTTTATACCATATATAATTTGCATTAAGGTCTGCATTGCTTAAAAATATACAGGCATCATTTTTAGATTACTTACAGTGTGGAAACAGGCCCTTCGGCCCAACAAGTCCTCATCGACCCGCAACCCACCCAGACCCATTCCCCTACACTTACCCCTTCACCTAACACTATGGGCAATTTAGCATGGCCAATTCACCTAACCTGCACACTTTTGGATTGTGGGAGGAAACCGGAGCACACGGAGGAAACCCACGCAGACACGGAGAGAATGTGCAAACTCCATTGAGTCAGTTGCCTGAAGCGGGTATTGAACCCGGGTCTCTGGCACTGTGAGGCAGCAGTGCTTATCACTGTGCCACCCTAATTTTTATGAGATGGGGGTAGACTGACTAGATACACTTAGCCAATAAGCAGTTTTAGATTGTCTGAAATGGAGATCCCAGAAATGCCACGTGCATTTGAATGAAGGGTTACATTCAAAACACATCTGAAATGATAATTCAGTGGCTGAGTGGTTAATCTGTAGAACAGTGCCTAGGAAGATTGTGTCATTTAATTTTAAAGTAAACCGATCTCTTGTGGCAAACATCACTTGGAATACAGAAGGTGAGAAATTTAATGCATGACATTGTAAATGGCAGAGGATGAGGTTGACATATGATTTTAGACCTTATGGCTTCCAAACCTGCGACAGGTTTTTTTATCTGTTACTTTTGGGTTTGTTGTAAACTAGTTGAAAGGATTGCTAACTAATTTTTGATTAATCTCTATCATTGCTGTATCATGGAAACAGCAGTAATCAGGCTGGAAAGTCTTTGGTCTCTTTTCACCTAGTAGTTATTTTAGTAATTTATAGTTTAAAAATATAATGCAGAATGTAATGAATTCCATGATGACTCCAGGTGGTTTCCTATTATTTGTCTTGAAAGATTGTATGATATTCAAAAGCTTTGTACATTGTAATGTTACTGAATTTTGTAAGATTAGATTAGACTTACAGTGTGGAAACAGGCCCTTCGGCCCAACAAGTCCACACCGACCCGCCGAAGCGCAACCCACCTATACCCCTCCAATAGTGGAGTTTGCACGTTCTCCCCGTGTCTGCGTGGGTTTCCTCCGGGTGCTCCGGTTTCCTCCCACAGTCCAAAGATGTGCGGGTCAGGTGAATTGGCCATGCTAAATTGCCCGTAGTGTTAGGTAAGGGGTAAATGTAGGGGTATGGGTGGGTTTCGCTTCGGCGGGTCGGTGTGGACTTGTTGGGCCGAAGGGCCTGTTTCCACACTAAGTCTAATCTAATCTAATCTAACCTGCAGGATGCTGCTTTGATAACTTTTCGGCATATTAACTTCAATATTAAATGATATCATTTTGATCTTACATCCTCCACTTCAATATTTTTTTGACAATAGTCGATTTATTTCTATGTACACCTTCACTTAATATCAAGTTTGCCTAAACTTGTTTTACAGCTGCAACCAGCAACTCTGAGTTCAACACGGGATCAACATTTTGCCAAGTTCCTGATGGCCAGTGGATGACCCAATCATTTGCTGATCAGATTCCTTCAATCAATAATTACTGCACAGAGTCTCAAGAAGGAAATAACACATAATGAATTGATTGGTTTGCATAACTTGATGTTACTGCAGTTTTAATGCAGTCTTAAAAGTACTGTACCTCAGTTTTTGAACTGAAGAGGTTTTATCTTTTTACCTATTGCTTTCTAGAATTATGTGTAATCTTAATGATGTAGTAAAGATCAGAAAGTTGAATTCTTAAACTTTTAGAGTGAAACTTTGCCCAAATATTTATAGATGAAAGGAGAAACCATATCTGGTTTGTTTTGTTTTTAACGTAATATGATCAGGTGCTCAGTTTATTCCAAGAATTAAGTTGAGGTTTCTTACGAGTACAGATTCGCTTTTGCTCAAGTATTACAATTATGAGGCTGTTGAACCATCCAGAAATTCCTTCTGTTAGTGTTAGCAGCAAGTCAGAATGCAGTGAAGCCTTTATCAATTTTGGTCACAATAGTGGTGGGAGTTCTACTTAAATCATAATGTCCTCCATTAAACTGGATTGTAACAGTGCTGCTTAACGTCTTGCTTATTTGAAATTCTTATAATATTTGCATTTCTCAGGATGTGTGCACATCAAGTACTATTAATAGCAGTTTCACTTTCAGGTCAGTTCGGACTACCTTAATTTTATGTTTATTTGACCAAAGGGTGCATTTGTTTTAAAAAAGAAGCATACGTTAAATACGGGTCCAGGTGTCCATTTGCTTATGCAAATTCAACAATAAAATCAGAGCAGTTTCAATTCATTATTTTAAGTTCATTTTGAAACGTTAGAGTTCGGGGCATGTTGCTTCTCCTTAGAAAATTGAAACTCTTAAGCAAGATGAATTTTTCATGGTCTCAGCCTTTGTGTCTTTAAGGATGAGAAGGTGCTATGGATTTGCAAAAATAATGAGCTTAACAAATCATGTTTTACATTTGAGCAGATGTTCTTTAATACTTTAAATCTTCTTTGTAACTCAAAGTTGCTAATTTAATTCATATTTTAGCAATAAATTCCCCTTGTGTTTTTATCAATATTGCTTATTAAAAATTGACTCTTTCTTCTTTTGCACAAATCCATTTTGAATTATTAGGAGTGGACTATAGTTTGTCAAGTTGACAGTAGTGCACAAGAAGAGCCAGAGGATAAGTTCCCTGCCAAATCTTTTTGTTAAAAATTGGAGACTCAGCAATACTGTAGTTACCTTTTAGTGTTTGAGGTTTTAATGTTTTTTCTAGTATGAACTGTGGGGGTGGGGCAGGACAGGGGGTTTGAAAAAAAGGCTTTCAATTGAAAATTGTCTGACAATTAAATGGAACATTCACAATTCTGGCATTTCAAAGCAATTTTCCCTTCAAGCTAAACTTGTGTAATCATTTTCTTTTGACTTGATTCAAATTTCAATAAAGAAAAAGCAACTGATGTCCTTCGCTGGGCACTTGCACTTAACTCTAGAGCAATATAATTCACTCAACCTGTTTTTAATCCTTACTCTCAACAGAAATTGCAAGTGCAAGAGAGTTTAAACCCTGACAGTAATGTAGACTGAAGCAGATTGACAGATAGTGACGTGGACAGTTAATAATATTCTTGCGCCAACAAGGAGAGGGCCTTGCCGAAATCCACAATTCGTGGTGTGGTCTTTTAAACCCAGCCACTTTTTTGTTATTGCCAACTGCTTTCAATGCCCAGTATGGGGTTCACTCAGCACATTGGCTATGGATGAGTAGGAAAGCTGAATGAAACATTTTTTGCAGATTCTGTCAGGTGACTACAGGCAGCAGCAAGATCCTCCAGAAGAAACCTATGGTTTGCTTCTGATTGCATCATCATTCACCATCCCCTCTCACTCCACTACTTGACTATGACCCCTGTTAGGCTTTCATTACCCTCTTCCGCTGGTATGAAGTATTGCCAGATTTGTTCAGGGGTCTGGTCTGACGTGGTGGGGGGGGGTAGAAAATAAACAAGTCCCAGGCTCATACCTGCCAGTTCCTTCCTTACTTTTAAACTGTAAATTTTAAAACAGGGAGAAAATAAAAATTCACTCAACTGTGACACTATGTAAATGCCTTAAAGGTTCATTGAGGAAATTATTGTAACTAACCTGCATGACTGTTTTCAACAAATAATTTGTAATACTGTCTCTAGTGACTTAAAGCTGTTTTACCAGAAATTTTAAAGTTAACCATGTCCTATTATCTAGTTTGTAAAATGTGCCTGTGGGATTATATACAAGTAAATGTATTCTCATTTGAACTGAATGGGCAGCTACTGGAAACTTTTAAAAATGTTGAAATGATACTGTTTACAACTTGTAAATTTGGTGCTCAATCCTCTTGCAAGAGAGTGATAGTTTTAAAATCTGGAAAAAATAATAAAAAATTACAATGAATTTTTTTGCTTATTTTGTTTGAATTTACGTGTTCATTTACCTGCATCAAACTTTGAATGCATGTGAGCAATGTCTGATTTCACAACAGTGTCACAAGTGTTTATTATTCGCTCAGGATGTGGGTGTTGCTGGCTGGGCCAGCATTTATAGGAAAAAGAGAGGTCTGCAGATGCTGAAGATCAGAGCTGAAAATGTGTTGCTGGAATTTCCTGATGAAGGGCTTATGCCCGAAACGCCGAATTTCCTGTTCCTTGGATGCTGCCTGACCTGCTGCACTTTTCCAGTACCGCATTTTCAGCTCGGGCCAGCATTTATAGCCCATCTCTAGTTGCCCTTGAGAAGATTGTGTTGAGCTACCTTCTTGAGCTGCTATAGTCCATTTGATGTAGTTGCACCCACAATGCAGTTAGCGAGGTAGTTCCAGGGTTTTGACCATTATTGTTGAAGGAACGTCAACATATTTCCAAGTCAGGATAATGAGTGGCTTAGAAGTGAACTTGCAGGTGGTGGTGTTCTTGTGTATTGTTGCTGCTATTTTCAGATTGTAGGGGTCATACATTTGGAAGGTGTGTCTTAATTCTGCCAATCTTTAAGCTAAGCAAGGTGGTTCACACTTTCTACACAGGGATTGATTTTTAACTGCTAGTTTTTAACATTAAAACTGCTAGCAAAATCAATTTTATTTTGCCACACCAGTGAGATGACTTTAACTTTTATTTTCAAATCCATATGTCAGAGAGAAAAAGTAACAATTGCAATCTTTTAACATGAGACTTACATAGTTTCTTTGCAGTTTGGAAGTGTTAGGGAGTACCAAGCTTAATGCAGTAACAATCAGAGGAATATGTTATTCTTGTGTTATGTACCTAGCTGCCCTTTTATTTTATGAACGCTTTGATATTTTCATACTTAGACAGTATAATTTGCCACAAACCTATTCAAAACAAATCTAAAGGATTTTGTGAAGCTGTTGTTGCATCTTTACTATTGATTACAGTTGGGTTTTGTATTGAGGTTATGCTGCAATGTTTGGAGTAAGTTATTCAGTTTTTTTTAGAAAATATCACTGCAGTGGCACTTTTAAAACAAGTTCTTTATCAATACCCAGCTTTGTAATTTTCAGTGATTTCCCAGATTTCTGGAGAGTTCCAGATTTCCTTTAAATAAAAAACATGCTTCCTAATATCATCCCTGAAAGTTCCTGCTGTAACAATAAGGTTATTGCTCTTTATTCCAGATGTATACTATTATAAAGGTTACATTTCTAAATTATAAAAACCTAGTGAAAATGAGGCGAGACCTGTCCACAGTTCACATTTCACACTGTACATCACTAATCTTACCTAAAGTATACAAAAGCAAATATGAAGCTGTTTTTGCAGTCCCTCAAAAAGGTTATGGTCGTAAAAATATTTCTGCTGCTTAGAGTTCAATTTGGCAAAATATCAAAATAACACATCTTCTGAAAGTACTGTTACTGTGCAAGATTACATTTTCTGAAGTGAAAACATTTTTTGCTAAATAATACTGAATAACTATCTTTTTAATCTGATATCTTAATTCTGTTGCAGTAAGTTCTGCTGTCATTTAATTCACAGAAACATATCAGACATTTGGAGACTTAATAGCTTAAACCACAGCATGCCTTTGGACAAAGGAATGAGATAAAAATTCTATACATGATAGAGCTCCTAATTGTTAGGTCGTACTAATCTAAAATGTCCTGTTGGATCAGGAAGATACCATCTTTCCCAAAATTCCACATGAGCCGCGGGATAATCCCAGGGTTTATACCTTCCATTCCAATGTAGTAATTTAGCTTCAGAAAGGAAGTGTTCTGAATATCTGGCATCAGGACTCCAGCCTACAGAAAAACAATAAAGTGCAGAAATTACACAAGATGCTCCATGTCTGGAAATTTAAAGCTGCGTCCATGTGATAATTTAGTACATGTATCATATGGACACCTCTTGGAATTCTACTTTTTTGCACTAACTACTTTTATAATCTTTCAATCCCATCATAAGTTTTGTTTTAATCAAACTGATCTTTCTATCATTTTGAGCTTTTTCTAGCTGTTACATTTTTGCCAAGATTTTATTCTGCTGTGATATGACATAATAGCCTGATAATTGTTCAGTTTTTTTCTCTTGACATTAATTTTTCACCATATTTTCAAGGCTTGCGCAGTAAATGAATACAGACTCTAGTATTTGAGTATTTGGTCAGTAAAAGTTGAATGATTGGAACACCAATTTTTAATATCAGGCTAAGATTAGATCTGCAAATGTGTTGCTGGTCAAAGCACAGCAGGCCAGGCAGCATCTCAGGAATAGAGAATTCGACGTTTCGAGCATAAGCCCTTCATCAGGAATAAGATTAGATGCAGACTTTTTGTTTTGTCAGTTTTTAACGTGTAATATCTAAAATACTAACATTTTCAACATTATTGTTTAGCCAGAATTGCCTCCCATTCTACATAATGTTTTCCTCTCTCCAGCTACCAATCTTGCTATAGAGATATGGATAGTGTTTGTTAGTTTGATATGCATCCAATTTTCTAGATTCTTTCAAAAAAATTGTTCTTTGTCTACTTTATCTGTTTATACCAATCATATTTCATACAGCATCAGACTTTATAAATTGCAAGTTCTTATCACATATCAAATAACTTTCAGATTCAAACTGTCCCTTCCTGATCAAGATCAATAGAGTTGTCTTGGTCTCAGTTTGGAAATTTGACCTGCCCAAAATATCTTTAATTTTTGCCTCGGTGCTTTTCTAGGTTGCTTTGCTGACAACCTAGCACTTATCTCATTTTGTCTGAATTGGTGTGATAGAGCTTTCCAGGATTCTCACCTTTGTTATCATGCCTAACTTTATGCTGATTGTTGCTTTTTTTTCATTATTTGAAATGTATTTTTGACCAATCCAATCTTTTGTCTTGTCATTTATTGTGTCCAATGTTAACATTATTCCTAGATAACAAAATGTGTCTGATCTTTTCATTTTTTGACTGTGATATAATGCATTTGGATATCAAGAGTCTTTTGGTTTTCTTACAATTTACATTCAGCTGTTTCTCCTCACTTTTTCTTTCATTACTCTGTCACCAACCTTAACCTTTACTAAGTTGGTTTCTGTAAAGCATCGTTGAGTTCTGGCACTTGGCATCTACATCAAAATGGCTTCCAAAGGAACCTGAAGCAAAACAATGGTCCTGCATCTCACAACTGCTTTCACTTCAGTGTTGCACTCTGGCCTGCACCTAAAATGTTCCAGATTCCTTAAAGAAGAACAACTGGGGCAATTGTTGAAACACTCCTTAACAACAAAAGGTTTAGAGACCACCTTGGACAAGGAGTACATGGAACAGACTGGCCAACATATTACCACCGAACTCCCCAAACCTGTTCCAACTTGTATACAAGTAACCTGCCAACCATCTAGTATCATGCGTTCTTCTATGCTGGTGTCATCTGTTGTCTTCTAAGCACCGTAGCACAGATACTTAAACATGCTACAAGGATGATAGACTACTGCAATACATTGTGTGTAACATTGATCTCTCTAAAGCCATGCCTCCATTTCTTGATATTAATAACTTGTGCTTGTCCATATGTTCATCAAGCAGGTCACTTCAAAATTCTTAACTTTGACTCGGGCAAGAATGCTATCAGTGCATACCTTAATTCCCAAACCTTCCCAGATTTCATCACATAGTTGAGGCTGACTGTTGAGTGTGGTATGAGGGAATTCTATACTTTTTTTTAAATAATCTGTGCAGTCGCGCTTCTATGCCTTTTTAGATGGATCTAAAATATGCTGTGCCATAATGTGTAAGAAAAGCAGGGAGTTACACTCACCAGAACTAAAATCAAAAAGAATTAACTGATGGTTGTAGAACCTTGGTTCCATGAAAACTGACTGCTGCTTTAGTTTGCAAAATAATACTCCATATACTTCCAAGTTAATTCATTGGTTGTGTAGCACTGGAATGCACAAAGGATGTGAAGGATGCGATGTAGCTGGAAGGTTATTTTCCCCCACAATGTTTCTAGTTTGAATTTACTGAAAACCTCTGGAGAATGTTTGGCACAAGGAAAACTTTTTTAAAGCTGTGGGAGAAATCTGGTGAACTATTTAAAACTAATGTACGTTCCTGGCTGCATCCCCTACACGTAGAATGATGGAGATGTACAGCACGGAAACACCTTTCAGTCCAACTTGTCCAGGCCGACCAGATATTCCAACCCAATCTAGTCCCACCTGCCAACCCATATCCCTCCAAACCCTTCCTATTCATATACCCATCCAGATGCCTTTTAAATGTTGCAATTGTACCAGCCTCCACCACTTCCTCTGGGAGTTCATTCCATACACATTCCACCCTCTGCATGGAAAAGTTAGATTCCTTTTTCAAATTTTTCTCCTCTCACCCTAAACCTATGCCCTCTTGTTCTGGACTCCCTCACCACAGGAAAAAGACTTTGTCCATTTATCCTATCCATGCCCCTCAGTCTGCCATATCTTAAAACTATCAGCTAACGATTATTAGCAACTTTTGCATTGCTCGCTTGGATTGTAAAGAGTGAGATTGAGTGGAAAAACGATTCCAGGAATATGATTTTAAACAAAACTGCGCTGAAGTAGAATCTTGTCTTTGCTATTTAATCAATGATCTAATGGCTATCCTTTTAGAGAGCCCACCAATTTGTATTCCATTAATTGGTGAGTTACGAAAGGAGTTAGAGAATGCACTCCTCCAGCAAAGGTAGTGCTGCCAAATGTCAACCCTATTTCTCTTAAAAACTGCATGACTCAAGTCTTTTCATTGCAATTTCAGTTTAAATAGTTACAGTTTCCAAATGAAGTCCAGTGAGTAAAATTTAATTCAAATATGTTGCAAAATATCATTTCTTTTAACCTCCATTCAAAACACAAAACTACTGACCAGAACAATATTAGTAATCTAATGTAATCTATGTAATCCAACAAGAACTGGGTCTTACCGAGGTGTCGAATATGCCATAAAGGGTTCAATAAGGAATGTTGGTTGTGAAATACTATCAACATAGGAGGGGTCACTACTCCTTCAGCTAGTGCACTGCTGTACAGATTCTCCCTAGAAAAGAAAGGAAACTGAATAAATGAGAAAATCAGACACGCAATATTTTCATATACTGAGACAAGAACCCCATTTCTGGTAATATCAGTTAATAAGTACACTAGAAAATATTGCAAACATTATTTGCAAAATAGATATTATTTCACGCATTGTTAGATACAAAAATCTTCATCCTAGGATGAAGGTAACAGTGGTCAGGACCAGGGGCGCAACATGTACCAGGAAATAGGGAAGGCAAGGTCACGGTGATCATGGGAGACTTCAATATGCAGGTGGACTGGGTAAATAATGTTGCCAGTGGATCCAAAGAAAGGGAATTCATGGAAAGCTTACAGGATGGCTTTTTGGAGCAGCTAGTCATGGAGCCCACAAGGGAGCAGGTTATTCTGGACCTAATGCTATTTAATGAACCAGACTGTATAAAAAATCTTAAAGCAAGGGAACACTTAGGAAGCAGCGATCATAATATGGTAGAGTTCAGTCTGCAGTTTGAAAGAGAGAAGGTAAAATCGGATGTAATGGTACAGTTAAATAAAGATAATTATGAGGGCATGAGAGAGGAACTGAAGAAAATAGACTGGAAGCAGAGCCTAGCGGGGAAGACAGTAGAGCAAAAATGGCAGGAGTTTGTGGGTATAATTGAGGACACTGTACAGAGGTTCATCCCCAAGAAAAGAAAGATTATCCGGAGAGGGATTAGACAGCCATGGTTGACGAAGGAAGTCAGGAAATGTATTAAAGAAAAAGAGAGATCCTATAAAGTGGCCAAGAGCACTGGGAAATCAGAAGATTGGGAAGGCTACAAAAACAAACAGAGGATAACAAAGAGAGAAATAAGGAAGGAGAGGATCAAATATGAAGGTAGGCTAGCCAGTAATATTAGAAATGATAGTAAAAGTTTCTTTCAATACATAAACAAACAACAGGCAAAAGTAGACATTGGGCCACTTCAAACTGATGCTGGAAGCCTAGTGATGGGAGATAAGGAAATAGCAAGAGAACTTAACAAGTACTTTGCATCAGTCTTCACAGTGGAAGGCATGAGTAATATCCCAACAATTAAAGGGAGTCAGGGGGCTGAGCTGAGTTTGGTTGCCATTACAAAAGAGAAAGTGCTAGAAAAGCTAAAAGGTCTTAAAATTGATAAATCTCCTGGCCCCGATGGGATACATCCTAGAGTTCTGAGGGAGGTGGTTGAGGAAATAGCGGAGGCGTTGGTTGAGATCTTTCAAAAGTCACTGGAGTGAGGGAAAGTCTCCGATTGGAAGATCGCTGTTGTAACCCCCTTGTTCAAGAAAGGATCTAGACAAAAGATGGAAAATTATAGGCCAATTAGCCTAACCTCGGTTGTTGGTAAAATTCTAGAATCCATCATTAAGGATGAGGTTTCTAAATTCTTGGAAGAGCAGAGTCGGATTAGAACAAGTCAAAATGGACTTAGTAAGGGGAGGTCATGCCTGACAAACTTGTTGGAATTCTTTGAAGAGGTGACAAGTAGGTTAGACCAAGGAAACCCAGTGGATGTGGTCTATCTAGACTTCCAAAAGGCCTTTGCTAAGGTGCCACACAGGAGGCTGCTGGGCTGCTGGCCCATGGTGTTCGAGGTAAGCTACAGGTATGGATTGAGGATTGGCTGTCTGACAGAAGGCAGAGAGTTGGGATAAAAGGTTCTCTTTCGGAATGGCAGCCGGTGACAAGCGGTTTCCCTCAGGGTTCAGTGTTGGGGCCACAGCTGTTCACGTTATATATTAATGATCTGGATGAAGGGACTGGGGGCATTCTAGCGAAGTTTGCCAATGATACAAAGTTAGGTGGACAGGCAGGTAGTACTGAGGAAGTGGGGAGGCTGCAGAAGGATCTGGGAGAGTGGTCCAGGAAATGGCTGATGGAATTCAATGTGAGCAAATGCGAGGTCTGGCACTTTGGAAAAAAGAATACAAGCATGGACTACTTTCTAAACGGTGAGAAAATTCGTAAAGCCAAAGTACAAATGGATCTAGGAGTGCTAGTCGAGGATTCTCTAAAGGTAAACATGCAAGTTGAGTCCGTGATTAAGAAAGCAAATGCAATGTTGTCATTTATCTCAAAAGGGTCGAAATATAAAAGCACTGTTGTGCTACTGACACTTTATAAAGCTCTGGTTAGGCCTCATTTGGAATATTGTGTCCAGTTTTGGTCCCCACACCTCAGGAAGGACATACTGGCACTGGAGCGTATCCAGCAGAGATTCACACGGATGATCCCTAGAATGGTAGGTCTGACATACGAGGAACGGCTTGTATTCATTGGAGTTTAGAAGATTAAGGGGAGATCTAATAGAAACTTACAAGATAATACATGGCTTGGAAAGGGTGGACGCTAGGAAATTATTTCCGTTAGGCGAGGAGACTAGGGCCCGTGGACACAGCCTGAGAATTAGAGGGGGTAAATTCAGAACAGAAATGCAGAGACATTTCTTCAGCCAGAGAGTGGTGGGCCTGTGGAATTCATTGCCGCAGAGTGCAGTGGAGGCCGGGACGCTAAATGTCTTCAAGGCAGAGATTGATAAATTCTTGATGTCACAAGGAATTAAGGGAGAGTGCGGGTAGGTGGAGTTGAAATGCCCATCAGCCATGATTGAATGGCAGAGTGGACTCGATGGGCCGAATGGTCTTAATTCCACTCCTATGTCTTATGGTCTTAGGATTAAAATCCGCCTGTGTCTCATCTGTCTCCTTTGCTGTAACCTCCTCCAGCCCAACAAACCTTCATTTCTCGCCTCCTGCACATCCCAATATTCCTGTTTTCCACCAACAGTGCCCATGCCCACTGTTGCCTTTACCTTTAAGCCATAGAATTTTTTTCTTAAATTTCTGCATTTCTACTCCTGCCTTTGAGATGCTCTTCAAAACCTAACTCCTTGTTTATCTTAATACCTCCAAGTGTGGCTCAGTGTCAAATATTGTCTGATGGAAACCCCCATAGCATACTGAGATATACTAGGTTAAAAGGCTATAGGTAGTATTGTAAACTTTAGAAGATATTTACGCATGCTTCCTGATTTCCTTTTGTTTCCTTTTTTTTTAAGAAGGACATATTATTTCAACTATTGTGGACAAAATCAATTTGAGGATTGCAGGATTCAGAATTTTCAGAGAGTGGGAATTTGAGTTGAAAGCAATAATTATTGCTGGGTCAATAATCCTCAATGACACTGCACTGTTGCTGCGTTGTCACCAATGTTTCAGGGCAAGTACAATGGGCCAAATGGTCTCCTTTGCTATACAATTCCATACAAATGGAAAATAAATGGGACTTAGTCCTTCAACTTTCTATTACCACTAAACTGACTTAACTTTATAGTGGCATTGTGGTCGTGTCACTGGCTAGTGAGCCAAAGATGCAGGTCTGGTGATGTGGGTTCAGTTCCCTCCACAGTACCTTTATCTGGTCTGGAAATTGTGCCTCCACATCCTCAGTGTTTGGCTCTTAACTGCTCTCTGAAATGGACTAGCAATCCATTCAGTCCAAAGGGAATTAGGAATGGGCAACAAATACCAGTGAGGATCACATCCCAGGTATGCAGAAAAGAATTATACTATAGGTTTGGTCTGTTGACGTTTTAGTATTCTCATTGCTATAATAGAGAGATGTGGATAAATGATTGACAATTCCTGGGTAAATTGTTAGCTTTAATGTGAGAAACACGTTGCACAAATGATGATTGAGAGGAGAAGACAATCCTTGGTTTTGAGCAAGATTAAGAAGTCCTGACAAAGAGTAAAGTAGTAGCACACAAATATTTCAGTTCTTCACATTGTCATTTCTGGATAGTTCAGATTAGTTGAAAGCAAACTAAACTAAACTTAATAAAGATTAAAATGAAAACTCTTAACACTTGCTTGAGCAGCATACAATATTGGAGCAGTGTTATGGACCAGACCAGACCAGACTAGACCTCCCCTCAAAATATTTTAAGAAGGTGGCCTAGACCCTAACTTTTCTTATTTTAAAGGTAGATGTGAGGTGTTGTGTTTCAGATGCAATGTGACCGGTCAAACTACTCAACATTAAACAAAACAACTTCTTTTATCACTCTAGTTAAAATACAAACAAAAGAAATAGGAATTTAGAATAACAACAATTGGAAAACTTAAACAAATAATAAATACACTACCTATTTCTAATTAAGTGGTCCAATAGTAAAATCCCATAAACACACCCCTTGGCAAAAAGGCAAAATCAGATACAGATTCTTCATATTAGTGGGCGGCACGGTGGCACAGTGGTTAGCACTACTGCCTCACAGTGCCTAAGACCTGGGTTCAATTCCCCACTCAGGCGACTGACTGTGTGGAGTTTGCATGTTCTCCCTGCGGGTGCTCCGGTTTCCTCCCACAGTCCAAAGATGTGCGGGTCAGGTGAATTGGCCATGCTAAATTGCCCGTAGTGTTAGGTAAGGGGTAAATGTAGGGGTATGGGTGGGTTGCGCTTCGGCGGCTCGGTGTGGACTTGTTGGGCCGAAGGGCCTGTTTCCACACTGTAAGTAATCTAAATATAGTTGTCCAATCCAGGAGGAAAAAACATCAAGGTTCAGAGAGAAAAGTAGCTGGAAATTCACTGAAGCTTTTAGCTCTTTCGAGACTCCAAGTTTCTGTTGCTACTGAAAAAAAACCAAAACCTTGAGCTGGACACCCATTCAGGCTGCTTCTATTGTTCCAACGTTTGAAAAAACCTAAAGGTCTCACAAGGTGTTTACTTGAGTTGTCTTCAGTAGCCATTCAGCACCACTGCCTTACAACCATTCTTTTTTTAAAAAAAAGGACAAAATACCTGTTTAAAGTGACAGCATCATCACAGCAGGAGTAAGCCACTTGGCCCTTCAATCTTATCCACCAATCAACATGATCATGACAAATCTCCCAGCTCAGTATTCTGCTCCAGCTTTCTCCCCATGCTGTTTGATCCCGAACAACTGTATGTAACTCTTCCTTGTAAACATTCAATGTTTTGGCTCCAACCACTTTTTGTGGTGGACAATTGCACAGGCTCACTACACAGTGGATGAAGAAATTGTTCCTCATCTCAGTGTGAAATGGCCTTCCCTGAGCCCTCACACTGTTACCCTTGTTATCTGGAACATACCACATTTACGCTGTCCAGTCTATTAGGATTTTATAGATTTCTATGAGATTCTCATTCTTCTAAAGTCCAGTGAATAGAATCCCTACAGTGGAGAAGACCATCTCATCCCGACTCACCCCATCTCTGTAAATACGCATTTCCCATGGCTAGTCCACTTCACCCGCACATCCCTGGACACTATGAGCAATTTAGCATGGCCAATCCATTTAACCTGCACATCTTTGGACTGTGGAAGGAAACCCATGCAGAGAATGTGCAAACTCTGCACAGACAGACAGTCACCCAAGTGTGGAATCGAACCTGGTCCCTTGTACTGTGAGGCAGTAATGCTAACACTGAGCCACCGTATCACCACAATCTAATCTCTCTTCATAGTCTCCTCTGAAAGACAAAACAAGTTTTTCTATATGCAACAGCATGAAAAATGTACAAAAGAAACTGTGGCAGAAACTTGATGTACAGCCAGAAATGTGCTCATCAAAGACATCCAACAGCCCTGCCACAAAATTTCAACTAGAATTTTCACTTTTTTTTCAAATGTAGCAACAAATCCCTGCATGTCTTAAACAGCAGAGGGAAAATGTTAAGAAAATAAACTGCCTACAGCTAACTGGCTGTTATTAAGCTTACAATCAGTGAAGCATGACTGAAAGCGGAGCACCTGAAAGGGATCCCAGCTATAGGCTAAGGGTTTTTTTACTGGGATTTATCTTGAGCTCTCGGTTGGCTAAGTATTCAAATCTACTAATATATTTAAAATAATGCATCTGTACTCTCCAATGTCTTACCCTCATTGCAGCACTGTCTCCAATTTCTGTAATGGGAAATGTCTGTGTAAAACTAGTCATGTTGTAATTACATTCTTTTCCCAAGGGCATTACAATACTACCACTGTTAGGATAGTGCACTGAAGCAGGACAAGTTTAAACATCAGTCTTCATAATAAATATGGATGTAAGAATATATTACAGGTACACCCATTAGGAGAGAATCTATAATACTAAAATGGGAATCAATTATATTTGTATACCTTGGTTCAATTAACACCATAACCACAAATCAACATAATGCAAATGTCTCAGAAAAGAGGGCTGTGACTCTGCTGATATTGTAGGCTTCCATTGAAGAATTCACTAGCCCATACAAAGTGAAATATTAACCCACTGTACTGTACCAAGGTATAAAAACATATGAAAAGCACAGGGCTTACTCGACATTAGCCACCAGCCATTTTTCCAATTGCTTAGTAATCCGCTGTCGTTTCCATTCTGTAACATTTGCAACAAACACACCAACATTAAACGAACAGGTCGTGGGACTTATCCCTAGATCTCGGACAGTTGGCTTCCGGTAATCCAAATGTCCCATATATGTGGTCTGGAAAGATAAAGAGACAAAGTTATAATTGCGGTGACCAAAAGATAATGCAAACTAAAGGAAGCCATTTTGTAAATAAAGGTCCACTTTCAATATTGGTTTAAGCTTTATTGTTACCGACATCGGTTCAGGTCACCTGCATTCCCATACTCCTGACCATCTCGTGAGTTGAGGTCAGATCACAGTCTGTTGAGAAGGCAGCAGCATGGCCAGGCTTCAACACAGTGTTGTACAAATCCTGGATATCACCTGCAGTGAAAACCAGTCCAAATTCAAATACCAAGGTATAGTTACAGAGAGACAGTCAGCAGTTTAGCCAAAACATATCAATTACTGTAATAACACTTATGTGGATGGTCACATGTGACTATTTTACACAGCAGAGCAGGCTTGATGAGCTGAATGGCCTACTCCTGCTCTTAAGTTCCTTTAAGAGCTGGGGAAATAGATATAGGGAGAGGCTGAATAGGCTGGGGCTATATAATCAAATACTTGAGATGTATGCAGAAACTGTGGGGCATCAAAGTGTACAAAAATAGTCAGCATTTCAGAATTCATTAAACTGGAATGGAAATAACCTGGTGAAGCCACAATATGGGACTACTCACATGCGAAACAGCAGAAGCAAGAAGTGATAGACACAGCTAAGTGATCCCACAAGCAATGGATCAAATCTCAGCTCTGCAATCCTGCCACATCCAGTTCATGAATGGTGGTGGATGATTAAACAACTCACTGGAGGAAGAGGCTGTGTAATGAGGTCAGGAGCTGAGTGGCCCTGGTGGAACCCAAATTAGGCATCACTGAGCAGGTTATTGCTGAGCAAGTGCTGCTTGATAACACTGTTGATGACAACCTCCATTATGAGGAGCTGGACATTACCTGACTGGCATAAATGATTACGAGACAGTGAGTTCTGCAGATGCTGGAGATCAGAGTTGAGAGTGTGGTGCTGGAAAAGCACAGCAAGTCAGGCAGCATCCAAGGAACAGGAGAGTCAACGTTTCAGGCCGGAGCCCTTCATCAGGAATGAGGCTGGGAGCCTCGAGCATGGAGAGATAAATGGGAGGAGGGGGTGGGGCTGGGGAGAAGGTAATTGAGAATGCAATAGGTGGATGGAGATGGGGGTAAAGGTGATAGGTCAGAGAGGAGGATGGAGCAGATAGGTGGGAAGGAGGATTGACAGGTGGGACAGGTCATGAAGGCGGTGCTGAGCTGGAAGGTTGGAACTGGCGTAAGGTGGGGGGAGGGGAATGAGGAAACAGGTGAAGTCCACATTGATCCCCTGGGGTTGAAGGGTCCCGAGGCAGAAGATAAGGCGTTCTTCTTCCAGGCATTGGGTGGTGAGAGAGTGGCGATGGAGGATGCCCAGTACCTGCATGTCCTCGGCAGAGTGGGAGGGGGAGTTGAAATGTTCAGCCACGGGGCGGAGGAGTTGGTTGGTGCGGGTGTCCCGGAGGTGTTCTCAAAAGCGCTCTGCGAGAAGGCGTCCAGTCTCCCCAATGTAGAGGAGACTGCATCAGGAGCAATGGATACAATAAATGATGTGTAAGGTCCTGGGGAGTGTTGCAGAACAAAGACCTTGGAGTGAGGTTCATAGCTCTTTGAACGTAGAGTCACAGGTGGATAGGATAGAGAAGAAGGCGTTTAGTATGCTTCCCTTTATTGGTCAGAGTATTGAGTACAAAAGTTGGGAGGTCATGCTGCAGCTGTACAGTACATTGGTTTGGCCACTTTCGAAAATTGTGTGCAATTCTGGTCTCCTGCCTATCGGAAGGAAGTTGTGAAAATTGAAAGGGTCAGAAAAAAATTCCAAGGATGTTGCCAGGGTTGGAGGATTTCAGCTATAGGGAGAGGCTGAATAGGCTGGGGCTGTTTTCCCTGGAGCGTCAGAGACTGAGGGGTGACCTTATAGAGGTTTAGTAAATCATGAGGGGCATGGATTGGATAAATAGACAAAGTCTTTTCCCAGGGTGGGGGAGTCCAGAAGTAGAGGGCATTGGTTCAGGGTGAGAAAGGAAAGAGACCAAAGGGGCAACTTTTTCATGCAGAGGATGGTACGTGTATGGAATAAGCTGCCAAAGGAAATGGTGGAGGCTGGTACAATGACAATATTTAAAAGGCATCTGGGTGGGTATCTGAATAGGAAGGGTTTGGAGGGATATGGGCCGGGTGCTAGCAGGTGGGACTAGATTGGGTTGGGATATTTGGTCAGCATGGCTGAGTAGGGCCGAAGGGTCTGTTTCCGTGCTGTGATTCTCTATGACTGTAATTGTCTCCAGGAAACGTGACAGAATACACATTCTTTATCCCTAATTGCCCTTGAAAATTGAGGCCATTTCAGGGGGCAGTTAAAAGTCTCCCACATTGCTGCAGGTCTGGGGTAGATAAGGGTGGCAGGTTTGATTTCCTCCTCTAAAGGACATGAGTGAACCAGATCAGTCTTTATAAGTCATCATTTGTTCAAGTGAATTTCAATTTTAGTCGATACAGTAGGATTTGAACCCACAACTCCAGAGTAACCTCTCTGAACTACTAGTTGAGGGACATTATCACCACCTCGCCCACGGTCTCAGTGGATGGGTGAAGCAGGCTCAACATTCATATTCAAAAGACGATTGCACACATTTTTGAAAGAAAAACAATTACAAAGTTATTGGATTCCCTAAGTATGGAAACTGGCCCTTCAGCCTAACAAGTCCACATTGACCCTCCGAAGTGTAACGCATCCAGACCCATTCCCCTGGCCTGTCTTTACCCCGACTAATGCACCTAACACTATGGGCAATTTTAGCATGGCCAATTCACCTGACCTTCACATCTTTGGATTGTGGGAGGAAACCAGAGCACCTGGAGGAGAATGTGCAAACTCCACACGATCGCTCAACACAAACCTGGATCCCTGGCGCTGTGAGGCAACAGTGCTAACCACTGAGCAACCGTGCCACCCATCATTATAGGGAGAGATCAGAGAAGTCACCTGTCATTTTTATCTTTCTTGAACTGAAACCCATGCAAAGTAGCTCGATTCTGCCACCTTGTTCTATATTCTCCACCAGAGGAAACAGATTCTCTGTCTGCACCCTATCAAACCCATAATTGTCTGAAATGCCATTGCAATTCCTTTCCCCTTTCTAGCCTCGGTGAGCTACAAGCCCAAACCAAGCAGCAGGCCTCATGTTTTTTAACTATTCATTTAAAGTAGAGACAGCCAACTCAATGCTCCCTTCAGGTTCTCCTTCAATGCTACTACAGAAATCCCCTTATACCCGCGGGGGATACATCCCAAGACCTAACACGGAAGGCTGAAATCGCACATAGTAGCCAAACCATTCACTTCAATAGAAAATTTACCTTCCCGGTCGTCTCCTGGTCACTGGTTCTGGAAGGTTCCTTATAATATGTTCGGGCCATGTTAAAATGTGGGTAATTGAAACCGCGGAAAAAGATTCCACAGACATAGGGGCTCGCCCTGTATTTTTAAGTAATGGCACTAGCTCACCTTTCCCAGTTAAGACAATGTGCTGCTCAGTAGAGGCATGGCAATGCTAGCTGAGGTCCAGCCACCCACCACTCATACTGTACAATGTCTGCACAGACTGAGTACCAGGGTATCGCATTTAGCTCTGATCATAGGGAAGCAGGAGGACTGCATGCAATGCAGATTCACCAGAATGCTACTGCCACACAAAAAAAACTTTAAAAATCTGAGGGCAGTTGTGGCTCATCGAGGCCATAAAAGGGGAATGGGGGCTGCGTTGTTTCAGACAATTATAGGGTTTGGTAGGTGCCGAGAGAGAATCTACTTCCTCTGGTGGACAATAAAGAGAAAGGTGGCAGAACCTTAAAATTACAACAAGGGCTGACACTAGGAGAGACCTCCTCACACGGAAGGCAATAGAAAATTGGAACCCTCTCTGTCCCAAAAGGTCATTGAGCTGGGGAGAAATCAAAAATGTCAAAACTGAAATTGACAGAATTCGTTAATGAAGGGAACCAAGATTCTGGAGCCAAAGCAGGGAAATGGAGTTAGGAGACAGACCAGACATGGTCCTTGAATGTTAGAACAGGTTCAAGGTTGCTGAATGGTCTTACTCCTTTCCCTTTGAGTGTAAAGTGATGCTCTGTTTTTCAAAGGCCAGCACACTAAAGGCACTGAATGATTCACTTCTGATGTGTGATCCCACTTTGACCCATTACATTATAATAGAGCTGGTTTGAAAATATTCACCATCCAGAAAGTACCTTGTATAATAACATCATCGTCCAGGTATATCACCTTTTCATGATCACGAATAAGATATGGAATGAAGTATCGGACAAAGTTGAGCTGAAATAGAAAGACATTCTGTCAAATGACAACACTACATGAAAGTAACCGAAGAAAGATCACCTGGAAAAACATGAAGCAAGTCAGGATTATTGTGAAACAGATCAGGAAAAGCAGGAAGAAAACTGGGATCACTGTGAATCAGACTGGGATCATGGTGAACCAGATTGGGATCACCGTGAACCTGACTGGGATCACCGTGAACCAGACTGGGATCACCAAGACACAGACTGGGATCACCAAGACACAGACTGGATCACCGTGAACCAGACTGGGATCACCGTGAACCAGACTAGGAACACCGTGAAGCAGACTGGGATCACCATAAACCAGACTGGGATCACCGTGAAACAGATTGGGATCACCGTGAAACAGATTGGGATCACCATGAAACAGATTGGGATCACCGTGAACCAGACTGGGATCAAGGTTAGATCTCATGGGCGGCACGGTGGCACAGTGGTTAGCACTGCTGCCTCACAGCGCCTGTAGACCCGGGTTCAATTCCCGACTCAGGCGACTGACTGTGTGGAGTTTGCACGTTCTCCCCGTGTCTGCGTGGGTTTCCTCCGGGTGCTCCGGTTTCCTCCCACAGTCACAAAGATGTGCGGGTCAGGTGAATTGGCCATGCTAAATTGCCCATAGTGTTAAGTAAAGGGGTAAATGTAGGGGTATGGGTGGGTTGCGCTTCGGCGGGTCGGTGTGGACTTGTTGGGCCGAAGGGCCTGTTTCCACACTGTAAGTCTAATCTAAAAAAAAAAACTAGCCATTTAGATACAGAACTGGCTCGAAGGTAGAAGACAGAGGGTGGTGGTGGAGGGTCGTTTTTTCAGACTGGAGGCCTGTGACCGGTGGAGTGCTACAAGGATCGGTGCTTGGTCCACTACTTTTCATCACATAAATAATTTGGATGTGAACAGAGGAGGTATGGTTATAAAGTTTGCAAAGGACTAAAATTAGGGGTTTATCGGACAGTGAAGAAACTTACCTCAGAGTACAATAGGAACTCAATCAGATAGTCTGATGAGCCAAAGAGTGGCAGATGGTGTTTAATTTAGATAAATGCGAGGTGCTGCATTTTAGAAAGACAAATCAGAGCAGAATTTCTACACTTAATGGTAAGATCCTGGGCAGTGTTGCTGAACAAGAGACCTCGGAGTGCAGGTTCGTAGCTCCTTGAAAAAGGAGTCACAGGTAGACAGGATAGTGAAGTAGAATTTGGCATGCTTTTTTTTAATTGGTCAGTGCATTGAGTATAGGAATTGGGAGATCATGTTGCACCTGTACAGGACATTGGTTCGGCCACTGTTGGAATGTTGTGCATAGTTCTGGTCTCCCTCCTATTGGAAGCTCTTGTGAAACTTGAAAGGGTTCAGAAATGATTTACAAGGCGTTTGCCAGGATTGGAGAGTTGGAGCTATCGGGAGAGGCTGGAGTTGATTTTCTTAGAACACCAAAGACTGAGGGGTGACCTTATAGAGGTTTATAAAATTACGAGAGACATAGATAAGGTGAATATACAAGGTGTTTTCCCCAGGATAAGGGAATCTAAAACTAAAGGGCATAGGTTTAAGGTGATAGGGGAAAGATTTAGAGTCATAAAGATGTACAGCACTGAAACAGACCCTTCAGTCCATCTCATCCATGCTGATCAGATATTCCCAACCCAATCTAGTCCCACCTACCAGCACCTGACCCATATCCCTCCAAACCCTTCCTATTCATATACCCATCCAGATGCCTTTTCAATGCTGCAATTGTACCAGCCACCACCATTTTCTCTGGCAGCTTATTCCATACACGTACCACGCTCTGCGTGAAAAGGTTGCCCCTTAGGTCTCTTTTATATCTTTCCCCTCTCACCCTAAACCTATACCCTCTAGTTCTGGACTCCCCCATTCCAGGGCAAAGACTATTTATCTTTAAAGGGGCCTAAGGCACAACGTTTTCATACTAAGGGTAGGGTGTGTATGGAATAAGCTGCCAGAGGAAGTGGTGGAGGTTGATACAATTACATTTAAAAGACATCTGGATGGGTATATGAATAGTAAGAGTTTAGAGGGATATGGGCCAAGTGCTGGCAAATGGGACTAGATTAGGTTAGGATATCTGGTGGGCACAGACAGGTTAGACCAAAGGATCTGTTTCTGTGCTGTACGTCTCTATGATTCTGTCACTATGACACTGTGAACCAGACTGGGATCACTCAGGCAGATTGGAATCACTGTGAAATAGATTGGGATCAGTGTGAAGCGGATCTAAAACACTGTTCCTGTGCTGTACATTGTATTGAAATGTATAATGTATTTCAATCAACCTTCCTGTATCTAAGTTAATGACAGAAGATGAGAATGGAATGCTTGTTAAGAACACTGGAAAGATGGAAGCTGGGCGGTGACCTTATAGAGGTCTACAAAACTATGAGAGACATAGATATGGTGGATAGTCAGAGGCTTTTTCCCAGGATGGAAAGGTCAACTTCAAGAGGGCACAAGTTAAAGGTGAGAGGGGGAAAGTTTAGGGGAGGTGTGTGGGGAAAATTTTTCATGCAGAAGGTGTGGGTGCCTGGATTGCACTGCCAGTGGAGGCAGGCATGTTAGCAACATTTAAGGCATATTTTGATAGATACATAAATGGGAGGTGTACAGAGGGACAGAAGCTGTTCATGGACAATAAGTAACAAGTCTAAATAAGGATTAGGAATCATTGCAGGCTTGGTTCCTGTGCTGTATTGTGTTGTATTGTATCTTATATTGTACTGTATAATGCATTTCAATCAACCTTCCTGTGTCTAAGTGATAACGGAAGATGAGAACTGAATGCTTGTTAATTCTGTATTCTTTGCAAGTAATTGGTTTTATTATCTAAGACAGAAGAATGGCAGGGCAGCTTCGAATCTCAGGGTGTTTAGGACAAACTTTCTCTCTTTGACGGTTGTGTATATTTGAATCTCTCTATCTTGGAGGACAGTAGAGGTGCAATCATGACATTGTTTTAAGCCAGAGGTAGACAGATTCTTCCTAGCTAATGGGTTATTGTGGGTCAATGGGAATGTGGAACTCAAATAACAAACAGATCAGCCATGATCTTATTGAATAGCAGGAGAGGCTTGATGGGCTGAATGGCCTATTCTTAATTTGTGTCTTTTGAGGAACATGTTAAATAAATCTGTAACAACGCTGTAGGCACTGCAGGGTGTCCCAGGGATTCATCCCCATCCTGTTAATCTGAGCTCGAATCATGTATACTTACAGGTTGTAGTAACTCGGGTCTCGCTGAGTCTGGCCTTACTTTCCCCTGCAGCACAGCAGCATTGAATTCCATCACTCTGTAGTGGATGCCTTTCAGCTTTGTGTTTTCAATCCACTTGCTAATGCAAAGTAGGGGGGTAGTGGAGAAAACATAATTAACCTGTTTATCCATCTGAAGGAATAATGATGAGTGGAGGGGAGCACACAAAAATCAATGCCATAAGAAGGTGGGGAACTCTTGGTATTAAGTTTCAATAGACAATAGACAATAGGTGCAGGAGTAGGCCATTCTGCCCTTCGAGCCTGCACCGCCATTCAATATGATCATGGATGATCATCCTTAATCAGTATCCTGATCCTGCCTTATCTCCATAACCCTTGATTACACAATCCTTGAGAGCTCTATCCAACTCTTTCTTAAATGAATCCAGAGACTGGGCCTCCACTGCCCTCTGGGGCAGAGCATTCCACACAGCCACCACTCTCTGGTGGATGCTGCCTGACCTGCTGTGCTTTAACCAGCAACACATTTTCAACTGAAGAAGTTTCTCCTCATCTCTGTCCTAAATGGTCTACCCCGTATTTTTAAGCTGTGTCCTCTGGTTCGGCACTCAACCATCAGCGGAAACATGTTTCCTGCCTCCAGAGTGTCCAATCCTTTCATAATCTTATATGCCTCAATCAGATCCCCTCTCAAGGGTATACAAGCCTAGATGCTCCAGTCTTTCAGTGTAAGGTAATCCCGCCATTCCAGGAATTGACCTCTTGAACCTATGCTGTACTCCCTCAATAGCCAGAATGTCTTTCCTCAAATATGGAGACCAAAACTGCACACAGTACTCCAGGTGTAGTCTCACCAGGGCCCTATACAGCTGCAGAAGAACTTCTTTGCTTCTATACTCAATTTCTCTTGTTATGAAGGCCAGCATGCTGTTAGCCTTCTTCACTACCTGCTGTACCTGCATGCTTACTCTCATTGACTGGTGTACAAGAACACCCAGATCTCTCTGTACTGCCCCTTTACCTAAGTTGATTCCATTTAGGTAGTATTCTGCCTTCCTGTTCTTGTCACCAAAATGGATAACCAAACATTTATCCCCATTAAACTGCATCTGCCATGCATCTGACCACTCACCTAACTTATCCAGGTCACCCTGTAATTTCCTAACATCCTCATCACATTTCACCCTGCCACCCAGCTTAGTATCATCAGCAAATTTGCCAATGTCATTGCTAATACCATCTTTTATATCATTAACATATATTATAAAAAGCTGCGGTCCCAGCACTGATCCCTGTGGTACCCCATTAGTCACCGCCTGCCATTCGAAATGGAGCCGTTTATCACTACTCTTTGTTTCCTATCAGCCAACCATACCATGCACCCTAAGTTTACTCACTAACCTCCTACGTGGGACTTTATCAAAAGCTTTCTGAAAGTCCAGTTGCACTACATCTACTGGATCTCCCTCATCCATCGTCAGAGTTACATCCTCAAAAAATTCCAGAAGATTAGTCAAGCATGATTTCTGCTTCATAAATCCATGCTGACTCTGACCTATCCTGTTACTACTATCCAGATGTGTCATAATTTCATCCTTTATAATAGACTCCAGCATCTTTCCCACCACTGAGGTCAGACTAACTGGTCTATAATTTCCTGCTTTCTCTCTCCCACCTTACTTAAAAAGTGGTAGAACATTAACCACCCGCCAATCCGCAGGAACTGATCCTGAATCTATCGAACTCTGGAAAATAATCACCAATGCATCCACGATTTCTCGAGCCACCTCCTTCAGTACCCTGGGATGTAGACCATCAGGCCCCGGGGACTTATCAACCTTCTGACCTAACAGTCTCTCCAACACTAATTCCTAGCAAATATAAATTCCCTTCAGTTCAGGTCCTTCAGCCACTGTTACCTCAGGGAGATTGCTTGTGTCTTCCCCAGTGAACACAGATCTGAAGTACCAATTCAATTCTTCTGCCATTTCTTTGTTCCCCGTAATATATTCCGCTGTTTCTGTCTTCAAGGACCCAATTTTAGTCTTAACTATTTTTTTGCCTTTCACATACCTAAAAAAACTTTTACTATCCTCCTTTATATTATTGGCCTGTTTACCTTTGTACCTCATTTTTTTCTTGCATATTTCCTTCTTAGTAATCCTCTGTTGTTCTTTAAAAGCTTCCCAGTCCTCTGTTTTCCCACTTACCTTTGCTATGTTATACTTTTTCTCTTTTAACTTTATATGTTTCTTAACTTGCCTCGTCAGCCACGGCCACCCACGCCTCCTAAGATCTTTCTTCCTTTTTGGAATGAACTGATCCTGCAACTTCTGTGTTATACACAGAAATATCCGCCATTGTACCTCCACTGTCATCCCTGCTAAGGTATTGCACCATTGCACTTTGGCCAGCTCCTCCCACATAGCTCCATAGTTCCCTTTATTCAACAGAAATATTGTCACTTCCGACTGTACCCTCTCCCTCTCAAACTTGCAGATTGAAGCTTATTGTATTATGGTCACTACTTCCCAATGGCTTCTTCACTTCGAGGTCCCTGACCAATTCTGGTTCGTTGCACAATACCAGATCCAGAATTGCCTTCTCCCTGGTCGGCTCCAGCACCAGCTCTTCATTAGAACGTATCTCCATTCATCCCACTAAACCTAAACAGCAGGCTTACATTTATGTTACATTCAGAATCATATTGAAAGTCTATGGATTATTATAATGTTTTTGGAGTAGCAAAGTGAAATGTTTCCTCCAATTTATCAGGATTCCAACTTGTCAAGGCCATTTGACTCAGTCATTTGATTTCCACCTCATTTCGACCTACCACAGAATCTATTTCTTGCTTAGTGTGGTCTGACCATCAGGATATAAGGGGCTATAACTGGGTGCATGATGTGACAGGATGGGGGTCAATCCTAGGCGGCATTGTGGCAGAGTGGACTGCCCACTTAGTATAAAACCTGCCTGATTTTTAGCGATCAAATTAAGATTACATCAAATTCACTGGGCAGAAACAGGCCATTCAGCCCATCAATCCATGCACACATTTTTCTTTACTCTTTCGTGAGATATGGGCATCATTGGCAAGGCTAGGATTTATTTACCATCCTTAATTGCCCCTTGAACAAAGTGCATAGTTAAAAGTCAACTGCAGAGCTTGAGTCAGGAGTTACATATAGGCCAGACCACAAAAGGATGGCTGGTTTCCTTCCCTAAAAGCCTTAATGAATCAAACATGTTTCCTTTCTGGCAATTGGCAGTGGCTACATGGAAGACATTAAACTAACTTTTAATTCCAGATTTTTATTGATTTCGAATTTCACCATCTGCCATGGTGTGGTCCGAACTAACCTCCCCACACCACGAGCCCAGGGTTCGGGATTACCGCTGCAGTGCCATTTCCACAATGCCACTGTCTCCGCGTGTATCTGAATCCACTTTGTCTTCATCCCTCGGGGTTTGAGTACTTCTATCAAGTCTGCTCTCAACTGTCTATGCTGTAAGGAGAACAATCCCATCTTCTCCAATCTCTCTACGTCACTGACATCTTAATTCTTGGACCAATCAATCTGTCTTCTCTAAAACTTTCGGGGCCTCCTTGAAATGTTGTGTTAAGTTCTGGGCACCATAATCCAGGTGAGGCTGGACAGGTTTATCTTAGCTTCCTTGCTTTTGTTTTATCTAGGGCTGTAAATGGAGAAGTCCAGGATCCCAAATGCCTCCTACATTTTGACGAGTTGAGAATCCAAACCCCAAAGCCTCTCGTTTGCCTTTTGCACTTGCATCCTTTTTCTTTGCTCTTCCTAGCAAAATGTAAGGTGGTTATGAGTTTTAATTTAACAAGTATATCCAACAAATAGTTGTGCCTTCTTGCCACTATCTAAAGGCTTTACAGGTTGTTCCCCTATAAAACACTTTTCCTCAATTGGCTGTAACGCGATTGGTGAATTGGGGAATTTGTTTTAAAACGTGAACTCCCATTGGCTATTATGCGATTCTGTGAGATCACGAACAAAGGAACCTGAGGAGATGGAATGGCTTCTATGTGAGTGGATACAAGATCAATCGAAAAACGCCATCTGGCTCCACTATTCTCCCCATAAAACAGAAAGCCTTATCTATTTATGAGGACCTCAGGAAAATAAGCTGAAAATCCTGCAATGTGCCTTCCTTCAGTGCCAGTAGTGGCTGGTTTGCCGGATTTAAGAAATGCTAGCTTTTCATAATGTGAAGTTATGTAGCGAAGCTGCCAATGCAGACAAGGAATGTGCATCAACATTTCCTCCCATGGTGAAAAAAAATGATTGAGGAAGAATCAAATCTGCACCCAGAACTGCGCTTGAAAGTAATGATGCTGCTGATAATGACCCCCAGCCCCTATCTCACTACAGTTCTATCCTATAATTCAGAAACCCCTTGATGTGTTAAATTTACTGTATTATTATATGATTTTAAAAATTACTTAGACTGTGTTATCATTTGTGTTGAACTAACTACCATTTTTGTTTCAATTTTTGCTGGCGTATTTGGTGGTCTGCCCCCAACCCTGTTTTAAACATAGCCCCTGTTATTTTTGTTGCACAATTTTCTATAACACAAGGTCGTACCACGTTATAGCAGAACAGACTGTATTTTCCTTATAACCTCTGTAAAGGATCTATGGTTATCTTCAACTTGTTGTCTCCCACACAGCAGTCCCATCACCAATAGGCAAAACCATCAATCCTTCAATTTTAAAACAAGACCTGAATTAATATGTCTTAACGACTATCTTACCTAATATGAACGAGAGAGTCCCTCAGTGTAATTATGTAGAAAATGATATCAGCATTAGTGTTGCTATAGATGCTGTTGATTGTTGCAATTGTTCCACCCAATCGGTCTTCAGCAGCACAGATTATAATTGGGATCACATCATTGGGAGCGGAAACATCATCAGTAGCAGGAACATTGCTCTGTTTCATGGTATGGCCTGTCGTGTGGACAGTTGGAGACTCAGGTTCTTCAGCTGAATAGTGAGTGTAGAGAATTAGATTATTGAAAAGCAAGAGAGGGCGACTGTCATTGAACAATTACCACAAGACAGCAGAGAAATATTCATTTCAGAACCTGCAAGCCAGGATCCTACATCAACTAACCTTGTAAGAATATTCTTTCTCCCTCATGCATTTATCCAACTTCCCCTTAAATACATCTTGAGATTTATTGGAAAAAGACCACATTTTGTCAAAGCTTTATTCCTTTCGCACTCACCAGGACAATTCACAAGAATACAAAAGTAAAGGGGAAAACATGTTTAGGGTGGATGAGAAAAGAATGCTGATTGATTGGCAATAAACATCTTTTTTATTGCTAAACCCAAATGTGCAGCATTTCATTTTTGTGATTTAGCAAAAGACCACCTCATTAAAAAACAAAAATAAAAATCTAATCACGATCTATCAAGCCAGATTTCAGTCTGGGATCGGAGTTATCTAGTAATATCGCAGCTGGATCATAGCAGGAACAGTGATGGTGAGGGGGATTGGCACCATTCCCTGCAGCAAACACCGGTTGTGATTTCTGCCAGGGCCAGGATTTGGGACATTCGCTTTAGACTAGAAAGGAATGTGCAATGGTAACATAGGGGTCAATGGTTATGGTCCAGATAGGTACTTACAATGTAGATCGAACTGGGAAAGAGATTTTATGTAGAAAGTAAGAGAAGCGAGGCATTAAATAAAGAATAATCTGGATTATTACCTGAACTGTGTGCAAGTTGGCATCAGTACAAAATATTAGAGAGATGAATATATCGCTTGAAGACTGGTGTGGAAGAGTGGGTTCACCAATACTGGGAAAAGTGGAAGCTGTACCATTGCGATGGTCTATACCTGACTATGCTGGGGCTAGTGTTCTTGTGAACTGCACAAATGGGGAAATAGAAGGTTTCAGATGGAATGTGGGCGGCACGGTGGCACAGTGGTTAGCACTGCTGCCTCACAGCGCCTAAGACCCGGGTTCAATTCCCGACTCAGGCAACAGACTGTGTGGAGTTTGCACGTTCTCCCCGTGTCTGCATGGGTTTCCTCCAGGTGCTCCGGTTTCCTCCTACAGTCACAAAGATGTGCGGATCAGGTGAATTGGCCATGCTAAATTGCCCGTAGTGTTAGGTAAGGGGTAAATGTAGGGGTATGGGTGGGTTGCGCTTCGGCGGGTCGGTGTGGACTTGTTGGGCCGAAGGGCCTGTTTCCACACTGTAAGTAATCTAATAGTGGGGCAAGGAATCAGATGCAAAAACAGCTTGTCTATCAAAGAGTAGAGACAACATAAGAGAGGAAAATAGTGATATGAAGAATTAGGAGCAGACACTGGCAGTAAGAGGGCAGAGGGAAAACACCTAGAATATACCTACAAGACCAAATGTTACAAAGAAAAGGACAAACCAAAATTCTGTATCTGAATATGTGTAGCATTCATAACAATGTACATGAATTGATATCATAGAATTAAATAAATCAGTAACGATCTGATAGCCAATATAGAGACATAGCTTCAGGATGACAAAGATTGGGTGTTCAATATTAAGGAGTATATGACAATCAGCTTAAACAAAACACTAGCTGAAGGTGGAGAGGTAGCATTGTTAATCAAAATGACATTCATGCAATAATTAGAGCATTGGATATAGAATTGGGTTGCATGGAGACAAGGAATATTCAGGGAAAGAATTAACTTGTGGGATCGACAATGCTCTCTACCAGTAACCACAAGTGGGACAAATTAGACAAGAAGAAATATCGTGTGCTTGTGATAATGGGACAGCAATAATCATGGGTGATTTTAATCTACATGTAAACTGGAAAACCCAAATGGGCAATAGTAACCTGAATGAAGAGTTCATTGAATGCTTTTAAGATAATTCTGAGAGTTCCCATCTTCTGGAACCAACCAGAGAACAGGATACGCTCGACTTGATATTGTGTAATGTGACAAGATTAATTTTTCTTATTGATTCACAGGATGAGGGCATCGCTGGATAGATCAGCTTTTATTGTCTGTCCCTAACTGCCCAGACTCAACCACATTGCTGTGGGTTTGGAGTTACATGTTGGCCAGATGATGTAAGGATGGCAGATTAATCCCCTAAAGGAAATTAGTGAACCCCGGATGGATTTTTCCCACAATCAATAATGGATTCATGGTCTTTATTGGACTCTTAGTTTATTGATTGAATTTAAATCCCACAGTCTGGGAGTTGAACCTAGGTCACTGGAACATTACCTGGTTTCATAGTCCACTGATAATACCATGAGACCATCACCTTCCCTAATTACCACAGAGTAAACCCCCAGTTAGCAGCAACCACAGTATGGTGGCATTTTACATCCAGCTAGAAAGGAAGAAAATTGGGACTAAAACTAATATTTTAAACCCCAAACAAGGCAATTACGTGGATTTCCAAAGGCATTATATAAGAATCATAGAATCACAATTTTATGGTGCAGTAGGAGGTCACTCAGCCCATCATATCTACTCCAGCTTTTTAAATGAGCATTATGACCTGGTTTTTCTGCCTTTTTCCTGCGTGTTGTTTTTATTTAAGTAATCACCCAATGTCCTCTTGAATGCCTGAATTGAACCCGCCTCCACCACATTTCCAAGCAGAGCACTCCTACTCGCTGTGTGAAAAAATTTCTCTCATCACCCTTGCTTTGTTTGCAAACCACATTTAATCTATACCCTCTTGTATACCCTTTTTATGAGCAGGAACAGCTCTTGTCCAGCACACTCAAAATTTTGAAAACTTTTATCAAAGCTCCTCTCAGCCTTCTCTCCCTGGAGAAAAGTCCCTACTTCTTCAATAAATCCGAATAACCAAAGGGACCCATCCCTAGAACCATTCTTGAAAGTCAGTTCTGCATTCTCTCCAGTACGTTCACATCCTTCATATAATGCGGTTCCCACAACTCTATGCAAAACTCTCAGCTTAGGTGATGGGAGGAAAGGCACAGTAGCTAAATGCACAGGTAACACCGAACAGGTAGGCAATTATATTGTGAAGACATCTTCCTCTGTAGATTTGCTCTCCAGGTTGGTGTCGATTTTTTTTTTCCTCTGTACAAACTCCTTCTCTAAACAGGTACCTCTCAAAGATTTCTGACTAGCAGCCTACATCTGTTGGTCTTTTGGCAGCTCTCATTAATAGCTATGGCTTATATTTTAAGTTTAATCAAGAGATTTATCTCCAAAAACATACAATCAAGAAAGAATCCACTATACCCACTACTGCAGCCTCTCTCATAAGTCAGTCTAAGAGAGAGGCTGCAGTAGTGAGTATAGTGGATTCTTTCTTGATTATGTGTTTGGAGATAAGTCTCTTGATTAAACATAAAATATAAGCCATAGCAATTAATTTAACCTGGGGCAGTGTTTGTAGAGGAATAAGACGGTGTTATTTTCTGGGTGTGTAGATTGTGAAGGAGCAAAAATGGCCTTTGCAGTGATATGCACTTCTTGTCAGATGTGGGAGTTTAAAGAGAGTTTAAGGGTTATTGCAGATTATATCTGCCATAAAATGCTGTTGGATGCGAATCTTATCAGGTCGAGTGGATCGGTTGGAGAGACAGATAGAAGAGGTGAGGAATTTGCAACAGCAACAGTATGTGATGGATGGCAGTTATAGGAAGAGAGGGAAGTCTCAGATACAGTCACATAGATGGGTTAACTCCAGGAAGGGAAAGAGAGGTAGGCAGCTAGTGCAGGAGGGTTAATATCATTTATTGTATCCATTGCTCCCGATGTAGTCTCCTCTACATTGGGGAGACTGGGCACCTCCTAGCAGAGTGATTTAGGGAATATCTCCGGGACACCCGCACCAATCAACCACACCGCCCTGTGGCCCAACATTTCAACTCTCCCTCCCACTCTGCCGAGGACATGGAGGTCCTGGGTCTCCTTCACCGCCGCTCCCTCACCACCAGACGCCTGGAGGAAGAACGCCTCATCTTCTGCCTCAGAACACTTCAACCCCAGGGCATCAATGTGGACTTCAACAGTTTCCTCATTTGCCCTTCTCCCACCTCACCGCAGTTCCAAACTTCCAGCTCAGCACTGTCCCCATGACCTGTCCTACCTGCCTATCTTCTTTTCCACCTATCCACTCCACCTCCCCCCCGACCTATCACCTTCATCCCCTCCCCCACTCACCTATTGTACTCTATGCTACTTTCTCCCCACCCCTACCCTCCTCTCACTTATCTCTCCACGCTTCAGGTTCTCTGCCTGTATTCCTGATAAAGGGCTTTTGCCCGAAACATCAATTTTACTGCTCCTCAGATGCTGCCTGAACTGCTGTGCTCTTCCAGCACCACTAATTCAGAAGCTAGTGCAGGAGTCTTTTGTGGATATACCCATTTCAAACAGGTATTCTGTTTTGGAAAATGTAGAGGATGATGGATTCTCAGGGGAACGTAGCACAAACAGCCAGGTTTCTGGTATTGAGACTGACTCTAATGCAACATGGGGTACGTTGGCTTCCAAGAGATCAATTGTGTTAGGGGATTCTGTAGTCTGAGGTACAGACAGACGTTTCTGTGGCCAGCAGAGAAAAAGCAGAATGGTGTGTTGTTTCTCTGGTGCCAGGATCAAGGATGTCTCAGAGAGGGTGCAGAATGTTCTCACGGGGGAGAGGGGCCAGCAGGAGGTCATTGTCCACATTGGAACCAATGATATTGGAAGGGAAAAGGGTGAGATTCTGAAGGGAGATTACAGAGAGTTAGGCAGAAATTTAAAAAGGAGGTCCTCAAGGGTAGTAATATCTGGATTACTCCCAGTGCTACGAGCTAGTGAGGGCAGGAATAGGAGGATAGAGCAGATGAATGCATGGCTGAGGAGCTGGTGTATGGGAGAAGGATTCACATTTTTGGATCATTGGAATCTCTTTTGGGGTAGAAGTGACTTGTACAAGAAGGAAGGATTGCACCTAAATTGGAAGGGGACTAATATACTGGCAGGGGGGATTTGCTAGAACTGCTTGGGAGGATTTAAACGAGTAAGATGGTTTGGGGGGGGGGGGGGCGTTGGGACCCAGAGAGATAGTGAGGAAAGAGATCGACCTGAGACAGGTATAGCTGAGAACAGAAGTAAATCAAACAGTCAGGGACAAGGTAGGACTAATAAATTAAACTGCATTTATTTCAATGCAAGGGGCCTAACAGGGAAGGCAGATGAACTCAGGGCATGGTTAGGAACATGGAACTGGGATATCATAGCAATTACGGAAACATGGCTCAGGGATGGGCAGGACTGGCAGCTGAATGTTCCAGGATACAAATGCTACAGGAAGGATAGAAAGGGAGGCAAGAGAGGAGGGGGAGTGGCATTTTTGATAAGGGATAGCACTACAGCTGTGCTGAGGGAGGATATTCCCTGAAATATATCCAGAGAAGTTATTTGGGTGGAACTGAGAAATAAGAAAGGGTTTGATCACATTATTGGGATTGCATTATAGACTCCCCAATAGTCAGAGGGAAATTGAGAAACAAACTTGTAAGGAGATCTCAGCTATCTGTAAGAATAATAGGTTAGTTATGGTAGGGGATTTTAACTTTCCAAACATTGACTGGGACTACCATAGTGTTAAAGGTTTAGATGGAGAGGAATTTCTTAAGTGTGTACAAGACAATTTTCTGATTCAGTATGAAAAGGTGCAAAGCTTGACCTACTCTTGGGAAATAAGGCAGGGCAGGTGACTGAGGTGTCAGTGGGGGACCACTTTGGGGCCAGCGACCATAATTCTATTCGTTTTAAAATAGTGATGGAAAAAGATAGACCAGATCTAAAAGTTGAAGTTCTAAATTGGAGAAAGGCCAATTTTGACGGTATTAGGCAAGGACTTTCGAAAGCTGATTGGAGGCAGATGTTCGCAGGTAAAGGGACGGTTGGAAAATGGGAAGCCTTCAGAAATGAGATAACAAGAATCCAGAGAAAGTATATTCCTGTCAGGGTGAAAGGGAAGGCTGGTAGGTATAGGGAATGCTGGAAGACTAAAGAAATTGAGAGTTTGGTTAAGAAAAAGAAGGAAGCATATGTCCAATATAGACAGGATAAATTGAGTGAATCCTTAGAAAAGTATAAAGGAAGTAAGAGTATACTTAAGAGGGAAATCAGGAGGGCAAAACGGAGACATGAGATAGATTTGGCAAATAGAATTAAGGAGAATCCAAAAGGTTTTTACAAATATATTAAGGACAATAGGGTAACTTGGGAGAGAATAGGGCCCCTCAAAGATCAGCAAGACGGCCTTTGCGTGGAGCCACAGAAAATGGGGAAGATATTTTATGAGTATTTTGCCTCAGTATTTGCTGTGGAAAAGGATATGGAAGATATAAATTGTAGGGATATAGATGGTGACATCTTGCAAAATGTGCAGATTACAGAGGAGGAAGTGCTGGATGTCTTTAAAAGATTAAAGGTGGATAAATACCCAGGATCTGATCAGGTGTACCGAGAACTCTGCGGGAAGCCATAGAAGTGATTGCTGAGCCTCTTGCTGATATATTTGAATCATCGATAGTCACAGGTGAGGTTCCAGAAGACTGGCAGTTGGCAAACGTGGTGCCACTATTGAAGAATGGCGGTAAAGTCAAGCCAGGAAACTATAGACCCAGTGAGCCTGGCCACGATGATGGGCAAGCTGTTGGAGGGAATCCTGAGGGACAGGATGTACATGTATTTGGAAAGGCAAGGACTGATTAGGGATAGTCAACATGGCTTTGTGCGTGGGAAATCATGTCTCACAAACTTGATTGAGTTTTTTGATGAAGTAACAAAGAAGATTAATGACGGCAGAGCAATAGATGTGAGCTATATGGACTTCAGTAAGGCGTTTGACAAGAGTCCCCATAGGAGACTGATTAGCAAGGTTAGATCTCATGGAATATAGGGAGAACTAGCCATTTGGATACAGAACTAGCTCAAAGATACAAGACAGAGGGTGGTGGTGGAGGGTTGTTTTTCAGACTGGAGGCCTGTGACCAGTGGAGTGCCACAAGGATCAGTGCTGGGTCCTCTACTTTTTGTCATTTACATAAATGATTTGGATGTGAGCATAAGACATACAGTTAGTAAGTTTGCAGATGACACCAAAATTGGAGGTGTAGTTGACAGTGAAGAGGGTTACCTCAGATTACAACAGGATCTTGACCAGATGGGCCAATGGGCTGAGAAGTGGCAGATGGAGTTTAATTCACATAAATGCAAGGTGCTGCATTTTGGGAAAGTAAATCTTAGCAGGACTTATACACTTAATGGCAAGGTCCTAGGGAGTGTTGCTGAACAAAGAGACCTTGGAGTGCAGGTTCATAGCTCCTTAAAAGTGGAGTTGCAGGTAGATAGGATAGTGAAGAAGGTGTTTGGTATGCTTTCCTTTATTGGTCAGAGTATTGAGTACAAGAGTTGGGAGGTCATGTTGCGGTTGTACAGGACATTGGTTAGGCCACTGTTGGAATATTGCATGTAATTCTAGTCTCCTTCCTATCAGAAAGATGTTGTGAAACTTGAAAGGTATCAGAAAAGATTTACAAGGATGTTGCCAGGGTTGGAGGATTGGAGCTTTAGGGAGAGGCTGAACAGGCTGGGGCTGTTTTTCCTGGAGCGTCGGAGGCTGAGGGGTGACTTTATAGAGGTTTACAAAATTATGAGGGGCAAGGATAGGATAAATAGACAAAGTCTTTTCCCTGGGGTTGGGGAGTCCAGAATGAGAGGACATAGGTTTAGGGTGAGAGGGGAAAGATATAAAAGAGACCGAAGGGGCAACTTTTTCACGAAGAGGGTGGTACATGTATGGAATGAGCTGCCAGAGGATGTGGGGGAGGCTGGTACAATTGCAACATTTAAGAGGCATTTGGATGGTGATATGAATAGGAAGGGTTTGGAGGGATATGGGCCAGGTGCTGGCAGATGGGACTAGGTTGGGTTGGGATATCTGGTCGGCATGGACGGGTTGGACCGAAGGGTCTGTTTCCTTGCTGTACACTATTTTGACTCTAAGTCCGAACTAGCCTTCAACTCTCTTAAAGGTACAGTACCCCTTACACCTTCATAACAATGTCAAATTACTTCAGATCAAAATCACTGTGTGACCTAGATTTCCACCAGTTCCTAATGAACCTCTCCTGTAAACAACAGAGGAACACTCACCTGTTTCCTCTTTGTAAGGTGACAATTTGTGAAATTTGTTGTAAAGGACCAGGCAAAACATTAGAATGACTAGGAACAGCAAGCCCTGATTAACTGGACAAAAGAAAAACACAAAAATAAAACACTCAAAGGTAAGTAGTTATCCAAGAGACAACAAATCTAAACAGATTAATCAACACTTCACAAGTAAATCGAGCTCATTATGAAAAACCATGAATTTCTTCTCAAAATACGTAAAACATATTAAAACAATTTATGTGTTTCATGAATATGTTACTTTATTGATTTGGTGGTGCCGGTGATAGACTGGGATGGACAAAGTTAAAAATCAAACAACACCAGATTAGAGCCCAACAGGTTGATTTGGAAGCACTAGCTTTCGGAGTGCTGCTCCCTCATCAGACAACCACCTGATGAAGGAGCTCCGAAAGCTAGTGCTTCCAAATAAACCTGTCGGACTATAACCCGGTGTTGTGTCATTTTTAACGTTATTTTATTGATGTTGTTAAGTTTAAATGCATTTTTAAATGATGAGAGTACACACCAGAAAATTGACCCTAGAACTTGGGATGATTATTGGCTCCATACCAATAGTGGCCTCTGAGATGCCAGAATTAAAATAAATACAAATTGGAAACAAAAATCAGGCGAGGTAGTTTATTGTAGCAACAAATACAACAATAATGGGAATTTGTCTGGCACCTTTAATATCATAAAAAGTCCCAAGTCAATTTCGTTAGGGTGTTTTCAGATGAAGTTGTGACACCAAGTCACACTTGGAGATATTGGGGGAAATGGTCAAAAATCTGATCAAGAGGAGAACTTTAAGGAGTGTCTTAAAAGAGGAAAGTGAGGCAGAGAGGTTGGGGGACTCGCTAGATCGAGAGAGGGCCATGAATGTTGAAGCAATCAAAATTGGCGATCCATGAAGGGGCCAGAATTGGAGAAGCACAGAGATCTAACAAGGCTGTCAGGCTGCAGTGCAGTGTATTGGGACAGTGACATGGGATTGGTAAATGAGGATTTAAACATTTGTGTCTACAGCCCAGCTCATATTGGAATTATTGAGATCGGCCCAGGCACCTCATTACACAAATCTATTGAGTGCAGTAAGTCACTACAGGGGAGACTCAATCAGAGTTTATGCAGCTCTTTCACATATAATGGCTACTACAGAAAAGATCGCTTGGTCCTGTTGGAACATCTGGAATTCGTCCACCACATCAGCAGTCATTCCTAAACTCAAGTGTCTGCCTGGCTGCAATGCCCCTTTAATCCTCCTCCAACTTTCTAACCCCTTCTTTAATGCTGATGAGACTGCTGAGGGGTCTTGAAAGGGTGGATGCTGACAGGATGGGGGAGATTAGAACTGGGAGACATAGTTTTAGCAAAAGGGATCTCCTATTTAAGACAGATGAGGAGCCTTTTCATTTCACTACGAGGCTTATGAGTTCAAGGAATTTATAGAATCACTATAGTGTAGAAATAGGCCCAACAAATCCACACCGACTCTAAGGAGAGCATCCCACCCAGATTCACCTTTCTACCCTATCCCTGTAACCCTACATTTCTCATGGCTAATCCAACTAACCTACACATCCCTGGGTAATTTAACATGGCCAAACCATCTAACCTGCATATCCCTGGGTAAATGCCAGCTCACGGACACCTCCTCCTACTGCCCCCTTGACCATTACCCCACCTCACACCACCAAACCATCATCTCCCAGACCATCCATAACCTCATCACCTCAGGGGATTTCCCATCCACCGCCTCCAACCTCATAGTCCCACAACCCCGCACCGCCAGTTTCTACTTCCTGCCCAAAATCCACAAACCTGACTGCCCTGGCCGACCCATCGTCTCAGCCTGCTCCTCCCCCACCGAACTCATCTCTGCATACCTCGACACAGTCCTGTCCCCCTTAGTTAAGAACTCCCCACCTCCCCACCTACGTTCAGGACACCACCCACGCCCTCCACCTCCTCCATGATTTTCGCTTCCCCGGCCCCCAACGCCTTATCTTCACCATGGACATCCAGTCCCTGTACACCTCCATTCCCCATCACGAAGGCCTCAAAGCCCTCCGCTTCTTCCTTTCCCGCCGAACCAACCAGTACCCTTCCACTGACACCCTCCTTCGACTGACTGAACTAGTCCTCACTCTGAACAACTTCTCTTTCCAATCCTCCCACTTCCTCCAAACCAAAGGAGTAGCCATGGGCACCCGCATGGGCCCCAGCTATTCCTGCCTCTTTGTCAGATATGTGGAACAGTCCATCTTCCACAGCTGCATTGGCACCACCCCCCACCTTTTCCTCTGCTACATCGATGACTGTATCAGCGCTGCCTCGTGCTCCCACAAGGAGGTTGAACAGTTCATCCACTTTACTAACACCTTCCACCCCGACCTCAAATTTACCTGGACCGTCTCAGACTCCTCCCTCCCCTTCCTAGACCCCTCCATTTCTATCTCGGGCAACCGACTCAACACGGACATTTACTATAAACCGACCAACTCCCACAGCTACTTAGATTACACCTCCTCCCACCCTGCTCCCTGTAAAAACGCCATCCCATATTCCCAATTCCTTCGCCTCCGCCACATCTGCTCCCAGGAGGACCAATTCCAATACCAACCAACCCAGACGGCCTCCTTCTTCAAAGACCGCAGATTCCCCCCAGACATGATCGACGATGCTCTCCACCGTATCTCCTCCACTTCCTGCTCTTCCACCCTTGAACCCTGCCCCTCCAATTGCCACCAGGACAGAACCCCACTGGTTCTCACCTACCACCCCACCAACCTCCAGATACATCGGATCATCCTTCGTCATTTCCGCCACCTCCAAACAGACCCCACCACCAGGGATATATTTCCCTCCCCTCCCCTATCAGCATTCCGGAAAGACCAATCCTTCCACGACTCCCTCGTCAGGTCCACACCCCCCACCAACCCAACCTCCACTCCCGGCACCTTCCCCTGCAACTGCAAGAAATGCAAAATTTGCGCCCGCACCTCCCCCCTCACTTCCCTCCAAGCCCCAAGGGATCCTTCCATATCTGTCACAAATTCACCTGCACCTCCACACACATCATTTACTGCATCCGCTGCACCCGATGTGGCCTCCTCTACATTGGGGAGACAGGCTGCCTACTTGCGGAACGTTTCAGAGAACACCTCTGGGACACCCGCACCAACCAACCCAACCACCCAGTGGCTCAAAACTTCAACTCCCCCTCCTACTCCACAAAGGACATGCAGGTCCTTGGCCTCCTCCATCGCCAGACCATGGCAACATGACGCCTGGAGGAAGAGCGCCTCATTTTCCACCTATGAACCCTCCAACCACAAGGGATCAATGTAGATTTCTCCAGTTTTCTCATTCCTCCACACCCCCCCCCACCCCAACTTTATCTCAGTCCCAACCCTCGGACTCAGCACTGCCTTCTTGATTTGCAATCTTCTTTCCGACCTCTCTGCCCCACCCCCTCTCCACCCTCACCTTAACCTCCTTCCACCTATCGCATTTCCAACGCCCCTCCCCCAAGTCCCTCATCTCTACCTTTTATCTTAGCCTGCTTCGCACACCCTCCTCATTCCTGAAGAAGGGCTGAACATGGCCATACCATCTAACCTGCACATCCCTGGGCAATTTAACATGGCCAAACCATCTAACCTGCACATTTCTGGGCAATTTAACATGGCCATACCATCTAACCTGCACATCCCTGGACTGCTGGAAAATTAGTTGGAGAAGTACAAATGGCAAACAAAGAATTAGCAGAGGAACTGAGTAGGTATTTTGCATCAGTCTTCAGGATGGAAGGCATCAGCAGCATACCAACAGAATCAGGGGGATGAGGTGAGTGTAATGACCATCACTACAGAGAAAGTGCTGGGGAAACTGAGAGGTCTGAAAGTGGATAAATCACCCAGATTGGAAGGACTAACTCCAGAACTCTGAAGGAGATAGCTGAGGAAATTGTACAGACATTGGTGATGATCTTGCAGGAATCACTGGAGTCAGGGAGAGTCCCAGAGGATTAAAAAATGACCAATCTAATACTTCTGTTTAAGAAGGGATGGAGGCAGAAGACAGGTAACTACAGGACGGTAACATTTTGGAGTTCATTATTAAGGATGGGATTGCATCATACTTGGACGTGCATGGTGAGATAGGGCTGAGTCAGCACAGTTTAGTCATCAGGAAATCTTGTCTGACAAATCTGTTGGAATTCTTTGCAGAGGTAACGAGCAAGTTAGACAAAGGAGAGCCAGGGGACATCATCCATTTGGAATTCCAGAAGGTCTATGGCTGGTGCCACACAGGAGGCTGCTCAATAAGATTTCCTGATGCCCACCTGTGTGGACAGTGGAAGGCAGGCTGCTCACTGGAAAGTTCCCTGATGCAGTGTGTGTTTTCATATCAAGTAAAACGTCAACTTATCAAGGTTCATGACACAATGGAATACAAATGGGAGTTTCTCATCGTATACACAGTGTTTCATTTTGCCTATTGTGGGATAGAGCAGTTTATAAACATTAACTGCAGATTGTCTTAGCTAGTGTAAATACAATCTCCCTGTGAAGTCAGGAAAATTCGATGCATATTAGAGAGTTTCATTGTGACATTGCTTTGTACCTATGTCAATAGATACAGGGCAGGGGGAGTCACCTACTAATAAGAAGCAAGCCATCAAGCCACTGAAGTATGAACTTGAGTAAATCAACACCACACTCTCAAAATCATAACATTTTCCAAAACCAGCTTCTGAGATTAGAACTCCTATCATCCCAGCCCAATTCTTTCCCAACTATGGCCAATTTTGCCTCTGTGAAATGCTTTCGGACATTGTGGGAGTTATTAACTGGGAGTAGGTTTGGAAAAGCTAAGCGCAGGGTAAGCACCACATTGCTGTGACAACAGCATCTTGAGCTTGGGCCATTTTAACATCTGGGCTCGTATTCACCCATCGACTGATTAAAACCATGTGTCCCACGGCAGCCTGGTAAATGACAATAGGGAGTTCCAGCAGGATCCCTTAAAGTGTAAAGAGGGGAAAATTTCAGATGTGACATGGAGTCTGGCCAGCAAATACCAAGGTCTTACTTAAAAGCATGGAGGGAACATTTCACTCAGCAAGGTACTCCCCTCAAAATACATGATTAAAAAAAGCACTGAATTTCTAATGGTCCAGTAGGACACTCTTTCACATTCATGTGAGAAGCTACATCCTGCAATAAATGGAATTCTCAACCACTTCCAAAACAACGATGTAACATAATCCCCAGGGAATGGGTAACAGTCTGTCTTAGTCTGTTCAAAACCCTGCTTGCCACCCTTCTGTCCCAATATCTGTTGAAAGTCAACAAGTTTGAGAATTGTTCCTTTCCAGTGTACTTACTTTTTCTAATGAATGCCATTCTTTCCCTGTTACTTAGGAAATGGTCTGTTGGGATAATAAGATGAAGAGAAGCATTAATTAACAAAAGGCTTGAAAAACTAAATAAGCCCCAATAAAATCACACTGGACTCTTAAGAGGATTGTGTATACGGTGAATATTGGCCACATCTGCCACCATCAAATGATGCCAGCTTGTGAGTTGAGCCACATTCCTTGCATTGGGCCTTCATTCACATGCTACTGGCTCCTGTGGGAGACAATCAGGTAACAAGATAAGAAAACACAAATGCAGAGACAAATGGTTTCTTGCAGACTGAGCACAGAGGAAAGCTAGAGCAGGAGTAGCCCATATTTGAGCAGGACCCCATTCATTACAATCATGGCTTATCTATAGGCTCAACTCCAGCTTCCTGAGTTATCCCAAAACCTCTGACTTCCCTCAGATTCCAAAATCTATTGATCTGACTCCTGAATATATTCAACAACTGAGCATCCATAGATGGTTAGAGAATACTAAACATTCACATCCATCAGAGCGAATAATCTATTTTCAGTTCATTTCCATTTCCTTTTGCCAGTTCTAAGTGATGGCCTCTTAACCTGAAACCCCTGAATCTCCATCCAGGGCAGGAAGTCTCTCAGCATTTTGGCTTTTGAACCTAAGAAGAATGTTAGTTTTAAAAACTCACTCATGGGATGAGGGCATCACTGGCTAGGCCAGCATTTATTGCCCATCTCAATTGCTCAGAAGGCAGTCAATAGTCAGCCACTTTGCTGTGGGTCTGGAGTCACACATAGGCCAGATCAGGGAGAGATGGCATTTTCCTGTCCTAAAGGCCATTAGAATTTCAACATACATTTCAATGAGATTGTCACCTCTCATTCTTTTACAGTTAAGCAAGTATAGGTCACTTTATGTTAGTTCTCTTGATAGGCCTTTGCTCTAAATTCAGGTAATTGTCTAGTCAACTTTTGTTGCCCCCTCACCCCAACTTCCAATGCAAATGTACGGTACCTTGGAGAAGGAGACCAAAGTGAGGACAGTCCTCAAGTTATGGTTCCAACGAAAGTCCTATAACGTTTACCTTGATCATCAAAGTGCCTTGTATATACATTTTCCATCCTAATTATTTCTTAACCAGTAATTGAGTGGAGGGGGCTTCAGTGACACTGACAGAAGGCCAGAGTATTTCTGAAGCTTACTGAGAGAATCCCTGACCCTCCTGGGATGTATCCCAAATGCAAAATCTTGTGTGGTGGGAAAACTGCACACCTCACTTCCTCCACCAACCCACCCCACCCCCCACCCACCCACTCACACACACACCCACACACAAAACAAGCCCCACTACCACCATTTTTCAACCCTGCCAATAAGTTTCAACCTGCAATGTTTCTAATGGTATGGCTCAGTCTGGGACAATGGGATACATCAGGGTCCAATAACCGAGGGCAAATGGCTCTAGATAGCCTGCTGTCTTCAGGTCAATGGGCAAGGCTGCTCTGCTTGAGTAGAGGACCAAGCCCTAGGCCAGGAGTAGCACTGGGTAATGTGATTCCTGCCCCTGACCTGGATCCAACTATAAATCCAACGATGGTTATTCTAACTGTTTTATTATCAGCAGGAATGTCTTCCACCTTCACTCCCAAGTGGGATTATAAGTTGCCAATGTGCTGTACTCCCAATGAGGAGCATTGTTTTTACATTGAGCTGTAATGGAAAATGTGGCAGCAAGTTTTAGTACAGCAAGCTCCAATAAATAGCAGCACCAGTTGGTCAAAGGACAAAAATTGGCCAGAAGACCAAGGAGAACTTCCTGTTCTTCTTCACATTAAAGTCACAAGACATTTTATATCCACCTGAGAGGAACACTGTGTGAAAGATAGTCCCCCAGCAGTTCAATGTTTAAGGGGAAAATGGTGGCATTATGGCATTGTGATTGGAGCAGTAATTAAGAGGTCCAGGGTAATACTGCGGGGATGCAGGCCCAATCCCATGACAGTATTAGGCAGAATTTAAACTGAAGTAATAATTCTGAAATTGAAAGTTAGTCTTTGTAATGGTAACCATGAAATAATCATGAAAGGTTATGAGAACCCATGTGGCCCAACACTGCAAGAAACTGCAGAGATTTATGAACACATCACGCAAACCAACATTCCATCCATTGACTCCATCTATACTTCCCGCTGCCTCAGGAAGGCAGCCAATGTAATCAAAGACCCCTCCCACCCCAGTTATAATCTCTTCCAACTTTTCCGTGGGGCAGAAGATACAAAAGCTTAAACACACAAACCAATAGATTCAAGAACATCTTCTTCCCTGCTGTTATCGACCTCTCAAACTTTAAATTGAATGTTGAGCTTTCTATTTGTGCCTCTTCTCTGCAGCTGTAAGACTGCATTCCTCACTCTGTTCTATTACTCTTGTGCACTTTGCAAGATATGATCTGCCTGCACTGCACACAAAACAAAACTTTTCACTGTATCCAGTTACATGTGACAATCATAAATCATATGAAATCAAAAGGAAATCTCCTGTGATCTCCAGAATCCAGATCCACTACAATGTGCCTGCAACCGCGGGACAAATGAAAAACAATACCTTCCTCAGCCCTGCATTAAGAGTATCAGCTCAGCTTTTTGCGCTCAAGTCTTCTGATATGGGTGTTGAACCCTTTGCTTTGCGCTCAGAGGGAAATGGTGCTGCTTTGGAAGAAGGGAAAGAATGATGAAACCAACGATGGTGCAGTGAAGCCTTCATTCTCTGCCCATCTTTAAAAACTCTGTACACTGTACCTGAAATTGTTAGTGTGCTTGTACAGTTCACATTATTCTGTGAAACCGTTGCAACCAATAAACGGCTAAACAAGCTTCAAATGTATTTTAAAATAGTCAGGTTTCCAATTAGAAAAGCAAATAATAAAGAACGCAAGAAATGAGAGGCCCCACAAGCAGGTCTCAGCCCCACAAGCAGGCTCAACTCTATTTTCCTACCTGTTGCCAAGAGTCTTCACCCTTCCACAGAACAAGAATCTGGCTATCTCAGTCTTAAATGCATTCAAGTAGTCAGCCTCCCGCTGCTCTCTTGGTAAGATCATTGCAAATATTCAAGATCCTCTCGAAGAGAAGACATTCCTTTTTATCTCCATTTTAAGTGAGGCAACTCCTTATTCTGAAATTCTCAATTGGTATTTCCCCACCAAGGGAAATGTCATCTCGGTGCTTAACTTAATAAAGTCCCGTCAGAAACTGACATGTTTCAGTAAGATCATCTCTCATTTTTGTAAACTCCATTGAAAGTAGGACCACTTGTTCTAACTGCAGAGATAACTAGGAAATCCTATAATGTAATACAAATCCTTGCCAAAGTTTGACTTAATTTCAGGCCATCAGACACATTACAGTTGAATAAAATGCATATCCACCCTGTGATGGAATCTTGGCAGATATAGAGAACCCAAGCCTTTTCTTAGACTTAGTAGTTATGAAAAAAATAATTAGTAAAGGAAGTTATGCAGATGAACAGGCTTACTGACTCACTGCAATATACTATCTCCAGCTGTATAGATCATATATTTGTATTTTCAAGAAAATGAATAGCTCCACACCACAAGATTTATTAACATTTAAATCCAGACCACTACCTTGGTAGCCATGATGTGGAGCTGCTGGTGTTGGACTGGGGTGTACAAAATCAGAAGTCAAACAACACCAGGCTATTGTCCAACAGGTTTATTTGAAATCACAAGCTTTCAGAGCACAGCTCTTTCATCAGGTGAAGTCAACCTGGTGCTGTGTGACTTCTGACTTTCTTTTAACAGAGGCAGAGCTGCTGTAGACATAAATCCACCTTCAGTATCAATCCAAACACTAAGAATTAACATAGTAATCATTTGGCAGCATCTGTGGTGAGAAAACAGAGTAAATATTTCGAGACCGGTCTGCAGACTGTTGTTTGAAATATTAACTCTTGTTTTCTCATCATCACTGCTGCCAGACCTGCTGGGTCTCTCCAGAAATTTTTTTTGTTTGTTTCAGACCTTCAGCATCTGCAATTCGTTGTTTTGCAACGTATTAATGGTACCATTCACTGGTAGAGCTTTCATCTTTGAGTCAAAGATAATGGGTTCAAATTCTGCTCCAGGGCAATGCTGAAGGATTAGTGCACTGTTGAAGGTGCTATCTTTCAGATGAGATAAACAAAGATTTTATCTGCCTTTCAAAAACCAAAATACTCCTTGGCTTGATAAAACGACAGGGAATTTTTTTTTATTTTATTTTTCGTTAAATACCCTGAAACAGATTATCTGATCATTACCAGTGTTGACTGTGGAGGTTTGCTGTCCAAAAATTGACCACCATTTTTTTAGCCTGTCAACAGATACTTAACTGTGTCTAGGGAGATTTTGTGACGCAGTGGGTATTGTCCCTGCCACTGGGCAGAAGCTCTGGGTTCACATCCCACCTCAGGATCTGATATCTCCAGAAGGTGGGACATATTACAGCCAAACAATTATCAACTGGCAGATTTTTCTGATATGCCTGCAGCAGTTGATATGAGTGGGAACATTTCCTGGTCAAGCAGACTAACTGTAGTGCTTGAGTAGGAGTTCTTACTGTGAGGGTCACCTTACTCTGCGCAACTATGACACACACTGTCTTTAATGGACTTGAAGACTGTGAAAGGCAAAAGCTGTTATAACTCAGTTGATGAACCTCAGTGGATTCCAAGGTCTAGCACTACGTGCTGAGGGACACACTAAAACTTGGGGCAGCTGCCTCCAAAGCACAGTGGGGAAAGACCACTGTCTGAGGTCTTTCTGCCAAAGTTAAATGGGGTTCCATTCAGTTATCGGACCATCCTAGTGCCTCAAATATATGTAACTATTAGTATTGAATGTATAACAGAGGTTTTTGGTTTGTTGGGATAGAGTCAATATGAATGGTCTTTTTGTTTACTTAACATGCAACAACTGTACTTGTGACAATGTATATATACAGGGAGAAAGTGAGGACTGCAGATGCTGGAGACTAGAGTTGAAAAATGTGGTGCTGGAAAAACACAGCAGGCCAGGCAGCATCCGAGGAGCAGGAGAATCGATGTTTCAGGAATAGGCCTGAAGAAGGGCTTATGCCCGAAATGTCGATTCTCTGCTCCTCGGATGCTGCCTGACCTACTGTGTTTTTCCAGCACCACATTTTTCAACAATGTATACATACAGACAGTTTTGTATGAATAAGGTTTTATGAATAAGTATTTTTATGAATATTTTTAAAATTAAAAATAGTATGAAACAGGGCTGCAGATTAACATCTCAGCCAAGATGACACTTACAGCAGTGCAACACTTCATCAGAACTGTAATGGATATATGAACCTATAATCTTCTGACCAAGAGACAAGATTCCAGAGCCGCAACTGACATCCAAATGGTGCTGTTGATACTCCAGGTATGGTCTTTGAATGCATAGGAGAAAGTGAGGGCTGCAGATACTGGAAGATCAGAGTCGAGAGTGTAGTACTGGAAAAGCACAGCAGTTCAGGCAACATCCGAGGAGCAGGAGAATCAACATTTCGGGCAAGAGCCCTTCATCAGGAATGAGTGTTGATATATGAGTGTCTTCCTGTTCCTTTTCTTGCCTATGAAGTTTCTTCTCAACATACAGCTTTGGCTAGCACCCAGAACAACACCAAAACACCATAAGATGCAGGGGGAGGTAACAGGCCATTCAATCCATCAATTAAATGTTCCACCATTTGATGAGATCATGGCCAATCTGATAATCCTTAACTCTAGTTTCTTGTCTTTTCCTCATAAACTTTGATTCTCTTACTGATTAAAAATCTGTTTCGCTTAGCTTTGAATATACTTAGTGACCCAAGCTCAACAGCATTCCACAGTAAAGAATTCCAGATTCAGATCCCTCTGACAGAAGAAATTCTTCCTTATCTGTGACTAAAATGTGCAAATCTTTATTCTGAGATTATGCCCTCTGGTCCTCAACTCTGCAACAAAGAGAAACAGCCTTAAAGTTCAAAAGCAGAGTCAGTCAGCACTTGCATAAGGTGACTTGTAATGTAATTTCCACTGGGTCCCTGTGCGAACATTTCCTAGTCAACTCACAAAAGCCGAATGGACAATGCATGCTGTTTGCTTCCAGCTTTCACCATATACTTCCTGCACTATCAGGTAAAAGCTCTGAGACAATAACTTCACCCACCATCCTGGGGTTTGCGCTACTCTCCAAATGTTTAGTTTAGAATTTTGGTTAAACTTCAGGTATACCACACTAACAAGACTTGTGATCACGTATTTGTTTTTTAATAAAACGTCATAATGTGTTACATAGGAGCATTAGCAAACAATATAACAGCTAATCTGAGCCATTCTATTCTATTATTTTTCCTGACCTTCAAAAAACCTTAAGAAGCTGTTCAGATGTCAAAGACTATCCAAGGGGGTGATGTGGTGGCTCAGTGGTTAGCACTGCTGTCTCACTGCACCAGGGACCCAGGTTCAATCCCAGCCTCAGGTGACTGTCTGTGTGGAGTTTGTACATTTGTTTCGTGTCTGTGTGGGTTTCCTCCAGGCGCTCCATTTCCTCCACAGTCCAAAGATGTGCAGGTCAGGTGAATTGGCCATGCTAAATTGCTCATAGTGTCAGGGGTGAATATTGGGTAGGGGAATAGGTCTGGGTGGGCTACTCTTCAGAGGTTTGGTGTGGACTTGTTGGGTCAAAAGGGCCTGTTTCCATACTGTAGGGAACCTAATCTAAATAGGGCATAACACTGAGGTACAGCTGGCACACTTACAAAGGGCTTAATGACCTCTTTCTATGTTGAAACTATTCTATTATTCAATGATCTCAGGGCAACAGGCTGAATATCTAGAAGTTGTCTCGAGGGGCTGAATAGCCACTTTTTTTTGTTCATTCATGGGATGTGGGTGTCGCAGGCAAGGCCAGCATTCATTGCCCAGGGGGGCTGTTGAGAGTCACCCACGTTGCTGTGGGTCTGGGGTCAAATATACGCCAGATCAGGGAAAGATGACAGTTTCCTCCCTTCAATTGACCCATGGGTATTTTTGCAACAAACGACAACTGATTCGTGGTCATCATTAGACTTTTAATTCTATATTTGTTTGTTGAATTCCACCACCTGCTGTAACAGAAACGTCACCTGGATTAACAGTTCAGCAATAATACCAGTTCTTCCCATGAACTGCTGGCAGTTCGAGCAACAGCAATAATTAATCCAGCCTCTTTAAAATAAAGTCAGGATCTAATTGGACCAATCCCCTCCAGGGAAGAACAAAACACCCAGAACCGGTCTCAAAGGAACAGATAAAGTCAGCAGGCAACTGAACTTTACCAGGATGCAAGAGGCCCTGCAGATTTACAAGTAGCAATGATCTTCCAGCTGAAGGAGTTGACCCCGGCTGAGTGTTGCAGACTGGCACATTCCAAGGTCCAGAACTACGTGTTGAGGAATGCGCTGAAGCTTGGGGCAGCTGCTGCTAAGGCGCGGTGGGGAAAGACCACCGTGTAACATCTGCCTGCCTAAAGAAGATCAGGGGGCCCATGCAGTCATTTGGGCTCTGCTGACGCCTCAGCTCAATATATGAGTGAGAAATGCACAGACCTGTATGTAATAATGAAAATTCTGAGCTGTGTATGTAAATGTGGAAATATGTATGGCATTACCTAATGTACAGTGTATCAAATTATTTTACGAATATTTTATGAATAAAGTATATTTTTGAAATTTAAAAAAAATCAGCTTGTAAATATTGACAGATTTTTCCCCCCCATTTAGCGATGGGATGTTGATGTTACTGACGGAGTCGGTGTCCATTATCCATCCCTAGTTGCCCTTCCTGAGGTGATGGTGAGCTGCCCTTTTGAACCACTGCAGTCCAGGAATGGTGGAGTCTCGACAGAGGGTCAGAGCAATTATTTCAAGAAGTGAAGAGTTTTTTTTTAAAAAAATATTGTACAGGAGTGTCTGTTTGAAACAATATTGTGATGACGAATGGCGACTCAAAAGTTTGTTTTCGACGCACTGCCAGTGGGTTTTCTCACCCACAGCTCAATGGGAACAGAGTTGTTGCATGTTATTTTATTCTTTATTAATACAGCCACTTCTGTTTTTGGTGCTTTTTTTTTAAATGTCGATTCCAAAATACTGGAGTCCTTCAGCGCTCCGCCCTCAATCCAGAAATATGTTTTGATTCTATATAATTGTCCACAGAGTGAAACTTTGTGCTGACGTTGTGCAGTTCCGGGCAATAAACCGGATTGCGCCAAGGGTAAACATTTAATTTTATTGCACAAAGGCTAAAGACTTAACTTAAACACATTCAAATCTGGAGCGGGCTACTAGGGATCCGATCGAGATTATAAGAAAGAAAAGCTTCCATATTTGTAAACTGTATAAAACTTTAATTTACCTCGTCACTTCCAGACTCCAGCTCAGTATGTCGGTGTCAATAATCTTTTTTCCCCTCAAGAAAGAACAATCGACTCTCTGGCCCCCTTCTTGCAATGTACTCCTTTAGGTAAACAAAACAAAAAATGTTTCCCCTCCCCCGCCCCCAAACTTTGAAAAGTCAAAAGTGGGACAGATGTGGCGAGATATCCTTGCTTCTTTTCCACGCGAGCAGTCGGGGAGAGAGAGAGAGATAGAGACAGTGTAAATGAGGACCAGATGGTATTTCAATTCCCCATGCAAGCAGTCAAACCCTGCTATTCCATTGCACTTCCCTCTCCTTTACCCTGTCCCTCCCTCTGCAAATTACAAATTCCATCTGTGACTTGTACATCAACTCTGACCACGAGAAGGACTGAGTGGGAACGCCACTGTTTAACAGACGCCCCCACCCAAGCACTCAAACCACTCGTTAAAATCTCGCTTTTCACATTTTCCCAAATATTGACAGCTAGGTGGACACAACTTGGCATGAACTGATCTTGTGCTCTGAAGGAGGTCTTCCATTTATAGAGCGCCATTCCATTATTTTATGACTCTCCAAGGTTCTTACACAGTCAATGAAGTATTTTGCCAAGTGTAGCCTTAGACATTTTCACTGGATTGTTAAACCAGAGACCTGGGCAATGTTCTGAGGACCCAGGTTTGAATCCTGCTATAGCAGATGGTGGAATTTGACCTCCATAAAAATTTGGAATTAAGAGTCTAATGATGATCATGAAACCACTTCCAATTTTTGGGAAAACCCATCTGGTTCACTAATGTCCTTTAGGGTCTGGAGATAATGAGGACTGCAGGTGCTGGAGAGTCAGAGTGGAGCTGGAAAAAGCACAGCAGGTCAAGCAGCATTAGAGGAGAAGGGGGATCAATGTTTTAGGTCTGGCCTATATGTGACTGCAGACCCACAGCAATGTGGTTGACTCTCACATGGCCTTTGGACAATTAGGGATGAGCAATAAATGCTGGCCAAGCCAGCGATGCCTTTATCCCATGAGTGAATAAAAAAAGAACACAACAGCCAATTTGTGCGTGGAAAGCTCTGTGTAAAAAAGTTGCCCCTTAGATCCCTTTTAAATCTTTCCCCTCTCACCCTAAACCTATGCCGTCTAGTTCTGGACTGCCCCACCCCAGGGAAAAGACCTTGTCTATTTATCATATCCATGTGCCTCTTGGTTTTATAAACCTCCATAAGGTCACCCCCCCCCCCCCAGCCTCTGACACTCCAGGGAAAACAGCCCCAGCCTGATCAGCATCTCCCTATAGCTCAAATCCTCTGGCAACATCCTTGTAAATATTTTCTGACCCTTTCAAGTTTCATAACAGCTTTCCAATAGGAAGGAGACCAGAATTGCACACTGTATTAAAAAATCTTTTTGAGGAAGGGGATTCCAAAGACTCATAACCCTCTCAGGATAGCTTTAGAGGGCTGTAGACCCAAACACAGGCAAATGGAATTGACTCAGTTTAGGAAATTTGGTTGGCATAGCCGAATTGGGTCAAAGGGCCTGTTTCTGTGTTGTATGACTCCATGACTGAGAGAAAGCTCCCAATTCTTCTTTGAAATAGTGACAGGTAGAATGTTTTACAACCACCTGAAGGGGCAGCTGGAGCTGTGGTTCAATGTCATTTGGAAGACTGTACCTCCAGGAGAACAACCAACACACTCTCTATATTCCACTGGAGCAAGAAACTCAATTTTGTGGGACAAGAAGCCACACACACTTCAGGGTCAAATGAGAGGTTGAGCCAGTGAACCATAATAGGGGAGATGCTGGCATCATGGTAATGTTATTGGACTTGTAGTGTAGGAGTTCCATGATTTCCAATCTCACAATTGGAATTGGTGGCATTTCAATAATGATTAATTAAAGCTGAGCTTGATAATAGCAGCGATGAATCTATCATTGATAGTTATATTCTTTATTTCACTGGCATCAGGTCTATACAAATTTGAGGGAAAGTTAAATTTAAAAGCAGGAAAACATAATATTTGCAAGGAGTTTATAATTCACAGTGGGTTGGGGAAAATATTTCCCCTCTCCATGAGGTCTTTTCTTTGACAAAGACACCCATCCCTGGACTTCGGGGCTGCTTATACCTCTCTACATGACACCCTTCCTCACCGTAGCCAAGTGCTGTGATAAGCTCCATTATACCTGCATTTTTCGAGGAAGTTGCGTTTGAAAGATCACCAGCACAATTTAAACCACTGATGAAGGACTTCAGGTTAGGATTATACTTAGGTCAGTTTGACAAGGCCAGGACTCACATTTGGCAAAATTGACAGAGTTTGACCAACAGTATTCTTTGCACCTGACATGGATTGTTTTCTTGGTGACAATGGAGTTCCCCTTTCACAGCTTCACATTCTATCCAACAGTCCTGACTAACAGCAACAAAAATGTCCTAAACCAGAGGAGAAACTCCGTAGGGACATCAAGTCAAAAATTGCCATTTGAATTTACAAACAAAAGTAGGCTATTCAGCCCTATGAGCATGTTCTACCACCAATACGGTCATGGTTGATCTGATTTTATCCCAATACAACATTCCTTCATGCCCTCCATAATGATTTTAGTCCCCTGGTAATCAAGAATCTATCTACCTTTGCCTCAAAAGTAGTTAAAGATTCTGCATCCACTGTCTTTTACTAAAAGGAATTCCAAAGATTCATGACCCTCTCAAAATGTTTCCTCATCTATATTTTAAACGGAAGGTCCTTAATTTTAAACTGTAACCACATAAGCTGTGACACTGAGCCACACAAGGAAATATTAAGACAGATAAGCAAAAGCATCATCAAAAGATTGAAAGAGCATGATAAAAAAAGGGGGGGAAGAGCTAGAGATTTAGCAAAATTTGGAGAGGTTATAAAGATTGACAGCTGGAAATTTCAAATGTGGGCTGGCCTTGACAGGAAGTGTATTGGTTGTGTAAGTTTAACATAAATAAATAATCATTCTTGAATACAAATGAGTTTTGTCAAGGATGTGAGACAAAAAGAAAGATAACAATCGGCTGTTTAACATCTGTAATTGGGAAAATATTAAACAAGTAAAGTCACCATTGTCCTGTACTTGCATTAGAGAGAGAGACAACTTGTGGTGGTTTAACCTAATAGTCACCACACCTCAGGCAAGGAATGGTTGAGAAGGAGGGACCTTTATAGTAACCTTAGCTGACATGGGACCTGAACCTGCACTATTGTCAACACTTTGTGTAACAAACCAGCCATCCAGCCAACTGAACTAACTGATTGCCATGGGAATTAGAGTCTATAATATGGATGTAATAGCTGGTCATTTATAAATATAATGAAGCAGATTTAGCATGATTTCATAAAGAAGCATCAAGCCTACAACTTTATTAGAATTCTTTGAGGAGGTCACAAACAGGATAAATAAAGGGGAACCAATAGATCGAAAATATTTGGATTTCCAAAAGGCATTCAATAAGATACCACATATAAGACTGTTTAATGAGAACCAATGGTTTTGAAATTGGTATATTGACATGGGTAGAGGGTTGACAAACTAATTGAAGACACGTAGTTGGGATAAAGGGGGTGCATTTTTAGGAAGGCAACCTATAATTAATGAATTGCCACAGGGATCAGTGCTAGAGCCACAATTATTTACAATATTTATGAATGGCTTGGATGAGGGATGTGAATGTACTATTGCCAACTTTGTAGAGAACACAAAACGAAGTTAAGTGGTGGGGATGACACAAAGATCCTGCAGAGGGATATAGATAGGTTAAATGAGTGGACAAGAGCTTGGTAGATGGATTATAATGTTGGGAAATGTAAGGTAATGAATTTTGGCAGGAAGAATACAATTGAATAAAAAAAAGGAACTGAATATTATTTATGTGGAAAAAAATGCAGAGATCTGCAGCTCAGAGGGACTTGGAAGTCCTTATGCGTGAATCAAACATTAACATACAAGTTCAGCGGGTAATAGGGTGGCAAATTGAATATTATTTCAAAGTGAATTGAATCTAAAAATAGAAAAATGTTGCTAAAGCTATACAAGGCACTAGTTGCACTGAGAATAGTTTTGGTCCTCTTTTCTAAGGAGACATATACAGCATTGGAATCAGTCGAATACCCATGTCAATATACCAATTTCAATTAGTGGGCGGCACGGTGGCACAGTGGTTAGCACTGCTGCCTCACAGCGCCAGGGACCTGAGTGCAATTCCCGCCTCAGGCGACTGACTGTGTGGAGTTTGCATGTTCTCCCCGTGTCTGCGTGGGTTTCCTCCGGGTGCTCCGGTTTCCTCCCACAGTCCAAAGATGTGCGGGTCAGGTGAATTGGCCATGCTAAATTGCCCGTAGTGTTAGGTAAGGGGTAAATGTAGGGGTATGGGTGGGTTGCGCTTCGGCGGGTCGGTGTGGACTTGTTGGGCCGAAGGGCCTGTTTCCACACTGTAAGTAATCTAATCTAATCTAATGTTCATTGTATTGATCCCAGATATGAAAAAAGTCCTTCTGAGGAGGGATTGAGTTGGTTAGTTCATTTGAGTTTACAAGAATATTTAGAAGAAACATATAAACTTCTTATGAGCTTGACAGAGTAGATGTGAAGAGGTTGTTTTCTCTTGTGTGAGAATCTAGGAGCAGAGGGCATGAACTCAGAGTAAGTAGTTGGCTCTATAAGATAGAAAGGAGGAATTTATTCTCTCAGAGGTTGGGAAATCTGTGGAACTCTTTACCACAGAGAGCTGACGAGCTTGGGTCATTAAAAATATTCATGGCTGAGATAGATTTTTAATCAGTTAGGTAATTAAGGGTATGGGGATGAGGCAGGAAAGTGGAGTTGAGCATTATAAGATCATCTTATTGTTGACACACAAAATATCTCCAGCCGTGGTAATACAGTAAAATGAATTATAATACCCACTTTCAGTCAGCGTCAAGAATATAACCTCCTTTAATTTTTTCATTATTGTTCCTCTTTATGAGTTGCGACACATTACAGAATTGTAGACACACAGATGATTTGTTAAAATGAATGTTTTTCAAATTTATAACTGATTTATTGATCATTGTCTTGTTTGTCTGTAAAATAGACTCATGGAAATCATGTATTCATACAAAAACAATGCAAAATAGTGCAGATTTTGAAGATCGGAGATAACATTAGGAAGTACTAGTTGGCTTGCTGGTGAATCTTTTTCTTGCTAAATGTTATCCATACTCTGAAGACTTTCAGGATGAATAAATTGGCCATTTTGTTGGCTTTACTTACAATGCAGGTGGGAACTCTTGTGGTGCTGTGGGTTACATCCTGGCATCTGAGTTCAACACTCACTCCAAGATTTGCCAGCCAAGAAAGGTGCATTGTTGCACAGGGGAAAGGTATCACTACCTGCAGGGATGTTATTGTCACAGGCCTTCTCTCCACAAATTTACAGCTGAAAAAACAACAATCTGAACTATCTGAGTTTAATGGTATCACTTTGCAGAAAAAAACCATTGATGAAATGAACAAACTGTACCTTGACTCATCATTATGTTTTGGATCCCTGCATTTTGAAAAATTGCATTAAAGTTTATTCCTCAGTAAATAATTCTTCTCTCTTAATCCTATCTTACCAGGCAGTGGACGAATCAGCAGCAAAGTGGATTGTCCACTATTAAATTAGTTCAAGGGCTACCCTATAAAACGTTTCTTCGGGTAACAAACAATTGATAAAACTAACTGCAGCTGCAAAGAAACATGTAAGATCAGTTTCCATGCTCACTGTCTTTTTCTATCCAACTTGTTTGCATCGAACTATTTACTGATCTAGGCGCTAAACACCAGTAAACAACCAGGTATTTGTCACAGGGTCTGCTTCATCCCAGTCTTATCTTGTATGATAGTTTTATGACAGTTTTTTTTAATAGCATTATGTAGTCCGATTACACTGCCAATTAATGTATTTTGTTTTATTCAATCATGGGATGTGAGACTGGCCCATCTCTAGTTGGTCTTGAGAGGGTGATGGTGAACTGCCTTCTTCAACTGGTGCAATCCATAAGCAGTAAGTAGACCCACAATGCCTTTAGCAAGGAAATTCTAGGATTTTGACCCAATGACACTGAAGGAATGGTAATATGTTTCCAAGTTAGTACAGAGAGTAACTTAGAGAGGAACTTGCAGGGTGGTATTCCTAAACTACTCTTGCCCTTCTAGATGATAGTAGTTGTACATTTGGAAGGTTTTTGTCTAAGTATCTTTGGTGAATTTCTGCAGAGCAACTTGTAGATGGGACATAGGATTACTGAGTTTTAGTGGTGGAGTGACTGAATGTTTGTGGTTGTGGCTCCAGTCAAGTGGGGCTGAATTGTCCTGCATGGTGTCAAGTCTTCAGTGTTGTTGGAGCTGCACTCATCCAAGCAAGTAGGGTGTATTCCATCACACTTCTGGCTTATGCCTTACAGATGGTGGACATACATTAAATATAATTTAATTATACTATATATATATTTACTTACTATCAATCAGCATGACTGGTGCTGCAACTATTCAAACAACGTTTTCCCAAAGAAATCCTGATTAAGGTAAGTGTGTGTCTTCATGTAACACTGGAAGGCATGTATCCTGGATTCTAATGTATGAGTCATAATGTTAGTATGCAGATACAGCATGTATTCAAGAAATCTAATGGGATGCTATGCTTTATTACGATAAGATCTGAAAGTAAGGAAAATATGTATCAGTTATATCAGGTATTGGTGAGACCGCAGCTTGAATATTCCACGCACTTTTTGTCTCCTTGTTTAAGAAGGATGCAAATGTACGGGAGGTGATTCAGAAGAATTTTGCTCGGTTGATACCTGGAAAAGTGGACTATCTTTTGAGGAAAGATAGGACTGCCTGGACTTATTTCCAGTGGAGTTTAGAAAACTGAGGGGTGCCTTGGTTGAAGTGTATAATATCTTGAATTGTTTTGCCAGGGTGGGTATAGAAAGGATGTTTCCTTTTGTGGTTGGTCCAGAACTAGAGTACACTGGTTTAAAATCAGAGGTTGCCTTTCCATGACAGAGATAAGGAGAATCTTTTTCCTTATGAGGGTTGTGTGACTTTGAATCTTCCTGTCTCAGAAGGCAGTGGAGACAGGGTCAGTAAATATTTTTGTAACTTAGAGAATTTACATCAGCACACTCTGGGTTGTGAGTTGGGAGTGCCAAATTGATTCCTGAAATGGGGGCTGAAAATGTGTTGCTGGAAAAGCGCAGCAGGTCAGGCAGCATCCAAGGAACAGGAAATTTGACGTTTCGGGCATAAGGCCTTCATCATTGATTCCTGAAATGGTATACTTGTGTAGCTGATGTCATGGGTGACTTCAACTTGCCTAATATTGATCAGAACATTCTTAGTGCGAATAGTTTGGATGGAGCAGACTTTGTCAGGTTTGTCCAGGAAAGATTCCTGACTCAATATATAGATAGGCCAACTAAAGGGGAGGCCATATTGGATTTGGTGGTTGGCAACAAACCAGGCTAGGTGTCAGATCTCAGTGATAGTGATCACAACTCCCTGACGTTTACTATAGTCATGGAGAGGGATAGGAGCAGACAGTATGCGAAAGTGATTTAATTGGGGGCATGGGAATTATGATGCTATTAGGCAGGAATTGTGGAGCATAAATTAGGAACAGATATTGTCAGGGAATTGCACAACAGAAATGTGGGGGTTGTTTAGGGAGCACTTGCTGATAGTGCTGGATAGGTTTGTCCCACTGAGGCAAGGAAGGGAAGGTAGAGTGAAGGAACCTTGGATGACAAGAGATGGAACATCTAGTCAAGGGGAAGAAGGAAGCTTACTTTAGGTTGAGGAAGCAAGGATCAGACAGGGCTCTAGAGGGTTACAAGATAGTCAGGAAAGAAGTGAAGAAGGACTTAGAAGAGCTAGAAGCAGGCATGAAATAGCTTTAGCGGGTAGGATTAAGGAAAACCCCATGTATGTGAGGAACAAGAGATGGCCAGAGTGAGGGTAGGGCCGATCAGGGATAGTGAAGGGAACTTGTGTCTGGAGTCGGAGGAGGTGGGGGGGGTCCTTAATGAATGCTTTGCTTCAGTATTAGGCTCGAACCAAGGTTACTACAGGAAGTGAGAGAAGAGATTGCTGCACCTTTGGTGATGATCTTTGCTTCCTTACTGTCAACTGAAGTAGTACCAGATAATTGGAGGGTGGCAAAAGTTATTCCCTTGTTCAAGAAAAGAAATAGGGATAACCCTGAGAATTACAGACCAGTCAGTCTTACGTTGGTGGCGGGCAAGTTATTGGAGTGGATTCTGAGATACAGGATTTATGATCATTAGAAAAGCATAGCTTGATTAAAGGTAGTCAGCATGGCTTTGTGAGGAACAGATCATGCCTCACAAGCCTTCTTGAATTCTTGGAGGATGTGACAAAGCACATTGATGAAGGTAGAGCAGTGGCTGTGGTGTACATGGATCTTAGCAAGGCATTTGGTAAGGTTCCCCATGCTAGGCTCATTCAGAAAGTAAGAAGGCGTGGGACAAAGGGAAATTTGGCTGTCTGAATACAGAATTGACTGGCCCATAAAAGACAGAGGGTGGTAGTTGATGGAAAGTATTCAGCTAGCTCGGTGCCCAGTGGGATCTGTTCTGGGACCTCTGCTGTTTGTGATTTTTATAAATGACTTGGATGAGGAAGTGGAAGGGTGGGTTAGTAAGTTTGCTGATGACATGAAGGGTGGCGGAGTTGTGGATAGTTTGGAGGACAGTTGTAGGTTGCAATCTACCATCGGGGAGAAGGTTCAGAAATCTGAACACACACACACACACACACACACACACACACACACACACACAAACACACACACACACCAGCCGGTTTCATTACAGTTTCTACCCTACCGTTGTGAAAATATTGAATGGACTCACAAGCTCTTAACATTCGCCTGCACCTGTGTCTTTTGTTTTTGTCGCTGTTTACCTATTATTTACTTATCTATGCTATTTAACTCTGTGATCTGCCTCTATTGCTCACAAGACAAAGCTTTTCACTGTGCTCGGTACACATGGCAATAAATTCAATTCAATTCAATGGGACATTGACAGGTTGCAGAGTTGGGCTGAGAAGTGGCAGATGGAGTTCAACCTGGAAAAGTGTGAAATGATTAATTTTGGAAGATCAAATTTGAATGCAAATTACGGGGTTAAAGGCAGGATTCTTGGCAGTGTGAAGGAACAGAGAGATCTTGGGGTCCACGTCCAAAGTCTCTCAAAGTTGCCACCCGAGTTGAAAGGGTTGTTAAGAAGGTGTATGGTATAATAGAGTAATAGAGTCATACAGCATGGAAACAGACTCTTCGGTCCAGCTAGTCCATGCCAAACATAACCCCAAACTAAACAAGTCCCACCTGCCTATTCCTGGTTCATAGTCATCCAACCTTTCCTGTACATGTCCAAAACTCTTTTAAACACTATAATTGTACTCACATCCACCACTTCTTCAGGATGTTCATTCCACTTGTGAACCAACCTCTGTGTAAAACATTTTTTTTGAGTCTTTTTAAATTTCTCTCCTTTCACCTTAAAAATGTGCCCAATAGTCATTCTTGAAATCCCCCATCCCAGGGAAAAGACAGCTACCATTAATTCTATCCTTACCCCTCATTATTTTATAAAACTTCCATAAGGTCGCCACTCAACTTCCTATGTTGCTGTCCTGTGAAAAAAGTCCCAACCTTTCTTTATAACCCAAACCTTCCATACCCAGCAACGTCCTGGTCAATCTCTTTTGAACCCTCTCCAGCTCAGTGATATCCTTCCTATTTCAATTTTGCTACCTGAGGAATAAGAAAACATCTCTAACTTAAATAGCAGGCCAAATGTGTTGTTTTTTCAAACTTTACTCTTAGTTCTAATCTCTCCAAAAAAGGGAAACATCCTTTTATCATCCTGCCTGTCACTCCATGCTAGGATCATAAGTGTATCAATAAAAGTAGTAAACTCTCATGTTAAAATGTACAAAATGGTAATAAAACTCATCAAGTGTAACAACAATTCAAGTTATGTAATGTGTTGGCATGGATGCATTGCAATGTTTAGAAAATGCCCAATCATGACAACAGGGTGGCACAGTGGTTAGCACTGCTGCCCTGCGGCCCCAGGGACCCAGAGTTCACTCCACCCTCAGGAGACTGTCTCTGTGGAGTTTGCACAATCTCCCCGTGCCTGCGCGGGTCAACCCCACCCCCGGTGTTCCAGTTTCCTCCTACAATCCAAAACTGTACAGGCCATGTGGCCTGGCCATGCCAAACCGCCCACAATGTCCAGGAATGTTCAGGCCAGGTGGACTAGCCATGGGAAATGCAGGGCTAGAGGAATTGATTGGGGGCATGCTTATGGTGTATTGGCTTTCATTAGCGGGGAGATTGAGTTTAAGAGCTGTGAGGTCATGCTGCAGCACTGTAAAACCCTAGTTGGACCACTCTTGGAATATTGTGTTCAGTTTCGTTGCCTTCTTATTGGAAGGATGTGGAAGCTTGAGAGAGCATGCAGAGGAGGATGTTGCCTGGACTAGAGGGTATGTCTTATGAAGGAAGGATAAGGGAGCTAAGGCTTTTCTCATTGGAGCAAAGAAGGATGAGAGGTGATTTGATAAAGGTGTATAAGATGATGAGAGGCATAGATAGAGTGGATAGCCAGAGACTTTTTCCAAGGGCAGAAATGGCTATCAGAAGGGGTCATAATTTTAAGATGATTGGAGAAAGGTTTAGGGGAAATATCAGAGGTAGATTCTTTACACAGAGAGTGGTGGGTGCATGGAATGCACTGCCAGCAGTGGTAGTAGAGTCAGATACATTAGGGACATTTAAGCAACTCTTGAATAGGCACATGGATGATTGTAAAATGTAGGGTATATAGGTTAGTTTGATCACAGAGTAGGATAAAAATCAGCACAACATTGAGGGCCAAAGGGCCTGTACTGTGCTGTACTGTTCCACATTCTACGTTCTATGTTTGGCATTGTGGTAGTTGGTAACTTCCTTTTAGCTTCCAGAATGATCGATCTGCAAAGGTATTAGTTATGGCACAAACAGAACTGGCAAGTAACAGTATCAAAGATGGCATTTATAAACCACAAGGATAACTTTGTTTGTAAGTTGAGTCACGTTTGTCTGCAAACTGGAACTTTTAAATGATTTAATATATGAACATTTGAATTGCTGAGAAAATACACAGATGTATTTGATCTTTGCCACATCAGAAATTACTTATGACCTTGTAAAGCCTCAGAGAGGTTTGCTTAATTTGGCATTTATGTTGGTTGACTTTCATAACTTATCAGTTAAGATTTCTGTTTGTACTGTAAATACAAAATTAGTTCCATAAGAAGTGGAAATATAAAACAGAGCCCTTATATAGAACACAAAATTGCAAATGCACAGCATATAGGTCACAGATAGATATTGAATGCCTAATGTACAAAGATTAGGAGACAGATACGCAATTGGATGCCTGAAAATGAACTGACAGGACATAATGTATGACTCAGTGGCATACAATGTGAAATTTCACATGTTGCAAACAGGAAATTATGCAGTGCAGTAGATAGAAATAGATAAATTGATGCATTACATTTACTATATTGCCATCAAATCCCCATAGCACAGTTCCCGTAAGCTATACCATGCATTACTTGACAGGAATAGGAACATTATAGGGTGGCACGGTGGCTCAATGGCTCAGTGGTTAGCACTGCTGCGTCACAGCACCACGGTCCCAAGTTCAATTCCAGTCTTGGGGAACTGTTCGTGTGGAGTTAGACACATTCTCCCTGTGTCTGCGTGGGTTTGCTCCTGTTTCCTCCCACAGTCCAAAGATGTGCAGGTCAGGTGAATTGGCCATGTTAAATTGCCCATAGTGCTAGGTGCATTAGTCAGAGGGAAATGAGTCTGGGTGGGTTGCTCTTCAGAGGGTCGGTGTGGACTGGTTGGGCTGAAGGGCCTGTTTCCACACTGTAGGGAATCTAATCTACTATTTTGTATATTGCTCCTAAGGTGTAAGTAGAGTCATAGAGATGTACAGCACAGAATTAGACCCTTCGGTCCAACTTATCCATGCCGACCAGATATCCTAAATTAATCTAGTCCCACTTGACAGCACTTGGCCAATATCCCTCTAAAGCCTTCCTATTCATATACCTATCCAGATGCCTTTTAAACATTTTAACTGTACCAGCCTCCACCACTTTGTCTAGCAGATCATTCCATACATGCACCACCCTCTGTGTGAAAAAGTTGTCCCTTCAAAATTTTTCCCCTTTTACCCTAAACCTATGGCCGCTGGTTCTGGACTCCCCACCCCAGGAGAAAAAAAAACCTTGTCTATTTATCCTATCCATGCCCCTCATGATTTTATAATCTTTCATAAGGTCACCCCTCAGCCTCAGATGCTCCAGGGAAAATAGCCCCGGCCTATTTAGTCTCTCCCTCTAACTCAAACCACCCGCCCCCCTCAAACCTGGCAACATCGTTGTAAATCTTTTCTGAACCCTTTCAAGTTTCACATGATGTGGAGGAGCCGATTGGAGTATACTTCACTTGATGAAGGAACAGTGCTTCGAAAGCTTTAAATAAATCTTTTGGATGTAGGGTTGCTCGCTGAGCTGGAAGGTTTATTTCCAGACATTTCGTAACACATCTTCAGTGGGCCTCAGGTGAAGCAATGCTGAAAATTCCTGCTTTCTATTCATATGTTTGGGTTTCTTTGGGTTGTTGATGTCATTTCCGGTGGTGATGTTATTTCCTGTGGTGAAGTCACTTCCTGTTCCTTTTCTCAGGGGATGGTAGATGGGATCTAACTCGATATATTTGTTGATAGAGTTCCAGTTGGAATACCATGCTTCTACGAATTCTCGTGCGGTCTTTGTTTGGCTTATCCTAGGATGGATGTGTTTTCCCAGTCAAAGTGGTGTCCTTCCTTAACTGTATGTAGAGATGTACAGAGGTGCTCCAGTTTCCTCCCACAATCCAAAGATGTGCATGTTAGGTGAATTGGCCATGCTAAATTGCCCATAGTGTTCAGGGATGTGTAGGTTGGGTGCATTAGTCAGGGGTAAATATAGGGTAGGAGAATGGATCTGGTTGGGTTACTCTTCAAAGGTCTGGTGTGGACATGTTGGGCTGAAGGGCCTGTTTCCACACTGTAGGAATTCTAATTCTAAAAGTGTGACACTCCCTTTTCACAGCTTTAAAGTGTCAGTTTTGATTTTGGGCTGAAATCGTAAAGCAGAATTAGCACATGGACCCTTCTGATTTAGTGCAATAATGCTATCAGAAGAGTTAAGGCTAATGTCCAATGTCTATTTACTAAATAGCAACCAAAACTGTACCATCTTGATAATATACAGGGTTGTCTGCATCGATGTTTTCCTTTGACTTCTTGGAATGTAGAATTTATAAGGTTAAATAAATGGTCACAGACAATCCTAGTTGTCATGTCGGGAAAGACAACGTGAAAACAATTTTGCTATGATGTCGCAAGTTGCACATCACCTGGGTTTAAATACCACAGTGTGGGTAGAGTTAGAACACTCTTGAAGAAAACACTATAGGATATACCAGAGTGACTACCTGAAAGAGACATAGAGCACAAGAACATGAACACTCAAAGAAAGATAGCTCAGTCTTTATATAATGTAATTATGTCAGAGCTTCATATAAGATTAGCATTTACAACAGTATTTAGTATAAAGTAAAACAAAGTGTTACTTTGAAGGTAAGCCTGAAGGCAGTAACAAAGGGAGATTGTTGGAGAAACTCAGTACGTCTAGAAGCGTCTATGGACAAAAACCAGAGTTAATGTTTCGGGTTCTTCAGTTTCGCCTTTTTTTGTTTCAGATCTTCAGCATATGCAGTTCGTTGTTTTATTTTAGAATGAAGCCATCCCTTGATTGCCTTCCCTTCCATCAGTCTGTTTCGAACTGAAGACGTGTAGTTTGGTAATAAAAAAAACACAGGCCAAAGGAGGAGCCGGTGTTGGACTCACTGGACACAGTTAAAAACCACACAACACCAGGTTATAGTCCAACAGGTTTATTTGGAAGCACTAGCTTTTGGAGCGCTGCTCCTTCTTCAGGTAGTTGGGGAGCAGGACCATATGATCTTAAAATGAACATTAAAATGAACATGGTCTTATGGTCCTGTTCCACAATCACCTGATGAAGGAGCAGCGCGTCGTAAGCTAGTGCTTCCAAATAAACCTGTTGGACTATAACCTGGCGTTGTGTGATTTTTAACAGAAGACTAATAATTATTTTAGAAAGCAACATTCAGCTCCTCAAAAGCCTACATGAAGATAAAATACCCTGTGGTTGAGTATAATGGATGTGAGATGGAGGGTGTCATTCATGTATTGGCCAGAGGGGGCGCGGTTGGGGATGAATGAGGTGCACTCTGGGGCGGAGGAGGTCTAGCCGCGGTGCCCCCTGGTCAGAGGAAGGTCTGGGCCGCGGTGCACTCTGGGCAGGGTGCAGTAAGATGGCGGCTCCCTCTCCCAAATGGAGACGGGTAACCGGAGCCACCGGACCGGTCCCGCGGCCCCGACACGGTCACCGGGTGGTGGCGATCAAAGAGTTGATGATCATATTCGGCGGCGGCAACGAGGGGATCGTGGACGAGCTGCACGTCTACAACACCGGTGGGTGAGAGGACGGTGTTGTGTGGTGAGACAAAAAAAGACCCTCCTCGGAGCGGGAGGGAAGGCGCCATTGGTGCCAGTGTCCAAGATGGCGGCGGCGGCTGGCGCCCAGCGGGCCCCTGTTTCAAACAGAACCCCGGCTGTTCCCCGGCGGCCGAAGGGTCCCCGCGAGGGTGGGAGCGCAGAGGCTCGGAGCTAGGGCCGTGCCTCGCCCTTCGGTGCGGTCCCCGGCCGCTGACAGCGCGGAGGGCGGCTGGTTTACCGCCTGGGAAGTGGTGGGGGGGATAGATCCGGGGAGGGAGGGAGGGGGGGGCGGTTTAGGGGTGAGGGGAGGGGGTGAGGATACAAGAGATTGAGGGGTGAGGGGGGTGTCGAGCCTGTGCTCGGAGTGAGGTGACCCCCCCCCCCCCGGTAACTGTCACAGGCACCTCAGGGTGGGGGTGGGGGGAGGGAGGGAGGCGGTACAGGACAAGGCGGAGGAGCCAGCGCCACTATGGCCGCCCGACTCTCTCCTTTATTCTTGTCATTTTAATAACATGCTGTTACCCACAGCAGCCCGGCTGTGTCTTTTTTCTTATATATTACATATATCTACTGGGGGGAGGAGAGGGAATCTTTTTTGTTGTTGACAGTGGGAGGGACTTGGTTCCGGGGTTCGGTTCAGGGAGAGGCGGAGCTCCGACTCCACTCGAGATCGAGCGCCTGTCTTTTGTTTACACCGGGGCTGGGCTGAGCCCTGGATCTTTCACCCTCCCCATTCCAGCGCCCCCGGAGAGCTGAATGCACCCACCGCTAGATGTGACACACAACGGGACGTTGCCACTTCTCCCACCCACCGCCCCGCCATTCAGTGCCCTCTTACAGCTTTGAGACATGAAAGGCGAACGTTCAAAATCCCTATCACTTGATGAAGGAGCGTCGCCCCGAAAGCTGGTGTGCTTCCAATTAAACCTGTTGGATTATAACCTGGTGTTGTGTGATTTTAAACGTTGAAAATCCCGTCCTGGTCCTTTAAGTCGCTCCTTTAAAACCCCCAGCCTTTTTGGTCACCCGAGAATGTGTTTACCTGTACGTGACTCCATGTCACATTTTGTGTGATTGTCGTTCATGTGAAACGGCTTTGAGATGTTATCTTGTTCAGGGCAGTATGGGAATGCAAGTAGGAACAAATTACTGCAGATACTGGAATCCATTCTGAGAGCAACAAATGCTGGGGATCACAGCGGGTCAGAAAGTATCCACGGCGAGAGAGTAAGTTAACGTTTCGTGTCTAGTTGAAGAGGCTCGAAATGTTAGCTTACTGTCTCTCCGTGGATGTTTTCTGACCCGCTGTGATCTCCAACATTTGTTTTCAATCGAAATGCAATTATTTAAAAATTATGCAAGCTTCTGTTGTAGCAATTTGATTATGTTTGGGCGGGAAGTGTGACATTTTAAAGGCTGAATACCTTCGTGTAATGGAGGATGCACCATATTGTTCATCCTTTTCACTCGTTCCTTGTTTACATTTTTTGACGTGTCTTCAGATTTGCTGCTTGAAGCTAGCCCAGGAGCTGACATTTTGTGCAGGGCTCCCCCTGCTGTGAATCTCTCCATGAATGAGAATTGCTGTTCATGACCCGCTCCAATCCCGACGTTACTGAAGTTGAAATTTCTTATTATCGCACCAAGATGGGTTCTTGCTGAAGCCCTCTACTTTGTCACTTAACCTACTGCGAATACTCTTACAAGGATGCCTTCCTTGAAGCTCTCTTCCTCTCTCTAGATCTCCTGCTCCTTGGATGCTGCCTGACCAGCAACACATTTTTCAGCTCTGACCTCCAGCATCTGCAGTGCTCACTTTCTCCTAGTTGATTTTAATCTACTGCGAATCCTCTTGCAAGGATGCCTTCCTTGAAGAAGTTCTCTTCCTCTCTCAACATCTCTCCTTGGATGCTGCCTGACCTGCTGTGCTTTTCCAGCAACACATTTTTCAGCTCTGATCTCCAGCATCTGCAGTACTCGCTTTCTCCTAGTTGATTATAACCTACTGCGAATCCTCTTGCAAGGATGCCTTCCTTGAAGAAGCTCTCTTCCTCCCTCTACACTTCCCTACCTTTTACCTTAGCCTGCTTGGCACACTTTCTTCATTCCTGAAGAAGGGCTTATGCCCGAAACGTCGATTCTCCTGCTCTATGGATGTTGCTTGACCTTCTGTGCTTTTCCAGCAACACATTTTTCAGCTTTGTCACTTAACTGCCAGTTTCAAAGCAGAACACGCATTGAAAAATGGCAATATGACAGCATTAGGGTTACAAAAACTGAAGATACTGCAATAGTAGATCAGTATTGAGATTAAAAGTTAATACTGACTGATCTGTGGCGCGAATTGTAGTCGTTTGAGTTGCAGGATCTTTTTTTCAAAGTACTGAGGTAATTTTTTAACATTTAATTTGAACATACTCCCTTTTACATCCTGAATTGCCACCTCATACAAATTTAGTATCAGCCTAAGCACGTCGAGATAAGTTATAACATTTAATAGTATGTTTGTTTACAAACAGTTAATATTAAACTTAAATAAAATACTCAGTATTGAACTTTTGTGTCTTATGGATACTTGATTGCATTTGAAACATTTCATTTGGAGATTTTTAAAGAATGTATACATACATTAGAATTTGCACTATTTTCTCAGTTTGTTATAGTTAAAAAAGAGTTTATAGTCCAATAAGTTTATTTGGAAGTACAAGTTTTCAGATTGCTGCTCCTTTGTCAAGTCACTAGCTGTGATTTTTTACTTTATCCACCCCAGTCCAACATGGACACCTCCACATCTTGACCTGGGTGGGGGTGGAGGAATGGGGTAGAGCATTTAACCATTTGAGTTTGTCCATTCAGTGAGCTGATTTGTTGCACAACTTGACATACCTGTTTTCGCGTCCATACCTTTAGGTGATAAAGAATCTGTGGATGTTACATTTAAATATTTTTTAAAAAAACCTAATGTTAATTGCCATTTTCAGAAGACAGTTCCAGATTTCTGTCACCTTTTGCATTAATTCCTAAAGGCCTTGTCACTGATATTTAGATTGTGCTCCCAGGTTCAAGACTCTAAGTCAATGGAAGTAGTTTCACGCAATCTGCCCTATCTGTTCAATTTAATACCTTTAAAATATTGATCAAATCTTCTCTGACCTTTCCAAATTTCAGAGAGTGTAATTCTACTTTTTGTATTCTCTCCTTGGATTTGAAGGATTCTCATTGCTTTGACAGATGCACATTCTGCGAATAAGGGTGAAAACACCAATTTATAGTTTGATGTCATCTTGTGTGACACTAAACCAAGTCTCTGAAAAAGAGTCACACTGGACTTGAAATATTAACTGCTTCTCTGTCCACAGATGCTGCCAGACCTGCTGAGATTTTCCAACATTGTCATTGTTTTAGACAAAATCTTCATTTGTGTAACACATTGCAGATTGTGCACATGAGGGTCAGTTGTGGCAGTGGCTTTGATTTTTGAGACAACTCAGCTCTCTTTCTGAAATCTGTGAGTGAGCCCACTAAATGCTGATCTTGTTTTTGCCAAGCAATAATTTATCATCGTGGAGAATCTCCTAAGATAGCAAAATCTCTACTGAACAGTACTGTGTTTTGTTGACTGTAGGATTTGGATTACATGGTGGGAGTTGCCAATCCAACATCCTTGCAGTTTAAACATTAAGAATTATGTTGGCAAGCTTCTGAACTCCCACCAAGCTTGTCATCACCTTCCAGAGGCATTGACTCGATTCTATGAAATCCCTGGCATCCTGCTTATGTGAGCCTAGTGATTGCAAACTGGAAAGCATTACAAATGAGCCAAAACCTCTCCACTGCCTTTGCATATAGATGGATCGCTGGTAGTTAATTAGGTGTGTTGTGGAACTGTACTGTTCTAATTTAAATGCACTGCGTTTGTTAGGAAGCACATGCCTGTGCTACTGAAATGATAAAAGATAAATATGACTCAAGCATCCTTAATTTTTTATGAAAACCGACCTCAACACAATCAAGATTCAGAACCCATTTCTGACTGGTATTTATGCCACAATTTTGCTTTGTGCTTGGAAGTGCAGGATAAAATGGGGCTGAATCAGCATGGTTTCATTAAGTGGAGGTTATGCCTGACACATCTGATGGAATTCTTTGAGGAGGTAATGAGCAAGTTAGACAAAAGGAGGCCAGTGGACGTGATCTATTTGGATTTCCAGGAGCCTTGAACAAAGTGCCACACAGGAGGCTGATAAATAAGAGCCTGTGGTATTAAGAACAAATCAAGATGAAGATTGGCAGGAGGCAGTGTTTGGGGATAAAGGGGTCTTTTTCAGGATGGCAGCTGGTGACTCATGGAGCTCTGCAGAATCAGTGTTAGGACTGTAACTATTTACATTATATGTTAATGATTTGGATTAAGGAATTGAGGGCATTGTTGCTAAGTTTGCAGATGACACAAAGATGGAGGGTAGAGGAAAAAGGGAGGCTGTACTAAAACCTGGACAGTCTAGGAGAGTAGCAGGTGGTGCACAATGTGGGAAGTGTGAGGTTTTGGTAGGGAAAATAGAGTTGCATGCCATTTTCTAAAGGAGGATAGGCTTTGGAAATCTGAGGCTCCAAGGCACTTTGGGGTTTAGGATTCTCAAAGTTAATGTGCAGGTTCAGTTGGCAGGTGGGAAGGCATACACAATGTTAGCATTCATTTTGGGATGGCATGGCGGCTCAGGGGTAAGGATTGCTGCCTCACAGTGCTGGGGACTCAGGTTCGATTTCAGCCTCAAGCGATTCTGTGTGGAGTTTGCACATTCTCCTTGTGTCTGTGTGGGTCTCTGCCAGGTGCTCCGATTTCCTCCCACAGTCCAAATATGTGCACCTCCGATTTCAATGTCATCTGCAAATTTACTAACTATACCTCCAATGTTTGCATTCAAATCATTTCTATAAATGATGAAAAGTGGTAGACCCAGCACTGATCCTTGTGACACACCACTGGCCACAGGCTTCTTATCTGAAGAGCAGATTACAATGGGATCTTGATCATATGGGCCAATTGGCTGAGAAGTGGCAGATGGAGTTTAATTTAGATAAATGTGAGGTGCTGCGTTTTGAAAAGCAAATCTTAGCAGGACGTATACACTTAATGGTAAGGTCCTAGGGAGTGTTACTGAACAAAGAGACCTTGGAGTGCAGGTTCATGGCTCCTTGAAAGTGGAGTCGCAGGTAGATAGGATAGTGAAGAAGGTGTTTAATGTGCTTTCCTTTATTAGTCAGTGCATTGAGAATAGAAGTTGGGAGGTCATATTGTGACCATTAGTTAGGCCACTTTTGGAATATTGTGTGAAATTCTGGTCTCCTTCCTATTGGAAGGATGTTGTGGAACTTGAAAGGGTTCAGAAAAGATCTACAAGGATGTTGCCAGGGTTGGAAGATTTGAGCCAGTGGGAGAGGTTGAATAGGCTGGGGCTGCTTTCCCTGGAGCATTAGAGGCTTAGAGGTTTAGAAAATCATGAGGGGCATAGATAGGATAAATAGACAAGGTCTTTTCCCTGGGATGGGGGAGTGTAGAACTAGAGGGCATAGGTTTAGGATGAGAGGGGAAACATACATAAAAGAGACCTAAGGGGCAACCTTTTCACATAGAGGGTAGTGTGTTTATGGAATGAGCTGCCAGAGGAAGTGGTTAAGGCTGGTACAATTGCAACATTTAAAAGGCATCTGGATGGGAATATGAATAGGAAGGGTTTAGAGGGACATGGGCCAAGTGCTGGCAAATGGGACTTGATTAGGTTAGAATATTTGGTCGGCATGGATGAGTTAGACCCAAGAGTCTGTTTCTGTGCTGTACATCTCTATGACTCTGTGCTGAAAAGATGGGTTGGCCATGCTAAATTACCCATAGTGTTCAGGGTTGTATAGGTTAGGTGTGTTAGCCATGGGCAAGGCAGAGATGGGGTAGGGGGAATGAGTCTGGGTGGGATGCTGTGTGGAAGCTTGGTGTGTTAGACCGAATGGCCTGTATCCATAAAAAATTTGAGAAGTCTCGAATACAAGAGCAGGGATATACTGCTGAGGCTGTATAAGGTTCTGGTCAGACTGAAATTTGAATATTGTGACCAGTTTAGCCTGCTGTCTAAGGAAGGGTGCGCTGGTCTTGGAGGAGGTCCAGAGGAGATTCACAAGAATGATTCTGGAAATGAAGAGCTTGTCATATGAAGAGTAGTTGTGGACCAGGGGTCTGAATTTGCTGCAGTTTAGAAGGATGAAAAGGTCTGTCATTGAAACTTAGAGTAATCCGAGAGATCTGGACACCTTGGACATGGAGAAAATGTTTCCACTAGTAAGAGTGACGAGGGCCTCAGGGCACAGCCTCAGAGTGAAGGGATCACTCTTTAGAACTGAGATGAGGAATTCCTTATGTTGAATTTATGGAGCTCATCGCTGCAGAAGATTGTGGAGGCCAAGTCATTAAATATCTTTAAAATATCTTTAGAAAGGCGATCAATGGTTGCAGGAAAATGGGTTGAGAAACCTATCAGCCACGATCAATAGCAGAGCAGATTCAATGCGCCAAATGACCTAATTCTGCTAAAATCAGCTTTAAAAAAGCAATGGAAATGTTTGTGGTTTTAATCTTCCTAACATTCTGGCTGCCCTAATGCTATTTTAGTGAATGATTGAGAAATTAACACTTCCAAAAATAAGTGTTTGAAGGCATATTTGCTTATTTGATTTAGTTGCTGCGTATTTACATGCAAATGGGAGGAGCATTGTCCGGAGAAGCTCTGGTAGGGTTAAACTTGTCATTAGTTGGGAGTCACTACAAGGCATTGGAATCAATATGATTAGATTAGATTACTTAGTGTGGAAACAGGCTCTTCAGCTCAACAAGTCTACACCGACCGTCCGAAGAGCAACCCACCCAGACCCATTCCCCGACATTTACCCCTTCACCGAACATGACAGGCAATTTAGTATGGTCAATTCACCTAACCTGCACATTTTTGGACTGTGGGAGAAAATCGTTGCATCCGGAGGAAACCCATGCAGACATGGGGAGAATGTGCAAACTCCACATAGACAGTTGCCCGAGGTGGGAATTGAACCAGAGTCTCTGGCACTGTGAGGCATCTGTGCTAACTACTGTGCCACCGTGCCACACAGTGGTAGTGTCCAGACTGCAAGGCTAGAAGATCTGTATTCCAAGATCCCACCTCTCCAGAAGTGGGTCAATGTGTCTAAGCAGATTGATTAAAAATATCTGTTGGCCATATTCAATAAATGCACTTTGAAAAGCAAATTTCGTTGATCAGGATTTTAGCTGATCGATGCTCTTATTTGGGACTGGTACAGCTGATGGCGATGTTATAGTGAACATACAATAAGCTGAGGGCTCTAGAATTTAAGACCCGATTCTGCATTATGTAGAACTCTTAGAATAAGAACAATTCTTTAATATGTGATTTCAATTTTAAGTTCCAAATGCATTTTGCAGTGTTCACATAAAGTCACGGCAAAACCTAAATTTTGATTTGATGGGGAGTAGAAGTAGTGGAAACTGCCATCTTTGTATGAAAATCATCCTTATTGTAGTGTATCAGTTGGTTTACAACTTGATGACATTTTAAGGGCTATAGTGTGAATAGCCTGATCATATCACAGCATTTAGCATTCAGCTAAAAACTTGTGTCACTTGCTGTTGAACCACTGTGAAACTACATACTAAAAATAATTAGAAAAACAGATAGTCAGGCAGAACTCGTTGAAGGAAACCACACCAGGAGTTCTCTCTCTAATGCTGTTGTGGGTCTACGTATAGCACATAGATTTAAGCAGTTCAAGAAGGCAGCTCACCCTCACCACCAAAGGTGATGAGGGATTGGCAACTAATGCTGGCTCAGCATTAACCTGGATGAATAAAAAAAAGATACTGACCAGGGTTGAATCGAGAAGAGAGTCTCAAACCGATTGGAGTTGATCATCCTGAGCAATAATCTTTTGAAAAATATTTTTATCATGAATCAACAAATCTCACCAACCAGCAAGCTGAAGAAGACTTTTAAAATTTCCAGTGAGATGAAATCTCTCAAAAAATGAACATTTTTGTTATGAAGAGAGTCCACCAAGTTACATCAGAACCAGGCTGTTTTTATTTTAAACTTTGCAGGTTCCAAGTACTATTTGGAAATGAGATTTTGTTTACCAAATAGCATTATTTGTTAAAACACAAAAAGAGTAGTGTATATTATGTATAAAGTGCAAACAAGTATAAAAACATATTAGTTTTTTAAAATTGCTTTGTGTTGTGAGATTTGCTGGTAAGACCAGTGCTTGTTGTTATCCCCATGTAGTGGTAGTGGTGCTGAGTTGCCGCCTTGAACTGCTGGAATCCAGATGGTGTGATTATGCCCATAGTGCTGTTAGAAAGCAACCTGCAGGAGTTTGGTCCAGGAACAGTGAAGGAATAGCGATTATAGCTCCATGTCAGGATAGTATTTGGCTTGGTGGGGAATCTGCAGGTTGTGGTCTTACACTGGGTTTGCTATCTTTGTTCTAGGTAGTAGATGTTACAGCTTTAAAATATGCTTTTGAAAGAGAACATATTGTCCAGTGATAGAGTGAGTAAATATTTACTTTGGTGAATGGGTGATCAAGTAGGCTTTTTGCTCTGGTTAATAGTAAGCTTCTTTTGTTGGAGTTGCATTCATCTAGAAGTCTGGAACTCTTGGATATTGAACAGGCTTTGGGGGGATGGAAAGTGAGTTAGTTGCCTCTAACCTGCACTTGTAACTACATTTTGATGTCCAGTCAAGTTCAGATTTTGGTCTATGATAACTGTCAAGATGCTGGTTGTGGGTGGTTCAGCAAAGGTAATGCCCTTGAGTATCTTGCGGAATTATTCCCTTTTGGTGACTGTCACTTGCCACTTCTTGGTCCAAATTGATATGTATTACAGGTCTCGCTACATATTGATATGTCCTGCTTCAGTATGAGTGTTCTGCAGCAATAGTCTGGAAGTGAAGTGATTGGCCTCATTAACCACACCATATTCTTTTGTTCTAAATATGGTTCCAACCAGTGGAGAACTTCTGCCTTGATTCCATTGCTCTGAATTTCATATTTCATAACATTTGTACAATTCTTTCTTTTCTGAAGAAAGACACAAGTTTCTGATTGAAAATATCTCATTGCCTGTTTCAAACACTAATTACAATTAATATGATGAAAATGTCTATGTTCTTAGAAAAATATTAAGCAATGCAATTATATTAATTTGAACTTGAGGTTCATAATGTGAAGTTTGTATGTATTTGTTCCTTTAATATGATTTTGTTAATTGAATCCTATCCTTTTTCTGTTTTCTGTGAATATTTGATTACAGCTACAAACCAGTGGTTTATCCCTGCAGTTAGGGGGGACATCCCACCAGGTTGTGCAGCTTATGGCTTCATCTGCGACGGCACCAGAATCCTGGTATTTGGAGGAATGGTAGAATATGGAAAGTATAGCAATGACCTATACGAATTACAGGCAAGCAATTGTTCCAACTACTACATTTATTTTGTGGTGTTAAAATTTCATCTCAACTCCTCAGAATCTTAATTTCTTCAGTTCAGAGGTCTCTTTGATAAATGGCATATTATGTTTGCAAATGTAATTTTCTGTTTGAAATTTCAAATTAGTGAAACATATTGGAAATTTGACATTTTAAGGTTCTCATCTATATTTTAGAATTCTTCCCCCACCTCACCCCTCCCTATCTCTTTGCAAGACCTCTAGATTTCTGTACCACACTAATTCTGGCCTTGTGTAATCTCGATTTTAAATGCTCCACCACTGATGGAAAAACATTCAGGGATTCTTTCCCTAATTCTCTCCACTTCTCTGCTTATCATACTCTCTTTAACATGCTCCTCAAAATCTTTGAACAGGTTTTGGTTATCTGACCAGATATGTCTATCTGTGATTTTATCTCATTTTAGTTCTGTAAGGTGCCTTACATTGCGGTAAAGAACACTATATAAATACACGTTGTTGTTTACTTGATTGTAAAAATCAGTTATTTTGTTTTGTAGGCGAGCAGATGGGAGTGGAAGAAATTAAAACCAAAACCACCTAAAACTGGTCCACAACCCTGTCCCCGCCTTGGCCACACCTTGTGTCTTGTTGGGAATAAGTGTTATTTATTTGGTGGCCTGGCTAATGACAGTGAAGACCCAAAGAATAATATTCCAAGGTACCCCCTGCTGACTTCTGCTACAAATAGTACTTTATGTTGTAATACTATGATACCTGATGCCGAATGCTGTTGCTAATCATTGGCTATTGCAGTATTGACTTTTGCTACGTTCCATGTGGATTTAAGAGCATTTTCAGCTACCAGTAAATAGGTAGATGACTGACATTTTGAGAATTCCACAATTGTTAATTCCTTCTATTGAGCAATTTTTAATTTTCTATTCATTTATAAAGTGAGTGAAATTGATTCTGACTGCTAGGCAGTGTTATAAGTCAAGCAAATGCAGTAGGATTGGAAAGGTGTTTTTCATGAGACACTTGGAACTAACTGATGCTGTAAAGCAAAGCAAGAAGTAGGATTTTGGATTATATCCATAATAATATTATGTAAGCAGAATTAGAAAATTAGAGGATTGGAAATGAAGATCATGACTGCAATTGCCTCAATCTATCTCTTTTTGCACTGCTTCCTCTTTTAGCAAAGTATATCCTGTGATGTTTCATAGAAGAAGAAATGGATATCTAAGGGAGAAGTTAAAATAGGTGACTGAATGAAAGGTTAGAAAGTTAGTTGCTGAGAAGGCTCTTTAGTGGGCGGCACGGTGGCACAGTGGTTAGCACTGCTGCCTCACAGCGCCTGAGACCCGGGTTCAATTCCCGACTCGGGCGACTGACTGTGTGGAGTTTGTACGTTCTCCCCGTGTCTGCGTGGGTTTCCTCCGGGTGCTCCGGTTTCCTCCCACAGTCCAAAGATGTGCGGGTCAGGTGAATTGGCCATGCTAAATTGCACGTAGTGTTAGGTAAGGGGTAAATGTAGGGATATGGGTGGGTTTCGCTTCGGTGGGTCGGTGTGGACTTGTTGGGCCAAAGGGCCTGTTTCCACACTGTAAGTCTAATCTAAAAAAAACAGATCCTGACGGGAAGGGTGAGAGAGGTAGTTGCAGAGTTTAGGGCCAAGGCAGCTAAATGTATTGCTTTGTGTATGCTCCAAACATACAATTTAAAATCAATTCTGTGTCTTTAAAAAAAAGGCAATGTTCTACCAGACACTTCAAAAGCATGTATGAAGGAAACTGAATGCAGTATGCAAATGGGCTTATGTAAAATATGATTGCCATGAAACTTGTATATTGGCTGTAAATGTAACACAAATACTTTTTAAACTAACATTCTGATGGTGAATTAAATGAGTCTGTTTCATTCTGTATTCACTATTTTCATTCTTATTTGGGAAAAAGTCTGATGAAGGGGCTATTATTTAGATGTATTAATGTCACTTTTGGCACCTGTATTTAAAAAGTAATGGTGCATGGGTATTGGTTACATTTGTGAAGAGTTATCTTTAAACAAAAATAAGATAGAAGAGTCTTTCTGGGCTCCTTCAGAGAGCAAATGGCTGCAGACCCTTGTAAGATAAATTTTTAAAAATTATTTATACGCCAGTGGTTTAACATTGAAGTTTGTTAGATTGTTTTGAGTACACAATAATCGAGGATTGATTTTCGTTTAGAAAACCGTGAGATTGTAAGTTTTTAGGACAGTTTGGAGCAGCTCTGACTGGAATCAACTATGGTTTGTCTCCAAGGAATGAGTTTTTCATAGTAGTTTGAGGGCTAAATTAACCCAATCCATTAGTTTGTCGACCTAAACTATATTCATGTAAGAGGACTCCAATTTCAAGGGAGGAAACTGGGAAGAATTAGTTGTGTAAAAGTTGAAGATTTGATATAAAAGCATAATTTCTCTGGACTTGTTTTGCTGTGAAATGATCGTTTTAGGAAATAGATTGAGGCCTTTGTTTTACTGTGGGTTTTAAGATTATTCTAAATTGTCTTCAATATTTAAATAGCTTTTGGTTGTTTTTATGTCTTTTGTGAAATAAACTTACGTTGTTAAAGAAACTTTTCAGCCTTCTGCAATTATGCTTCAGTGATTGATTAATTTTTTTTGTATTAGTTAACATGGTAATCCATCAGTTGTTCCATTAGCTGGAATCATAACTTTCCCTTTAATCTGTAGCTTGGCTGTAACCTTTGCACCACAGCTAACCTTTCTACCTTGTTTGTCAATGCACTTAACCCCCTCTTCATTGGTTTGCAGCTGCCCAGTTGTCCAGTCCTTTTCTGACACTGGTTTATTAACTCTTGCATTCATAAAAACAAAAATCAACTGTGCTTCACTTGACTACCATTAACAGACCAACACTGGAATCTGACTAATATTACATTTACATTTAAAACCTCACATCTGTGTACACACCATTGGTAAAAGTCATAAATTCTGTGAAACGAGTAAGTGATTTTTGTTATAATTGAAGACACACGAATGTATAATGTATTATATGATAAAAGTATGACTTTGATATGGGAGCTAAATTATGGCTCTGCATCTGGTGAAATTATTCCCTGTGCTCTATCCCATCTTTAATTGAAGAATGCACTTCGGAAAATATGACTAAGTCTGCAAGGAACATCTCCATGTTTTGAGAGAAGAAAATTTGACTGATTGTGCCTTTAATGTTTCTAGAGTGTACGGCTAAGGTACTTTTGTGTCGATTTGAGAATGCTGAATATTCCATCAAGTGTGATTAAGATCTGTTAAACTTTCATCAACTTCAGTATCAAACTCCTTTAAAGTTGATTGGGGGTTAAAATGTAGCTTGCTTTTATTGTTGCTTGTTGATGGTTGAAGAGTCACCACTGATGAGGTAGACAGCCAATCCATTTTTAAACTTGGGTTGGTTTTCTCAGTCTCCATCTCATATTGTTAAATGTGAACATTTTTTTTGTTTGCTGTATACGAAGGTACTTGAATGACTTGTACACTGTGGAGCTTAGATCTGGATCAGGAGTGGTGGGATGGGACATTCCAGTTACACATGGCACTCCGCCACCTCCAAGAGAATCTCACACTGCTGTTGTTTATAAAGATTCGAAGAAACCAAAGATGATCATTTATGGAGGAATGAGTGGATGTCGACTTGGAGACCTTTGGATATTGGATGTGGGTAAGTACACAAAAAGCTTAAAGTCCACCTAAATGTTTACGGGCTCCAATTGTGTATGGCCCTGTGACGTTTTACATGTAAAATGTACTACTGAAAAAATGTTTGTTGTTCAGAAAGTATGTGGTTCATTTTCAAATAGTTATTTATCCTGACAGGTGATATTGCAAAAATACATGGGAGGGCAGATGAAGAGAGACATTGCTTGTCCTTTTTGATCCTTTCACTTCAAAACTCTTCTTGAATGTTCTTCTCACAGCTTGTATGGTTAGCCAACAAGAGGAATTAAGACCAGAGCATCATACTCATTAAAAGGAAGAAAATTGAGTTGCTTATGATTTTCAACAGCTAGTTATGTTTGGGACTCCAAACCAGATCACCATCTTCATGATCTGGTTAAGGACTGATCATCTTTCATTTTTAAAGTGACGGAAAGGTTAGATCTCGGGGCAAAAAAAAAATAAGGCCACAAGATTTCACAGTCTTGAACAAAATAACAGTACTTTACAGTTTTTAGAAAAGTAATACAGTTTCTGTTAAATATACAATTATTTCCAACGGCCAGAATTAGCATGTTATAAAGACAAGTAATATATTGTCCCTACAGTGCATTTCAAAGGCAGATTCCCCACCCCAAAATGAAATACATTTAACAGCACAGATGTTCATCAAATCTTGTTAAACTTCACAAGTGATTATAATTCTTCACTCTTCCTCATCTGGCCATAATTCCCTCTCGAGAGCAACTTTGTCATGGACTGTTCCTGCTCTTGTCAATCATCCTCCTATTCTGGGTTCACACTCTCGTTGGTTCTGAAACTGTTCCAGTACTTGTTTACTGAGGCATCTCCAGCCTTTTGCCATTAACTAGCTTCAGTGAGCTAAAATCTGCTCTTAGGGTTTTCCCAGACCTTAATTGTATGAAACCGGTGCCGCTTGTGAGCTTTTCGATTCCATTCTCTCAGGTCAACTGAAGTATTAATACTTGCAGTCGTCTTCTGAGCCCTTAGTGATTACCCCCAGAAGTGAACCTTTACTTTCTTTCACTCCCCAGGACTTCATCTGAATCTTAAATTGAACACTTAGCTGCTTGCTTCTTTCTGACATTTTCTAATAACACAACCATTTAACTGCTCTTGATTACCCTGCAACACAGCTCTAAGTTAGTACTCCTAACATTGAGTCTGCTCTCTGTCTCTGTCTCACAAGTCAATAACCTGCAGTCCCTGTCTATATTCTTTCAAACAGTTCTTCTGTGACCCCCAAAGTGACCTAATAAATACCTTGCAATGAGCCCAATTCTTTTGCAGGACAGAATTGAATGTTGTAACTTCACAACCTCTAGTTCTGTAAATGTTACAGTTTTCACAGCATGCTGGAGGTGGGTTTCATGACAAACTACAATATGCAGATGATTGGCTATATTATAGAGTCATAGAGATGTACAGCATGGAAACAAACCCTTTGGTTCAACCCGTCCATGCCGACCAGATATCTCAACCCAATCTAGTCCCACCTGCCAGCCCCTGGCCCATATCCCTGCAAACCCTTCCTATTCATATACCATTCAAATGCCTCTTAAATGTTGCAATTGTACCAGCATCCACCACATCCTTTGGCAGCTCATTCCATACACATACCACCCTCTGCTTGAAAAAGTTGCCCCTTCGGTCTCTTTTATATCTTTCCCCTCTCGCCCTAAACCTATGCCCTCTAGTTCTGGACTCCCCAACCCCAGGGAAAAGACTTTTACCTATTTATCCTATCCATGCCCCCAATAATTTTGTAAACCTCTATAAGGTCACCCCTGAGCTAGATATCGCATTGGCATTGTTTTAGATGTGCACAAAATGCTGATAGTCTTTACTAATTTTCAACATCAGATGTCTCACCATATTGTGTGTTTAGGGCAAACCAAAAAATGCAAGGATACTTATTCAAGCAAGCACCCAATGTTTGCAAGTAACCACATATAGATATATCATTTAGAAAACAATCATGACATGTGGTGGTGCGAGGATCATTTGTTCTTTCCAGATCCTTCAAATTTGGCTGTCCTTACACAAGCACATAATCATTACTTTCATTATTCATGCTTGGACAGTGGGTCACTTCTGTTGTCTTCCTCAGACTAGAGTTGATTCCTTTGTGGCTTATGTTGACGTGACTTGATTTAAGCAAGACACCTGTTTGTCACACTGAATATCTGCCTTTTTTGGGTTTAAGACTTCCAGACCTGTTGCTGCTTGTTGATTCTGGAAGCTTTCATGCTCTGTGTTTGTGTTTGTATTTCCATCATAAACGTCCTTCAATGGATATGTATTTTTTAACAGCATACATATCTGAAATGTCAATGTATATCTGCTTTACTTCCTTGTGCTTCACTTCCAAGTGGTAGCTCTGCAAATGAAGTGACATCATTTGTAACTACTTTTGCAACAGGTGGAAATGGTTTGAGAAAGATGCTTCGGAGTGGTTTGTGGTCAACCTCTATTATGTGTTTCCCTCCTGACGTCGTACTGGCTTAAATACTCAAAGCAAAGACAGTAGCCAGGTGCTTGTGATCTGTGCACAGAGTCTTTTATTTGGAACACAAATTAGGAGCAGAAGTAAACCATTCAGCCCCTCAAGCCTAGCCACTAAAGAATGAGTCACTGATCTGTTTTATCCGCTCTCCCCTCCTCCAATGCTCAGTAACAGCAATGTATACCTCTACAAATGCAGTGCAGAAATTCACTAAAAATCTTTAGATACCACTTTCCAAACCCCTGACCACTGCCACCTAGAAGGACAAGGGCAACAGGTGCATAGAAATGCTGCCATCTGCAAGTTCCCTTCCAAGCTACTCACCATGCTGAATTGGCATTACATAGCCATTCCTTCAGTGTCACCAAGTCACAATCCTGGAATTTGCTCCCTAATATCATTGTGTGTCTCCTTACATGTCATGCATTGAAGCAGTTCAAAAAGGCAGCTCATCATCACCTTCTCAAAGGCATCTAGGGTTTGGCATGAAATAATCACTTCAACAAAATTTATATTTTGTAAATTAAGCTCTTCTCTACACTAGATAGGCTGGTCATTTTTAATCTTTTCATTTGACAGTTTCAATTTCACGTCATCACCTTGAGGAACTTGACGCAAATATGTAAAACGCAGAACCAGTGTCTGATGCTTCACATCAATTGATGCTTTCCTAACTGTCCCAAAGCAATTAATGACTCAAAATGTGACAAGACAAACTTGTTGTAGGATGTGGGATGACTCTTCACAATCTTCTCAGCAGGCCCACTTTTTATTTTCCAATTCATAAGATTCAGTGAGATCTGCAATGCAATGCAGTCTGCAACACTCCTCCACCCATCAATTATAGCAATGTTACTAATCTTATCTGTTCAGATTTCTTGCCCAACTGTGTATCAATTTCATAATTCTCCCATCCAGACCAGAAGAATTGCCAATTACCCTCAAATCTTTAAGTATATAGGTCCAGTTTCTAGAAAGTTCAGAGGCATCATGACTTACCCAGCTGTTGATGTCCTGTGACAGGTTTTGATCCAGCTTCCATGAAAACTACTCACATGGACAAGACAGGTCTTTTAAGAGTTCTAAATATATTACTCCCACTCACCTGCAGATGTATGGCAAGCTCTAATAGGTCAAACTGCTGTTCCAGAGTGCACTAAATCTTCCCAGCTGGAACTTCACACAGGATAATTATTCTTTGTTGGTTTGCATATCTATTGGCTGACCTGCAAAAGACATGCCTCGATCCAAAAACAATCAAAATCCCAGTGACTCTCTTCTAGCACCATGTTTTCACAAAATGTGAGAGCCTTTGTTATTTTAAATTTGATTTGAGCAGTTAAACCATATCACATGTCTATGGCAAACCAAAGCTGTGGAGGTAATTATTTAAGTAGAATAGACCATAATCAATGAATTTTAAGGTCAGAGGCTTTTCTGTTGCAGAGCTTAAAAATGTCCAGCCTGTTTGGTATAGGGAAAAACTTAATTTACAAGTATAAATTTGATATGTTCTTGGTTTAATTACAATTCTAAGTAATCATCTCAAAAGTGCTCTCTGACTTTGCCCTGCTGCTGAAGTGATTATATCATGAAAGTAGTCTTAATTAACTTTACAGTAAATACAAATTTAGAATACAAAACCTGCTGTGATTCAGCGTTAGTTAGGCAAATATATCATGCCCTTAAAAATGGGTGGATGAGAGTTCTCAAATTTCCACTTCATATTCTCTTCTTTGGAATAATGCATGTTTTTGTGGCAATGTTATCCTGTATTTGCACAATAGCTGATTTTAATTGGATACTGACACTGGATGCACAAGACCAAAAGAAATATCTTTGCAATGATTTCCTTAAATGTTTTTAAAATATTGTTTTATGGAATTGTGGATATCATTATCTGGTAAACCATTGGAAATCAGCAGAAAGCAGGAAATTAGCAAGCACTCAACACAGACTACGTTTCAGTGTCTACACTGGAGTTTTGCCAAGTGGGATTGGGGCTTCTGTTGTAGTTGTGAGTGGAAGTTTTGGTTTGTGCGAGCGCCATGGAAGCAATGCACCCAACACTCCTTTTAACCCTGTTCCAAAACGCAGTCACATCAGAATCAATAACATTTTCTGCCTCCAAAAGTGCTGTCAGACCTGTTGAGTTGCTCCAGAAGTTTTGTTTCTACCCATGGTTTGTTCCCTCTGTTGGCCTCTGTACTGAGCAACATTTTTATCCTCAATGATTTCAATATTCATTTTGGCTCCCTTTTATCCTCTAGTAACGTTCAGTCCTCCTTCTCTGCCCATCTGCCTTTCCTTACTGTATTGCCCTACCAATACATATAGCCTTATGGATAACTTTGTTATTGGGTTGAGAATATCATTTCAATTTCCCGTCCTTTCTCTACCAAGCTAAATTCACCCTTCTGCTGGTTCCTTGTACCCTAGCCCTAGAAACTGGATCACTTTCTAGTTCCTCTCCTGTGTCCTGTTGTGCATCTGGTAATTTCTGTTATGTTTTAATCCCTTAAATTCATTGCTGGTAAACTACCGAGTAGCTATTCTCTCTCGCTGGTTTACGTAGTAGCTGACATACTAACTAACTTTGCTTATTGCTCCTCCACTTTCAAAGCTGTGTCCTCACCCCTTTTGTTTAAAAAAATCTTGCCATATTTTTGACCATGCAAACTCGTCCTCCAGCTCGTCATCTTTTTCTCGCTAAAATGCTTGACTGTGTAATAGTTTCCCAATCCACACCTATCTTTCGCGCAGTTCTTTTTGTCTCTGAGTAGATTTTCACCCAAAGTATGGCACATCAGTACTCCCAAATAAACTAGCAAATGCCATCCCCAATGAATGACTGGTGCATTGTAAGTCAGCATCTTCCCTAACCTCACTGAGTCTTTGGTATGTTCTAACACCAGTGTCTCTTAACTGTTTTCTCTTGTCCATCACAATGGGACTGGCCTGTTAGGTTCTATTGGTGCCTGTTCAAGGTAAAGAATCTCCAGCACTGTCTTCTCTTCCCACCCCTTCACCATTGTATCCAAGACGCACACTATCTCCTAACGTATGAGCATCTCCATGCATGCTGTAACATCAACTCTCTCTCTTCAGCACAAGCATCGAATTTTCCATTGACTCAACTCTGTATCTGGCATCCAACCTTGGCTGTGCTCCATTTTCTTTTCCTAGGTAACACTACTAAGATCGAAACCTTCCATTATAAATTAATTATCCTTCATGCTTCCATTCCCTGGCTTAGACTTAGTATTTTTGCTACATTTGTGCATTGTGCGACTCTGAACTGAGTTTCTGACTATCATTTTTGGAAAAACAGCTGTCTGTTTGCACCCCCACTGCATTACCAATCTTCACTTCAACTCTTATTATGACTAGAATTGACTATTTCTTACTACTTGATCAGGTCTATTGCTGACCCCTCAGTAAACTTCAATTCATCCCGTAATCAGTCCACTTTCCCCCGTACTATTGCCCAAAATCTGGTTTTCAAATCCTGACATATAAATGTCTTCATGACCTGAGCCTTCTATTTCTGGAAACTCCTTTCAATCCCACAGCCATCCCATCTACCACTTTAATCTTCCCTGCTTTTTGTTAAGCCTTCTAGAATCCTATGTTCTAGAATTCGATCTCTACACTCCCTATCCACTTCACACTCCCTAACACCCACATTCTCAATTAAGATTTTGGTTACCCTTCCTAATATTTCTATCATTGTTTTAGCATTCATATTTTCTGCCAGGGTACCTTTAGAGAGACTTGTAGTATGTATTGCTTGTTAAAGATACCATATAAATGCAAGTTGATCTTGGAGCTGTCCTTCGTATGTTTGCAAAAGTGTTGATTGATGTGTAAAGCTGTGCACAAATGATTAAATTGCTTGTCTTCAGCTTAATATATCACTTATTAACTATCGAAAAAAACATGAAGTGAATTGCAGACTGTGGGACTATCTAAAGGGAAACATATTACTTTTGGACTCTTATCTGACCAACAGCGTTGTGCAGATGTTTACTGTATATTGTCAAGTATTTCTTCCATTGTTTACAGAAAGCTTGGTATGGACTAAACCAGCAACCAAGGGTTCAACACCACTCCCTCGGAGTTTGCATTCTGCTACTGTTATTGGAAATAAGTAAGTGCTGTTATCTGTAGGTTATCTGAAAAGATTAGTGAACAAGAAAAATGATGGTGATAGAGAGTCATTGTTCATGGCCACAGGGTAGTGAGTGCATATCATTTCTCATGCACATGAGTTTAAAAGAAGCGTACCACCTCAATCAGAATGATAAATGCTCTATTTCAAATAATTCGGAGAGGTGTGAGAGAGATTTTTGAAAATATGCATTGATCCATCTTTTACTGGGTACTTAATTCTGGCAGGTGAATATCGTGAATGATGAGCATCTGGGTGCTACACTCAAATCATTGTGACTTTTAAAACACCTTTCCAAATATAAGCTTGCATGTACTGTAGTTAAAAACTGAAGAAGACTCCTTTCCCATTCCTAGCCAACAGAAATGATTTGCTTCTAGATGAAAGATTCTTCATCAAGGTGGTGAATCAAGTCATCTCTGCATGCTGGTCACATCAGTGCTGATTCATAGCTGTTGAAATGCGAATCACATCTACCTACCACTTTTGATTATAACCACGTGCGTTTGAATATCTGCAGAATTGTTTTCAAATGTAGTCATCCACGCAGGTATCCTTACCCCTATGTGGAAGGTTCCTATAGTAGTTCTGCTAGTTTGCTGTTCTTGTGAAGCAGGTTTAAGGTTGCAGCAATTAAAAACACAACACAGACTAAGTGGCTGGCAGTGAGTGTATTTCAGTCTCAGGCAGTATTTTGCGTTTGCATCACTTGCGCCATAGTTTTATAAACCACTTGAGTGGTTTAGAGCATTCAACACCAACATTGTTTAATTATACTTTTATGAGAAATGTATTACCATTGTAGTGAACCTTTGACGCGCTGATCCTCCAATTTTTATAAGTTTTAACTAAATTATCACTGAAACTAAACTTCAAATATAAATGGCATTTGAATTTCTGATATTTTATACCTGGTTATATTATGTTGATACATTTTTGTTCATTAAGTTGTAATTATCATTGTTTAGCATCTCATCTGTTATGTAACACATTTTCAAATTAGGTGCTAGAATCCTGTTATCAGTGGTCTTTTTAGTTTGCGTAAACTCTTACCTGTACTTGTTGCTTTGATAATTACATATTCATTTAAATTCTTTTATAAATTAGACGGTCAATTGTCCAAATTGTTTGGGTTTCCTCCCAACACTTATTTCTAAATGAGCTTTTCAAAAGTATGTTTCAGAGTAAGTGTATCTGAACACTCCAAATTTCCCATCAGTTTGGATAATTGACATTCTGTTGCATTTAACCAGCATGAACCATAGCCGATTGTGTTTTGCTTGTTAAGTCTGATATATCTGTTTCAAATACAATTGCACAGTTTTGTTGTAAATGGTTTTGAGCACAACCTGTTTATGTTTTTGTCTGTATTTATTTTCCTTTAGAATGTTTGTCTTTGGTGGCTGGGTACCACTTGTGATGGATGATGTGAAAGTTGCCACTCATGAAAAGGAATGGAAGTGCACAAATACACTTGCTTACTTACATTTAGGTCAGTCCCTTGAGTTTCCTTCTTAAGCAACTAATGCATATGAAATCAAACCATATTTTCCCCACTTGTTATCTCCAGCCATTGTTTACAAATTGTAGCCAAAATAATGTGTTTTCCATTTCTCTTTCTTGTGTAATTTTGAATTTTGTCCATTAGGTGAGTGTTGTGGGTCAGTCAGTAACTCAACTGAGCCAGAAAATTGCAGATTCAAATCTCATTCTGGAGACTTAAACACGCAATCAAGGCTAACCGTGCAGTTCAGTGTCGATGGTGTCCTGCACTGTTAGTGACACTGTCTTTTGAATGAAATGTTAAACCAAGGCTTAGTTTGAAAAAAGAATATTAATGATCAACAACAGTTTATTCAAGATATTTTTTAGCCGAGAGAGTTATCTATGCTAGAAAGTAGTCTAGAATGTAATGATTCAAAATTTCCCAGCAGTATTTTTCCACTTCACTTTTTGAGCAGAATTATTGTGCAGTTCATTACAGAAACAATTTTAGGTTGAACAATTTAAATAATTTGATTGTTTACTTGATCTAAATTCAACAAATAATATGTATCTGTTTGAGGAGGCAATTCTTCATGTTATACTTGAACTTTTTGCTATCTTCTAAATAAGAGCAAAGTCTGTTTCCTTGAATGTCCACATTTATATTGATTGTGCTGATTTGTTTTCATTTCAATTCATCCAAAATGGATATTTAAGATGCAGCAGATATCTCGATTTCACATCTGTGGCAGAAATATGTTGAATGCTGACAATATTTTGCTCGTTCTGCCTGATCGTTATTATGTTAAGACTATAAAAAGTAGGAACAGAAGTAAATCCTCGAGCCTGCTGTGCCATTAAATAGGAATGTGGCTGATCTGACATTTCTTACATCCGCTTTCCTAACTTTTCCCCGTAATCCTTGATTTTCCCCAAGTGATCAAGAATCTGTCTCTCGCCGCCTCAAATATACATGGAGTCTCTGTTCTCATGGCTCCGCAATCCTCAGAGAAGAAATTGGCACCCCTAAAAGTGAGACCAAGCCCTCTGACCGTTTACTCTCCCATGAGGAGAAACATCCTCTCCACATTTACCCAGTCTTGGCTCAGAATTAGGCTCTTTACTGCAGTGCCACAAGAGCCCTATCAATTCTTTTATAGTTTCAGTTAGACTTCCCCACTATTGTCTCATAACACTCTTGAAATAATGGCCAACATTTCATTAGCTTTCCTGATTACCTGCTGCAGCTGTGCGCTAGCTTTCTGTGTTTCATGCACAAGTACCCCCAAGGCCCTTTGTGTTGCAGCTTACTACAGTCTTCAGTGTTCTTTTGTTCTCCCTTGCAAAATGTACAACTTAACATTTTCTCACATGCTCCATTTGCCAACTTTTTGCCCACTTATATAGCATATCAAAATCTGTCTGATTACTGTGTGTTCTGCCTTTCCACCTATTCTTGTGTTGTCTGCAAATTTGGCTGCAGTATATTTGCTGTCTTCCTCGAAGTCATTAATATATATTGTAAACAGTTGCTGTCCCAGCACTGATCCCTGTGGAACCCCACTTGTTGCACATCAGCAACTTGAAAAGGAATCCTTTATCCTCACTTGCTGTTTCTTACCTAATAACCAATTCCATATCCATACCAATATATTACCTCCAACATCATAGGCTCTTATCTTATGACTTGACCTTTTAAGGTACCTTGTTGAATACATTCTCAAAGTCCAAATACAACACATTACTAGTTGCCGTGTATTCACTCTGGTTGAGACTTCCTCAGAAATCTTCAATAAATTAGTCAGATATAATTTCCCTTTTGTGAAGCCATGCTGACTCTGCTTTATTAGATTATGATTTTCCAAATGTTCACCTGTTACTTCCTTTAATTTTTCCAATGATAAACGCAAGGCTAATCAGCCTATAGTTATCTACTTTTGCCTGCTTTCCTTTTTGAAAGGGCGTGTCACATTGGCAGTTTTCTGATCCTCTGGTCCTTCCCACAAGTCTAAGGATTTTTGGTAAATTATAATCAATGCATCCAGTAGCTATGTAGATACTTCTTTTAAGATCGTCAGATGCAAGCCATCAGGGCCAGGGGACTTAGCTGCCTTTAGACCCATGTGTTTGTCTAATACCACTATTCTGGTGATAGCTTTGCTATTTAATTCTCCCCTCATATTCTTCAATGTTATGGGATATTCATAGACTGATGCAAAATATGTTCCCCATAACTATCTTCCCAGATTCATTTTCTAAGGTGCCTATGTTCGTTTGGATCTCTTTCCTCTTCTATGCATATTTTAAAAAGTCCTTATTGTCAGTTTTTATATTACTTGCAAGTTTGCCCTTGTAGTTTATTTTCTCTCTTTATTAGTTTGAGTCCTCCTTCGCTGGATTTTGAACTTATCCTAGTCTTTGGGGCTATCACTGACTTTTGCCTCCTTCTGTGCTTTCTCCTTCAACGTTAACTGCCTTGCTTAGCCGTAGATGGTTCATCCCTCTCTGAGTATTCTTCCAGACTGGGATATATTTCTGCAGAGTGTCACAAATTGCCTCCGTAAATATTTGCCACTGCTTGCTTACTATCTATCTTGCTTATTTATCTGCCCACTTTAGCTAAATGTTTAATCTTCATTTCATTATAATTCTCTTTGTTTAAGTTAAACACTATTGTTTCCAACCCATATTTCTCACACACAAGGCAAATATTAAGTTCGTCATGGTATGATAAATCTAATTAATTTTTTTCCCATGCATATTTCTGTTTGTAAAACACTGTGAAATGTAGTCCCGTAGCTTATTTTTGCAACAAAGCACAGCATTTTATTGTCATATTTTAGGGACAAAAGTAATTTACAAAAATATCAAATCCCATGGTTATTTTTTCATATTTTTAAAAAAATTAAGGTCTAAATCTTTTGTTGGTTACCAGTTTCAGACTTCATAGCTTTAATGCACGTCACCATAGATCCTTTAATTATGTAGCTACTTCAAACAGAGCTAGCTTTAGGAGCATATTGTCAGTATGACTCACCGATAGCAAAAATACAATATTTAATTGCCTTTACTAGGTGGTTAAATTTTCTTAAACCACTAGTTCATAAAGTGCATCCATGAATAAATAGTATTTATGTGACTGTATATTCAGATATAACCTGGTTAAAATCTGGTACCATGAAGTGTACTTTCTTTATTCCTCGCATCAAATGCCTTATAATATGAAACTGTTGAAATTGTATTTGTTGGAAAGAGTCTCTTGAGGTATTTAATTTGTAGCTGTGTTGATAATTTTGCAGTATATGTAATAATTTTGATAATTTGCTTTGCCTTTCTGCAAGTGGTGTAATTTAAAGATATGCTTTGGTAAAATGAATTAAATTAATGCTATATTTATAGCAGATGGCTACATCTGGACACCTGTAGTCTCAGACACGTTGGAGGACAATGTACCGAGGGCCAGGGCTGGCCACTGTGCTGTTGCGATTCACACTCGTCTTTATATTTGGAGTGGAAGAGATGGCTACCGGAAGGCTTGGAATAATCAAGTCTGCTGCAAAGATCTTTGGTATTTGGAAACTGGTGGGTGTTGCATAATCCTTAAAATAAAACTTGCTCTGATCCTTTTTTTGTTAAACTGCATTGAAAATTGTTGTAGAAGTCAGTTGAAAGTATGGCAAGGTGATGTGTTTTTAAACAGCAAAGGAGAAATTTTAGAGTCATAGTTATACAGTATAAAAACAGTTCCTTTGGCCTACCATGTCTATGCTGATCAAGAAATACCAACCTGCACTTGGTCCATAACCACCTGTGTCCTGGCAATTGAAGTACTCATCCAGATGCTCCTTAAATGTGGTGCGAATCTCTGCTTCCACCATCTTCTCAGGTAGCACATTCCATATTTTTACCACCCTCTGGGTGGAAAATATTCTTTCTCAGATCTCCTCTAAACCACTTTTTCCTCACCTTACATTTATGCCCTGTTGTGTACGTCTGCCATGTAGACACTATGGGGAAGAGGTTTCTCATGATTTACCCTGTCTATGTCTCTCATAATTTTTGTATCTCAATCAGATCACCCCCCTCAGCCGCCTCTGCTCTAGGGAGAGCAAGCCCAACCTATCCAGTCTCTCATCATAACTGAGACTTTTCATCCCAGGCAACATTCTGATGAATCTCTTCAGTGCAATCACGTTCTTCCGATAGTGTGGCGACCAGAATTGCGCACAGTAATCCATTTGTGGCCTAACCAGTGTTTTATAAAGTTGTAACGAGACTTTCCTGGTCCTATATTTTATGCCCAGGCTAATGAGGGCAAGCATCCCATATTCCTCCTTCATCCTGTCTACCTGTATTGCCATCTTTTCAGGGAGGTATGGATTTGTACATCAAGATCCATTTTTTTCCTCAGTATTCCGTAGGGTCCTACCATTCATTTTGTAAGTCCTTCCCTTATGCGTCATTTTGGATTAATGTCAGAAAATTCTTCATGCACATTAAATACGTGGAGGAGACCACCTGAATAAGTAGAATAAGCAAAGATCTGCGATCATATGAAAAAAACATATCTGGTGCTGTACTTTCTGGGGACCACAGTGTACAGCTGGATTGCTGTGTCTGTATTGCTTAACACAGAAGAGTGTATCAGAATTAATGAGTTATTTTCTGGCTTCAAAAGTTTAGATAATGGTGTGCCACCAGGATCAGTCCTAGGGCCTCAATTATTTGCTATCTATATTAATGACTTAGAGGAAAGGGTACAGTGTAGTGAATCAAAATTTGTTGAATAGATGGGTCCACTCCTTTTTGTCATTTACATAAAATGATTTGGATGCGAGCATAAGAGGTATACTATTAAGTTTGCAAATGACACCAAAATTGGAGGTGTAGTGGACAGTGAAGAAGGTTACCTCAGATTACAACAGGATCTTGATCAGATGGGCCAATGGGCTGAGGAGTGGCAGTTGGAGGTTAATTTAGATAAATGCACGGTGCTGCATTTTGGGAAAGCAAATCTTAGCAGGACTTCTACACTTAATGGTAAGGTCCTCGGGAGTGTTGCTGAACAAAGAGACCTTGGAGTGCAGGTTCATAGCTCCTTGAAAGTGGAATCGAAGGGAGATAGGATAGTGAAGGAGGTGTTTGGTATGCTTTCCATTTTTGCTCAGAGTATCGAGTACATAAGTTGGGAGGTCATGTTGTGACTGTACAGGACATTGGTTAGGCCACTTTTGGAATATTGCATGCAATTTTAGTCTCCTTCCTATTGGAAAGATGTTGTGAAACTTGAAAGGGTTCAGAAAAGATTTACAAGGATGTTGCCAGGGTTGGAGGATCTGAGCTACAGGGAGAGGCTGAACAGGCTGGGGCTCCTTTCCCTGGAACGTCGGAGTCTGAGGGATGACCGTATAGAGGTATATAAAACCATGAGGGGCACGGATAGGATAAATAGACAAAGTCTTACGCCTGGGGTGGGGGAGTCCAGAACTAGAGGGCATAGGTTTAGGGTGAGAGGGGAAAGATATAAAAGGGACCTAAGGGGCAACTTTTTCATGCAGAGGTGAAACGTGTGTGGAATGGGCTGCCAGAGGAAGTGGTGGAGGCTAGTACAATTGCAACATTTAAAAGACATCTGGATGGGTATATGAATAGGAAACATTCTGGTGAGCCTTAGTTGCACTCACTCTTGGAAAGTATATGCTTCCTTAGATTCTGAAGCAACTTGACAGTGGAGATATTGAGATGTTTTCACTCGTGGGGAATCTTGAACTTGAGGACATAGTTACAGAATACATGAATTTAGAATGGAGCTGTGAAGGTTTTTCACCTCCTGGAGGGAGTGAATGTTTGGAATGTTCTACTTCAGGGAATTGAGGCTAAATCACAAAGTATTTAAAGAGAAGGTAGATAGATTTTTGAAATATCGGTGAGTTAGTGGCTATGTTGAGCTGCCAATGTAAGAGGAGATCAACAATGATATTTTTGAATCTCAGAGCAGGCTTTTGAGGGCCCAAATGACCCACTCCTCCTATTTCTTATTTTCTGTGCATTCGTATCTGTTTCATAATTTTGTGTGCTTCAATGAGATCATATTCTTCTAATCTACCAGTCTCCTCGATCTTTCCACAGAGGCTAACCCTGCATACCAGGAAACATTCTGGTGAGCCTTAGTTGCACTCACTCTTGGAAAGTATATGCTTCCTTAGATAAGGAGACCATAAATGTTTAGCTGAAATGTAACTCAGCTTGTTTTGTAAGCCTATGGTAGAAGTGAAAACAATTGAGAGAGAGTAAAATGTAATCAGATGCACAAAGGGTTTTGTGGTGCACCTGTGCGTGTCTACTCTAGGTTTCTTTAGGATAAGGTTGATATTTGGATAACTGAGGAGATCAGTTTACTTGCGTATTTTCTTCAGGGCAGATTCTTGTGGAAGGTTTAATATTATAGGTTTGGGCAGAGGGATGTAAGTGATCTACAGTCAGTTCTTCAATAATGCGATGGTTGTGTCTTGTGCAACCCCATAGTACAGAAAAATCGTGCTTAAAGTGTTGGTGCTGTAATTGTGTTACAGCCAGCACACGTTTTAAAAGTTTGTGCTGAGGAAATAGCATCCCCAATTAATCAATCGTATTTCAGCCAATTTGTGTTGACAAAACGGGTGTTATAACAGAAAGACCTGTATTAAAATAGTTTTCCTAAAACAGAATCTGAATAAGTTTCTTTTCTCTTTAGAAAAGCCCCCTGCACCTTCCCGTGTGCAGTTGGTCAGAGCTAGCACAAATTCACTCGAAGTATGTTGGGGTGCAGTTCCTACAGCAGATGCCTATCTTCTTCAGCTGCAAAAGTATGATATGCCACCATCAGCTGCCACCACCACCACCACCACCACAACTACCATGGCAACTCCAGCTTTGAGCAATACTACACTACCACAGAAGACTTCATGTAGCCCTGTTTCACCTACGCCTGCTATTCCTGCTGCACCATTGCATTCACCACTCCCTGTTTCTAAAGTTGCTTCTCCCACGAGTGTACTGATCCCTGGAATGACAAGTAAGCCACAATATTTTTAACAATTCTAGCTTCATCATGTGAACCTTTGTTTTCATGTTTATCATGTGCCATTTGTATAAGAATTTATACGTAAGGCTCATTTTTACAAATATTGAAATGCTACAGGAATATAATCTTTTAATGCACTTTACCTGGAACAAGGTGGCTTTTATGGCTTTGGATTTTAAAAGCTCTCTTTTAAAAATGTATGAGACTATTGATTTTTGACTAATGATCCTATTTCAAGTTATATGCAGGTTTTTGTAAATTTCTTGGCTGAAATTTTCAAGGCAGGTGATCAATCCTTTAAGTCAAGATTAGAGTGGTGCTGGAAAAGCACAGCAGGTCAGGCAACATCCGAGCAGCAGGGAAAAAAAAAATCAATGTTTCGGGCAAAAGCTGAATCCTGATGAAGGGCTTTTAATGTTGCCTGACTTGCTGTGCTTTTCTAGCACCACTCTAATCTTCACACTGATCTTTAGCATCTGCAATACCCACTTCTGCTTGATCACCTTTTAACAATATCTAGCTACTGTGAAGCATTCATTCACTGCTTGATTTAACTTATTTTCTTGTTTGGTTCTATCTGATATCTTCACCACACCTCATACTGATTGTCTTTTACTTTTATTTTATTTATATTTTTTCATGGGCTGTGGGTGCCATTGATTATGCCAGAATTTATTGCTCATTCCAAATTATCCTCAAAAGTTGGTAATGAACAGCCTTCTCAAAATGCAGCACCCTTAAGTGTAGGCATGCGCACGGTGCTGTCAGGAGTAAGTTCCAGATTATTAATCCCAGGATAGTGGAGGTAAAGTGATGTAGTTCCAAGTCAAGATGGTGTGGGGTTTGGAGTAGAATTTGCAGGTGGTGATATTCTTCTTCATCTGCTACCTTCTCCTTTGAGATAGTAATGGTCACAAGTTTGGAAGTTGCTGTCGAAGGTGCCTGGGTGATTGCTGCATTGTATTTTATATATGTTACGCGCTGCTGTCGCTGAGGTGAAGAGAGTGAATGCTGAACGTGTTGGGTGGGGTGCTGGGTTGGTGAGTAAACTAGGATGGGGACATAGCTGGCTGGCCAGCATTTATTGCCCACTGCTAGTTGTTTTTGAGAAGTGATGGTCAAATGTCTTCTAAACTACTGCAGTCCACGTGTCGTAGATAGATCTATAATGCCATCAAGGCCTGAATTCCAGGAACCTGACCCAGCGACAGTGAAGGCATAACGGTAGGTTTTCAAGTCAGGATGATAATTGGCTTGGAGGGAGCTTGCAGGTGATTGTATTCCCATGTATCTGCTGCCATTTTCCTGTGATCATGGGTTTAGAAGGTGCTGACTAAGAATCTTTGCAGTTCTGCAGTGCATGTTGTAGATCGTACACATTGCTACTGCTGAGTGTCAGTAGTCGAGGATGTGGGTATTTGTGGGTGTGGTGCCAATCAAGTGGGCTCTTCCTGAATGGTGTTAGAATTGCACCCAACCAGGCAAGTGGGAGTATTCCACCACATTCCTGTCTTATACCTTGTAATAGTGGATAAGCTTTGGAAGTCTGGAGGTGGATTACTCACCCAAGCTGTTATCAGTAAGCTGATTATTGCTGAGCAGGTGCTGCTTGATGATACCTTCCATCACTTTACTGATGATCAGGAATAGACTGATGGAGTGTATTTGGTTGGGTTGGATTTGACCTGATTTTGTGTGCAGGATGTACCTAAGAAATCTTCCACATTGTCAGGTATATGGCAGTGTTTGTAGCTTTACTGGAACAGCTTGGCTGGGGGTCATACAAGTTCTGGGTGTAAGTATTCAGTACAATTGCTGGAATGTTGTCAGGGCCAGTATGTAGTGCCTCCAACTGTCTCTTGCTATCATGTGCAGTAAATTGAATTGGCTGAAGACTGGCATCTGTGATGCTGGGGACCACTGAGGAAGCAGAGATGCATCATCCAGTTGGTACTTCTGGCTGAAGATTGCTGCAAATAATTTTGCCTTATCTTTTGTGTAGAGGACGTGGCTATTTATGTAGAAGCCCCCTACGGTGAGGTGTTTAACTCCCAATCATGACAGGACTACAGATCTTAGATCTGGTATCTTTTTCTCTTTTCTGTTTCTGTTTGAAGGTGTTTAAAATGGTGCACTGCATTTTGGGTTAGTATTGTTGGAACCTTTGAAACTTTACCGCTGGTTTCATTGACGCGTACACCCCTTCAGTTGAGAATCTCTGTGGATCCTTCAGGGCTGTGGGAGCTAACTGTATGTGTATTTTCTTTTGTAACTAAAATGAAGCATAAAGTTAATATAACTATTGTGAAGATGTTAGGTTTTTACGTTTTTCTTCCAATTTTTAAAATTTATTACAGTCTGTTCTTCAATGCAGCAAACTATTATTTTTTTAAATTAGAGATGTTCAATTTTCACTACTCTTTAGTTTATTAAATATTCTACAGTTATGGGGATTTTTCTTTAATTTGGGCCTGTGTTTAGTTATATTTTATATGTCGCAAGTTTGAGTGCTAACTTGGACAGTGAAGATTATTCCAAATCAAAGCAAGATCTTTCTTCGAAAGCAAGACTATTACCTTGTCTAATTTCACAATTGCAGCATTTTCAACTGAGAAATGTTATTTCATTTGAATAACTATTTTAGAGCTTCAGTTGATGATTTGTTTTTGTTTTGTGTAGTACTTTATATAGTTATTTTTTTAATCCTGTAAAGGTGCTGTAACTACAACGCAGGTCTCTGCTGCTCAGGTATCTGCGATGTCTTCAGCAGCAGCCCAGCTGGTCACAGTTTCTCAACAAGCTGTGCAGACAGTAAAAGCTGCTGTTTCTTCCTTACCTGCTGGAGTTCGTCTTGTTGTTCCAGCTCAAAGCACCACTAATGCTGTTCCCTCTGTAGTAAGTGTGAGTATTTGTTTTCCTACATCTCTTATTTATCAATTGAGTTGTTATCTCATTTTAGTCATGAGACTTGCAGGAAGGAAATGCATGTGTTGTATATAGTGGGTATGGGAAAAGAAAATTACGGGAGAATACAACTAATTTGAATGACTTTACCAGATAGTTGGTACTGACATGAAGGACCAAGTAGCCTCCATAACAGAATAACACAGCAGGGGAAGAACTGTTTGGGTCCAGCATGTCTGCATTGATCATTATACCATTCTAAACTAATCCCACTTGCCTGCACATGGCCCTTATCCATCTATGTTCATGTATCTTTCTAAATGTCTTTTAAATGTTGCTATTTTACCTGCTCTACCACCTCTTCTGGCAGTGCATTCTAAGCACCTATCTCTGTGTTTAAAAGTATTAAAATTGTCTTGGCATTCAGCATGGATTTTTTAAAGGGCGATCCTGTCAGACTCCTGCACAGATACATTAACCGGAGATCCTATCTGAATTATTGATTTTTTTGAAATGCTGACTAGATATATTGATGAGGGTAGTGTAGCTGATGAACTTCAGTAACACATTTGACAAGCCTGTACAAAAAGGTAAAAGCCCATGGGATCCAAGGTAAGTTGACAAACTGGATTCAAAATTGGCTTGCAAACAGCAGGCAGAGTGATGGTGGAGAGATGGTTTTGTGATTGAAAGCTCATGGCCAGCATTGTACCACATGGATCAGTAGTGGGATCTTGTTTATGATGCGTGCTAACAACCAGGATCTGAATGTAAAATTTATAAATTTGCAGATGACGTGAGAATTGGTGGTCTATAGTCTAATATATTGATCAGCTAGTAAATTGGGAGGAAGAAGGGCAGTTGGGATTTAATTCTGCTAAGTGTGAGGTGATGCATTTTGGGAGGTCAAATAAAGGAAGGATTTATGCAATGAATGGTAGGCCCCTAGGGAGTACTGAGTAACCAAGGGTCTTTGGTGAGCAAGTCCATAGATCATTGAAAGTGTCAGCATGGTTTGGGTGCTGAAGAAGGCATACAACATGCTTGGTTTCATTTGCCAAGGCATGGAATATAAGACCAAGGAAGTTTTGTTGCAACTTTATACAACATCGGTTAGGCCACAGCTGGAACACTGTGTGCAGTTCTCGTCACCACACAATTGGAAGGAGATGATTGCAGTGGAGAGGGTGCAGAGGAGATTCACCAGGATGTTGCCTGTGATAAAAGGTCTCAGTTATGGAGAGGGAGTGACCAGCTGGGTTTGATTTCCTTGGGGAGGAGGTGGCTGAGGAGGGACCTGATTGAGATATACAAAACTATGGGAGGCGTAGACAGTGTTTATCATGAGAATATTTTTCCAATGGCAGATGTATCTAAGACCAGGGGGCTTAAGTTTGAGATGATAAGTACGTGGTTTAGAAGCAATCTGAGGAGTAGGTTTTCCACCCAGAGGGTGGTAGATAGATAGAATGTGCTGCCTAAGGGGGTGGTGGAAGCAGGTACCTTGGTGACATATAAGAAATATCTGAATGAGCACTTCAAATGCCATAGATTAGACGATTATGACCAACTATAGGTAAATGGGATTAGTGTAGTTTGGTATTTGTTGGTTGCATCGACATGGTGAGCCAAAGGGCTGTTTCTATGCTGCTCCATGTTGTACTACTATTACTCTCCATTTATTTGAAATCCTGCTTGTAAGTTCCAGAATGTCTTTTCAAGTATATTTTTCACTATTGTCAGTCAGATAGAGTGAAGGAATTGAATCATGAAGTTAAGACAAGCATAGTCAGTTTTTCTTTTAATGTGGGTGAAAGAATCTTGTAGGACTAGTTATAATCACTTTGTAAATGATCACCATAAGCAGTTTTGTGAGAAAGGAAATCTAAAAATGCACCATTATTTTACAATACTTGTGTGAAAGTGCCTTTATATTATGCAGGTGAACACCCCAGCCACAACAATGCTGAAGACAGCAGCTGCACAAGTGGCAACATCAACTGGCTCTCTAGGCCCAGCTTCGACCCGACCTATTATCACCGTGCATAAATCGGGTGCATTGACCGTGGCTCAGCAGACTCAAGTTGTTACCACTGTCGTGGGTGGTGTCACGAAAACATTCACACTTGTCAAAAGCCCAATTCAAGTTGGCGGTGGAGGCTCCTTGGTAATTAGTACTTAAGAATTATTTGATGGCTGTGCAGTATCAGATTTATGCTAATAGTTTAATGAAGTGCAGTTGACATTGAAGGGCGGATTCTCAATTTAGCACTTGGGTAGTAAATTGACAGCAATGAGTGCAATGGAAATGTGGATCACATGGTTTCTATATATGAGCAGCTACTCCATAATGACAGTTTCACACCTGAATGGCAATTTCAAAAAAAAGCCTTGAAGACCTGAAAAAGCGTGACCTGCTTTTCATTGCGAAAAGGAAGCTCCCTGCATAGTGCAGTGGTACGTTGGTAACAGAGAGCTGGTGAAATGGGAGTTAGTGTCAGATACCCAAAACAGAATTGGAGAAAAGGATTTGTCTGTGTACTTTTGAGAAAACTAACTCCCCTTTTCTTTGAGAATCCAGAACTTGCCCACAGCCCAGACAAATGGAGGCTGGTATGTGCCTGCATCCAGCATAATATTTCTGATTCTTCGTAAGCCAGAGGCATATGAGCCTTCAGTTTTGGCTGTGCTTTTGCACCAACATTTCTTGTTCAGTTTTGCTAATTAACCAAACTGGGCTCCTAAAATGCCTTGCAACAAAGTAGTGTGCCCCCTGATATTTCCCACAATGATTTGATATCAGCTATGCCCTCAGAGCAGCACTAAGTGAAGAGGAGTGAAAATTTATGGAAGAAATGGCTTTGAGGTTTAAAATCAGAAATTGCTGGGAAAAAACTCAGCCTGTCTGGCAGCATCTGTGGAGAGAAAGCAGATATAACCCTGTTCTGAACACAAAGTTCTGAAGTTGCTGGGCCTGAAATGTGAACTCTTGGCACAAATGCTGTCTGATCTGCTGAGTTTTTCCACTTTGATTTCCAGCATCCACAGTTCTTAGTGTTTTATTTAAACCTGTGTAGGTTATTCACTTCCACTTGAGTTTGTTAGAATGACAAAAGCAGAGGCCTCAGGACTAGGCCCCTGTCATCTTGTTAACTTACGCATTATATGATGAAACTTGAGAGAGGATTTGTAATTGGGCAGTTATGCTTTCATCCATCCTGATTTTGCCTAGTATTAAGATGTGTTATTCTCACTGAGGTAAGAACCTTTCTCTAGCAACAATAATTTGTTTTGTATGTTTTAGGTTGCTAACTACTTGGCTCAAGCATAGTCAACTTTTTGAACAATTGCCTCCTTGCTTTGCTGCATTGCATAAAAATAAATATTAATTTTAACTGGTATCTAAACTAATGTGTGAACATAGTGATTTTTGTTTTAAACTTGCACGTCTAACTTTCTTTTTGTAATTTGGTCTTGGTCTAATGAACTTTGTTTCCACAAAAATCATGTCTGTATTAAAACACAAATTTGAGAATTTTCTTATCAGTTGTAGATTATTTAGCATGATATGTATATTATGGCTTTCTTGGTCCTACTTCTTGGGAATTTTTTTTCTTTGCTCTCTCATTTTAAAAAGCTCATTGTCCTTTCCTTAATTCCTTTTAAGTTTTAAAATCTAACTCTGTTAAGCATTATGGTTTATTGTCTGTCTTAAAGATTTTATGAACTTTGTGACTATGTGCGTTGAGCTGGAATTTGTTCTGTTTAGATCTCCAATCTAGGGAAAATGATGACTCTTGTTCAGACAGCTCCTGTACAAACTGGTGCTCCAATCACAGTCCAGGCCACTGCTGGGTCTTTGGCACAGTTCATCCAGGTATGTGTATTACATTTTGTCATTGTGACCTAGAAATGACTCTGGCTTAATAGTAAATAAATTAACTGTACATTTAGCAGTTGTACCAGCTCTGAAAATAGCAGAAGGAAGAATGCCAAGAGTTTGTTTATCTTTGAAACTGCTTACGGTGACTTCCAATGTAATTTGTTTCTTATATTTTATACAAAGTTTATGTATCTGCAACTTAAAAATGTTGCATACTCTGCGTAATTCTGCATACACACGTAACATCCTATTGTCACATATTTCTTATCGCACCTGACATTATTAATTAGTTTATCAGTGGTTCCCTTTTCATTTTGTTATTTCAAACATCACAGTATTGGTGTATGTTGGTGCCTCTGAAGCAAGTCTCTGGAGTCTTTCCAAGCTGCTTACCATCTTCACTATAAAAGTAGCACCATTAGCAATTTATTTTTCATAGATATATATTCTTTTAGTAGCTTTCAGTTGTTCTTTGTCTTTTCTATGATATTATTCCTCATGGACTGGACTGTTCCTCACATTTGCAAGATCAGGTGGTACGGTCTGTACACAGATCTTTCTGTGCCACACCATACTTTAGTAAATATTTTACACATTGGGGCAGTTTAATTTAATTCTATTTTCCTTTATTACCCCAAAATTAAGCATAGTTTGATCGAAGAGCACTGCAACAAGCATTTGAGGTTGAAGCAGCAATACTTGTGCTATGTGTGTAATCGAGTTCAAATATAGTTCAGGCCAAGCATTCTAAAGTGTGATTGGGACACTTGAACCATAATTAGGCTGAACTTGTACATTGCTAGTTGCGTAGACTTAAATGGGTTACTCCAAAGGATCTTGTGCTACTTTCTATCAATGTATACGACAGCAAGGTGAAGATTTGATTCCTGGGTTATTCTGATGAATTTGTGTTGAGGTACAATTGGGCATATCATAAACTTGTTTTAAATGCAGGGAAACCTCAATTATCTGAACGAGATGGGCGGGCGCTATTTCGTTCGGATAATCGATTAAATGCCTTTCCTCTGGGACTCGGGGTTTTTTTTTAAAAAGTCTGCTCCCCATTCAAGAGACTGCTGCAGCACACCGTGCACGAGTCCCTGCTCCCAACACTGCCCCCCCCCCGCCCTCCCAAACCCAGTCCAACACCGCCTGCCCCCCAAACCCATCCAACACTGCCACCCTCCCACCCGCCCATTCAACACCTCACCCCCACCCACCCCAAACCCTGTCCAAAAACCTCCCACCACCATCCAATACCCCCTGCCCCCTCTCCAGCTGCCCCGAAGTATATACCAACAAGATTTCTGCTGCTGCCTTTGTGGGGTAAGTCTTTAACATGTGCGTGCGTGCACACACACACACACACACACACACCTTTTTGCTGCAACGTTTTGACAGGTTCCTCTGTTGCTCTGTACAGGTCAATGTTAGAGAGATTATCTGGCGAAAGGGGGGTTTAGGGTACATCCCTGTGTAGAAGTCCAGGGAAAGTGTGGGGAGAGAGAGAGGATGGGCAGTCATCGTTTAATCAGTGTAAACAAAAGACATGCAGAAACGCATCTTTAATGTAATATTTCTATCGGGACCTCGAGATCTCCTTCAGATAATCAGATATTCGGATAATTGGTATTCAGACAATTGAGGTTCCGCTATTTGAAGCATATTGATAGAGCTGTCTTTCTGGCTGATGCTGCCTCCAATCACTAGGGAACTAAAAGCACTACTTACAGCACTGGGCAAAGTATTACGTGCGGTGAGGTTCAAAGACTGCAGTTTAGTTCTGATTGCAGTGTTTTCATGCTGTTTCACCAGCCTCATAACGGCAGTTTTTGAGTACATTTTTAAGTTTCCTAAGTTTTTAACTGCTTTCCTTACAAATCTTAATCCCATCTTTTTGACTTATCGTACCATAATTGTTAAATAAATCTCCAGTACTTACTAATTACTGTGAAAGTATCAAATCCAGAGAATACTTATATTCAGTTGCAATGGTTACATGAAATACAAAGTGGGAGGGAATCATGCTTTAGCTAAGCAATGAATCCCAATCTTGCACCCAGGCTTATAATTGTTTTAGCATTGTGGCATTTTCCAACATGAACAATTCTGTAACAATTGAGATTAACTTGTGAATCTGTTTTAAAGTATTTTGTTGAGGCTCACTTAGCTGGTGATCACTTTTAGGTAGGATCAATAGCAATTAGATTATTGTTCTGCCCCCTTTCACAAATAGTTAGATTCCTTCATATGTGCATGAAGAATCAGGAAATACAGCACAAATACTGATGTAAAATATATGGGAAAACATGTTTAAAACATCATGTCAAACTGGAATAGCTTGTAGAACAATGAATCCAGTAAGAATAAATTTGGTACAAGGAAGGTGTGTTGATAAAATTTACGTGCATGTCCAGGTTCAATGATATAATAATTTTATTCTGTGTCACACTGCTTCTGAGTGCTCTGTCCTGTTGCCTGCCTACCAATGCTTGTTTACTTAATAGACATGCATGGGAATATTGCATGTTTCCTTATTAGCACAGGCACAAATTAATACTACAAATTCATTGTGGATCATCTCTGTTTCTAAATTAATTTGTGTTCTTATTGTAAGAACCATATTGTTAATGTTATATTTCGTTAAATGTGCATGTCTAAGTGTTAGAAAATAATGAAATAATTTTTTTCAAGCCTGCATCTTTTATGGCTTTTATTGTTTCCATTTTGATGCATATTTCAATTTTGGTTTAAATCCAAAGGCAAAGGGTCCTTTTCCTCCAGGGACTATAGTGAGGCTTGTAACAGCAGCAGATGGTAAGCCAGCAACAATAATCACAACGTCACAAGCTGGTGGAATAGGTACGAAGCAAACGATCCTGGGTCTTAGCAGTGTCTCACCAGCCAGCAGTAAACCTGGAGCAACCACCATCATAAAAACCATCCCTGTTTCAGCACTGATGGCTCAACCCAATGTTACAGGTACACAACGGAAATTTCTAGATTTCCAATTTAAATCTCATTAACATTTGTCTATTTTTCATCATTTGAGATTTTCTTTTATTTAAAGACATTTTTTTAAAACCAGTTCTGCATGCATTCATTTTCAGATACATAAAAGGTTCAATTAGCAGTGATTCTTAAACTAGTTACTTCCTATCTACTTGTCAAGATTTCATATTAAAAGACGATATTAAAAGTCAGCATAAAAATGAAAATTATTTTTCACAATTTTAAGTGTTGCCAGAAGTTAATTGTAAGGATCCTATGGAGGAAGCATTTTGGTTTGAAGTCATGCCCCTGAAGGAGGCTGTTCAGCTCCTGGTGAGATCAATGGTATAACACAATCTCAAACATGAAACTTGCAAAACTACATCAAATGAAAGTGGAATCCTTGCTGAGTTTGGCAATATTTGTCTTTTATAAACCTTGTGTATTTTGTGAAAGGAGTTAGATGAACTAGGTAAAGGAACTAGTGAGTTTTGAGAAGATTTCTAGCCCAGGTTGAGGTTCTGAATGTTGGTTTGCTCGCTGAGCTGGAAAGTTTGGTTTCAGATGTTTCATCACCATACTAGGTAACATCATCCGTGAGCCTCTGGCTGAAGCACTGGTGATGCTTTTTATTTGTGTGTTTAGGATTCCTTGGGTTGGTGATGTCATTTCTTGTTCTTTTTCTCTGGAGGTAGTAATTAGAATTCAAGTCAAAGTGTTTGTAGATAGAGTTCCTCCATCAACAAACGCATTGACTCAGATCCCATTTACCACCCCATGAGAAAAAGAACAGGAAATGACATCACAGGAAATGATGTCACCACAGAAAATGACATCATCAACCCAAGGAAACCTAAACACACACACAACGTGGGCCATACCACTAGTGCTTCATCGCAGGCTCGCTGACGATGTTATCTTGTATGGTGACGAAACGTCTGAAACCGAAACTCCCAGCTCAGCGAGTAAAGGAACTGCATACTTCTGTTTTTACTGTTCACCCATCAAAAGGGACATTATTTTGTTGTATCTGTCCCATACCAGCACATGTTTTTGGATATTTTAAATATAATTTGCACCCATTGGGTTGGAGTTGAACAATAACAAAGCTTTTATGCTACTTGGTATATTTGTATGATGATAGGTATGTAATTTATATTATTTTTACAGTTCACATTTCCAAGTAATGGCATACTACATGTCAGCGTCCTTATGAAACGATGCCCTGGAACAAAGGTTGCTTGTAAAGTGATACTCGCTCACTGACAATCTATTGTGAATGTACCAATGCCAAATCAAGAGGCAGCTCACCACTAGTGTCTCAGGAGTGACAAGGAATAGTCAGTAAATGCTGGCCCAGCCAGCGAAGCCCAATTTCCCATTAATGAACTTTTAACAAGTGACTGAAAGCCTCTGGAGTGGTATTGGAAAGGCCAGAAGACCGCCAGATATAGGAGCAGAATTATGCCACTCAGTCCATCAAGTCTGTTTTGCCATTCAATACGTTTCTCATCCCCATTCTTCTGCCTTCCTTCTGTATCCCTTGATCATCTTACTAATCAAAGACCGATCTATCTCTGTCTTAAATTTGCTCAGTGACTTAGAGCCTCCACAGCCCTCTGAGGCCTGAGGTCCACAGAATCAGCATCTCCGGCTAAAAAAATTCCTCCTCATCTCCATTCTAAAGGGTTGTCCCTTCACCCTGAGACTGTGCCCTGAGATCCTAGTTTCTATTACTAGTGGAAACAACTTTTCCATGTTCACTCTATCCAGGCCTCACCATATCCTGTAAGTTTCAATCAGATTCCCCCCTCAACTTTCTAAAATCCATCAGTTACAGACCCAGACTCAACTGCTCCTCAGATGACAAACCTTCATCCCTGGGATCATTCTTGTAAACCTTCCCTAGACTCTTCCAGCACCAGCATAACTTTTCTCAGCTGAGGGGCCCAAAGCTGCGCTCAATATTACAAATATGGTCTGACTAGAGCCTTATACAGCTTCAGTATACATCCCTGCTATTGTTTTCTAGCCCTCTTGAAATTAAAACTAACATTGCATTTGCCGCCTTAAGCGCCAACTGAATCTACATGTTAATCTTGAGAGCATCCTGAACTAGAACTCCCAGATGGCTTTCAGATTTCTGAAGCCCTTTCCTCATTTAGAAAATAGTGTACGCCATATTCTTCCTACTAAAATATGTAACCTCTCACTTTGCACATTGTCTTTCATCCATCACTTCTTTGCCCATTCTCCAAGCCTGTTCAAGTTCTTCTGCAGCCTACCTGCTTCCTCTGCACCACATGTCCCTTAACCTATCTTTTGTGTCTTGTGCAAAATTAGCAATGATGTCTTCAGTTCATTCATCCAGATTTGTAATGTATGACAAGAATAGTTGTGGTCCGAATACTGACCCCCTGCGGAAGGTCACCAGTTGCCATTGTTATGAAGATGTGGGTGGCTGTACCTTTTAAGAGAGTTGCAGGACTTGGAGGCACAAAGAGTACTGGAAAATTTACAATGTAACCTTTGATCCAGCAGCTGGCAGTACCTGGGTTGCTACGAGACAAAAGAAAGACAAATTTAAATTCGGCCAATCAGTTTAAATTATACTCCAAGGTACTAATGTTCAATCAAGTTTGAATCTAATATTTTGATAATATTAAGACCAATGGAACAATCCGATGCTTTGGGGTATAAGACCGGGGAAAATTGAACAGTTGGAGAAGAACTGCCAAGCCACTGGCATGTATAGACTGCCAGAGAAATAGCTCTCTCAAAGGTACCTTCATCAATGAACAATCTGTGAAACATAATTCCTAAGAAGAAGAAAAGAAGACAGAGGACGATATAAAGAGAAGAATCGAAAGTTGTCTGGTTTTGAAATTTGAATTTTTTGATAAATCTGAATCGGGAGTTTTGTTGGACTCTTTTATTGTAGATGGGGAAGGTAAGATTAATGCCTCCATAATCTCTTCAGCCATCGCCTTCAGAATGCTCGAGGAGTGGTAATGAGAGTAGGTTAGAGAAAGCAGTTGTAAATAATGGATGTAGGTTTGCTGGCTGAACTCAGACGTTTCGTTACCATAATAGGTAACATTTTCGGTGAGCCTCTGGACAAAGTACTACTGTTATTTCCTGTTTTCTATTTCTATGTTTGGGTTTCCTTTGGTTGGTGACGTCATTTCCTGTGGTGATGTCATTTCCTGTTCTTTTTCTCAGGGGGTGGTAAATGGGGTCCAAGTCAATGTGTTTGTCGATAGAGTTCCAGTTGGAATGCCATGCTTCTAGGAATTCTCATGCATGTCTGTGTTTAGCTTGTCCTAGGATGGATGTGTTGTCCCAGTCGAAGTGGCGTCCTTCCTTATCTGAATGTCAGGGTATTAGTGAGAGATCAGTGCATCGTCCAGAGGCTCACTGAAGATGTTACCTAGTATGGTGACAAAACATCTTAAAATGAACCTTCCAGCTCAGCGAGCGAACCTCAACCTGAGCTACAAATCTTCTCAAAACTTGCTAGTTGTAAATAATTGTTAATTAATTATTCTCTGTTAGGCTTCAAAAAATAAAGATTTTTTTATTTTAAATAGTGACTTTTGGGAATAGTTCTTGGCCTTTCAAACTTTCACAGAGTAAATCATTTCTGTGTTGCTGGTTAAAATTGGCACGGTAGGGGTTTACCCTGTCTCATAACGCCATCCTGAAAAAGACCCTTTTACCTCTACGTTTTGCCTTTTGCCAGTCAGCCAATTCGCAATCCATGCCAGTACCTTGCCCCTAACACCATGGGCTCTTACCTTATTTAACAGCCTCCTGTGTGGCACCTGATCAAAGGCCTTCTGGTAATCCAAATACATCACATCTACTGGCTGTACTTTGTCTAACTTGCTTGCTATCTACTTAAAGAATCCTAACAGTTTGTCAGGCATGACCTCCCCTTGACAAATCTGTGCTGACTCAGCCCTATTTTATCATGCACTTGCAAATACTTTGCAATATCATGCCTAATAATGAACTCCAAAATCTTACTAATGACCAAGGTTACACTAATCAGCCTGTAGTTTCCTGTCTTCTACCTTCCTCTCTCAACTAGGGCTGTTACATTAGTCACCTTCCACTCCTCTGACACTTTCCCTGACTCCAGTGATTTCTGAAAGATCACCATTAATACCTCCATAATCTCTTCAGCCATCTCCTTCAGAACACTCGAGGAGTGGTAATGAGAGTAGTTAATAGCTATTTGCATCAGTTTTCATGTTGGAAGACACCAGCAACATACCAGAACCTCGAGACAGTTGGCGGTAGAGGTAAGTGTAATGATCATCGCGAAGGAGGAGGTGCTAAGAAAGCTGAAACGTCTGAAAATGGATGAATCGCCTGGACCAGATGGACGACACCCCAGAGTTTTGAAGGAGATGACTGATGAGATTCTGGAGGCGTTAGTGGTGATCTTTCAGAAATCACTGGATTCAGGGAGGGTCCCAGAGGAGTTGAGGGTGGCTAATGTAAGACCCCTAATTAAGAAAGGAGGGAGGCAGCAGTCAGGAAACTACAGGTAGTCCTCAAGTTCTCCTACAGGCTGGTTAGCCTGACCTTGGTCATAGGTAAAAAGTGAGGTCTGCAGATGCTGGAGATCAGAGCTGAAAATGTGTTGCTGGTTAAAGCACAGCAGGTCAGGCAGCATCCAAGGAACAGGAAATTTGACGTTTCGGGCATAAGCCCTTTATCAGGAATCTTGGTCATAGGTAATCATTATTAGGGATAAGATTGCAAAGTACTTGTAAAGGACGAGAGAGAAGGCTGAGGGCGGATTCAAAGATGCTCCCAGGATGCTGCCTGAATTGGAAGGCTTGTCGTATGAAGGGAGGTTGAGTGAGCTAGGGCTTTTCACACTGGCAAGAAGGAAGAAAGAGAGGTGGCTTGATAGAGGTATACAAGGTAAAGACCGTTATAGGTAGAGTGGATAGCCAGAGATTTCCCCCAGGGCAGAAATGGTTATCACAAGGGGTCATAATTTGACTGGAGGAAGGTATTGGGGAGATGTCAGAGGAAGGATCTTTGCGCAGAGTAATAGGTGTGTGGAATGTGCTACCAGTGGTGATAGTAGAGTCAGAGACATTAGGGGCATTTATGTGACAGCTGGAAAAGCACATGGATGGCAGTAATTTGAGGGGTGTGTCTGTGAGGTTGATCTTAGATTAAGATAAATGCTTGGCACAACATTGTGCACCGAAGGGCCTGTGCTGTATTGCTCCCTGTATGCAAAGTCATGAGGTCTGCAAAGAGTAGATACAGAAATACTGATTGAGGGAGCTCGGATTTAATGATCTGCAAAGGCAACAAAATTTGAATTGCTATAAATGAGTTGGGAAATAGGTTGAACCCTTTATTTTGCTGTGAATTTTAAGATATTTCAGAACTTTTTCCAATATCTAAGTGTTTTTGTTTGTTTTTGTCCTTTATGTAATAAACTTCTGTTGTTAAAGAAAGTGCAGCCTCCTGAGAGGTGCACAAACTGTAGAGCAATGGTTATTGGAGACTTGAATCACCCTAATATTGGATTGAGCGGTGTTTTTATTAAGGGCAGAAAAGGTTAGGTTTTCTGAAATGGGCTAACATGAATTTTCTTGATAAGTCCCTTTCCTGCCCAATCATGAGGGTATTGCTGGACCCAATACATTTATGCTTGATGGTAATGTTTTTTCTATAAGACACAGAAGTGTTCAGACACTCAAAGGCCTGAATCAAAAATTAATGTATTTGAGGTATTATATCTTGCCAAGTCATTCATTGCCCTAATCCAGTTTGAATATTTAAAGGGGGTTATAAATGGAGCCCCGCCAGATGAATGGAGTTGTGTGGATGAACCATGATAACACAACAGGTCTGAGTAGCTAAATGGTATACTACTATTTCAGTTTTCCTCCTAATGAGTGAGCTGCTGTTACCTGGCAAGATAATTTACTTTACCAGCTTTTTGCTTCTGTTGCTCCCATCCACCAAAATTATTCTGCAGAGCATATCATTCCAGCTGCTATATGAGACAACAGAGACTCGAAGCATTTTGGGTGCAAAGTTGAGTATACTTTGGTTAGGTATAAGTCAAAGATCATCTCAAAGAAAATGAATATCAAACTCCAGAGATTTAACTTGTGCCAATATCAGGTGACTGTCTTAACATTCTCATTGTAAATTTTTGGTTGTAGATCTATTTGTTTAAATATAAGGAACTCGCTTGAATTGGTCACATGCATGTGGAGTACTATGTAAATGAACAGCAGATGTTTTCAATCGATGTTTTTAAAGAGCCAAAAATAGTTTTTAAAAAAAAGCTGCCTTGTATTTTTTCATTCATAAGATGTGCTTGTTGCTGCCCGGGCCAGCATTTGTTTCCCATTCCTAGTTTCTTTTGAGGAGATGGTGGTGAGCTACCTCCTTGAACTGCTGCAACTTATTTGGTGTGGATACACCCACAATGCTGTTAAGGGAAGGAGTTCAAGAATTTTGATACAATACTGAAGGAGCGGAGGTTGTATTTCCAAGTCAGGATGTTGGGAAAGGAGGCACAATTACCTCTAAGGCTGTGTAGGCTGACCACATGCTGGTACACATAAACTGCTGTCATACACAGACCTCAGCCTGTTCGGCAAAAAAATAATGTTAGAGAGCATGTTGCTTGGAGGAGAACTTGCAGGCAATGTTCCTTTTAAGCTGCATGGTTGTGTGCATGCAGTTCTGATGTTCTCTGCACTGCCATTTGCATTCTGTGCAGCAGACAGAAGGTTAGAGGAAATACTACTTGTAGATAGTAGTGTTCCCATCTATCTGCTACTCTTGATTTTCTAAATGGTAATGTTTTTGTCTAAAACTGGCCTAAATTGTGTGCAAATTTCCTCCAAACCAAACTAAATGGTCTTAAAAATTGCAAAACAAGATTTGACAATAGCACAGTTACACCTGATATCTCGGGCAGTATTCATGTTAATTTGTTATTGACATGTTTTTCTTTCAGCTATAACTTGGATCTTTTATTCTTGTTAGATTAGAGCCAGACACGTAATGATGTAATGTATGGTTGGGACCAAAATCTTCCTAGCTACCTTTTTCTCTTCTCTTTGACCAGCCAAAGTTCTAAAGGGAAGAATACTGTGAATTCAAATTTTAAACGTTGCATGTAAAAAGTGAATGTTTAAACGCTATTTACAAATACTAAACAATAATCTATATATTTTTCCCCAGGTGTATCTGCATCCCCTGGTATAAAATCTCCAATAACAATCATTACAACAAAAGTAGTCACATCAGGAGCTGGAGCTCCGGCAAAGATCATTACAGCTGTGCCAAAATTTACTACAGGACAGCCTGGGGTCACACAGGTAGCTATTGCTTGTTTCAACCCTGAAGCAATGTTAACATAATTTTAGTAAAATAATGAATAATCTGTCCCCTCCTTCCTCTTCCTCCTCCATTACCATTTTGTAGCCCTATCTCTTTCAAGTCCCGCAATCTGAAAGCATCCTTGGGTTAATTCCATTGCATGCTTCTATTTTGCATATACTTGATGGGAATGATTGAAATTTGTTCTAACAAATGAACATATAAAAAGTGAACTGAATGGATAGGCAGCAGGTAGATTCATGATGGACACTGAATTCAACCATATCGTTTAGCTGTGCAACGAAGACTGATGCCATGTGCTTATTATTTGAAACCTTGGATTCTAGAGTGGTGACATTTAGCTTTAGGTTTGATTTATATTTCTGCATCATGTGTGCTAGGAAGTGGAGAGGACAGTTTTTTGTTCCGTTTTTAAATTTGGGTTTGTTTATGCATATATTTTTATTGAGGTTTCACCATCTTAACACAGACTTGAGTTAATAATTCAAAGTATTAAAAGGTAGAGAAACTTGGGCTGTGATCAGTGACCTCGAGAGACAGAAGTACACTAAGTTAGAGTTACTGTGTGACTATAGATACTAGATACTATTACATGCTCCTCATGGTTTTATAAATCTCTATAAGATCACCCCTCAGCCTCCAACATTCCAGGGAAAAATATCCCAGCCTATTCAACCTTTCCCTATAATTCAAACCTTCCAGTCCTGGCAACATCCTTGTAAGTCTTTTCTGCCTCAAACTTAACAACATTCTTCCTGTTGAAAGGTGACCAGAATTGTAATTTTGTCACTTTTCTAGGTGGTTCTGAAGACTCCTGGAACACCTGGTACCATCCTGCGAACAGTTGGTGGGACTCCTGTCACAGTTAGTGGAGTCAGATTAGTTACTCCAGTCACCGTATCTTCAAGCAAGCCAACAGTCTCAACTTTGCTAGTAAAAGGAACGACAGGTATTACTTATAATTTGTAGTTACTCTTGTATGGTTGAGATTACTTATAGTTTATTGTCAACTATACTTATTTTAGAAAACTCTTAAGCCTAAAAATAATAATGGGATCTGATTGAAAACTTAATTCTGTCATAGCCTCCTAAACCGAGCGATATAATATTGATCTGAGTTTTAAGGAAAAGATGGAATACATACCTTGTTAGATCATAATCCTGATTTTGGTTGCAATTCCTATTTTAATCAACTTATTACAACAATCGGGTTGCACTGACGTGTGAAGACGAGGATGTACTACTGTAAATGAACATGCCCTTTACGCATTTGTCTGAAACTACACATGCCAATCAGCCCTCCTCTTATCCCAGTCAGCAGTTACCACTTGAATTATGAATTCTACATGTTTTGTCTCCAGCCATCCAAGTTTCATGAGTCATAAATGCTGGCACTTTCAGTCCAAGCTTTAATTTGTGCTAGTGATCATGTGTGATATGACAAAGATACCGAGAGCTGTATAAGGTTTGAAGTGCACATGAGAGCTGGAACTCAAATTGTGGTGAAACGGACTTTTACGATAGTATTACTTAGTTGTTTCACCAGTTTCATTAAAATTCTAAGCTTTTTCCAACTTAATAGATTTTTGTCTTGATCAGTAAACAGTTTATCAAGTATTGTTGTGACCCAACATTGAATCTTGAATTGTTGTTAGATAATACCTCTTTTGCAAAATGTTTTTATAGATGCTTTCAAAGCATATGAAAGATTCAATAAGTGGAACTCAACCTAATACTAAAACCCCTTTTAGAGTTATTCAAAAGTGTTTGAAATTTGTTTTCAAAGAAATGTCTTGAAACAATAAGGTAGCTTATGTATTACCCAACCTTCCAACATGCCTTTTGGTTTTCTGGAATACTTCCAGTTTCATACTCTCAGCAGCACTGAGCTTAAACCATGGCTGGAGTTGGAAAAGGTAGGTGGAAAATTTGTAAAATCCTTCACTGGGCCCTTCCATATGCTCTTGATCACCTGATTGTCCAGAGCTCAATGGGGCTGGACTCCGATGCAAACCAAATGCAGACCTCTCGGTGACAGGACAGGGAAAACTACTTGCTGTGCCATTAAGTGAACAGTACTCAGCTGACCTAATTTTTGTATATCTCTCCCAAACCCACCAACACGCGTGCGCACACGGACACATTCACACACACAAAAAGAAACTGCATGGCTTTGCAACAATTGACGTCTGGTAAAGGGCAGTGTTCTGCCAGCAATGGTAATCTATTTTAGTGCAAATTATTGTTGTTTTTCTGCGTTGTATGAATAATTAATGTTGGTGAACCTATACTCTGCCTGCACAATGCGAAGGAGGGAAATTTTTTAGTTTCTATTTACATCATTTTGGATTTGGTTTCTGGGCTATTGCAACTGAAGTTCTGAATCATGTCATTTGGATCAAAATAAGTCCTATATAGCTTCAAGGTTTCTTAACCAGCTTTTATTGGTTCTTGAAAGCTTATTGTTGTCAACTATTACTATGTAGGTGTTACTACATTAGGGACTGTGACGGCTGCAGCAACTACAATTCATGCTGGAGTAACTGGTCTCGCATCATCAAACTTCACTACCCCTGTCACGGCTCTGGCTAGAATAACAACGCTGGCAACTCAAGCAATTAGCACAACTGTTGATCCTTTGGCTGTAGCACCAACAACATTGCAAGTTACACCAGGAATCGTCTCAACTTCTTCTGTAGTTAGCACCGAGGTGAGTGTTTTTCTGTCTTTGTCTTCTACTAATTAAATGACATGTAGCGTACTCTCAATCCTATTCTTGTATTTGCATTGGAATATCACCACCCTGCTTTGCATCTCTTTAATCTTCTCCAGCTCATATATAATGCTTGCATATCCCTGCCATAATTTCCATTCTTGTCACTCTGGTCTTTGGAGCAAAGCCTTTATCATCTTTTATTCCTCCTTTGATAGCCGTACATCAGCATTTGGTGCTATGGCATTTCCACTCTTTGGCATTTCCTTTCCACACTATTCTCCACCCTGGTCCACCATTAAGATCTTGTCTAAAACTCAGGTTTTTGATTGCCCTGGCTGTCGTCATTTTGGCTCAGCATTTTTTATCTATGTTCCTGTGAAGCACCTTGGACCGCAACATGTCAGAGTAGAAGTAGGCCATCCAGTCTTTAGGCCAGTCAAAGAAGTCATGGCTGATCTGTTGGTCCACATCCCTACTTTCTTATTCCTCAATTCCATTATTGATTAAAAATCAATCTGATTCAGTGTTGGATATACTAACGATCCAATCTCTATGTATCCCACTGCAGTAAAGCATTTCATAGATCCACTATCTGCTGAGACTTTGCTAGAATCTAAGGATGCTTGGAAAACTACAACCAGTGCATTCACTATTCCTCTACTACTTTCTTTAATTTGCTATGAAGGAGCTCATCAGATCCAGGGAACTTATTGGCCTTTAGCCCCATTGCTTTCCATTTACTTTTATCTGATAGTTATTGTATTTATCTCTTCTCCTCATTTTGCCCCTTGATTATTATTGAATACGCCACTGATGTAACATATTTATTCAATTTGGCTGCCATTTCTTGGCTCCCCATTATTATTTCCACAATACAGCCTCATTCTCTAAGTGGCCAAGCTTTGGCCTCTGTCCATTTTGATATTGCTTGCTAGTTTGCCCACATAGTGCTTTCTCTTTTGATTTGGTGCTAATGTTAACTTCCTGGATTAATCACAGTTGGTTTATCCCTTTGCTGGAATTGTTCTTCCTCTCTTTAGTAAATCTTTGTTGTGAGCCAAGGAATATTTTCTTAAAAGTCTATCATTGTTCCTCAACTGTCTTTTCTGTGAAACCCCTTTCCTAGTCCACACCAGCTGACTCTGCCCTCAGTCTTTTGTAAATATTCTTATTTAAGTTCAGTTCAGCTGTTTCTGACCCAAGTTTCTATTATCAAACTGAATGCTAAATTCTACCATTTTTGATCACTGTTTCTTGATGAATATAAATAGTGATTTGTATATATTTTTAATATAATTTATTTTAAGTCTGTGTTCGTACCCATATGGACTTCGTGTCTGAGTAATTAACAATTAGCTTATAAATATTTCTGTAGCTTTGGTGGTTTCTTTTCAAGATGGTTTGTAAGAGATACTTTAGTTGCATTAATGGGTTTCTGTTTGCCTTGTTTTAAATTTAAACAATTTGTGTCGCTGTCTTATCACCCACAATCTTATGATGCATTGGAAAGATGGCATAGTTTGAACACCATATTTACAACTTATTGCCAAGAATGTCCTTGGCATTCTGATTTGGAGAAGGGAATTCCTTTGATATTATTTGCCATTAGGGATGCTCCTCATCGGCTCACAGCATTTTGTTCTTTGCAGCTAATATATGAATGAGGTAAGAGGACCACTTAAACAATTAAATAGAAATTGGTGAACTGAAGCCGGCAACCTATGTCTCGAATTTCAAAGAGCAATGCATGTGACTTAACTAAAGTATATTTCAAGGCGCACCACAAACAATTAAAGCTAGATTAGAGTGGTGCTGGAAAAGCACAGCAAATCAAACAGCATCCAAGGAGCAGGAAAATCAACGTTTCGGACAAAAGCCCTTCATCAGGAATAGATAATTAAAGCTAGACAAACAAACAAAGCTCAAGGTTTTCCTGGAGGTAAGACTTTGTGTTGTTGCCAATCTGTGCAGAATCATTAAAAGCAAAATTCACTGGATAAAATGGGAACTCAAAAATGAAAATCATGTCGAGAGTTTTCTGAAGAGGAGAAAGAACCAATCAGTGTGTCATTTTAACATGTTGAAAAGATCTATGATAGTCAGGGAAAGCTGCTGTTGTGATAGTAAAGAAAGTAGGAAATGAAATCAAATCACGGTGGCTCAGTGGTTAGCACTGCTGCTTCAATTCCCGCCTCGGGCAACTGTCTGTGTGGAGTTTGCACATTCTCCCCATGTCTGCGTGGATTTCCTCCGGGTGCTCCAGTTTCCTCCCACAGTCCAAAGATGTGCGGGTCAGGTGAATTGGCCATGCTAAATTGCCTGTATGTTAGGTGCATTAGTCAGGGATAAATGTAGGGGAATGGGTCTGGGTGGGATGTTCTTCGAAGGGTCGGTGTGGACTTGTTGGGCCGAAGGGCCTGTTTCCACATTGTAGGGAATCTATTCTGTCTATTGTAAGTCGAGAATGAATCTGAAATAGTAGATTCAAATGTTAATCCTCCAACAATCAGATTTGGAAACGTGAAGGTGCTTGAAAACTTAGGTGGCATGGTTTCTTATCTTTTAGAAGTCTATCAAAGTGACACGTGAAGGCTATTACCAAGTTATAGACAAGTTTGTGGGAATAAGCCAGGAAAATGATTTTAGCAGTTTGTGATGTTCATGTAGAGAATGTGTATTCCCAATAAAGCAATGTCCATACATAGATAATACTTAGATCAGCTCAGGTAGGGGAAGAGATTAAGTTTATGGTGGCCATTGTAAGTATTGAACTGAGTTAAAGTAGTTGGTGCTTACTGAGCATGATGGTGCTAAAACTAGATTCTGCATCAATTATTGTAAAGTCAACTTGGTAATGAAATTGATTTGCCAAGGGGACATTAGAAAGTTCCTTTTACAAAAAATTAATGAAATACTGACATTTGTAACACTGTATGAACTTTTACTATTGCAAAAACATGTAATTTGGACTGAAAAATATGCCAGCGCTGTTTCAGCAGTTTTAGCAAAACTAGGGAAGACTATTTAAACCATTTGACTGAACTGTTTGACTCAGCTACAAAGAGCCAATTTGTTAATAAATTTTGCTGAGTGAATTTGCCAAGACATAGGTCACTTATTTTAGGCCATACTGTGGAATAGGGTAGAGTAACATCTGGAGAAGCAAACGTACAGGCAATTTTGGTCTTTGCCTATGCCTAGGAAAAGATGTGAAATTTTATGCTACGTTGGCATGAATGGATTCTATCGTGTGTTTGTCCCAAACCTGAGCATATCCATTCCACCTGTGAGAAGAAGGCATCAGATTTTATTGGATGCATAAGTTTCCAAATGTCTTTCAACATTGGCATCAAGCACTGAAGAACTTGATTCAAGCTTATTGCCCAGAATGCCCTAATGATTGGAATAAATCTGGGGTCTGATTGTCTAGTAATACAATCAGTTGGGATCACAACACCTAGAGGATCCTTTATTCTGAGGTTTTTTTTTTAAGCCTACCTCATTATACATTACCAGATCCAAAGTAGCCTGATCTCTGCTTGGTTCTACAACATATTGTTTTAGGAAACTATCTCAAATGTGCAGTGAATTCTACCTCATGGGTACCTCTACCAATTTGATTTGTCCAATCTACATGAAGATTAAAGTCACCCATAATTAATGTGCTATCTATTGATTTGTTCTCTTTTCCATAGTATATGTTGGCCTATTAGAATTCTTCTACTCATATCTTCAACTGCATTGTATTTCTTACTTCATCTATATGGATTCTACTTTTTCTGATCCAAAATCATTTTGTTGTTGCTGCACTTATTCCATCTTGGGATGTTTTATTCTCTTTTGGAGGTGCCATATAAATGCCACTTCGTGCAGCAATTACCATTGGCTCCCTGTCCCTCCTCTTTAATTTACTCATTAGCTTCTGTAATCTTCAATCAAAATGTTTGTGGCTGCTTGGACTGTGCTACTTCATCCACCCCCTACTTCCAACTTTTGGGAGCTTTTGCCATTACATTCCCTGTGCTTTGGAATTTCTCTCCTCAGTCTCCTTGCTTCAGTTTCTTCATTGCCATTATTAAAAAAACGTTTTTGAAAGTATACCGACCTAGCTATGCCTTCAGTCGTTTCTCCTGACTTTTCTCCTAATTTCTCTTTATAATTCAACCTATTTTGTAAAGTCCAGGTATATCTTATGTGACTGTTCTGGGTGTGACTAATGAATACTGATTGCCAGAGTTGCCTTCAACACCAAATCTCCTCATTTTGAAAATACACAATCAACAGAATAGTGAATTTGAAGTGCAGAAGTGATGCAGGATTTTAGCACAAGTGAAAATTTACATTGTATGTCATGCGGGTTATAGATTATTTACGGTTCTTTACATTGAAGAGTTATTCCTGCATGTTTACTGTACAATTCTATTAATGGTTTCTTGCCATGTACGTTTTGTGTTTTGACAGCCTGTTTTTGTGATATCAGGAGAAGCAGTGCCCTCTCGTGTAACTGGCTTGGTTGCACATGCTAGTGAAACTCAGGTGCCAGTGGCTGCAGAACAAGCCACAACTGCAGTAACTGTTTCAGATAATAGTGTACAAACTTCAGATCAACAAATACAACAAGCAGCAGACGAGCCAGCTCATGAAACTACAGAAACAAATACTACAAACACAGCTACCTCCAGTACTGCAAATATGTCTCTTAATCAAAGTGAGTAAACTAAACAACAAAGAAGCATCTAAAAGTAGCTCACCTATTTAAATGAGTGATATTTCTTTTTTTAATATTGAAATAAAGTTTCTACTATTACAAGAAGCAATAGGTTAACATTTTCTCATTCTTCGGTTTCAGGCTAATTCAGATGTACTAGTAACCACAAGTAATTATAGTTTAAAACATTTCTTTGGTTACAGTCACTCTAGTGAAATGAGTGCATGCAGATATTGCAGATGGAAATAAATTCTGCCAGAGTAGTTGTCACACTTATACATTACAGATACAAGACATATTTCATTAAGGAAAATGTTCACTTAATGAAGATCAGTCTGATTTTTGGCTTGGAAATTGCAAGCTTTTTCCTATTTTCAGCTCCTTTTACCAAACAGCAACTACTATTTGATTATTGCTGTTGCAGAAACACAGACTTGGATTTGACTTTGGGCTTTAATGTGCTACTGCTGAAAATGTGTTGCTGGAAAAGCGCAGCAGGTCAGGCAGCATCCGAGGAGCAGGAAATTCGACGTTTCGGGTATAAGCCCTTCATCGGGATGAAGGGCTTATGCCTGAAACGTCGATTTTCCTGTTCCTCGGATGCTGCCTGACCTGCTGCGCTTTTCCAGCAACACATTTTCAGCTCTGATCTCCAGCATCTGCAGACCTCACTTTTTCCTTAATGTGCTACAGTGAGAACATTGAAGCACAAAGAAGGAGCAGGAGTAGGCCATTCAGCCTTCAAAAGCCTGCATTCCTTAAGATCTTGACTGATCTGTCAGGCCTTCAATTCCTCTTTCATGTCAGATTCTTACAGCTCTCAACTCTTGGATATTTCAAAAATCTATCTACCTCCTCAGTAAATACTTTGAGTGATCTAGCCTCTCTGGGTTTGAGAATTCCATAATTCACTACTCTCAGTAGAAGGTATTACATTGTGAATCCATTTCTGTGCTTTAAAGCAGGTTATCCCACATGCTAAGTGTTCTTTCATAAGAAATATTTAAACAGAAGTTACAATTTATGTTTTTGTATAAGATGCGTTATAAATCAAAGATCATCTTGAGGTGTTTTCAGAGGTATAATCAAAAAAAAATCTGAATGTTAGGCAGAGGAATGTCCAAAACCATAATTAAAGAGATGCAATTGGAGTGTCGGAGGAGGAGAGGTAGCTGGAGAGATGGAGTGGTTTTAGGTAGTGAATTCTGAAGAGTGATGCTTAAGTGCCTCAAAATATAATTGCCAAAGGTGCGATGCAGGAGCCATAGAGGAAAAATGTCAAAAAGGAAATAAGGCTTGCAGTGGTCACAGAGATGAGGTGGGGAAAGACCATAACGGAGACGAAATACGAGCATGCTTTAGCTTAGGGGGACTGACTGACTGGGTGATAGTTTTACATCATTGAGTACATTAGCAGAACCTAGTGCAAGCTAGAATATGGACATGCATTCAAATGATCCTCGTGGTGTTCCTGCTTTCAGAATCTGGTGTCAGCACGGCAAATGGCATTGATATGCTGATCACCAGAGGGAAGATTGGGAGTAGGTCATTTGGCCCCTCAAACCAATCGACAATTTAGTAAGATTGTTGCTGATTTGATTATAACCTCCAAACCCATATTCTCACTTACCACCGATCACTGTCCCACACCTGCTTCCAGTAAGTAAGTTCCAAAGACTCGTGACCCTCAAAAGAAATTCACTTCATGATCCTCAGAAATAAAATTCACCATGTAAATGGTGACCCCTTATTTGAACCAGTGACCCCTGTTCTTGATTTTTCCATAACAAGAAATAGCCCCTCCACAACCAAAGTGTCAACACCCATCAAGATCTTGTATGTTTTAATCAAGCCAACTCTTACTCTTCTGAACTCCAGCTGATAAAGACCTAGCCTGTAAAAACCTCATTAAACAATCTACCCATTCAGTTTCTGAACTTCCTCCAACACAATTACATCCTTCCTTAAATAAGTGACCGAAACTGCACACAGTACTCCAGAGGTGATGTCACTAGTGCTCCATATAGCTGAAGCAAAACCTCCTGACTTTTGTATACAGTTTGCCACGGTTAACGCTCTATTGATTTTACTTAGTACATGCTGTACCAGCATATTAAAGTTGTGCAGTTCACGAAGGAAGGCACTCTGGTCTATCTACATTTCCACAGTTCTGCAGTCTAGATAATATGCTTCCTTTTTTCCTTCCTGCCACAATAGGCAGTTTCACATTTTCACACATTCCACTCCATTTGCCACGTCTTTGCTCTATCTTAACCTAACTATATCTTTTTGTAGTCTCTTTGGTCCTCTTCACAATTTAGTGCAGCAATGTCTTCAGGCCCTGCATTCAAGCCATTTATATAATCCATCCTTGTGGCACCTATTAACATGCTACCTGCAAAAGACTCATTGATGCTTTCTGGCTGTTTCTGATTGACTAGCCAATCTTCTGTCCAGGCCATCCATACATCGTAAGTTTTTATTTTCCAAAGTAGCCATTGGTGTGGCATCTTATCAAATGCCTTCTGGAAATGAAGTTAGGCTTCATGGTTTTGAATGAGTACAAGTGGAAAGCAAAGAGAGGGGTATTGGCCAGGAGGGCGTTGACATTGTTGAGTCTGGAGATAGGCTCAGAATTCTAAGAGCTCCGAGGGTATGTAGGATATTATGAGGTAATGCATTATGGTTTCAGTTGCAGTGACTGTTGTTAAGTCTGCCAATGCTAAGTATTATCATTCAAGGTGAAGGATGCTTATTGTGGCAAACTTAAGTGTAATCGCTAACTCTGTTTGCTTTTATCAATTGTGTAATTTAACTCCTAGAAAGATCATGTCTGCATTTTTATAAAAATATGTGCGTGAAAATCTTCTGTGTTGCATTCAAGCACAGTTGAAGTGAGGAAGAATGAAAATGATATTGATGTGGGGCTTGGGAGCATTCTTGCAAGAAAGTACAGCACAGGATGAGCTTTATTCTGTATCGTGTTTCTCAAAATGAATAAAGAAGTTTGAATTCAGCAGAGTTAGTGTGAGTACAAAAAATATAAAATTTAACGCAAACTTTCCAAAGTTATTTAGTCTTTTCAGAGGGGTGATTAATCACTCTAAAATTTCATCCATGATCCAAGAAAATACGAAAGTAAAGTTTGATAAATTCTAACCCATTATTCTTGTTAGGCCATAGAGTACATTTTTGCTAACCTATTGGGATATGTATGCCACAGTTCAGCCACCAGATGCAAGTAACAATGGGATGCCAGAAAGTGTGCATGGAGAAACAGCAACTGCAGGAACAACCAATACAGCAACCACTGTTTCAGCAGCGTGCACTGGGGCAGTGACCACTGTGACACAGTCTACACCAACTCCAGGCCCTTCGTTGCAGGTAAGAAAATAAGAAAATGATTTTTTTAATGTGTGGTGCACCATTTAGTATAACTTTTAAGCTACTTATACTCAACATACAAGAGGAAGTTTGGAGAGGCTGCACTGCACTGAAAACTGGCTTGGTATTCAAGGCCAATCTGTAGATTTAAGAGTTCCACCCAGCAGTGCTCTGTTTTGAGAGGGGATCTTTTAGCACATGTGCAGCAAGACCTGGGTAACATCCAGGCTTGCACTGGCATGTGACAAGGAATATTTACCCCACATCAAGATGGTCATTGCCTGACACTTAAGACAGGAGAATCTCATTGTTTTTCCATGATATTCAATGGCAATTCCATGACAACATAATACAGAAGAAGAGGGAGATTATTTGGTGCAACTCTTTGGGCATTTTGCGAGATCACGATGATCTGATCATCTTTAACTCCACTTTACTGCCTTAAAAGGTTAACCAGATTTCCCACGGATAGATTTTAACTCATTGCCTTTAAGGTGGGGCTGGTCCACTTAAGAGCATCATTGAAATCAGAAGCAGATATTAAGAAATAAATCAGAAATAAAGTGGCCCATTGTAGCCTGCTGGTTCAGAACCACAGTAATATCGGACGGACAGACAGAAAAGGGATGTCTGGTTTGCAAGGTGGGGAGAAGTGGGCTGCTTAACAACCGGGCCAGTGAAACATGTTTCTGTAATCGACCTCTTCTTGGTAAAATTAAATAGTGGTGATGTTTTGATGGTTTTGCTTTAACATTTTTTTTCACTTGGTGCAGCAACTGGAAGTTGCTGTGAATGATAGGAGTGAGCAAGTAGTTAGCACATTTAGGTTAATAATATTGTGTGCATTTTAAATTTTTAATAGCCTATTCAAAATGTGTTCCTCCGCACCTCAGGCTAATTATGATATGATCCATATGCCTCTTGCAAGAATCTTAGTCATGGCCTCCTAAATTTTCTGCTGTCACTGACAATACTTGAAATATTTCCAGTTGTGGGTATGGCTAATTGTTTAGTTGTTTTGCACCTAATTCTAAATGAGCGGTGTTATCTACTGAGCATTATGAAAATTAGAGAAGAATGAGCAAGCGCAGAAGGATGTCATCTGTTTAGGTTTTCAGTAAAACACTTCAATTAATCCTATCCCTCTGCTTTTGTCCTTAAGACCTGCAAATCTATTCTTTTGCAATATTTGGCTAATTGTATTTTATTTACTATTGAAACTACTTGTAGGTAGTGCATCCTAAATCATGGCATCTCACTTGTTCTTCATGTTACCTGAGTTTTTTGTTTGGCTAATTACGTTAAGTCTGTGCTCACTGCCACAGGCAGCAGCTCATTTTTATTTAGCCTATTTGGGGAGGTGGGAGTGGGGGGAAGTTGGATAAAGCAAATTATTAGTGACCAGAAGTGTTCTGTAATGGTTAAATCAAAAGACAGAAATTGGTGGAAGGTTTCATTTAAGAGTGATATTCTGTATCTATTGCTGGAGTATTCACTTTTCACTCTACCATAACCAGGCTGCTTCAACGGCATCAGATGTGACTTCAAGCAGCAGTGCGTCTTTGTCAGATCTGAGCACATCGCAGTTGGCACCTGCCACTGAGACTCTTCAAAACCCAGGAAGCTCTGAGCTTCAGTCGTCTTCCGAACAGACATTAAAGAACTTTGCTCAAGCAGTAATGCCACAGTTGGCTGAAAATCAGCAACCTGATCAGTCAGAGGCCTTCCAGGACCCTCAAGAGAAAATGGAAAGTGGTAAAGCACAGGAGCAGTTGAGTCAAAACTCAGAGCAGCAACACCAGCACCCTGTCACTGCCTCTGAACCCTTTGTTATTGAAGCAAAACCAGCAGACAGTATCCAACACAAAGCAACTGGTGGAGATGTTCCAATATCCTCATTGCCAAAAGCCACAGGTAAGCACCATGTCTTTATTTTACCAGTAATTTTTAAATATGGTTCGGGAATAAGCTGTTGTTTTTCCAAAAGGGAAGAAGTAGTCACAATCCCTTTTCCCTGAAAATAACATCTTCTGATAGCAGTGCAAGTTATTATGTTGTCCGAAAGAGTTCGGACTCCATTTGATATAGTATGTTCATAAGTTGAAGTGATACAGTAGATTAAAGTTGATTTGTAACCACATATGAAAAGCCTAAACACCTTTTCTAAGTATGATGGAAAATGTAGCCCATATTGTGGGCATGTTGGGATGTTGCCAATTTTCAAAGGAAACTGAGCTTAATTGTAAGTTTTCAAAATGGAATGATCTTCACAACTTAAGTCAACTGAGACAACAACTGAGGGACATTGTTCGGATTGTCGTGATTAAAACATCCCGAGCTAATGGAACATGAAAGGGGCATCCACAAACAAAGTTAAAAACGTCACAACACCAAGCTATAGTCTGACAGATTTATTTGGAAGCACTAGTTTTCAGAGCGCTGCTCCTTCAGGTGGTTGTGGAGTATAAGATTGTCAGACACAGAATTTATAGCAAAAGTTTTCAGTGTGATGTAACTGAAATTGTATATTGAAAAAGACCTAGATTGTTTATTAAGTCTCTCATCTTTTGGAATGAACATGTTGGGGTTCAGTTCTTTCATACGTAAATTGCAGAACTTTTTTAAAGTTACATTCTCAAGTGATCTTTAAAAATTGGTGTTATATTGGCCCACATTTACAGTGTGAGGTGCCCTGTATGAGACTGTGCTACAATGTTCAGACTGATTCTAATCTAAAAAACTGATTTACAGAATCTTACATGGGTTCGTGTAGTTATTCAGTAAAATAAAATGTAATTCTGCAAGTACAAATTCACCCCACAAACTTGTATGTGTGCATGTGGGTTTGTGGGTGAACAACGTTAGCTAAGTCACATGAGTATCTGCCACGTATACGGTGGGAGGTGTATTGATAAAGATATGAGATGTAAATTGTAAGATAATCAATGACAAGTTAACTGCACATATATAGTCATGAAATGTGAGAACGAGACGACAAACTTTGTTCTGGCTTTGTTTCAGAGACACCTGGGTAGACTTTAACTAAACGTGTCTCCCAGCATATACTTATCAAATAAGTTGTATAATAACCGTACCCAGGATTTGAAGTGGTTCTTTAAAACCACAACAGCATAGAGGCAAAGAATATTGTTCTTGGGTTAATGCTACAAATTAGTGCAACAGGATTAAAAATTTCACTTTTATGCAATCAGAACTGAAATCTGTCGCTATGGCGGCAATATTAATGGCTATAATTTGTTTTTCATCAATAAGCAACGCACACATTGAATGTAAAGTACATGATTATAAATTATTGATGAAACCATTAAACCTATCTGCGTTTGATTTCTAAAGTAATCCATCTGCCTGGATAGGTTTGCATTCAGCCCCTTGCTGAGTATCAAGTTTAGGTGTTTTCTTATAATGTGATGTTTACACACAGGATTGCCTCTGGATTTATAAAAGGATTTAATTGTATTTTGTAGAAGTTACTTATACCTTTTTTTCAGAATGGCTTTTCAGAACTAATTGTTTTAATATTTTAGAATGCAGTGCAGTAAAGCCTCCCTTGGAAGATCTTGCTTCAGAACCAGGTGTGCCTAATGTAGATCCTTCTCAGCATTTGCAACATTGCCAGAACCTTATCACTCAGACTCCAGAGCAGCCAGCACAACAAAAGGATCCACTGCAACCTCCAGTGCCACTCAGCACAGTGAGTGCTCCTCCTCAAACAGCAATGCTGAGTCCTAATGATACAAACGTACAGAGTAGTCAGCAAGGCCAGGTCACAGAGGATGCCCACCAACCTGCCACTTCAAGTATGTTCCAACTGGCTGGAAACTTTATGCTCTTTCTATTCATGTTTCTTCCATACTATTTATAATTGTAAACATTTGCTTATACTAACTCATAGCGTGCAGTGTAACTATTAAAAAGGAATTCCACTGGATGCTGTGATTCACATTTGATTCAGTGGAGGCATGGTTCTGTGAACATGTGCCAACTGTTAATTTTCACTGTAAGGAAGAATCAGTGTGCAGGATCACTTTTGTAATATGAAAATGATTCAAAACAAATATCAGGAATGCTAGAGATACTCAGCACATCTGGCAGCATCTGTTGAGAGAGAAAGAGAGTTAATGCATTGAGTCCAATCTGACTTCAGAATTGAAAGATGTTGGAAAATGTTCTCTTATAAACTTTTCACAGTGAGGAGTGATGGAAAGTGCATAGTGTAGAGGTCCAGTGTAAAAGAGAAAGGGGTTGTTCACAGTGGTGAAAGGGAAAAAATAGGTATAAGATAAGTGTAATATTAAGTTGTGAAACAGCGAGAATGGGTCCTCTACTGAGAGCAAAGTGAACAAGACAAGGCTGTGGTGAGGGGTAAGGGAGGAGAGAATGAATGTAAGAAAAATGGAGAATAGACATCATGGTTAGCTTCTGAAGTTAGGGAATTCACTCTTGAGACCGAGAGATTGTCAAGTGCCCAAGTGGAAACTGAGGTGGTATTCTTCAAGCCTGCATTGTGCTTCATTGGAACAAAATAAATGTGTGGTGTTGCATTTTGGTAAGGCAATCAGGGCAAGACTTATACACTTAATAGTAGAGATCTGAAGAGTGTTGCGGAACCCAAGAGATCTAGTTCCTTGAAATCGGAGGCACAGATAGACAGAGTAGTGAAGAAGGCATTTGGTATGCTTGCTTTTATACGTCCATACATTAAGAATAGGAATTGGGATGTCATGCTGCAGCTGTGCAGGACATTGTTTAGATCGCTATTGGACTACGTTCAATTCGGTCTCAGTGATTTAGGAAAGATGTTAAACTTGAGCTGATGCAGAAAAGATGGCCAAGGATGCTGTCGGTGTTGGAAGATTTGATCTATAGGGAGAGACTGAATAGACTGGGGCTATTTTCCCTAGACTGCCGGAGGTTGAGGGGTGACCTTATAGGGGCATAGGGTGAATAGCCATGGTCTTTTTCCCAAGTAGGGGAGTCCAAAACTAGAGGGCATAGGTTTAGGGTGAGAGGGGAAGGATAGAAAGGGACCTAAGAGGCAACTTTTTCTCTCACAAGGTGGTGTGTGTATGGAATGAGCTGTCAGAGGGTGTGGTGGAGGCTGGTCTACCAGGGTTAAAAGACATCTGGATGGGTGCATGAATATGAAGGGTTTAGAGGGATACATGTCAAGTGCTGGCAAATGGGACTGGATTAATTTAAGATAATGGGTCAGATGGCTGAGTTGGACTGAAGGGTCTGTTTCCTTGATGTTCCTAAGACTCGATGGAAGCAGGAACTGGACAGAATTCTGTCAGTTTCAAACTCCTAGCATCCATAGTATTTTACCTTTAAATGATTCAAAAGTTAGTTCCGTTGCCAGGTATTAAATCGGTTGGCTAGATGTTTTTAACATATGGCTGAAGTTAACATTATACCTGATGGGAGTCAGCTCAGTTGGTTAATAAGACACAGAATGAAGCCATCGCTAGGGGTTCAAATCACCATACCAGCTGTGATAGGAGCAAATTACTGCAGATGCTGGAATCTGTACTGAAAACAAAAAATGCTGGAAATAGCAGCGGGACAGGCAGCATCCATGGAGAGAGAGAGAGCAAGCTAACGTTTTGAGTCGAGCTGACTCTTCAGAGCAGCTGCCAGCTGTGGTGGCTGATAAAGGACTGTTCCTCATCTTGCCCCATGTTTTCAGTAGTGACTTCAAGCTATATATAAACAATTGTCTCTTGATGTGAAACCAAAGCAGTGTGAGATTGCCAACTTAAAGGTGTTCTCCACATCTTGGCTTCACTGTATTGGCTTCCAGTCCTAGGTCTTCCTCTTGAAAAGTGCTTTAGTACTTTGGGATAGAGAGATAATCATGTCATTTGTTTTTGTAGTAGAATCAGAAAGTGTTGGAAAAACCTGAAACACAATGTTTTCAAAGAGCACTCACCTCTTGCACTCAAAATGTTACCTCTTTCTCCACAGATGCTGTCAGACCTGCTGAGTTTCTCCAGCATTTCATCTTTGTTTCAGACTTCCAGTATCTACTGCTTTGGTATTATTTAAACATTAACTTTGTATCTTGGTGCGTCAGTGTTTGCATTACAATAAGGTACATTTGATGTAAAATTGTGATTCCAATAACTTGTTAAAGCTTGTAAATTAAAAGATTGCAAGTCTTCAAATATGTTTTTGTCCACTATTTAATGGTATTTAGCAGAATGAGGGATATCCAGGATAAGTATTTTACTTGAGATTGTTTTGATCTTTAATGTAGCCTGATTTATACTAGTTGTTTGCAGAGAATATTTTATTGAAATTTCTTGCCATTTCGTGTTAATATGGTGGTTGTTGTAGTAGTAGATGTTTTTCTGTATCAAAGCCTATAAAAGTGACTGAAATGCCATACAGGTATCCCTGTCTGACTATAATTTGAAAGCAATAACATGTCCTTATACATCTAATTAAGTTCAATGTTTTTTACATTGATTTCTTCTTTCTTATGGTATATATATTAATTACACAAAATTTTGTATCAGAGCTTGGATCATATGCATTAGGACACAAGGGTCAAAATATAATGTTAGCATTAATAGACACATCACTTTTAAAATATTTTTGTATGCTGTCAGTAATGTCGATAATTAAACACATGGTAAGATTGAATGAATTAACATTTGCCATATAGAAAGTAACTTCTTAGGTCTTCTGTTTCTAGGTCCTGCCGCTTCTCTTCCATCATCCTCTTCCACAGCAGCTGTGTCACCAAATGAAGTCTCTACTAGTAATCCGCTAGCAAATGGGGTAAATAAAGTTATTATAATTACTAAATAATGGATTGTTAAGTTATCAATATAATAGATCTTTAACTGCCACCGCAGAACAGTTAAAGTTTCATATTCCCTCTGGATATTTAAATGTGAAGTAATAATACAATAGAATTAGAATTTCAGTTTTATAGTCACGTGCACTGAAGTATAGGGATACAGTGAAAAGTTTATAATGTCACCTCTCAAAGTGCCACATTAGGTCCAAATATATAGGCCCAGTATCACATCATGGCAAACTGTGATCTAATCTATGCATGAAAGCAAGTCAAAATTGAATCAAGAGTTTTTAAAGACTTTTACAAGGTCATGTCGTCAATCATTAGATAGATGTTCTGTGTTCATTAATGTAAATGGCTGTGGATAGTTGTCAAATTTCTGAGCAGTGGTTGGTTTTTCGGTGATGCTTTCTTGCTCCAAAACAGATGTAAAACCCGAACAAGATTTCTTTCATTTTTCTAGAAACAAGAAAATTCTTGCACACAATTAAAGGTAACGCCAAAGAAAGAAGGCAATCCATGGTATGATGTTGGAATCATCAAAGGAACCAACTCTCTGGTAACTCACTATCACTTGCCACCAGAGGGCAGCCACGGAGAGGTGAGTGAGATTTAAATGGTGAATTTGAGGGTCAGCCCTGCTTCGTGTTACTTTCTGCTCATAATTAACAGAGGGAAAGATTTGCTTTTACGACTTGACTGGCTTTAGTTCTCTTTCTCTGAGCAAGTTTTGTTCCATTTAGGGCTTTTAATTGGAGATATTTTGCCATTACATACTCCCTGTCTCATTCCCTTCTGCCAGTCAGCTGTTCTGACTATGGTAACAGCTGACACCCATTCCTGCCACTAACTTTACAATTTATGATGGATTAGTTCCACCAAGAATAGATGACTGACCTTTTTTTATGAAATCAGTTTGTCAGATCTGTTGTCATTAAATATGGATTGCCTTTCAAAGCCGCAATATTTTTGTCGGTGCTGTTTATTCACATAACATCATAAATTTGAATAATGGTTTGTTTTAGTATCAACATTATATATGCAGTGATTGTAATGAGTCAGCCAGGTGAATGTCATGAAATGAGTTCCCTGACTGGGGCTGTTCATCTGGTCCAGTCAGGGTGCCCTGGCTGACAGATATAAACAGGAGAGTCAGGCATCCTTTCCATTTTGAGAGCTGGCTCTGAGCAAGCTGGATTGGTGTCAAGGACCCACTATGTGTAAATCTAGGGTGACTTACTGATGGGATACTGGTCACCGTGGAGATGTTTCAGTGGCATTCAGAGAAAAGCATGCTCGTGAAGAAATTTGCTCACAGCAGTTCTTTAAGTTGGGGTAAGTATTTCTGGCATCATGCTGTTATTTGGGAAGCTTGAATCATTTGATCCTGCCGTCTCAGACTGGTCCAGTATGTGGAAAGAACTCATTGTTTTCTTTCCAAGGAAATGACACTGGGGCAGATGAAAAGCAATAAATAATTGTCCTGATAACTTGTGGACCCGCAGCTTTTTCAGTTATGAGGAACCTAACTTTCCCTGAGGCACAAGGCACTAAAACCTCTCGAGTTGATGGATTTAGTTCAGGAATATTATGACCCCCAAGCCTCCTTTAATTTTGCAATGCTATCGATGTTACTTTGGAACTCGAGAACCGGGGGAATCTGTATTGGGAATTTTGACTAAGTTAAAACAACTGGCAGCGGCATGTGACTTTGGTTTAACCCGTAATGAGATGCTGGGAGTCAGCTTGGTATGTGGAATTAGTGACGTGACCATTCAATAGCGCCTACCAGCTGAAGCCCAACTGGACTTCAAACAAGCACTACAACTGGCTTCATCACTGGAGAGGGTGAAATGACATCAGGGATTCAAGACTTCACGAAGTGCAAGCAACAGTTTGCTTCAGGGGAGGAAATTTGATGTAGGAACCACCGGAATGGCCTTGCAGGGTCAGAGGCATGATGGACATACGGTCAGATCCAGTGGTGTATAAAGTTCAGGTAGGGGTGAGAGTCCTGAACAAGCTCATGGGCTGTATGAAAGCTGCAGACTCTCAAACATTGCGCAAGCAAAACGTGCCCTTTCCAATTATTCCGGAACCAGTGGGTTCTCCCTCTCCATCAAGCATTGGAGAAGCCTCAGAATCTGAGATGGACGTTGTTGCCTCAACACCTTTGCTGCCGAAAAAGAATGAATTTCTTCCAAGATGCTCCAGGCACAAAGGCGAGCTACTATGTGGTACACGCCACTCGTATCCCAGCAGAGGTGGAGGAATCTGACCCAATGTAAAACACCCCAGGGGGAGAGATATTTAAAAAAACCCAGCCTATGTCCTCTGACATAGGGGGAGTGGTATCATGATTGTAATGAAGTTAGCCAGATGGGCCTCATTGAATGAGTTACCTGATTGGGGCTGTTAATCTGGTATAATCAGGGAGCCCTGGCTGATAGGTAAGAACAGGAGGGTCAGACATCCTGTTCACTCTGAGAGCTGGCTCTGAAAACGCCGAATCAGTTTCAACGATTCTCCACGTGTAAATAAGAGTAACTTGGTGATTGATACTGGCCCCTGTCGAGTTATTTCAGTATGCATGAAAGAATTAAGAATTTATGGTTTTAGGATAGATAATTCATTCTAATAACTTCATATGTAAGCACAAGCGAATGCCAAGTGCCAAAATTTTAAAAATGTAAAATGTGTTTCGATGTAACTGTCTGTTTATTCCTCCCTTCCCTCCTTCCTTTATTGGTACCCTTTTCTTTCAGGTCTTATCTATAATTCTGATCAGAGCCATGTAATGACCATTAACGTTGCTATTTATAAATCTAATTTAGAATAGTCACCATTGTAGCATGAGAACATTTTGTAGCCAATTCATACACTGTAAAGTCCCACAAATGTCAATGCAATAGAAGACTAAGATGTTGGCTTTCGGCATTGGGGAATAAATGCTGGTCAAGATGCTAAAATATCTCCCACCTTCTGCTTGCGTATTGCTGTGAAATCTTTCACATTCACCTGAGTAGGTGTTGAGGGCAGGTTAACATTTGAACTAAAAGAAAGGACACCTCAGGAAGGACATACTGGCACTGGAACGTGTCCAGCAGAGATTCACACTGATGATCCCTGGAATGGTTGGTCTAACATATGAGGAACGGCTGAGGATCCTGGGATTGTATTCATTGGAGTTTAGAAGATTAAGGGGAGGCTTAATAGAAACTTACAAGATAATACATGGCTTGGAAAGGGTGGACACTAGGAACTTTTTTCCGTTAGGTGAGGAGACTAGGACCCATGGACATAGCCTTAAAATTAGAGGGGGTCAATTCAGAACAGAAATGCGGAAACATTTTTCAGTCAGAGAGTGGTATGCCTGTGGAATTCATTGCTGCAGAGTGTAGTGGAGGCCGGGACGCTAAATGTCTTCAAGGCAGAGAAGTGATAGATTCTTGATGTCTCGAGGAATTAAGGGCTACGGGGAGAATGCAGGTAAGTGGAGTTGAAATGCCCATCAGCCATGACTGAATGGCGGAGTGGACTTGATGGGCCGAATGGCCTTACTTCCACTCCTATGTCTTATGGTCTTAAAGCTATCTCCTAAAAATGTAGTATTCCTTCGGTAATGTCTTTGGAGAGAGCTTGAATACAGGAATGCCAATTTGCAGGTGACAGCGCTGCTAATAGGTCATGATTGATTCCTTTACCTCAAAAATAGATATTTCAATCAGAGTTTTTAGGATAATTAAATGACTTTTCAAAAACCGATTTGAGTAATAAAATGATTACTCCCAAATGGCATGAACCTTTGAAAAATGGCAACTTCGCAAAACCGAATTGAGCTTAAATATTTCTTTGTGTTTCAGGATGCAAGTGCTAATATTCCAGACTATAGCATGCTCAAAAAGCAAGAACTCCTGCCAGGAACTGCATACAAGTTCAGAGTTGCTGGAATCAATGCATGTGGAAGGGGCTCATTCAGTGAGATATGTGCATTCAAAACCTGTCTCCCTGGATTCCCTGGAGCTCCATCTGCTATAAAAATTACCAAGGTACAAAGTGGAATCAAAGACTGCAGTCTACCAGAAATGTTTTTCTCTACACTTTGGAACTATTGTAATCTATTGAGCTTTGTAATCTTTTACTTGTAGAAACATTTTCACTTAAAATCAGTAACTTCTGGGGAAAGCAAGGCATTTTGTGATGCACTTCAAATATATATTTTCAAATTAAGCCTAAGGGATAAAATGGCAACACCATAATAAAAATAATGGAAATGTGCTTAGGTAGTGAGTAAGCAATTATTGTAAAAGTTGTAGAGTCATACAGCACGAAAACAGACACTCCAGTCTAACACACCCGTGCTCTACTAAACTTTCTTATCTGCTCCAGTTCCATTGCCAGCATTTGGCCCATGTCCCTCTGAACCCTTCCTATTTATACAGCCATCCACAAGCGTTTTAAATGTTTTAATTGTACTTGCATCCTCCACTTCCATTGGCAGTTCATTCCATACATGCATCACTTTCTGTGTGAAAACATTACTCCTCAGGTCCTTTTTAAAGTTCTCACCTTAAACCTACACTCTCCAGTCCTTGGACTTCCCCACCGTAGGAAGTAGACTTTGGCTGTTCACCCAATCCATCCCCCCCCCTGTCCCTATAACTCAAACCCTCCTAGAAGCATTCTTGTAAATCTTTTCTACAGCTCCTCAAGTTTTAAAGCATCCTCCATAGAGAAGAGTGAGAATCATACGCATTATTCGAAAAGTGGTCTCATCAATGTTCTGTACAGCCATAAGATGACATCTCAACTCCTGTACTCTTCTGACCGATGAAGGCACGCATGCCAAACGCCGCCTTCATCACCCTGTTTTCCTACACCTCTGCTTTCAAGGAACTATGCATCTGCACCTTTCGGTGGCTTTGTTTGGTAACCGGGGTCCACCATAAACGATGTAAATCCTATCCTGGTTTGGCTTCCAAAATGCGACACCTCACGTTTATCAAAATTAAACTCCATCTATCACTCCTTGGCTCATCTAATTAAGATTCCGATGTACTGTGAGATAATCTTCTTTGTCCACCATTCCACTTATTTTGATGTCATCTGCAAACTAACTTTTACCATTCCTCCTATGTTTACATCTAAATCATTTGTATAAATAACAAAAAATAGTGGATCCTTTTGGCACTCCGCTGGTTGTAGACCTTCAGTCCAAAAAACCACCCTTTGCCACCACACTCAGTTTACCACCTTCAAGCCAATTTTGTATCCAGTTGGCTAGCTCCCCCCGGATCCAGTGTGATCTAACCTTACTAACCAGTCTATCACTTTTCAAACGCTTTGTAAGTTAGCTTTTCAGCTTTGAATGCTGTGTCAAGAAATGTCAAAGAAAAATGTCGATGATTGCACTGATTTTGATTTCTCAATATTCCCCTTTTTAGAGTGTAGATGGTGCTCATCTTACCTGGGAACCACCTGCAACAACTGCTGGCAAAATTCTGGAGTACTCTGTTTATTTAGCAGTGCGCAGCATTCAGGTGACAGAAACAAAGTCTGGAAGCCCAGCGCAGTTGGCCTTTATGCGGGTATACTGTGGTGCGAAGCCATCTTGTGTGGTGTCCTCATCACACCTTGCAAATGCACATATTGATTGTACAACGAAGCCTGCCATAATTTTTAGGATTGCAGCGCGGAATGAGAAGGGATATGGACCGGCTACGCAAGTTAGATGGCTTCAAGGTAATGAGTTTACACTAATTTGGGTACCCCTTCAGTGTGTTTCACTGGGTTGTAAGATACAAAATTCAAAGCTTTTAAGAAAATAATATCGATTGTTTGTCTATCACTGTGAATATAACTCTGGTAATTGATATGGATATTTTAGCATGAATGTGCACTTTTTAATTTGCTGGCTAGCAAATTGGTGCTAATAGAGCAGAAGATCAGGGTTAACAACAGAGAGCAAGGCAAAGTTAGAAGGAATATTCCTGCATTATTAAGCTTTATTGTGAGTACTTTGTTGAGGCAAAAAGTAAAATGGAACATGATTTGAATATTAAAAGGAAGAGGGAAGGCAGTGAGGTGAGTGGTATTGTCACTGGATTAGTAATCCAGAGACTCAGGCTAATAATACAAAGGCAGGGAGTTCAAAACCAACCTCAGCAACAGGTGACATTTAAAGTCAGTTAATTAACAAATCTGGAATTGATATCTATTCCCGGTAATGGTGACCACAGGACTATCATTTGATTTGACATGGAAACATACTTTGTATTCGTTATTGTCCTTTCGGGTTTACTGTCCATCCCTTGTCTCATGCATATGTGACTGAAGATGCACACAATGTAGTCAACTTGGAGTAGCCCACTGAAGTGCCTTTGACTCAACAAACCACGGTTTAAGGATAATTAGAAATGGGCAACAATTGCTGGCTTGCTGCTGATGCCCAGCTCCCATGAAACAACTTTTTTTATATAAAGGCTGTAAGGAATGCAGAAAGAAATGAGATTAAGAGAAGATAACTCCTGTTGTAGTAACAAACAGCAAGGCCAATTGGCTTGATTTACAAATTGTATTACTTCTGAAATATATGAAACATAAATGTACAGCCATAGTACAATCTGATTTTGGACAGTACTGGGTGCAGGTTGTCTGCTGCAAAATGCATTGTAAAAGTGTAAAATGTCCAATTATTATGTAATTGATTTCTGTAATCAAAATATTTTCAAGTACAGTATTACAGTTTTGGGTAAAATATCTGAGTTTATGGTTATAAGCCATTGTACAAAATCAACCTTGGTGAAATATTTAAATTAATATATAACTAGTTTTGGCCTGAATGACTGGGCGAAAGGCACGATATGACTGCGTGATTATTGGTGATCAGACATGTGGAATCTTTTTGTTTTTGTAAAACAAAAACCTTAAATTCCGTAAATGTTTCTATATGTTACTTAATCATTTACAAGTGGATCTTTCCTGCAAGACTTGAATCTCCATACATATTTTAAATACAAGTGTGATTTGATTTCACCTGGTGGGAGGTTTCAGTTGAAGCAGACCCGGCGCTCAGCAAAACAGCCACGTCCATGTCTCAATGCTCGATTAACTGTCTTTAAACTGCTTTTCCCAACACTGATACAATTCCATGGGGTTAGAATGACACCCCCGCTATCCCTGGCCTTGCCTCACTATATACCCGACCACACCCTACCACTCAGCTTGTCGCTCAAGGACTGTACAGTTCAACCTGTGCAAGTATACAGATCTATACACAGAAAAGCAGGATGAAATTGCACAATTCAATTTCTGCCAAAACTCTGGGTTGAGTCCATTGTAATAAAAATGAAGTAGAAATCTTCCATCATTGTATACCAGTACACCCTTACTCTACAGAAAATGGTTCACAGGAGTAGATAATCCAAAGGGTGGATGAATGATATGGAGTCATGGGTTCAAATTCGCCATGGCAGGTTGGTATGTTAAATTCAGTTCATTAAGTGAAGCTGCCAGATTGTCCCAAGAACCATCTGGTTCATCTAAGGAACATATCTGACATTCTTACACAGTCTGGTCTACATATGACTCCAGACCCGTAGTAATTGGGAGCTCTCTCAACTCCAATGTGAAATGACCACTCGATTGTGGTCTTGATATAAATGGACTGTAAATGTTCACCTTGGCAGCAAAGTCCTCTGTCCATAATTAATAAAATAAACTTCTGCCAATTATGTTGTATTTGATATGAAAGCATACAAAACTCTCTTGAAATGTGGTTTGTAGTCTTGCAATTTAGAACCAGTGATCTGTCACATATAGGATCACAGGTGAGTGTGTGATACCACAGCACCGCATATTAGTGTGGATTTTTCAAAGTTTATTCAGAATCACCACTGCTGAGCTGTATAGTTTGAATGATGTTTTAACAGTATTGATTGAACTAGTTGAGTGAATTAGAAATACTTCTCAATTTAAGAAATACATCTCATCGTAAGATGTTAAATTTTTTCTTTTTTGTAACTTAGCTTATAAGTAGCTTACATTAAAGCTCTTGCTGATATTTTGGGAAATATTACAAAATATAAAAATTTTAATTGTTTATAATAGTTGATTTCTCAAGAGGATCATTGGCAAAGGAAATGCCTAGAGAATGAATTAATACAGTGGTGAATGTAACATTCCTGTGTGCGTTGCTGGAGACGCATGTGTATAAAGGAACTTTCACGATTTGGGGTTTTTATGTTGTTTAGACACAGGTGTTCAAGGAAGCAAAGGCACTGTAAAACGGCCGACAACATCACCAGATAGGTAAGTGAGTTTCTGCGAGGAGGTACTTTCCTTGGTCTTATTCTTATTGCAATATAAATAGATTTAAATAAACAAGACTTTCACATAACTCTACTGAAAGTCGTAATGAGGGAAATTGCTCTGCACCAGTAGCAAGAAGTGACCTTGCAATGAATGGACAATCCATTTGCAATGATTGGGATTTTTCTTTTCCATTGAGATTAACAGCAAAGAGAAATGAACAAGGTTTCTAATTGATTTCCAAGTTGTTATCAATCCACCTTGCATTAACAGTACTGGTGCGGACCATTTTTGCTATGAGGGTTTATCAGCCAGTGTTTTAACTGGAAGGTCACGCGTTTTCGTTCCAGTGTTGGTATCACCGTTGTTTAAATAACTTGCATCCAGTTGTTATGATCATGCCTGTTCTCCTTTCATTAGGCATTATTATTTTACACCAGTCTTTTGAACTTTACTCACATTTTAAACAGCACCTTTTTCACCTTGAAAAAAGGTTTATTGGTTCCAGGTATGATGATCAAAACATTTAATAGATGTACAAGAATGAATTTTACACACACACGCATAAAACTGAACTCTTGTATGTTAGAGTTGTGGTTCCACTTGGTGCCTAATTCAGAAACATACAAGTGCATGCCCTAACATACTGGTCACCATACATTTCTTCACTCTCCTGAAAGCCTGGATCAAAATGTGTTCACCTGTGTGCAAAGTGCCAACATTTCTACTGAGCTGAAGTCTCACTAAATGTTACAAACTTAGGAATCTGTGTCACCCTTGCAAAAATCTACCTTACAGCAAGGTAGCTCGAGTCAAATAGAGAAGTGCTAATAGAATGGCAACCATGTAACTTCTGTCAATTGTATAATCACTAATCTCCTTGAAGGAAGGAAATCTGCTGCCCTTACCCCATCTGGCCTGCATGTGACTTCACACCCACAAAGCGGATGTGGTTGGCTGTTAACTGTACTCTGGGCGATAAATGCTGACCTAGTCAGAGATGTCCACATCCCATGAATGAACTTTAAGAAACATCTTGATTGGCTTCAATTTGGGGAGGCAACAGCCTAGTGGTATTATCGCTGGACTGCTAATCCAGAGACCCAGAGAATATTCTGAGTACTCTTCTTCGAATCCTGCTGCAGTGATCTGTCACATATAGGATCTGCTGTAGTGAAATTTGAATTAAATATAAATATGGAATTAAGGGTTGAATAATGACAATGAATCCATTGTTGATTGTCATAGAAACCCATCTGGTTCACTTTAGGGAACAAAACTGCCATCATTACCTGATCTGGTCTACATGTGACTTCAGATCCACAGCAGTGTGGTTGTCTCTTAACTGCCCTCTTGGAACTTAAGGTTGGGCAATAAGTGCTGGTCTAGCCAGTGTCGCCCTCATCCTGTGAATGAATAAAGAAAATTATTAACAACTGACAGGGGCCTGATTTGCTAGTTGTTCCAGAGTCTTTCAAATTTAGCACAAGTTCACAGCATGTATTACAGTCTTGCCGGCCAAGTTCTTCAAGGAAACGGAATGCCTGAAACCCATTATGGAATTGTTTAAGTGGGCCCTCACCAGCATTCCTGCTCCTCTAAGATCTACGTGTGGCAGTGATTTTCAGAACCACTCTGTGCACAGACAGTTGGAGCTGCTGCATGCAGCTTAGAGGGAATATTGGCTATCACTGTCGTTTTAGATGAATGGAACTACAATAATTCTGTTTTAGATTTCAAGGTAGATTTCCATGCTGAGAGAGTTTCCGTGCCTCATTCTCTCCACAATCCCTCATTTGACTGTGACTCCTCTGTAATCAATCTCTTAAGCTCTTCATTCCATTCGTGTTCCATAAAACCATAAGTAATAGGATTAAGCTATTCAGCTCCCTGAGTCTGCTCTACTATTCAATAGGATCATTTCTCACATCCGCTTTCCTGCTGTTTCCCTGTAATCCTTGATTTCCCCTGTTACCAATGATCTATCTCTCTCAGCCTTAAATATATACAAGGACTCTGCCCCCATAGCTGTCTGTGGCAAGGAGTTTGAAAGGCACACAAACCTCTGAGAGAAGCAATTCATCTTCATTTGAGCCTTAAACTGGTGTCCCTTTATTCTGAAATTATGTCATCTGGTCCTGGACTGTCCCGTGAAGGTAAATATCTTCTCATTATTTACTCACTCAAGCCCCTTACGAATGCTATATGCTTCAATGTAATCACTTCTCATTCTTTTAAACTCCAGTAAGTGGAATTCCGATCTGTTTAACCTTTGCTCATAAGACAATCCCTCCATAGTGAACCTTCTCTGACCTATGTCTAGTGAAATGGTACCTCCCCTTAAATAAGGGACTAAAACTGCTGTCATCTGCTCCAGATGTGGTCTCACCAGTACTTTGAACGATTGCAGTAAGACTTCTGTACTCTTGTACTCTAACCCCATTGAAATAAGGGCCAACATTCCATTAGCCTTTCTGATTATCTGCTGCGTCAAAAACGCATGGTGGCAAATGACACTGCTCAAAAGGAAGCCATTGGAAGAGGGAAAGAAGAGGTATGCTTATTGGAATATTAAAGCATATGGCCACAGTAAAATAAAGCTTTTAACACAATGCCTTGTGTCATTGCAGCACTAAAAGCGGCGGTGCCAAGAAGTCAAAGTCTGAATGATGAATAGAAGAAGTTTTCTATTTGCTTAATGAAAGAAGTAAAGTACCGTTGGATAGTATTTGTATTTATTTTGTAAATGTTTTGTAATATGTTTCTGTTATACTCTTAATCCCTATAACTTGTGAGCTTCTTAGAGAAGGAATTTAATTTGTATTAATTGTACAAAGTACATTTCTTGTTTAGAACTGTGACAATAGGCTTCAGGCAAGTTTTAAATGATAGCTTTTTAGAAACATAATGTAGATTTTAAATTTATATTAACATTACTGTGTAGAGTTCATGTAGGTGGCTTGTTTCTAAAGTGGCTTATTCTGAAATCACTACAGTAGTGACTGGATGTTTGCCGTGCAAGCAGTGGTTTAAAAGAGTTTTCGAAGAAATGTTGGTGTTTCACCTTGTTGCAGGTGGATTAGGTAGGTCTTTAAAGCATGTTTATATGTGGATGACGTTTGGGACCAAAAAAGGCACTACGGAGAAGCAGCTTCCTTCTCAGAGTAGCACTTACACAGATTCTGAATCACCATTAGAAACAAAAGTTATTAAACAACCTTTCTCTTTGTGTGTGTGTGTGTGTGTGTGTGTGTGTGTGTGTGTGTGTGTGTGTGCGCGCGCGTGTGTGTGTGTGCGCGTGTGCACGCACAACCAAATGGCATTTTTGTGCATGATTTGTGATGAGAAATTTAAAACTGCTTTTTTATTTTAAATTTTTATACAAATATAAGAATGAATGAAGACGTATTGGGTATATAGGAGTTGTATGACCTCACTGTTTACAAAAGTCCCCATGAAACATCACTAAATCAATTCTTCATAATCAAGGCTTGCTGTGCGCACAAGCATTCCCTCACAGAAGCTGCAGGGAAAATCTAGGAATTGTGTGTGGTAGAGGTAATGATCACAGTCTTCCTGCAGACACTGATGACTGTACAATGGCACAAGCAAAACAATTGCTTGAAATGCATTTTAATTCAATTGTATTTAAGTTAAAGTTCCTTTTACAAGAATTTCTTGCTTTGGTGAACATAGCTAATTGTGGGGTCATGCAACTTTAAGGATTCATAACTCAGTCATTTAGTCAAACTGATTGGGGTTGAAAATTAGTGCTTTAATACTGGCAAATTTAATCATAAAATTGTATAGCTCAGAAGACTACATTTGCTATGGCTAACCAGTGGATTTGTATTTATCATTGAACTCAATCATTTATAATAATTTCTTGAATTTTGCTTTTATTTGCTTTTCTATTTTTGTTAACCTGCTCACCAAGTTATAACGCAAAAGATGCAGAGAAATCCTGAGGTGGATTTTAGAAAACTGCACACAATTCTGCACAGAACACTTCTGTTAATCTCACACTAACAGTTTCAGCTTTAATGAGGTGCATTGGGAAGTATCAGTCCAGAGGAAAGATTTTTAGTAACATCACTGTTGTCTCTTTTGACAGATATGTATAACACACTGCAGTAATCTTTAATTGGTGAGATGTGTTAAGCTTTTTTGCAGTAAATGCCTCTTTAAACAATTCTGTGCAGTTTAGTTTAATTAAAAGGATACACTTTCCACCAATGGATGGATAATTTGACATAATTCTTCATGCCTTGTGACTGGATATTCACTTTATACCTCTAACTTAATTAAAAGCAAATGTCATTTTTTTAAATTTAAAAAATGTAGATTTTTGTTTATAAACTGGGCTAGTTAAGCTTCTCAGCAGTGTCCTTTCAAGACAAGTATCTAACTTTCAGCGATTAAAAGTGTGGCCTGAAATAGGATTTGCTCAGAACCGTTCATGTTAGGTTTCAACTGTAATGAAAATAAAGGAAAGAATTGCTGAATCTGGATGTTAATCTCTCGACCGTATATACAAGCCCAACTATTCACAGCGACAAATGAGTTAGATTCTAAAAGTGTATTAAAATGCATTTAATATCATTTACATTGAAAACTACGTTATTTTTATATTCTTGAAATATTGAAGATCTGATTGAACCACCCCTTAATAATTGTTCCAAAAATACTAGATCTCTGCCATTTTTCTGTTTCATTTCTATGCAACCAGAGTGGCTAGGTAGGCATCAGCAGCCATTTTCTTGTTTTGCTCAAAGTATATTTTTTATTTGGATGAGAATATTCTACTTGTAGTTTTGTTTGTCATTTTTATTGTTTTATGCAAGACCTTGTATTGTAATTTTCTTCATTATTTTAAGAACCCAAATCATTAATACAGACTATACTCCTTTGCTTTAACATGCATTCAGGAAACATTCTTTTCTACCATTTAATGAAAATCAGAGTCAAACAACAGGGACATGTTTAACAGTATTAGGAAAAGTGTGTAGTTTTGGCCATCTGTTTTTCCTGAAAAATTGACTTGGATGATGAAACTGTGTTTCTATTCATGATGTCTCTTTTTGTTTCCACAATATCTGTGGTTTCACTTCCATCCTGAGCCTGTTTTTTATTGACTGTTTACAAAATGACATTTATTCTTTGTGAATTCTGCAACCAGCCCCTCCCTCAAGGACTGAAAGAATAAGAGAGACAAAAGTGCCTCCGGTAGCAAAATCAGATGTCCCAAATATCAACACGTTTTCTGAATTACTACACATGTCCTTCAATAATACCTGCAGAAACACTGACACAAAACTGAAGTGTCCAGTCCGGTTTATAGGAAAGTAACTTTTGGAATAAAAGTTAATGCGAAGATGCATTGTATAAAGGTTGTGAAATTAGATTGAAAATAGTGCATGCTAAAAATGACATGGAGTTCATCTCTGATAAGGTAATAAAGGTTACGAAGTTTCTAAATAGAGAAAGAAGGAATTTAGTTTATTTGTGCAAGTGAGTAGCATATTGTACAAAAGAAGCCACAAAACAACAGGCTGCCCACTAATAGCCCAGAGTTTGAGGGTGACATAAATCATGATATGTTCCTCTCCAATACCCTTGTCCCCATCTTCTGGATTGTCAGTTTTCTTAATTTAGCCCAAAAATCTTGGTTTTCTGTCCTCCTTACTTGGTAACTTTGTTTTTACCTGCTCGACCCTCCTTGTATAATTTCATAACATAATTTCTTACAATAGAACTGCTAATACAGATAAAACCCCATATAAAACTAGAGATGTCAGTCAGAGATGTGGTGTCAATATTACTCTCATGGCATTATTTAAGCTGGTATTTTCTCCCCTGTTTGGATGGTGCCAGCTTTTTAATGTAAATATAGTTCCCTATCCATTCAGGAATGGAGACAACCAAGGTCCTGAAAGTCCACAGGAGGTCAAATCTTGGTGTAAGGGCCAAAATACATGTGCTGTCTCAGTCTCAATAAGATTATTGGGGTTAAGAGATCGAGAAGAATCCCTGCAGTGGAGGTGACGGGGCCATGTGTCACTAAGGATGTGGTGCTCCCCTTTACTTCCATCCCCATCCTCTCTCCAAACTAATAAATAAATCGTGCCCCTTTCAGCAAGAGTCTGCCAGCGCAGCTGCTGATTTTCACAGCCATCATGTCCAATACCTAATGATTTTTTAATGTACACCAGATTTGAGATATCTGCTAAGGCATCAGTGTTTATTTTGCCGCAGTTCAGTTGGAACATGACTTTCCTCCTCCATATTTATTTATTGACTATAGATTTGCATCATCACAGAAGTTTGAATTTGTAAACGGTGCAAGATAGTTTTCTGGCAGATTCAGAAAGTATTTAAATGTGTCATTGACTGAAGTATACCATTACTAAGGTGACGAAGCAGCAACACCCTATACATCTTTTGAAATCATCTGGTAGTATCTTAAGGCATTCTGACTTGTTTTAAAATTAGCCATGAGTTGTGTTATTGCGGGCAAGGTCAGCATTTGTTGTCCATCACCAGTTACTCTTGGGGTGATATGGTGAACATCCTTGTTGAACTGTTGCTTTTTGAGTGGTGCAACTATTACCATAGTGCTGTTCACTTGGGTACCTGTGGTCAAGAACAACTATCAAGGATGGAACGATGACAAGGAGTTGTGAAAATTTGATTTGATTTCTTAAAACCTAAGTAGATTTGGTATATCTGCTCTGGGGAAAAACATGTGAAAATTGAGCACCAGGAATTGCAAACAATTATTTCATATCCTATTCTAATTAAAAAGCAATAGAATTTAGTTATAGTCACTGGAGCAGACTTAATAAAGAAATCCCAAGCACAATTAAATACAGTACTTGCAAAAGAGGCGTATAGAAGTTGCTGATAAACTGTTTTTTAACAAAATCCGAGTGCTGACTCACTCATCATCCAATCCTGGTAAAAATCAATGCTTTAAATGTTTGTCATAGAATAACACACTGTCCTTTCTCTTGGAAAAGCAAGTCTGTGTGCTGGTATCACACACCCCCGCCCTCCCAATCACTCCCTACAAGGATTTAGTGGGAAATTGATTCAAAAATCTCGCTGATTGGTAAATTTACTGAGAATACCAAACCAGAGTACCACTCTAGATGTGACTCAAAACTCTCTGGATAAAGTTGGTTTTGGTTTATTTATTCATTTATATAAAACTAATTTTATTCTTCGTGTCTACGATTTCATTGCTGGAGCTTTGCTGAAAGCTGCGCTTTTTTATGGAAGTGTTCATATTTGGAAATCTTTTAACAGAAAAGATAGTTTTAAAACTAAGTTTGATCTCAAGTAGAATTTAATGTAGAATTAATTTTCACCATAAAATATTGTAAGTGATTAGGAAAGACTGTGGGACGGTTCCTACAGATTGGAGGGTAGCTAAAGTAATCCCTCTATTTTTAAAAAAAAAAGAAAACCAGGAATCACTGACCAATCAGCCTGATGCCAGTCATGGGGAAGATGCTTTAAAGTTGTAATATTTGAATCCATCATAAACCATTTAACAGCTGAACGTTTGAAAACCAGTGACAGGATCGTACAGAGTCGGCATAGATTTATAATGTGGAAGTCTTGCTTGACAAATCTATTGTAATCTTTCAAGGATGCCAACTCTCAATTGTTGAGGGTGAGCTAGTGAATGTGGTTTATTTGGATTTGCAGAAGCTTTTCTCTGATTTTCCACATAAGAAACTAGCTTGTGAAACTAAAGCACATGCTATTGTGGAGGGGCTGTCGTTTGTGAAATGGATAGAAAGTTGGTTGGCGGACAGGACACAGAATAGGAAGAATGGCTTTTTTTTGAATGTCAGGCAGTGACCAGTAGGGTACCACAGGAATCAATACTAGGGCCCCCACTATTCACACTTACATATAAATATTTATTAATAATTTAGATGAGGGAACTAAATGTAATATCTCTAAGTTTGCATATGACATAAAGCTGGATTGGTGAGGGCTGTGAGGAGGATGCAGGGATCCTTCAGTGTGATCTGGGCAAGTTGAGAGAATAGACAAATGCATGGCAAATGTGGGATTATCCATTTTGGGATGAAACAAAGGAAGGTGGATTATTATCTGAATAACTCTAAATTGAAAGAGGGGATTGTGGAACAAGACCTGGGTGGCGTTTCCATCAAAGTAAACATACAGTTGCTAAGGAAAGCAAACTGTACATGGTCCTTCATAACAAATGGATGCGAATACAGGGTCAGTGATGTCTTGCAATTACACAAGACCTTGGGTGAGAACACACTTGGAATTTTTTTGTAGGTTTGCTCTCCTTACCTGAGGAACAGTGCTCTTGCTATAGAGGGAGGCAGTGAAGATTTACCAGACTGATTCCTGGAAAGGCAAGACTGATGTAAGAAGACAAGGTGAATTGGGTAGAATTACATTCACTAGAGTTCAGAAGAATGTGGGGAATCTCAGAATCCTATAAAATTTTAACTGCTGTTGATATGGTAGATGCAGGAGGGTTGTTCTGGTGACTCGAATCTAGAACCACAGTTTAATGATATGGGGCAAAACATTTAGGTCTGAGCTAAAGAGAAATTGCTTCACCCAGAGACTGGTGAGTCTATGGAATTCTCTGCCGTGGGGAGTAGTCGAGGCCGAAACATTGTATGATTTCAAGAAAGAATTGGATATGGCACTTCGGACTAAAGGGATTAAATGTTGGAGAAAAATGGGAATTAAGTACAGCCAAAGCTTTAGGCATGATTGACTCATTCTACCATTCTGTGCACATTACTAACACGAGTGAAGTTACAGCACTAGAATTTTCTATGTTTTTGAAAGGTAATTTTATTGTGTACAGTTCTTCTGAATAAAAGGGAATTTTAATAACAATCTTCGATTATTACTGGTAATCTACTATCCTTGTGGAGGAAAACTAAAAAGTCACTGCCTCTCGATTTATGACGTTGATAACCTCCAACAACTTCAACTAATAACATTATTGTACATAGTACTGAATGCTCTCATCTTGCTCTTCTCCCATCAGCAGTATTGAATGTGCTCGAAATATATCCACGTTTTAGTGCACAAATACAGTTCCTTGTGTGCTTTATTTCCGAATGTAATTTGACCTTTCAGACCCCTCTCTGATTTTTCAAAGTTTGCTTTGATCAGTGCTTTTCTGCTCTAGCTTTCCAGAACCTTGCAATTTCTTGAGCCCAGCTGATGCTTTGAGAGTCTCTTCAAACCTAATGAACTCTCACTAGTGACTGATACTCAGGATATTTGCATGTGTTAACATTTCATTGTTCTTTGAGTTCTGAAGATATGGCATGGTACTTGTAGAATACCAAGATGATTTGATACGACTTACTTCACAAAGCTGTCCTCATTATGGAGATGACTGAAATCACTTCTAATAAAAGAAAGCTGCAAAGTATTTCTCCTGCCCCAGGTAGCCGAGGTGCTAGTCAGAGCCCTGATAAACCAAATAAAATGACATTGTTTACTGATATTGTTTCCTCACCCAAAGAGCAAATTTCTCAAGAAATTTTCATGGACTTCTGCGTTGCTAACTGTGACTGTTTTTTTCCAACTAAGTTTTAATTCTGCCAGTGTTAGTAATGTGCATAGATTGATTGACTCATTCTGTAATGTCTGAACCTTTAGTGGTGCTCATTTCATCTAGAATGCAGGCTTCTTAAATTGCTAGATTTATTATGTCTTCCTTTTGTGTCAGATACCTGAACGTTCTACTGCAAATATACAGTCTATCATAACTCTCTATCATGCAAAAACTGGTCAAATCTGGTACAGTTTTTGAGTGAGCTGCCACGAATAAAATCGTAAATTGGCTGTTTGTTGTGGTGATAATGCAGCCAAATTGTTCAGCATAACTATGGCAGCAGAGAAAGTCTTTCTTATCCAACAGTCTTCCAAGTCCAAATTCTGTCCCAAGTTAACAGTTTTCAATTCCATGAATCCCTGGCTTGCTATCAGCAATCCCATGACTTCACTTCATTTCTCAGGGCGCAATCTCTATCTGTTTGACTCAATCTCCACCCCCCCCCCCCCCACTCCATGTCCACCCCTATCCCACTCCCCTCAATCCATCTTTCTCTCACTGTCTGTGCCCCTGCCCCCATCATAGAAGTAATACCTCTTTCCAGCTGCTTTCAGTCTATCAATGAGTCAAGCTGCCAATCTTGCTGAGTTTCTCCAGCACTTCCTGGTTCTGTTTGAGATTTCCACCATCCACTATTGTTTTGGGTTGCCCACCTGTGCACATCAAGATGATTGTAACACCCAAAAGAACAGTTGAATCCAAGGTGATATGTCCAAGGGGCTTTCCAAATGTGTGTATCTTCCTGTTATGGGTAGTGTATTAATATGCAAATTATATAAGATGCAGCTAAGGTATTTCTGATCAGACACTATAACATATCTCAATTTAAAAGGGCTTTCAATTCTGGCTGAAGATATTTTAGATGCAGAGGGTTAACCCTGCTGATAGTTTCCAGCTTCCCAAGCAGAATGTGAAGAGATGCAGTTTAGAGTTACCTTTTGCTGATCTGGTCTTAGCCAGCCAGGGTGGTCCGGGTTTGGGCAGTAGTACATTTTTGGTTGTGTAGACTAAATGGTCCAAACGGTTTCTACTGTATTGCCTAATTCTGCGAAATAATAACAGCAGACTCTGAATGTCAATTACAAAATGGTGCACAGGAGCCCAGTCTAGTTTGTGTCCATTCAATAATTACCTGATGTTAGAATGTTTCCAATCAGACCCCCTCCCGGACTGGATTGCAGAGGACAAGGATGAAGCAAACTGGTCATCGGGGAAGTATAAGAAATAAACAATCTTTGTATCCTCTTTACCATGTAATTTTGGGGGTTAGGGGGAGATTGCAACAGACTTCTGTTTGATTGTTGTATCCAACATGGAAAGAGATCTATCTGATTCAAGCAAGAATTTGATTAGTCTGGCGTAGGGATAACTGAATTGGATTAGTCCTTAAACGTAGTAGAATTATGTAGAAATTACAGCGCAGAAACAGGTGATTTGGTCCAACTGTAACAGTATTTAGGTTGTGTGTGACCCCTCTCCCATTCCATTTTACTGAAACATGTATGCACACCCTATTCCTTTCTGTCATATGCTAATTGTGTAGTATTGGTGACATATCAAAGATCAGATTCCACTTTTAATTTCATGCGTAATTCTTAGAGTCATGGAGATGTACAGCATGGAAACAGACCCTTCGGTCCAACCCGACCAGATATCCCAACCCAATCTAGTCCCACCTGCCAGCACCCGGCCCGTATCCCTCCAAACCCTTCCTATTCATATACCCATCCAAATGCCTCTTAAATGTTGCAATTGTACCAGCCTCCACCACACCCTCTGGCAACTCATTCCATACACGTATCACCCTCTGCGTGGAAAAAGCTGCCCCATAGGTCTCTTTTATCTTTCCCCTCTCACCCTAAACCTATGCCCTCTAGTTCTGGACTCTCCGACCCCAGGGAAACGACTTTGTCTATTTATCTTATCCATGTCCCTCAATTTTGTAAACCTCTATAAGGTCACCCCTCAGCCACCGACGCTCCAGGCAAAACAGCCCCAGCCTGTTCAGCCTCTCCCTGTAGCTCAGATCCTCCAACCCTGGCAACATCCTTGTAAATCTTTTCTGAACTCTTTCAAGTTTCACAACAACTTTCCGATAGGAAGGAGACCAGAATTGCACACAATATTCCAACAGTGGCCTAACCAATGTCCTGTGCAGCCACAACATGACCTCCCAACTCCTGTACTCAATACTCTGACCAGTAAAGAAAAGCATACCAAACGCCGCCTTCACTATCCTGTCTACCTGCGACTCCACTTTCAAGGAGCTATGAACCTGCACTGCAAGGTCTCTTTGTTCAGCAACACTCCCTAGGACCTTACCATTAAGTGTATACGTCCTGCTAAGATTTGCTTTCCCAAAATGCAGCATCTCGCATTTATCTGAATTAAACTCCATCTGCCACTTCTCAGCCTATTGGCCCATCTGGTCCAGATCCTGCTGTAATCTGAGGTAACCCTCTTTGCTGTCCACTACACTTCCAATTTTGGTGTCATCTGCAAACTTACTAACTGTACCTCTTGTGCTCGCATCCAAATCATTTATGTAAATGACAAAAAGTAGAGGGCTCAGCACCGATCCTTGTGGCACTCCACTGGTCACAGGCCTCCAGTCTGAAAAACAACTCTCCACCACCACCCTCTGTCTTCTACCTTTGAGCCAGTTCTGTATCCAAATGGATAGTTCTCCCAGTATTCCATGAGATCTAACCTTGCTAATCAGTCTCCCATGGGGAACCATGTCGCACGCCTTACTGAAGTCCATATAGATCACATTGACTGCTCTGCCCTCTTCAATCTTCTTTGTTACTTCTTCAAAAAAACTCAAATCAAGTTTGTGAGACATGATTTCCCATGCACAAAGCCTCTTCTAGGGAAAAGACCCACAAGAGGTGATTTATGTTGTCTTCCTTGTTGCTGTTAAGCAAAAACAAGTCCCTTTACTATTAGATCCCTTTCCCTCTTTTGACGTTCTTTCTGTTCTGCTGTCACCACTGAAAACTTGCTGGTTCCATCGTTGGCCATAGTTTGAAACCTTAAAATGGGAATCTTGCCTTGGACTACTCACGAAAGGAAAGGGATGTCCATTTCCTGAGGTCTTAAATGACCCTGCAGATTTATTATGTAACTTAATTTAACTAACTTAATTTCCTGTAAAATGCATGTTTACCTCAGCTGCTCCTTGTGTTCAGTGTTTACATTGTGCTGAGTACCCCCAACTGTTATGGTGCGGAGGAAAGCCGGCCCATTAGTTGTACACTGAATGAACATTTCAGCTTAGTGCCATTTTCCTGTCTTTGCTCTGTAGCCCTTTATGTTGCTGTCATTCAATTGTCATCTAATGTTCATCTCCATGCCTTGATTGAACATGCTTTTTCTACACTTCCAGGCAGTGCATTCCTGACCCTAACTACTCACTGTTTATAAAAGGGTTTTCTTACATCGCATTTGCTTTCTTTGCAAATTGCTTTGAATCTGCCGCCTCCCATTCCTGATCCTCTAAATGGCAGAAACAGTTTCTACCTTTTCACTCTGTTCAGAATCCTCTTGATTTTGAAAAAATTACATTGAATTTCCTATTAGCCACACCCTCTACAAGAGAACAATACCAACCTCTCCCACCTGTCTCTCACCACTGTGCCAGGTCTTGTCAAGAGGTTTCTTCTGAATTCCTTATTGGAATTATATGTGACCACCATATATTTATGACCCAAAGTTTGGAACTCTGCATAATCTGCTGCACATCTAATTTATATACAAATCACTGAGCAAAAACATACAAATTAAAATACTTTAAAGGAATACGCTATCAGATGCAAAAGGTAAATATTATTTAGCATTAAATTAGCACAGATGATTAATGTAGGTTAATAATATATTTGAAAGATGGAAGAAAATGTGCAATACTTGAAAATGATCAAAGAATTACAGAGAGTGAAAGGAATACTTTGGTAAACAATGAGCAGTGCAAGAACACATTCACAACTAAACTGGCAGCATAAAGGGTGGGTTAGAATGTTTGAATTTAAATGAAGATGTCTGTGGGTAGAGATGCAGTGGACAGTTTACAAAACAGACTAGCTTTTGGGTCTTTTGGCACTTTTCCAAAACTACACCTGTTCTGATTAAATAATGTGAAGTGTTTACAGATTTATTCTTCTATTTAGACATTCAGTTGTTGAAAAGACTATTAGAATAATTCTTGAACAAAAACCATGAGGCTGTACAGAAATGGGCTTCTCTGCTTTCGTAAAGCAAAGCACTTGGTTATTTGGTTGAGATCCATGTGATAATACAAGGTTTCTTAAAGACTCTCTATGAAATTCAAAGATTTTAGTTTCAAGTTAAAGATAACAAAAGAACATAGGAATTTCAGGCAGTTATAGTCTCAAAATATTTCCAGTTGGGGATTGGCCCAACAAGGGTGTTCTTAACAGTAAGCAGGATTGGAGTTCTTGAAGTTAGGAATGTATCAGTGTTAGGTTGTGAAAAATGTAATTGGGTAGCACGCTGTATTGCCCGAACGTAGATGAGCAGATGCCAGCTGTAGTTTGGCCATTTTTTGACTATGTTTTGGACAAGTTCAGTCTTACACATTTTTGGTTGGAGTTCTTGATCTGACTTTGGGGGAGCTCTCATGTGATAAGTACTGCCAGTAAGACCCAAATTACTTTGTCGATTTCACCCTGTGTACCATGAGAGCCAAAGTGCACCATTTGGATGGAATATTGTTCTTCATTGTTGGGTCATAGAGTTCCTACCTAACAGTACTGGGTGGGCATAGCATCAGGATAATCTGTGCAATTGGGGGTGGACAATGAATATGGTATTTCCAGTATCATCCACACCTAATAGATGAATAAAAAGTAGATTTTCGTGATCAGTATTAATAAATTGCCGCTGGTGTTGCCCGTGGTCAGTGATGAATGCTTATCCCTTATTTATGTATAAAATGACAATAGAGAGAAATACTTCCAAAACTTCTCAAGTGGCCAGAACAGGCAGTTATATTTCTATGTGCCAAAGGTCTAAATGTGTGGACATAAACATTACCAGTGATAAATGACGACCTGTCCGACATTGCAGAAAGAGAGGGCCTGTCTATCCATGCTTTACATTTCAAAGTAGTTCTGCTGGTAATACTCAATTTTTTTTAAATAGGATTATTGTAAGATATTGTAGTGATATTTGTAAAATATATGAATTCAGAAAGGTTTAAAGTGACTTATTTATTAGAACATAAGCATTTATATATTTTCATCACGTGTGGTACTGTACATAGCTTCAAGATCAACTTTAGCCTTCACGTAAAGAGTGACGTTGAGCAAACCAAGCCAGTGTGTGCAGGCATTATTAGTGGTCATTTTCAAGTCATTGATAAATAAAGTTTTTCTAAAATTGTATGAGCAAAGTGTATGATTTGGGCAGCTGGGAAAAGCATTGTTTGGAATATCCCAGGTTAGATATATCTGAGGATTTTGAGGTGGAAAAGGGGAAGATATTGTGGATGTACTGGCATAATAGTCTGATTCCTCTTTGATACAGGAGCAGTACCAGAGGACCATGGAATTGCAGTTGTTCAAAAAGGGGACAGACTTAAATCTGGCAATGGCAGGCCAGTCAGCTTCACCTCAACAAGGGGAAAAGCTTTTAGCAGCAATAATCTAGGACATAATCAACAGTCACTTGGCCAAATAGATTTGTTACAGATAAATCATTCTTGGCTGACTAGATTGAGTTTTTTTTAATATAACAGAGTTTGTGGTGGGAATGTATTTTCCATGAGGCATTTGTGAAAGTTGCAAATAAAAACCTACTCAGGAAAATTAAGGTTTATAAAATAAAAAAGGCAGTGCAAACATGATTTCCAAGTTGCACACATTACAACAAACCATTTTGGTAAATGGTTGTTTTTACAGATTGAAGGAAGGCATATAATGGGATTCCTCAAGAATCCATAGTAAGGCCATTGCTTTTCTTAATCTATAACAGTCAGCTAGATTTGGGTGCGCAGGGCAAATTCCAAAATTTGGAGATGTTACATAACTTGGAAGTATTGTGAATGTGATCAAGATAGCAACAGAGTTCACGGAGACGTAGGCTAGTGGAATGGACAGACAAGTGGCAGATGGAATTTAAGGCAGAGATGTGTGAAGTGATACTTTTTGAGAGGAAGAATGAGAGAGGCATTATGAAATAGTTTTAAAGTGGTGCAAGAGCAAAGGGTGTTTGTGCACAAATTGTGATCGGGCAGGTTGAAAACATGGCTGATAAAACCTACAGGAAAGATAAACAGAAGCAGAGAGAAACACAAGTAGGTTATGATGAATCTTTATAAAGCACCGGTTCAGCCTCAACTGAAGAATTGCGTCCAGTTCTGAGCATCAACTTAGAATGAATGTGCATGTATTGGAAAAAATGCCACCGAAATGATGCTCTTAACAGGATTATCTGCAATTTTACCATGGCGATAAAAACTTTGATTGTGGAAGCTTTGCAGGCAAATATCTTTTAAGCCACAAGGCTCCTTTTGAGAAATTAGCTCTTAAAATGTTTTCTGAGCATTTTCAATGCTCTTCTTGGTTTCTCTTACAGTAGTTGTTTATTGTCATAGTATGTGCTACTTTGTCATCTATATTAGGGTACTTTCCATCCAGATCAGTAGCCTTGCATTGAACTATGAATGTATGTGTGAATTATAAACAGTGAAGGCCTTTCAGCCCCTCGAGCCTGCTCTGCCATTCAATAAAGTTCACAGTTGTGTCCTCTCCTTCACATTGCACCCTGCTCCTGATGACCTTTGACTCTTGTTAGCTAGCAATCTATCTACCTCTGCCCTAAACATATTCAATGACCTTGTCTTCAAACAAGAAGATGGTTCCAAAGCACCTCAATCCCGAGAGAGAAAAGACATCTCCTCATATTTGCTTTACATGGAAGAACCCTTAATTTTAAACTCTGCACCCTAATTGACAACATTGCAGATGACCATATGCTATATACATGATGATTTTCCTAAGCATTTAAATGCAGGGTTGTGGAGTGTGAACAGGGAAGTGAGTTGAATTGGATCACTCTTTCCAAAGAATACTGATGTGACTGAATTGCTTACTTGTGCAGTGTTAAGATATGAATAATTGAAGCAACGAAGCTTCAATATTTCTTCATGTTTCTCACCAGCTATGTACTTGAACATTTACAAAGTTTAATGTTACTTTTACAGTTTTGGTTTTATCCCAACATGTTTGTCTTGTGTGGCTAAATGACAATTTTCATAGGCAGACTGTGTCTCTGAACATAAAGCATGCTGTGGAATTAACTCCCAATGCATGGGAGTGCTCACTAAACAATCTGTGGGACACCTAGCACGTTCTGACATTGCTTCTGAAAGCAGGAAATAGCTGTCAGCTTAATGCATTACAAGATAAACCACTAAGTTGATTGTTAACACATGGAATCAGAAAGACACAGTTAAATACTGATTCCTTTATTAAATAGGAAAATTTGAAGCAAAACCAGAATACCTTTATGTTAGTGCATCCTCATAACAATAGTGCTTTTGTGGAGCCTAATAGGCAATAGGAATTTAAAATGAAACAATTGCATTCCTGGTCTGATTTTTTGTTGCAAATTCCAGTTCACTTGTGGTAACCAAGTGGAATTACTAGACTTAAAGTTCGGGAATCTAAACTGTGATTTACTTCATAGGAATCTCTTCTAATCCGTAAACATACCATGAGCTTGACAGACTTTACACCTTGTGTTCATTGTAGATTGTGCTGTGTCCAATGCATGTTCCTACTCGGATTCAAATTGACCACAGTGATGAATAATTACTGGTTTAGATCAGACTATTACACTTTTGGCCAAAGTGTGTCAGCCATCCAAGCAGTTTTCTACTTGGTTGGTCCCTTTTATTCAATCAGGTCAATAACAGAGCTCAATCTTGAAATAGTTGTTAGGATTAGAGGTGAAGTTGCCAAATCTTTTCCACCTGAAGGGCGGTTGGGGTCTGGAATTCACCACCCAAAGTTGTGTAAAGGCAGAAACCCTCATTGCATTTCGAGTAAAATAATGGCTTATGCATATGGAGTGCCATAATCTACAGAGTCATTATCTAAGGCTAGTAGCTGTTTTTTGGACCAACACAACGAGATTAAATTACCTCCTTATGTGCAATTGATTTTCTGGTAAAGTTATTTATCACTCACTGTATCCATGGACTTTGATTTTGAATTTTAGCAAAGGCAAGTAGCTTCCATTTTAACTCTGATTTAAAACTAACATTGTCGATGAAGATATCACAAAAACCCATGTGCTAAAATTGTGCACCAGTCAATATTTTGGTGCACAATTTTAGCACTTGGGTTTTTGTGAAATCTTAATAGGCTGCAGTAACGTTAGATGAAATAGCCTGGTTTACGTTACACACTGAATTGTATGAAATAAACTCCCAAGAGAAAGGGGAAAGTAAACCTTTCTGCACACCTTCCATAGTTTGCACCTATTTATCTTTAGGAACAGTTAAGCTAATATTCTTGGGCCTTCAAAAGCAACTAAGGTGTGCATTTTAAGGATGACAGTTTGTAATTGATGAATCCTTGTATTGGTTGGCAAGCTGGCTGCATGAGTGCAGGACATCCCTCGCTGGAGATGTTGAAATCTTTGGAGGGCAAGTTTTGAAACAAAGGGGAAAGAGACCTTGGGATGCAGAAGACTTTAAATTCCTCTACGCTTAAAGATCTTTCTTTATACTGTACTGTAGGGGCATAGAGCACCATATCAATAAAACAATTTGTGGCACATGAACCACACATTATAAATTTTTCAGTGTTACAGTTAATGGTTTAACATATTGTTTTATAAATCTCTAACTGTAAGCTAGTGTTTTTTTTTGAAGGATTAACATTAAACTGAACAGAATCACAATAATTACAGCACAGAAAGAGCCCATCTTACCTATCACATCTGCAGCAGCTCTCTGAATGAGCTTGGGAGAGTTCAACCTATCATGTAATGTCAGCCACATTCAGCAGCTAGAAATGAGTCACAAAGTGCACACTTCAGCAGAAAGAAGCTCACTTGTTTTCCAGTGTTCAGTTTTGTGATTACTCATTTATCTGTTGCTGATTAAATTATTTTATACCCCAATGCTATTCTGCAAAAGCAAATCAGCTATTGCTGGGGTCGAAAGGAAAATGTTTGTTTTATTTTTGTCTAAAATGATTTAAATGCATTTATATTTTAAATACAATTAGATTTGGTTGAGTCCAAACATGAGGGAGGATGAAATGAAAGCATGTGATGATAAAAGGATGATCCTTTTTATGGAAGATTTTTTTTTAAAAAACCATCTTGAATCATATGGCTTGATTGGCCTGTGTCTGTGCTATAGATTCTAATTCAATATGTAAAATAGCCTCAACTTGACCAAGTTTGAACAAAGATTGGATTTTTAAAGCAGCAATTTATCTGGTTAAATCCCAAGTTGTGCTGCTGACTTAAATATATATATATTTACTGTATATGCTGGAGCGCTTGCTTAGAGCATTTCTGAGATCCAGATTCTCGCAATGTGAAGCATTGGTCAATGTGAGATGGCACACGGGCTAGGGCAGTTTTGTAAACAGTATGCAACTTTGCAGGAACTTTTTGCAGGTTGCCAACGTTTCAGGAAAGGACTTCCACACTGTTTCAGTAACACCATTTAGTATTTTTAAAATGTGTATTGCTGCGTTGGTGTTTGTGGTAAATGTGAAGGCAAGTATGTGTGAGGTGCTGGTTGGCCTTTTTAAATAGTTGTATGTGTAAATATAACATGACAAATATTTACATTTCATGGCTTTCCCAGCCATTTTGCGACCTAAGTCACAGCTAAGAAGAAAATTTACTCTGCTTTGGTGGCATAGCCATCAAATTGGAAGTTTTAACTTCACTTATTGAGACACAGTTATGCAAGATGTGATGGAAGAAATTAGGCATTCATTTTAATCATCCAAACTGTTGTAAGTCATATTTCTACATTAAAATAGGACATGTTCCAAGTCCTTTATAGCTGTCGATCAAAGGTAACTTTGTAAAGGATTTTTAAAATATAAAGAATGGCTCAAAATAAGGTGAAATTGTCAGAAACATTAGTGAATGTTTTGCCAACTGCTCAAGAGTTTGGCCCTTTAGTTACAAAACTTGTAACTAAAGAACTTGTGTTCTTCAGCTGGTATCATTTTTTACAAAACATTTGAAGAGCCTGCACTTTCTGGTGCAGCCAAGAAATGCTTATATACCACAACGTGGTGCTCGGGTTCTAACTTGTATATATCAAGCTGTGAAGCTGCCCATCTTTAAATGAGCAACATGATAGCACTCATGTCAGGTAAAACACAGCTATCAAAGCTTTGTGTTTCACCAGGAAAAGTGTAATGTAGATTTATTTCTTCGATTGGTCATATTTTACTGCTTGTTTGTGCTTTGTAGGAAAAAGTATTATCTTTGTACATTCTCAACAGTTTAAAAAAAATTGCCAATAACTTTTTATCCTACTTACCATTTTCTCTTCTGTCAGTTAATTACACAAAAATAAAGGATTTATATTATGCCGGTGTTTGTAGTATCCCATGTTTCACTGTCTTCAGTTTCTTGAATATTTGTCACCTCTGGATCTTCAACACAAACTGGCGCTCTCAGGAAGCCAAGTAAGTTTGTTACGAAAAGCTCTTCTGAACATTTTTTTAAATACAGTATTGTCTGATTGGTGTCTTTTAAAATTCAAAACAATTGTACTTCCTTATTGGTTTTTAAATGCGGCCTCAAGACGTTTTGGACTAAATTACCAATGTATCTGTCATGATCTATATTTGTTTCTAAGCCAGCAAAAAACACCGATCGCATCGTGGTTGTCACATTGCTATTCATGGACCTTGGTCTTGTACATATTACTGTTCCATTTCACAGCCACAAAAATGAGCACAAATCCAATCCAACCATTTGACATCTCATCTGAAATGCAATGGAAGGCATCACAGACAGCTTTATCAAATCTTGCCAATAACCTGCTTGCAGAAGCTTCTTTTGGGTTTTACCAGGACTATTCTGCTTCATACTTTGTTACAACCTCAATCCAAAATTGGGAGGAAAAATGGCTGAATTCTACAGGTAAATGTGTCTACCCTTGATAATCAAGAGCTTTCTCCCCTTGACATCACCATCCCCCATCACCAAATCTTCATCTACATTAACAACCCGGGACTTATTGGTCACCAGCTACATGAATGCTAGTTTCCAGAGCAGGTCAAAGCTGGGTGTTCTGAGGTGAGTAACTCCTCGAATCTGCCTTCCAGACAGTAGAAACATTTTGAATCATAAATCAGGAATTTGATAGAATACTCCCTGCTGGCCTTGATGAGTACAGCTGAAATAACACACTCAAAGCACCATCCAACAAAAAAGACACTGCGTTCACCACCTTACACCACAACAACGGACACCCGAGCTACAAATCTTCAACCAGTCTTTTACACCTTCTTTCCTACCACTGCTGATACACTGTGGTTAAATTGTACTATGTACAAGGAATGCTGTACAGTGAGCAGAGGGATGAATATAAATATTTCCTTTATCATCCTGGTATAAATATTAATCTGTTTTTTCTTGATGCAATTAGTCTAATCTCCATACTCTCGTCTTTTCAAACATTGAAGTGCACAATATGCGAGAAATAAATTTGAGAAAGTGGACCTGGTGATCTCACAGTTTAAAAACCACACAATACCAGGTTTGAGTCCAACAGTTATATAGACAAAAGAGCAGTGCTCTGAAAGCTAGTACTTCCAAATAAATCTGTTGGACTATAATCTGGTGTTGTGAGTTTTAACTTTTCCACCCCAGTCCAACACTGGTACCTCCATATCATAATTTTTCATGTTCTAACTGTTAATTTCTAAGTACTGACGAGAAATGACAGGAGAATTTATTTTTAATTTTGTAAAGGATTTTTTAAAAATAAAGTAGGGATTAAAAACAGCTTGTTCTAGTTAACTTTTCTAATTGATACCAGTCTGAGGATATACAGAAGTATGAACTATCCAGGTGCTAACTGTACCAATTCTAGATTAGAGTGGTGCTGGAAAAGCACAGCAGTTCAGGCAGCATCTGAGGAGCAGGAAAATCGACGTTTTGGGCAAAAGCCCTTCATCAGGAATAGAGGCTTAGCTAACTGTACCAAGCCATATCAACTGATAAAATGAATTGACATGCTCGACGTGATTCTGATATGTGTAGCCAAGGGAGATCTCGGTAACAGCACCTGCTCAAATAAGTCCAGCCAAGTGGTGCAGATGAGTATAACTTGTGTATTTCAATATCTAACCACAAACTATATTTACTGTCTGTATAAATCATGTACAAACTATGTTTACTTGTAAGCACACTGACTCATCAGCACATTTGCTCTTAATTTTGTCCATGTTATTTACTTATTCCTCCAAGAGTGACCACACTTTAAAGGCGACAGCTGTCATTGGCCATTAAATCCCTTTGGAACATCATGAGATGCACAATCTTGTCAAACCCTCCTTTTTTTTTCTCCAGGACTATTAGTTGTGGCTTTATTTGCCTGAGTCCCTGGAACACCTCTACTCAAAATCTGCATCGTTTTACAACAAAGCTTTTGTTTCTTCAAACACTCAACTATTTTTGACTCGGGAATAGCCTTTCACCACACGTCTGTGAATTACTTTCCAAATGCATTTTCTATTAAAGTTACTGTATAATGCAAAACATGGATCAGGGATGGACAGGACTGGCAGCTTAATGTTCCAGAATACAAATGCTACAGGAACAACAGAAAGGGAGGTAAGAGAAAGAGGGGGACTGGAGTTTTTGATGAGGGATAGCATTACAGCTGTACTGAGGGAGGATATTCCCAGAAATACATCCAGGGAAATTATTTGGGTGGAATTGAGAAATAAGAAAGGGATGATCACCTTATTGGAATTGTATTGTAGACCCCTAATAGTCAGAGGGAAATTGAGAAAAAAAAATTGTAAGGAGATTTCAGTTATCTAGAAGAATAATAGGATGGTTATGGTAGAGGATTTTAACTTTTCAAACATAGACTGGGACTGCCATTGTGTTAAGGGTCTAGATGGAGAGGAATTTATTAAGTGCGTATAAGACAATTTTCTGATTCAATATATGGATGTACCTACTAGAGAAGGTGCAAACCTTGACCTAGTCTTGGGAAATAAGGCAGGGCAGGTGACTGAGGAGTCAATGGGGGAGCATTATGGGGCCAGCGACCATAATTCTATTAGTTTTAAAATAGTGATGAAGAATGATGGACCAGATCTAAAAGTTGTAAGTTCTAATTTGGTGAACGACCAAGTTTGACGGTATGAGACAAGAACTTTTAAAAGCTGATTGGGTGCAAATATTCGCAGTAAAGGGACGGCTGGAAAATGGAAAGCCTTCAGAAATGAGATAACGAGAGTCCAGAGAAAGTATATTCCTGTCAGGGTGAAAGGGAAGGCTGATAGGTATAGGGAATGCTGGATGACGAGAAATTGAGGGTTTGGTTAAGAAAAGGAGGAAGCATATGTCAGATATAGACAGAATAGATCAACTGAATCCTTAAGAGTATAAACGCAGTAGGAGTATTCTTAACAGGGAAATCAGGAGGGCAAAAAGATAACTTCTCTGTTCTCTTAAATAGGGCGGCAAAAGTATTAGATATCCCTTTTAGTGCAAATCTAAGCAGAAGATGCAAATCAGGAAACAAATTGAAGTGTTGGCATACTTTTCAGCCACCTGTTTTACTTCTCTAACTGTAGCCTGCATGATTTGCATGACTAGAAGTGTCTTCCGAATATGCAAAACACTTTTCAAAATGACTCAAAAGTAGCTGACAAGAGCAGTAGATATTTGACAGTAACAGCTTACTGAGTGAGGAGCATCAAACTGATTAAATAAGGTGCTACTGCAGAGAACAGTGAATGTAGCCCAGTCCATCACCGACCCCAACCTTCCTTCCAGTGCCTCCGTCTACACTTCCCACTGCCTTGGGAAAGTAGCCAACATCATCAAAGTCCACTCTCTTCCATCGAGTGCAAGGTACAGACGCTCGAGAAAACTTTCCAACAGATTTAAGAACACTATTACCAAACTTCTGAAATGGACCTTTCATATATTGTTGATCTTTCTCTGCACCTCCTCTGTAGTTGTATTCTGCATTTTCTGTTCTATTATCCTGATATATGATGATAACCAAGTCACATCCTTCTTTGGGTAGGGAAAGGTTCTATAGCACATCCATACATACTATAACTGCAGTTAGTCATTCCCACTAACAGCATGCATTAATGAAATCTTGATTACAGAGGCTCACGTTAATACTTGCATACCCAAGTGTGAGAGGAGAGGCTGTAATTCATCTGGGAAAACTGGCCAAAAGGGAAAGGATTGGCAAACAAACTGTTGGTCAAAATATCTTAAAACTAATGGCTTAAGCACAGAAGTTCATGTTACAGAATCACAATGTTACAGTGCAGAAGGAGGCCATTCGCCCTATCATACCTCTGTCGGCTCTTCAAATCAGAATAGTTATCCAGTGCCAATCTCCTGCTTTATCCCCAACCCTTGCACACTATTTCTATCTGAAAGATGTCTTGAATGCCTCCATTGAAGCTGTCTCCATCACGTTCTCAGGCTCATAGGCTCCACCTGATGACGAACTTAGACTGTCCTCCTCAGATGCTGCCTGACCGGCTGTGCTTATCTTGCACCACACCTTTTGACACTGATCTCTAGCATCTGCAGTCCTCACTAGGTGATGTGGTTATCACAGAGATGTGGTTGTAAGAGGATCAGGGCTGGGGATTAAATATTCAAGAGTACATCTCCTATCAAAAGGACAGACAAATGGGCAGAGGGGGCAGGGTTGCCTTATTCATAAGAAATGAAATTAAAGCAATGGTAAGAGTCCAAAGAGACAATCTCTGTGGGTGGAGTTGAGGAACCACAAAGGGCGAAAGACCCTGGTGGGTGTTGCATTCAGGCTCTTAGCAGTAGTCAGGATATGGGGAAGAAAATAAATCAGGAGAGAGAAAAGGCATGTAAGAAAGGCACTATTACAATAATCGCAGGGACTTCACAGGGACTGGGAAAATCAGGTTGGTAGTGAATCTTAAAAGGAATTCGTGGAGTGTCTATGAGATGGTTTCTTTGGAACAGCCTATGGTTGAACCCACTGAGGAACAGACAATTCGGGATTTAGTGATGTGTAATGAGGAAGACCCGATGATGCAGCTTCAGCTGAAGGAACCCCAACAGGACAATGACCATAATAGATAGAATTCACCCTGCCGTTTAAGAGAGAGAAAAGCTGGAATCAAATGCAGCAGTAATACAGTTGATGACAAAAACATGAAGCAGGAGCTGGCTTGGTTGGAAGGGAAGCCTAGCAGGGAAGATGGTGGAACAGCAGTGGCAAGACTTTTGCAGTGGGGGGGGGGGGGTATTCAGGATGACCCGCAGAAATTCATCTCTGGAAAAAGGGACAGACGAAGGGGAAGTTGAGGTAACCATGGCTGAAGAGGGAAATCAGGGACAGGATGAAAGCGAAAGAAGAAGCATACAAGGTGGTAAGGATTGGTGGGAATCCAGAGGATTGGGAAGTCATAGAGTCTTAGATGTGTGCAGTTTGGAAATAGACTCTTCAGTCAAATTTTCCATGCTGACCAGATATCCTAACCTAATCTGGTCCCATTTGCCAGCACTTGACCCATATCCATCTAAACCTTTTCTATTCGTATACCTAGCTGAAAATGTGTTGCTGGTTAAAGCACAGCAGGTTAGGCAGCATCCAAGGAACAGGAAATTCGACGTTTCGGGCCAGAGCCCTTCATCAGGAATGAGGAGAGGGTGCCAGGCAGGCTCAAATAAAAGGTAGGGGAGAGGGGCGATGGAGATGTGATAGGTGGAAGGAGGTCAAGGTGAGGGTGATAGGCCGGAGAGGGGGTGGGGGCGGAGAGGTCAGGAAGAGGATTGCAGGTTAGGAGGGCGGTGCTGAGTCCAAGGGAATCGACTGAGACAAGGTGGGGGGAGGGGAAATGAAGAAACTGGAGAAATCCGAGTTCTTCCCTTGTGGCTGGAGGGTTCCCAGGCAGAAGATGAGGCGCTCTTCCTCCAACCGTCGTGTTGTTATGTTCTGGCAATGGAGGAGTCCAAGGACCTGCATGTCTTCGGTGGAATGGGAGGGAGAGTTAAAGTGTTGAGCCACGGGGTGGTTGAGTTGGTTGGTTCGGGCGGCCCGGAGGTGTTCCCTGAAGCGTTCTGCAAGTAGGTGGCCTGTCTCCCCTATATAGAGGAGGCCACATCGGGTGCAGCGGATGCAATAGATGATGTGTGTGAAGGTGCAGGTGAATTTTTGGCGAATATGGAAGGATCCCTTGGGGCCTTGGAGAAAAGTAAGGGTGGAGGTGTGGGCGCAAGTTTTGCATTTCCTGCGGTTGCAGGGGAAGGTGCCGGGAGTGGAGGTTGGGTTGGTGGGGGATGTGGACCTGACGAGGGAGTCACAAAGGGAGTGGTCTTTGCGGAAAGCTGATAGGGGAGGGGAGGGAAATATATCCCTGGTGGTGGGGTCCGTTTGGAGGTGGCGGAAATGGCGGCGGATGATACGCTGTATACGGAGGTTGGTGGGGCGGTAGGTGAGAACCAGTGGGGTTCTGTCTTGATGGCGGTTGGAGGGGCGGGGCTCAAGGGTGGAGGAGCAGGAAGTGGAGGAGATGCGGTGGAGGGCATCGTCGATCACGTCTGGGGGGACTCTGCGGTCCTTGAAGAAGGAGGCCATCTGGGCTGTACGGTATTGGAACCGGTCCTCCTGGGAGCAGATGCGGCGGAGATGAAGGAATTGGGAATATGGGACGGAGTTTTTACAGGGGGCAGGGTGGGAGGAGGTGTAGTCCAGGTAGTTGTGGGAGTCAGTCGGTTTATAGAAGATGTCTGTGTTGAGTCGGTCGCCTGAGATAGAAATGGAAAGGTCTAGGAAGGGGAGGGAGGAGTCTGAGACAGTCCAGGTGAATTTGAGGTCGGGATGGAAGGTGTTGGTAAAGTTAATGAACTGTTCAACCTCCTCGTGGGAGCACGAGGCAGCGCCGATACAGTCATCGATGTAGCGGAGGAAAAGGTAGGGGGTGGTGCCAGTGTAGTTGCGGAAGATGGACTGTTCACATATCCTACGAAGAGGCAGGCATAGCTGGGGCCCATGCGGGTGCCCATGGCAACTCCTTTAGTTTGGAGGAAGTGGGAGGATTGGAAAGAGAAGTTATTCAGGGTGAGGACCAGTTCAGTCAGTCGAAGGAGGGTTTCAGTGGAAGGGTACTAGTTGGTGCGGCGGGAAAGGAAGAAGCGGAGGGCTTTGAGTCCTTCGTGATGGGGGATGGAGGTGTACAGGGACTGGATGTCCATCGTGAAGATAAGGCGTTGGGGGTCGGGGAAGGGAAAATCATGGAGGAGATGGAGGGCATGGGTGGTGTCCCGAACATAGGTGGGGAGTGCTTGGACTAAAGGGGACAGAACCGTGTCGAGGTACGCAGAGATGAGTTCGGTGGGGCAGGAGCAGGCTGAGACAATGGGTCGGCCGGGGCAGTCAGGTTTGTGGATTTTGGGCAGGAGGTAGAAACGGGCGGTGCGGGGTTGTGGGACTATGAGGTTGGAGGCGGTGGATGGGAGATCCCCTGAGGTTATGGATGGTCTGGGAGATGATAGTTTGGTGGTGGGAGGTGGGGTCATGGTCAAGGGGGCTATAGGAGGAGGTGTCCGCGAGCTGGCGTTTAGCCTCAGCGGTATAAAGGTCGGTGCGCCAAACTACTACCGCACCTCCCTTGTCTGCCGGTTTGATGGTGAGGTTGGGGTTGGAGCGGAGGGAGTGGAGGGCTGCACGTTCTGAGGGTGAGAGGTTGGAGTGGGTAAGAGGGGTGGACAGGTCGAGTCGGTTAATGTCGCGGCGGCAGTTGGCTATAAATAGATCGAGGGCAGGTAAGAGGCCAGCACAGGGTGTCCAGGTGGATGGGGTGTGTTGGAGGCGGGAGAAGGGGTCGTCAGAGGGTGGGCGGGAGTCTTGGTTGTAAAAGTGGACGCGGAGGCGAAGGCGGCGGAAGAATTGTTCAATATCTCGCCGCGTGTTGAACTCATTGATCCGAGGGCGTAGGGGAATGAAGGTGAGGCCTCTGCTGAGGACTGATCTTTCATCCTCAGAGAGGGGGAGGTCTGGAGGGATGGTGAAGATCTGGCAAGGTTGGGAGCTAGGACCTGGTGTGGGACTGGAGCTGGGGGTGGGGGTGGGGGCAGAGATCGGCGTAGGGGTGGGTTAGACGTGGTGACGAAGTTTGGAATGGGGGCGGGGTTAAGCGTGGGGGTGGGGTTACTCGTGACGAAATTCGGTGTGGGGGCGGGGTTATGCGTGGTGACGCAAGTCGGCGTGAGGGCAGGGTTACGCGTGATGACAAAAGTCGGTGTGAGGGCGGAGACACCTGAGGCGTTGCGATCATGCAGGTTAGTGATGTCAGTGGGGGCGGAAGTGGCTGCGGCGACGGCAGCCGAAGGGGCGGAAATGGTTGTGGTGACGAAAGAGCCGTTGTCATTCCCAGTAGCCACGGGGGTGACGAAAGAGCCGTTGTTATGAATAGCCTACTATTCATATACCTAACCAGCTGCCTTTTAAATGTTGTAATTGTACCAGTCACCCCCACTTCCTCTGGCAGCTCATTCCATACATGCACCACACTCTGCGTGAAAAAGGTGCCCCTTGCATCCCTGCTTACCCTGAACCTATGCCCTGTAGTTCTGGACTCCCCCACCACGGGGAAAAGACTTTGTCTATTTATCCTATCCATGCTCCTCATGATTTTATAAACATCTATAAGTTCACCCCTCAGCCTCCGATGCTCCAGGGAAAAAAGCCCCAGCCTGTTCAACCTCTCCCTGTAGCTTAAATCCTCCAACCCTGACAACATCCTTGTAAATCTTTTCTGAACCCTTTCAAGTTTCACAACATCCTTCCGATAAGAAGGAGACCAGAACTGCATGCAATATTCCAAAAGTGGCCAAACCAGTATCCTGTAAGACCGCAACATGACCTCCCAACCCTTGTACTCAATACTCTGACCAATAAAGGAAAGCATACCAAATGCCGCCTTCACTATCCTGCAACGCTATTTCAAGGAGCAATTGGCCCATCTGATCAAAATTCCGTTGTAATCTGAGGTAACCTTCTTCGTTGTCCACGGCACCTCCAATTTTGGTGTCATCTGCAAACTTACTAACTAGATCTCCAATGTTCACATCCAAATCATTTATATAAATGTTGAAAAGTAATGGACCAATGGACTGATCCTTGTGGCACACCACTGGTCACAGGCCTCCAGTCTGAAAAGCAACCTTGCACCACCACTCTGGCTTATACCTTCAAGCCAGTTCTGTATCCAAATGGCTAGTTCTCCCTGTATTCTGTGAGATCTAACCTTGGTAACCAGTCTCCCATGAGGAACCTTGTTGAATGCCTTACTGAAGTCCATAAAGATCATGTGCTTTGCTCTGCCCTCATCAATCCACTTTGTTACTTCTTCAAAAAACGCAAAATGAAGTTCATGAGACATGATTTCCCACACACACAGCCATGCTGACTATCACTAACCAGTCCTTGTCTTTCCAAATACATGTAAATCATGTCCCTCAGCATTCCCTCCAACAACAACATCACAGATGTTAGGCTCACTAGTCTGTAGTTCCCTGGCATTTCCTTCCCACTTTTCTTAAATAGTGGCACCATATTAGCCAACCTCCAGTCTTCCCGCATGTCACCTGCGACTATCAATGATATAAGTATCTCAGTAAGCGTCCCAGCAATCACTTCCCTTGCTTCCCACAGATTTCTCAGGTACATCTGATCAGGTCCTGGGGATTTTTGATTTTGAAACACTTATGTGTTTCAAGGCATCCAGCACCACCTCCTCTGTAATATGGTAATTTTTGAAGATGTCAGCAACCTCATCAAAGCTACAATTGAGGTCACTAAAAAAATTGACAAATCAAAGGGGCAATACAACTTTTAAATATTTAACACATCTTTTTAAAATATGTCTTGAGAAAATTGTCCTGTGCTGCTCAGGATTCTGAAAACAAACATGTCAAAATAAAGATCATGTTCTGGAGTTTCCTAGAGGCATGGCATTCATCCACAAACTCCATCAACAAACACATCGACCTGGACCCAATATACCAACCACTACAGCGGACAGCTGAAACTGACACCCGGAAGCGGCAAGGACAGACCACTATAAATGCCGGAAGAAACATCAAAGAAGCGCTTCGCAGGAGGCTCCATAGCACTGATGATGTCTCCTAGCCAGGGGACGAAACGTGTGCAACAAAAACTTCCAGCTCGGCGAACAGAACCACTACAACAAGCACCCGAGCTACAAATCTTCGCACAAACTTTATTCTGTTTCTCTTTCCACCTTTGTGGTGTTCCTTAGAATCCACCTGTTTAACCAAGCCTTTGTTCGTCTTAGAGGGAGAAATCAGCAGCGTGGTAATTTTACTGGACTGGTAATGCAGCAGCTAATGCTGTGAGGATATGGGATAAAGTCCCAGCATTGCAGGAGGTGGAATTGAAATGAAATTCATTAAAACCTGGAACTGAAAGCTCATCTCAGTAACAAGGTCACCAAAAAAATCCATCATCAGTTGTCTTAAAAACCCATCTGGTTCACTAATGTCCTTTCTGGAAGGAAATCTGCCATCCTTCCTGGTTTGACCTACATGTGACTCCAGACCACAGCAGTGTGGTTGACTCTTAACTGCCCTCTGAAATGGTAGAGCAATTCGCTCAGTTCAAGAGCAATGAGAGATGGGCAGCAAATGCTGGTGTTGACAGTGACATTGATATCTCATGAAAGAATTGAAAAGGGTCTGTTGCAATCTATCATGAAACTCAGTGATTTTGAGAAAATTTGTAGCTCAGGTTGAGGTTCTGGATGTAGGTTTGCTCGCTGAGCTGGAAGGTTCATTTTCAAATGTTTCATCACCTTACTAGGTAAGATCTTCAGTGGGCCTCTGGATGAAGTATTGTTGATAATTCCTGCTGTCTATTTATATATTTGGGTTTCTTTGGGTTGGTGATGTCATTTCCTGTTCTTTTTCTCAGAGGGTGGTAGATGGGATCTAACTCGATGTGTTTGTTGATAGAATTCCAGTTGGAATGCCATGCTTTTGGGAATTTTTGTGCATGTCTCTGGCTTGTCCTAGGATGGATGTATTGTCCCAGTCGAAGTAGTGTCTTCCTCATCTGTAAGGATTCTACAAAACGACATGACCCTCTCTCAGTAGTATCCTTACATACAGATGAGATACGACATCACTTCAATTGGGACAACGCATCCATCCTAGGACAAGCCAAACAGAGACATGCACAAAAATTCCTAGAAGCATGACATTCCAACCGGAACTCTATCAAAAACCACATCGAGTTAGACCCTGAAAAAGAACAGGAAATGACATCAAAACAGGAAATGATGTCACCACAGGAAATGTCATCACCAACTCAAAGAAACCCAAACATATAAATAGGAAGCAGGAATTATCAACAGTGCTTTGCTCAGAGGCCCACTGAAGATCCTACCTAGTAGTGTGATAAAACGTCTGGAAATGAACCTTCCAGCTCAGCCAGCAAACCTACATGAAACTCTGTTGTATACTATTTAATTATACCGCTGTGAAACGTCTTGAGATGTTAAAGGTGCTACATAATTGCAATTCATTATTGTTGAAATCAATTTCTTTCCAACTAGTTTCTGAATAAAGCAACAAGGCCACATTGAAGTCATCACAACAATGTTAATACGAGATCTTCATCTGCTCACATGAAGTTCTCCACCATTTGAAAGTAGATTGTAGTTTATAAATGTAAATAAGTAAAACAGAAGTGGCAATTGATCCCTAGTGACCCTATAGTTTTCTCATGAAAAAGCTTTACACTGTTCAGAATATAATATGAAGAAAACATAACAGTGCTGATGAACATCTCATGAAGTTGGATATCACTACAAGGTCTTCATATGCTCATGTGAAACTTTCTGTTAATGAAACCAAACACCCAGAAAAGTTCACCTAGCCTCGTAAGCTGTTAAAATATGAGTGACCGAGAACTCTCAAATTCCACTAAAGAAAATAACACCATTTTATTCTTCAACTCTAAAAGTGAACATGAAACAACAACTACTTACAACTCTGAGCCCCCCTTTCTCTTAACTGCTTGTTATCTGCCTCCAACTCTATAACAATACACACTGCATTGTTCCAATAAAATTACAACAACTTAATTTCAAACCCACAGAGTGGCTGTTGTCGTCGGTGTTTGTATTCTTTTGACAGAAGATCTCCTTGGGTCGTTTTCTGTCATTTTACTGTGAAGATGTTTCACATGAGAAAAGCTACCTCTGATAGAGTGTTTCTGAATGGCAGTCTTTCTTGATGGCAGTTACTCTCTGAAAATAAGGAAAACAGAAGTGGCGATTGATCCCTTGTAGCCTTATAGTTTCCTCAAGAATTTGCTTTTCACAGTTCAAAGCATAATATGAAGAAAATGTATCAGCCTTGATGACCATCTCACGAAGATGAATGTCACTTTGACAGTCATATTGCCCAAATAAATCTTTTATTTGGAAATCGTAACTCTCAGCCATTAAATGTTCAGATAAAGAGCAGAGTCTTCAGAAATGCTTTTCTGCTGGAACAGCACCTAAAATGGCATGAATACAAAACTCTCAGCAACTTCCTGTACTTTTCAGGGTCTGTATTCTCCTTGTCTGTCATCTGTAACTGTAAAAACAACTCATTTCTCTTTTGTGGAAATTCATCCTGAATCTGCAACACAATAGACCACTCTGCTCAATGCATTCACACACCAGTTCATGTTGTATATGACCCTCCACCCCATTCTCTTCAGCTAGTCCTGTCTGTGATTCCTTCTATCCCTTTCATCCTCACTCTGATCCAGCTTCCCCAGTAAATGTTGGTCGCCTCAATCACTCCACATTTTCCCCAATGTCAGGGTGATGAGGTTTGCTCTGAATTTCCTGTGTGATTCAGCCTGCCTTACTTCTGTGTCAGAATCACAAGCCCTAGATCACGTCTGACTCATTGTTTCTCACAGTACCAAAATGGAGCTGCACAGTTGTTGGAGACACCTTTCAGATGAACCAAGAGGGATCCAAAACCCCTGCGGAGCTGGACAATGAGAAGGCAGAGGAAGAGATTTCCTGGCAAAACAATCAAAATATGCCTTCAACCAATATTGGTAAAACACTCATTACCTGCGCTATTCACATCATTCCCAGCTATTGGACTGGTCTCAGTATTTATCAAAGCAATTTTTTAAAAAATCATTTATGGGATTTGGGCATTATTGCCTCTGCCCACATTTATCACCTCCCCTTGAGAAGGTGGTGGTGAGATGCTTTCCAGAACTACTGCACTCCATTTGGTATAGGTGACAATGTCATCAAGGAGGAATTACAGTGAAACTAAAGGATACATTTCCAGTTCAGGAAGGTGAGTGACTTTGACAGAAACCTGTGGCTGGTGGTGTTCCCCATGTTTCTGCTGTCTTTGTCCTTCTGGATGGTAGTTGGTCTGGGTCTGGAAGATGCTGTCTGATGATCTTTGGTGAATTTCTGCAGTGCATCTTGTAGATAGTACATACTGCTACTAAGTGTCAATAGTGGAGGGAGTGGATACTTGTGGATGTGATGACAATCAAGCAGGCTGCTTTGCCCTGGATGATGTCGAGCTTCTTGAATGCTGCATCAATCCAGGCAAGTGGGGGTTGTTCCATCACACTCCTGACTTGTGGCTTGTAGATGGCAGACAGGCTTTGGGGAGTCAGGGTGTGAGTTACCTGCTGCAATATATCCAACCTCGGACCAGATTTTATTTATTCATTTCATAATCATATATTGATATGGTTAAAAATCACACAACACCAAGCTTTGGTCCAACAGGTTCATTTTGAAGTACGAGCTTTCGGAGTGACCACCCCGGGAGTCCAACACTGCCACCTCCACATCATATATTGAAATGACCAATGCAGGTCAATCAAAATCCTCAGGATGCTAATAATGGGGGATTCACTAATGGTAATACCATTGAATGTCAAGGGACGATGATTAGATTCTCTCTTGCTCTATGTGGTAATTGCCTGACATTTCTGTGTCTCGAACATCACTTGTCACTTTTCAGCCAATTCTGGATATTGTCCAAATCTTGTTGCATTTGAACAAGGACTGCTTCAGTAACTGAGGAATTGTGAATGGTGTGGAACATTGTACAAACATCAGTAAACATCCCCACTTCTGACCTTATGACGGAGGGAAAGTCCTTGGTGAAGCAGTTGAAGGTGTTTGGGCCTAGGACACTACCCTGAGGAACTCCGGCAGAGATGTTCTAGAGCTGAGATGACTGGCCTCCAACAACCACACCCATCTTCCTATAGACCAGGTATGATTCCAACCAACGGGGAAACTCCTCCATTCGCATTGACACTTGTCTTGCTCGGGCCTTAAATGCCCCCTTCAGTTGGATGCACCTAATGTCAATTGCTGTCTCTCTTTCCTCAGTCAGGGGGCATTTCAATTATAGTTAATACATTTAAGATTATTGAGAGAAGGTAATTATAATATTTGGAAGTTCCAATTTGCAACCCTTAAGATATCCTTAGCAAAATACAACTGCAAGTTAAAATCCATAAATTACCCAGACTTTTGAGAATCTTTCCCCGATCAGTCTGTTCAAAGAGGCCATTACACAACTGTGGAATAAATGAGACTTGAACCAAGGTTTACTGGTCCAGAGATAGCGACACTACCAATCTATCACAAAATCCCCTTCTGCAATCAGTTGTTATTTGAGCCTTAGGCAGGTTCAATATTTTCATCTAAAATCACTTAATTGTGATGAGCTTTGTTTTTATTTTACTTTTATTTTAGTCATATATGACTTCTGTCGTTGATGTAGGCATTATGGTGGGGCAAACTTATAAAACCCTTCACTGTATTTTTCATGTAAACGTTCACATGACAATAAATTTCTATTCTATTTGCTTCCCTCTCCAATGAATGACATCTCAGTAAGAGCATTCTCATCTGAGTCAAAAATGCTGCAGAGATTTATGGGCATGGTCTAAGTGGACGCTCCAGTGTGTTCCTGAACTGTTGGAGATGCTTCCTTTCGGAGGTCTCCTCTCAGTTGGAATTAAATGGTCCCAAGATCACTATTTAAAGAGCAGCAGGGCAATTCGCCCTGGTATCCTAGTGAATAATGACTCATCAATGTTAAAACAAATGATCTGATCCTTATTTCACTGCTTTTACGGGAGACAGTATTGTGTGCAACTTGTATGCTGCATCTCCTGTTACAATAGTCGCTGTACTTCACAAGTGATTCATTGGTTGGAAAGCACTTTTTGAATGTTCTGAGGGGCTGTGAAAGGCACCATACAGCTATACATTTTTCCTCTCCTCCTCCAGTTCTTAGGCCATGCTGTTGGGGTAATCAATTATCATATGTCCTTAAATTACCAAGACCCCCTAGGCCATTTGGAAACTTCTTGTACTTCACTTTCCAGCTCACTCACCATCCTGATTTGGAAATATATCACCACTCCTTCAGTGTCACTGGGTCCAAATCCTGGAGTTCCCTCTCTTTCTAGCATTATTGATGTATCTACACCAAATGGACTGCAGCGGTTTCAGAAAGCATCTCACCACCATCTTCTCAAGGACAGTTAATGTTGGCCCAGCCACCACAGCCCACATCCAAGGGCAAATAACAAAAGACTGGCAAAGGTGTCCATGTTTCCCTTACCACTTCGAAAATCAAAACATGAGTCAGGTTTCCATAAATACAAGGACAAATAACTCACCAAGAATAGAACGTGTCCATCAAATGCAAATTCACAAAAGGAAACCTCTACCTACAGCTGTTGTAAGGAAAAAAGAGTTGGTTAGCTCAGTTGGCTGGATGGCTGGTATGGGTTCAATTCCCACACTGTCTTTCCTTTATTCATTCAGGGATGGGGGCATTGCTGCTAGGTCAGCGTTTATTGTCCATCCCCAATTGCCCAGAGGGCAGTTAAGTGTCAACCACATTGCTGTGGGACAGAACTCACAGGTAGACCAGACCAGGTAAGGATGACAGTTTCCTTCCCTCAAGAGCATTAGTGAACCAGGGTTTTTCTGGCAATCAACAACGGATTCATGGTCATCATTAGATTCTTAATTCCAGATTTTTATTGAAAATAAATACCACCATCTATTGTGGTGGGATTCAAACCTGGCTCACCAGAACATTCCGCAGCTACACCGGCACCATTCCTCTACTACGTTAATGACTGTATCTGCACCATCTTGTGCTCCCACAAGGAGGTTGAACAGTTCATCAACTTCATGAACACCTTCCACCCTGTCCCCAAGTTCACGTGGACCATCTTAGACATCTCCCTCCCCTTCCTGGACTGCTCCATCTCCATTTCCGGTGACCAACTCTACAAGGACATCTACTTCAAACCCACTGACTCCTACAGCTATTTGGACTACTGAACATTGCAGATGGCCTCCTTTTTCAAGGGCCGCAATTTCCCCTCTCACGTGGTCAATGACGCCCTACAGCGTATCTCCTCCACTTCCTGCACCTCCACCCTTGAAACCCAGCCCTCCCAACTCAACAAGGACAGAACCCCCAATCCTCATCTCCCAACCCACCAACCTCGGGATATAACGCATCATCCTCCACCATTTCTGCCACCTACAAACAGACCCCACCACCAGAGATATATTTCCCTCCCCTCCCCTTTCTGCACTCTGCAGAGACCATTTCCTCCACAACTCCCTTGTTGGATCCATGCCCCCCTACCAACCACCCCTTGCTTCCAGCACTTTTCCTTGCCACCACAAGAGGTGTAAAACCTGTGCCCACACCTCCCCCCTCACCTCCATCCAAAGCCCCAAAGGAGCCTTCCACATCCGACAGAGATTTTCCTGCACTTCCTCACGTCATTTACTGTGTCTGCTGCTCTCGATGTGGTCTCCTCTACATTGGGGAGACAGGACCAACTTGCAGAATATTTCAGAGAACATCTCTGGGACACACTCACCCAACAACCCCACTGCCTTGTGGCTGAACATTTCAACTCCCCCTCCCACTCCACCGAGGACATGCAAGTCCTGGGCCTCCTCCATCGCCAGATTCTAACCACCCGACCCTGGAGGAAGAACGCCTCATCTTCTGACTTGGGACCCTCCTACCACATAGGGTCAATGTCGATTTCACTAGTTTCCTCATCTCCTCTCCCCCCACCCCATCCTAGATCCAACCCTTCAACTCAGCACCGCTCTCTTAACGTTTCCTATGTGTCCATCTTCCTTCCCACCTATCTGGTCCACCTTCTGCTCCAACCTATCACCCTCACCTTCATCTACGCATTGCATTCCTAGCTACCTTCCTGCCAGCCCCCCCCCCCCTCCCATTTATCCCTCAGCCCCCTTGGGCCTCTCCCACATTCCTGATGAAGAGCTTTTGCTTGAAATGTTGATTCTCCTGCTCCTTGGCTGCTGCCTTACTGGCTGTGCTTTTCCAGCACCACACCTTTTGACTCCAGAACATTCCCTGGGTTTCTGGATTAACAGGCCAGTGATAATACCACTAGGTCACCACCTCCCAGAAGCCACCATGAAAGTTCTGCCTTCTCAACCTCACCAGAGGTGTATTGACCCTCAGACTAAAATTGCCAAAAGTCGTCTCTCTCTAATGAGACAGCAGCCCTCTGGGAATATGGAGACTTGAATTACCGGCAAAGCAATTGATTGCGCACACTTCTGAGAACAGACTTTGGACCAAAGGAACACAGTAACTTGCAATTGCATGAATCAGTTTCACTGAGATTTTCACGCGCAAAACCGGCTCTGTCTCTGAAGCTTCTGAAAGTGAATGAGCATGAATCCTCCTGAAGAGCAGCATGCATGAAGCATCTCAGACTTTGGCTTGAAACATTGCTCCATAAAATGAAGTGTGTTCAAGGTTTAACCTGGAGGGCAGTGGCCATCACAATTCTATCATGAGGTTCCAACTCTGAGTGAGCCATCATGTGGCCAAGTCCCTCAGGTGCAAAGGACAGGCCAATCTCAATCAAAACAAAATTATGGAGAATTATCTGATAGAACAGCAAATCTGCTTACTGACAAAACTGTCCCGACTGAAACTCATACAACGAGCAAATCCACGATTCGCTGGTGTAATTGACAAACTGTACTTTAATTTGCCAGACTTTTGCCACTCACCTAACCCTCCAATATTCTTTTGTAGCCTCCTTGTGCCCACTTCACAACTTAGTCGAGGTCCTTTCTCACATTCTAGCTGTCACGGGTCAATAGACTGCTGGCTCTGGTTCATGACCAGTGTTAAAAAAAATCACATAACACCAAGTTATAGTCCAACAGGTTTATTTGGAAGTACAACTTTTAGAGCACTGTTCCTTCATCAGGTACCTGAGTTTTCCCAGCATCGTCTGTGTTTGTTTCAGGTTTAAAGCATTCGTAGTATATTGCTTTTATTTGAAATTGGCAAAACTCTCCACACATATGGCGTTCAGGAATGACCCTGAAAGACAGCCATTTATAATTTTACAAAAAAACTTTAAAGATCTGTTTGAACATTTTCAAGTATATTAGTCTTATTCTAATCAACATAGATATATTATTTCTGTGAACTCTTTTGTCACGTGCAAAAGTAAAATCCTGCTGATGCTGGAAATCTGGCATGATACCGGCCACCCTAATTTCTCTACTCCCCTCACCCTCTGTATCCTGTCTCCTTCTGAACTTGCTGCACTCTGTTCCCTCAGCTTATTATCAAAGCTACTAATGAGGTTACTGCAGCTGCTGTCTGACATGCCGGGCTCTATCTGGCAGAGCCTGAGAGCCAACCCTCTATATCTTCCTCCTGTCTCCCTGATCATGACCCCACCACCGAACATCATGCAGTTTTATCCAGGACTGGCACAGAGCTTACCCCCTCTGGAGATTCCCCCTCCCCAGTTTCCCACCTTCATAGTCTCCTAGCCCTGCACACTTCCACCTAGCATTTCTATCTCTTCCAACTTACCATCATCAGTCCCTTCAACTGTGATGATGCTGTGGCTTTAAGAGTCAGGAAGCAATTTGTGAGGCCTTGGTTTTTTTAAAAAGTTGGAACAATATAAGCAGCCTGAATGGGTGGGGTCAAGCTCCCACAGAACCACGGATTTTAAAGTTTAGCTCTCAGCAGTTGCTGTTGGGGTCTTGAAGAATTGGAAGCTATTTATTTTCCATCTCTCAGTTGTAGCCAAATACTCGGGGGGAGGGGGGGATTGTATGTGAAACAGTCTCTTTTCTGAATTTGTCTTTTTCAAAGGGTGGTTTATGGGATGTTACTATTTTGGAACAGTTAATCAGTAATAGTTACTGTATGTACTATTCTGTTAAGTTTTCAAATAGACTTAAGTTATTCCAATTTTTCCTTTCTTCCCTACCAATCAACCCCACCGCCCCGTGGCCCAACATTTCAACTCCCCCTCCCACTCTGCCAAGAACATGCAGGTCCTGGGCCTTCTCCACCGCCACTCCCTTACCATCCAACGCCTGGAGGAAGAATGCCTCATCTTCCCCCTTGGAACACTTCAACCCCGTGGCATCAATGTAGACTTCATCGGTTTCCTCATTTCCCCTCCCCCCACCTTACCCCAGTTCCTAACTTCCAGCTCAGCACTGCCCTCATGACCTGTCCCACCTGCCAAAATCTCCCTTTCCACCTATCCACTCCACCCTCCCCATTGACCTATCACCTTCATTCACCTACTGTACTCTACTCTATGCTACCTTATTCACAGCACCTCCCCCCCCCCCCCCCCATTTATCTCTCCACTCTGCAGGCACCCTGCCTCTATTCCTGATGAAGGGCTTTTGCCCGAAACATCGATTTTCGTGCTCCTCGGATGCTGCCTGACCTGCTGTGCTTTTCCAACACCACTCTAATCTAGACTTTGGTTTCCAGCATCTGCAGCCCTCATTTTTGACATAGAGGATGATCCCAGACTTAAGCTCCGAGCTGGGGACACAGAGGGTGATCCCGGACTGAAGCTCCGAGCTGGGGACACAGAGGGTGATCCCAGACTGAAGCTCCGAGCTGGGGACACAGAGGGTGATCCCGGACTGAAGCTCCGAGCCGGGGACACAGAGGGTGATCCCGGACTGAAGCTCCGAGCTGGGGACACAGAGGGTGATCCCGGACTGAAGCTCCGAACTGGGGACACTGAGGGTGAGCAAAGCCTGAAGCTCCGAGCTGGGGACACAGAGGGTGATCCCGGACTGAAGCTCCGAGCTGGGGACACAGAGGGTGATCCCAGACTGAAGCTCCGAGCTGGGGACACAGAGGGTGATCCCAGACTGAAGCTCCGAGCTGGGGACACAGAGGGTGATCCCGGACTGAAGCTCCGAGCTGGGGACACAGAGGGTGATCCCGGACTGAAGCTCCGAGCCGGGGACACAGAGGGTGATCCCGGACTGAAGCTCCGAGCCGGGGACACAGAGGGTGATCCCGGACTGAAGCTCCGAGCCGGGGACACAGAGGGGTGATCCCGGACTGAAGCTCCGAGCCGGGGACACAGAGGGGTGATCCCGGACTGAAGCTCCGAGCTGGGGACACAGAGGGTGATCCCGGACTGAAGCTCCGAACTGGGGACACAGAGGGTGAGCAAAGCCTGAAGCTCCGAGCTGGGGACACAGAGGGTGATCCCGGACTGAAGCTCCGAGCCGGGGACACAGAGGGTGATCCCGGACTGAAGCTCCGAGCCGGGGACACAGAGGGTGATCCCGGACTGAAGCTCCGAGCTGGGGACACAGAGGGTGATCCCGGACTGAAGCTCCGAGCTGGGGACACAGAGGGGTGATCCCGGACTGAAGCTCCGAGCTGGGGACACAGAGGGGTGATCCCGGACTGAAGCTCCGAGCTGGGGACACGGAGGGCGAGCCCATGCTGAAGCTCCGAGCTGGGGACACGGAGGGTGAGCCAAGGCTGAAGCTCCGAGTTGGAGACACAGAGGGTGATCCCGGACTGAAGCTCCGAGCCGGGGACACAGAGGGTGATCCCGGACTGAAGCTCCGAGCTGGGGACACAGAGGGTGATCCCGGACTGAAGCTCCGAGCTGGGGACACAGAGGGGTGATCCCGGACTGAAGCTCCGAGCTGGGGACACAGAGGGGTGATCCCGGACTGAAGCTCCGAGCTGGGGACACGGAGGGCGAGCCCATGCTGAAGCTCCGAGCTGGGGATACGGAGGGTGAGCCAAGGCTGAAGCTCCGAGCTGGAGACACAGAGGGGGTCCAAGAGGGGGTCCAAAATGACGCCTGGACTCCACAGCTCCGCGCTGAGGGTGGAGGGGGAGAATGAGGAGAAGATAAACTGCAGCTTCGAGCTGAGGTCCGAGGCCAGAGGATGTGGAGGTGGAGCTCTGAGCTGGGGCAAAGCGAAGGGGCTGTGGAGGCGAGGCAGGAGCCCCGAGACGGAGCTCCGCGGTGAGGATGCGGTGGGCGGGCGGCCGGCCTGGAGGCGGCTCTCCGGGCTGGGTGTGGGGGATGGGGACGGGAGGGCGGTCCCGCAGGGAGATGGGGAGGAGCCGGAATGGCCGGGCTGGCGGAGGCGGCGGGAGGAGCGGTGGCTCCTGGAAGTGCAGCTCCGCGCTGGGACTGGCTCCTTCGCAGCCATTTTGTCCAACCACAGCCGCCTCTGCAACTAACCAACCAGGGCTCCGGCAGCGCTTCAATAAGGTTTGTCCCCGGCTCGGCCAATGATTCGCTACCGATCGCTGCAGCTTCCCGCCCGCCCGCCAGACCGCGCGACCGCCCGCCCGCTCACCAACCAACCCCGCTCCCAGGGCCGACCCGCCTGCAGCCTCTCGGCCTGGAGCCGCACTCCGAGCCCGAGGCCTCGGCCTATCCGCCCAGCCCGCCCTGCCGCGGGGCTGCATCCCCCAGCACCGTGTCTCACCCCCCCCCCCCCCCCCCAGCCCCCTCATGGACACGGGCAATGGGGAGGGGGCTCCCGGCGGCGGGGCCTTTGTTTGTGAATCATCACCTTCCCCCCCACCCGGGGGGCTGATGTGGGACACCGAGGATGGTCGGTGGTACAGACCCCCCCCCCATACACATTCCCCACCCCCCCATACACTCTTCCCCACCCCCCCATACACTCTTCCCCACCCCCCCATACACTCTTCCCCACCCCCTCCATACACTCTTCCCCACCCCCTCCATACACTCTTCCCCACCCTCCCATACACTCTTCCCCACCCTTCCATACACTCTTCCTCACCCCCCCATACACTCTTCCTCACCCCCCCATACGCTCTTCCTCACCCCCCCAACCCTACGACACTCCCACAATATTCCTGACCCCACGCTCCCCTCTCCATTTGACCCCACGCTCCCCTCCCCCATTTGACCCCATACTCCCCTCTGCATTTGACCTCACGCTCCCCCCATTTACCCCCACACTCCCCTTCCCCATTCGACCCCACGCTCCCCTTCCCCCGTTCGACCCCATGCTTCCCTTCCCCCATTCGACCCCACACTCCTCTACCCTACTCCCCAGGCTCTCCCTTCTACCCCACTCCTTCCCCTGCCACCGTATTCTTCCCCGATACTCACCTGTTCACCAATGTCTGCTTTTCTTGCCAATATTTTGCATACTATTTGTTATCTGTAGCATAGTGGTTATAATGTTACTTCTGACCGGGAAAGAGTGTTTAGAAGTGACTTAAATTTCAAGCTGTGTGGCTGGTGGAAGGAGGTATTGAGCAATTACTTAATGTTCAAAGTGCTGGAGAAACCTAGGTCTGGCAGCATCTGCAGAGCAATAAAGTTAACGTCATACGAATGACCACTTTGCAACTATTCTGAAGGTTATAGTTGTCTCAACATTAATTCTTGTCCAACAATGCTGCCGTATCTATTGATCTCTCCAGCACCTAATGTTTTTGCTTCAAGCTTTCAGCATCCAGAGTATTTTGCTTTTAACTAAGTTAATGGAAATTAATATGTGTGAAGACGTATTAACTATTAATATTTTTGTGCTACATTTTCTCGATTGGATTATTTAACCTGTTGTGCTGCCAGACGTTATGTATTTGTGCTTAGAAATTCCTAGATGTTTTTATTTAAATGAAATAACTCACCATAACAGGAATAATTAATTTAATTCATGTGTCAAAAATATCATCTATTTGCTGATTGCCAGCAAATGAAGTGCCTTACAGGCTGGGAGTCATTTTTGAAGTACAGTCACTGATGTAACAAGAAATACAGGGGAATAAAAACACATACAGAAACCAATTTGCACCCAGGGTACCAAATTCTTTTCTCTGCTGGTTTAAAGGCAAATATTTGTTGGGTTGTCAGCAAGAATTGTTCCTCAAAGTCGCGATGGGATCTTTTCAGTGTACTCGAAGAGTAGCTGGGATCTTAATTTAATGTCACTTCTGAAACAAGTAATCTCAAACTGTCCTGCAGTATGACACCTGGGTGCCAGCTTAGATAAAGTGCTAAAGACTCTGCTGCTGTTTGACAGGTGGGAGTGGTATCGCTGAACACCTTCAGTAGAACAGAAGGCACTGTGTTTTGATGGAATTGCTGCATTTGTGGTTCATGTGTCAGAAAACTCAACTAAAGTTTGGCTGCAGGTGTATCGAGGGTAGAGATGGAGAAACTGTTCTGATGGTCTTTTGTGAATTTTCATTTGCAAACATTTTGTTACAGGCTACATGATGGGGCACAAGTAGGAACTTAAATTTTATTAGTAGATTTTACAACCTCCCAGTGTTCCAAAGAGTATGAATTACTATTAACATTGTAAACTGGTCTCTGTGCTCACTCACACAATGTCCTACAACTGGCAATAATGTGAATAGGGTGGCTAATTGTTTATGGAAAAGATGAAAAGATGGTTGAGAAGGAAATGTTCATTGGGATGTGGGCGATCGATCTCTTGTGCTTCCCCACCCCCGTGCCTCTTCCATAGGAGCTTTTAGCATCTTTCATAGCTCATCTAGGACAGCTTCAACAACAGCAGTTCCCTATGAAATTGAGTGCCAAGAGGAACACCAAAGATTCAGTGGGGAGATAAAAAAGCAAAGAGAAGTCACGAGGAATTAAGAGAAAAGACTGACAGCCGACATAAAGGGATGTCACAAGTCTTTAGTATTCATATAAATAGCAAAACGATGGGCTTAGAGGATAAGGGATGAACAAGGTGTTTACATCTGGAGGCAAGGGCATGGCTGAGGTATTGAATGCATACTTTGCATCTGGATGCTGCCCAGGCCATAATATAGAGTAGGAAGCCCTTGCACTAGAAGTGTTCAAAATTCACAAGGTAGAAATGTTCAATGTTGGTAAATAAAGCTGACAAGGTACTATGACCAATGAAACAACTGCAAGAATTTTGAAGGAAGTGTGTAGAAATCTTAGGGACTGCAGGAAGGTGCTAGAAGTTTGGAGCATTGGAAACATTATAGCTTTGTTCAAGCTAGGCTATAAGGATAACCTAGCAATTACAGACCAGTCAGTTTAAGATATGGAAAAAGGAACAGGAGTAGGTCTGCTCTGCTCTCCAAAGGGATCATGGCTGATGCAATATTCCTCACAACGACTTTTCTGGTGTTTCCCTGTAGTCCTTGATTCCCCGATTCTGTACCTTAGCCTTAAATAAACACATGGGCTGTATCCCACAGCTCTCCTTGGCAAAGACACTCAACCCTCTGAGTGAAGAAAGTTCTCCTCATTTCCGTGTTAAATTTGTGTCCATTTATTCGGAGACTATGCCCTCGAGCCATCGACACTCATGAGGGGAAGCATCTTCTCCGCACTTAGCCTCTCAAGCCCCTTCTGAATCCTATTTGTTTTAATGAGATCACCTCTCATCCTTCTGAATTCCAGTGAGTAGTGTCCCAACCTGTTTAATCTTTGCTCAGGAAAAACATCTCCGCACCAGGGATCGTCTGAGTGAACCTTCTCTGAACTGCCTCCAATGAAATGATACCTTCCCTTAAACAGAGGGACCACAACTGCTCTCAGTGCTCCAGATGTGGTCTCACCAGCACCTTGTACAGTTGCAGTAAGACTTCCCTGCTCTTGTACTCTACCCCCCTCCCCCTTGAGATATGGGCCAACATTCCATTATCGTTCCTTAGTTGCTGCAGCTGTGTGCTAGTTTTCTCCGACCCCCTCCCCAATTCCTTTGCTGCTTTCTGCAGCTTGTCTCCATTTAAATAATTCTTTGTTTTCCTTTCTAAAATGAACAACTTCGCCTTTTCTCATATTATACTCCATTCGCAATTTTTTCACCCACTTAAACTATCAATATCGCTCTAAACTGTTTGTGTCCCCTGGCCTTTCCACCCATTTTTGTCTTCTGCAAATTTGGCTACAGTACTTTCACTTGCTCCAAGTCATTAATATATGTTGGAAACAGTTGAGGTCTGATCCCTGTGGAACCCCACTGGTTACAGGTCACCAACGTGAAAAAGAACTCCTGATCTCCATTCACTGTTTCCTGCCTATGAGTCAATTTTCTTTACATGCCGATATACTACCGCCAACACTTTGGGCTTTTATCTTATGACTTAATCTTAATTTTCCAATCCTCTGGTACTACTTCAGGATTCAAGAATTATTTTGGAAAATTGCAACCAATGCCTCCACCATCTCAGTAGCTGTCTCTTTTAGGATTCGAGGGTGTAAGCCCTCTAGGCCAGGGGACTTATCTGCCTTTAACCCCATTAGATTGTCTAGTAAGATAGACAAGGTTGTTCTGTTATCGAGTTTCCTTACACTTTTAAAGTTCCTTGGTACAATATGACATTCTCACATTCTGAGCCTTTTATCTTCTGGTGACAATCAACCCCATTTTTCTATGCCGCTGAACCAAACCTCCTTACTATTAAGTTCAAAGCCCTAGTTATGCAATTCACCAGGACTCTGATCCCAACATGATGCAGGTGGAGCCTGTCCCATCAGAAGAGTTCACATCTTCTCTAGTACCGGTGCCAATATCCCATGAATTTAAATCCATTCCTCTTGCACCAATCTTTGAGCCAAGTGTTTACCTCTTTAATCTATTAACCCTGTGCCAATTAGTTCATGGCTCGGATAGTCATCTGGAGATCATTACTTTTTTGGTTCTGCTTTGTCTAATTTAGCCCCTAGCTGCTGGTATTCCCTCAGCAGAGCTTCTTTCCTCCTCCAACCTAAATCATTGGTACCCATGCGGACCACAACAACTGGATCTTCCCCTCTCTCCCCGGGGAACTCCGCAGCCCAGCTGAGAGATCCTGAACACCAGGCAGGCAGCACGGCCTTTGGGACTGCCTCCTGAAACACAGTATCCAGGTAACCCTTCACCCCTCCCTGATGTGTCAGTGTTTGAAGCTCAGATTCCAGCTCACCAACTCTGACCCGCAACCAACACTTGATCCAAATCTGGTCACTCTGAACCTCACTGGGATCCACCAGCTCCCACATCATGCGGGGACAACACATCACCTGGCATTGTATTTGATTTTATTTATTTGGTTATTAATTTATTTGTCCTACTGTTCTTTTAGTGTGTAATCTGTAAATAATTTTTCTTATTTATCTGCAATCTGAAAGCAGTAGTCCAGTCAGCAGCTGTTACTAACCAATGAACTTATGGGTTTCCTTCTTGACAAGTTAAAACTAGTTTTAGCAAGACCTCCTTATTTTTATAGTCCATTCCCTTTGAAATAAAGGTCGATAGCCTGTTTGTCTTCCTTATTACTTACTGAAGTTGCTAGAACTTTGTGATTTATGTATGAGGACGCCCAAATCCCGCTGCTATAGCTTTTAGTTTCTTTCTCTATTTAAATAATATTCAATTTCTGTATTCTTCATAGAATCCCTACAATGTGGAAGCAGACATTTGGTCCATCAAATCCGCACCTACCCACCAGCACCCTTCCCCCCCCCCCCCCCACCAAATCCCTGCAACCCCACTTCAGTGGGACTGTGGGAGGAAACTGGACCACCTGGAGGAAACCCATGCAGACATAGGGAGAACGTGCAAATTCCACACAGACAGTATCCTGAGGGTGGAATCAAACCCAGGTCCTGGTGCTGTGAGGCAGCAGGGCTAACCACTGAGCCACCATGCCATCAAAGTGCATAACCTCTCATTTTCCCACACTCTGTCAAGCTTTTTGCTGCTTGCTTAACTTATCTGCATCCCTCTGTAGATTCTTTGTGTCATCCTCACCACATGCCTTCCCATCTATTTTTGTCTTCTGCAAACTTGGTGATAGTGCATTCACTTTTTACTCATCCAAGTTGTCAATATATAACACTGATCCCTGTGGGACTCTGTTACTTACAGGTTGCTATCCTGAAAATGCCCCGGTTATTCTGCCTTCAGTTAGTCAATCCTCTATCCATGTTAATATACCACCTCCTGTTAGGTTCTTTTCCTGAGCTTTTACACATGAGATGCAATTTGCACACACTAACTTCTGCAAACAGTTAAAGTTTATTAAAGCCAGTACAAGCTAGGTGACTTCCTTTGACCCTCTTCGCAGGCATGCGAGGTCGAGTCAAAGAGGCCTTGAACTAAGAAACCACATCCCCTTTATACAGGTCAGTTGGTAATGCTCACAGGCATTCTGGCCAACCCCCACCTGCCTATAACCACATGTTGCCCAAGGTACAATGGTAGGATGAGATCATCCTCAGAGATAATGTAAAAGTAAATGCCCAAATCATGTTATGTAGACAATTTCCTGACTCCATGATTCCCCAAGACAATGTAGGTGTGATATGCCCTAGCTTCGGGACAGCCTTGCAAACGGGTTCTGGCTCCGTGACCTCCCTGGACAATGTAGGCGTGATATACTTCAGTATCAGGGGATTATCACGCGAAGAAATTTGATTGGCTAGTGGATGGCTATGAAAGCATTTCTGAGTAGAAGGGACTGAATGAGAGTTAAATTTGATAATAGCAGTAGAATAGTAGTTAATGGCTGCCCAGGTGAAGTATGGATTACAATAGATAGTCAGCCACATTCCTGCATGCTGTCTGTGAGACAGAATGTCGCCCCCATCCACTTCCAGACTGTTCAGCTTCTCGGAGAAAGATTGTACAGTTTAACCCTTTAACATTACATTAATGTCCAGAGAGATAGCACAATTTAATCTTTTAACATTACACTCCAACACAATGGAGACTCATCTTATTACTTAACCTAATGTGCAGTTCCTCATCAAACCCTTCTGAATCCTCAGTATTAAGTCCAATTCTGGGAGATGAGTGATTTTAAACAAAAAAAAGCCTTTTTCACACATTCAGGAATGCACTGCTGGAAGTATGGCAGAGGCAGGTTCAATTGAGGCATTCAAGAGGGAATTGGATGATTATTTGGATAAAAGTGATGTGCAAGCATATGGGGAAAAAAAACAGGAGATTGGCACTAGGTAACGATTTGAAGAGCTGGCGCAGACACAATGGCTAAATGACTTCCTCCGCCATAAGGTTTCTGTGATACTTCAAACTGAGTTAGAATTAATTTATGGTTTGTGATTGTCTGACATATAAATCAAACAGGAAATTTACTGTTTATCCAGACAGTGGAGAAAATGTAGAGTAGTGGAGGCAACCAGCATAGATGCACATAAAGGATGAAGAAATGGAAGGGTACACACCAGGGTGTGAGGGAGGTGAAGAGGGGTGGGCGGTATGAGTAACTTGGGCAGAGTGGTCTGTTTCTGTCTTGTAAATTGGCAGAGAAATGGATCCCTGATGAAGGGCTTTTGCCCGAAACGTTGATTTTACTGCATCTCGGATGCTGCCTGAACTGCTGTGCTCTTCCAGCCCCACTAATCCAGGGAAATGTATCGGATGCACCTGCTTTCTTTTGCTAGTTGCAGATGACTGGCAATGCGAACCCAGCTGGAGGAGTGCCTGAATGTTGTGGCAGCTTCTCTCTGTTTTAGAAGAGCACAGGAAGTTGCTGGGGTCTTGCATTCGTGTTGTTAGAGACACTCCTGCCAAAGAAGCACTTCTGAAGATTCCACTGTTTATCATAGCGTGCCCCATTCCTGATGAAGGGCTTATGCTCGAAACGTCGAATTCTCTATTCCTGAGATGCTGCCTAACCTGCTGTGCTTTGACCAGCAACACATTTGCAGCTGTGATCTCCAGCATCTGCAGACCTCATTTTTTACTACAAACAATGCCTTATGTTGTTCAAGAGTTACAAATTTTCTGAATTAAAGATTAATTTGATTAATGTGAATCTGATAAAATGACATTCATCTTAACCAGATGTTCATTAACAAGGTTGAGTTTACTTTACTATCAATGTATGCACAATTTTCTTAACTGTAATGTCACTGGGGATCATTTGTTGCTATTTTTACTCCTTTACGTTTTCCTCCTTCAGAATCTGTAATTAAACTACGATCCTTTTCAAACGCCATATGCACTCCTGCATGCAACCACCAGAATGATCTTTGTAGAAAGCCCTTATCCCTGTTAGAGTTGTTTTATGGATTGAAATTGGACAGACTTCAGATATGAGGACCTTGACAGCTGAAGGCACAGCCTCCAATGTGGGAACAATTAAAGTTTAAAAATCTCCCAACACTAGGTTATAGTCCAATAGGTTTATTTGGAGGCACTAGCTTTCGGAGCGCTGCTCCTTCATCAGGTGGCTGCTTAACTTGTCTACATTCCTTTGTAGATTCTTTGTGTCATCCTTACCACACACATTCCCATCTATTTTAATCAGGACAATCTCCTAATGAAGGAGCAGCTCTTTCCTGATGAAGGGCTTTTGCCCGAAACGTTGATTTTCCTGCTCCTCAGATGCTGCCTGACCTGCTGTGCTTTTCCAGCACCACACTAATTTTGACTAATAATAGTGAATGCGGATGATGTAGCCATCATTCTTCCTAAAGAATTCATCATTTGAATAGGTTTTTTAAAACCTGTTTATTCAGGCATTATGAAGCTCTTCCAGGGCGTGTGGGGTCTTCAACCTGTGCTTTCTGGTCCAGATTTAGGAACACCATGACTACACCACAGGAGCCCCGTGAAGTCTTTGTAGGTTGGAAACAGTTTCATAGCAATCAGTCATTCGCAAATGCTTGATATGTAGCTTCTAATGAGTAACCGGTTAAAGGGTTATGGGGAGTGTGCAGGAAAGTGGAGTTGAAGCTGAGATGGCAACATAAAATGATATTAAATGGCAGAGCAGGCTCAGGGCTGAATGTTCTTGCTTATCAACAACTATGGTGATCTCTGTGAATGGCTACAAATTGTGTAATCACTTGACTTTTAAGAGTAGATTTTTATACTTAGTTTCTAATCGGGTTAATAGGGATAGTTTGTGCTGGATCCAAACAAAGCTTCACAAGCAATTTCCAAGCAAGTGAATTGATATATCTGACAACAAATACAGACAAGGAAATCCCAACATTGCAGCTTAGTTGGTGTTGATGTTGATGCTTTAACATGCATGTTATTCAACTTGTATGAATCGTCTTAATTTTCTGACTTTGTTCTGAAGCTGTTCTGACCAGTGCAGGGGCGCAATTAACATTTGTGTTTTTTAAAAAAGTATTTAAAATATATTAGATTCCATGTTTAACATATGAGATGTCCATTCATTTTCTTTTGTCTTTTTTAATAACTTAGGTCTGATATTTCATCATAGACCTGGCGGGGGGAGGGTTGCATTATTGAAGGTGGCATGTTTGAGGTGAAACATTAAACCAAGGCCACATTTACATTTATGTAAGGAATGTACTCAATCCCATATAACTATGTGAAACGCAGGTGTTGTGGTCAATGGTCACCTTCCCCACCAAGAACAGTGGTTCAGTGGTTAGCACTGCTGCCTCACAGCATCAGGGTTCAATCCCAGCCTCGGGCGACTGTCTGTATGGAGTTTGTTGATGGAGTTCGGTTGGAATACCATGCTTCTAGGAATTCTCGTGCGTGCCTCTGTTTGGCTTGTCCTAGGATGGGTGTGTTGTCCCAGTCGAAGTGGTGTCCGTCCTTATCCATATATAAGGATACTATCAACAAGCACATCAAGCTAGACCCCATCTACCACACCCTGAGAAAAAGAACAGGAAATGGCATCACCAACCCAAAGAAACCCAAACATATGAATAGAAAGTAGGAATTATCAGCAGTGCTTGGCCCGCAGTCCCACTGAAGATGTTACCTCGTATGGTGATGAAATGAACCTTCCAGCTCAGCGAGCAAACCTACATCCAGAACCCCAAGCTGAGCAATACATCTTCTCAAAACTCGCTCTTCATGACAATCTCCAAATCTGTTCATTGCCTAAACTGTTAGTGTTTACAGCCTTGTATGTAACAGCTTGTTTCCAAATCTTTTCTGTTTTTATCACCATTTGTTTAATCAGTTTTCCTGGATAGTTACTGCTTCCTGTCCTACTTTGTGTACCTGCCTCCTGCTGTGCAATAACCTCTGTCCCTCCCACTTAAAGCATGTAGTCAGTTAAAACAAGTTTGATGCTCTTCATTCAGTAAACTTATTATAAACTCAACTATAAAATATCTACAACAAACACAAAACGCTACAGAAACGCAACAGATCTGGAGAATATATTGCTTTTATAAAATATCTGTACTTTTAAGTCATTTTTTAAACACACTAATTTTGAAAACCAGTTGAGCCCTGCAAATCATACAGTGAAATCATAAAGTTAAACGCATGGCGGAATGATGTGACAACTCTCCAGTTTGTTTCCTGATTTGTATGTTATGCTTAGATTTGTATCTTATGCTTAGATTTGCAACCATAAGGATATGTTAAGGATATTTACATGTTTGAAGAAGCACGAGCTGACTGACCTTGTCTCTCACCAAGATCACAGAAAAGGATGGTCTGGCAGTGATCACGTTACTGTTTGTGCAAATTGATAATCATGGTAACTACTTTATGACAGTGACTACACTTCCAAGTTGGCTGTACAGGTATTATGAAAGGTGCTATATAAATAAAATAAAGTCTTTCTATTTAATAAATTTACTCCATTGCTTGACTCTCCCAGTCATTAACAGCCTGTATTTTGTGTTGTTCAATATTATAATGGTGAGTTGTGTTGTATAAATAAGATTCCACAAATAAATCAGATCAATATTCAGTTGCCTGAATTTATTTTATGAATCGACCGTAAAAACATTTTGGTGTAACTGTTTCTGACTCAGCAATTCTCAATATTTCAGATGGATGGTGACAGTTCCACGACAGATGCTTCACAGTTAGGAATTGCAGGTGACTACATTAGTGGAAGTCACTACGTGTTACAGTCTCATGAAGGTATGGGTTAGTGTTTTGCTACTGCATAAAGATGTGTCAAAAACACTTGCATGATACCACCTTACCTTCTCCTTCATTGTCAGCATTCTGCAGGGACCATCTTGGTTCACTCCTCCATCACATCTATCATTTCCTTATCCCCTCTCTCCACCCTCCCGCACGGCAACTTCCCATGCCATCTCAGAAGTTATAACGTGTGTCCTTTCACCACCTTCCTCCTCCGTGTTAGCCCTGATGCTTGTGTCTCTGCAATGAGACGTGACTCCAAGGCAAGAGTGCTTGGATTCGGTGAAAATCCATGATCTGTTGCTGTTATACAGATGCCAATGCAGTGACAGCCAGTGCCCAGAAAATTGCTTCTGTTTAAAGTCATACAGAATATAAAGTCGAGATCAGTTTACCGCAGAGGTGTATTGTTCATATAACGATGTGAGACCAAATATTTGGGAGCTGCCTGTTATACTGCAGATCCACTGAACATTTTGAAGAGGAACTAATAATTTGCCCAGTGATTTAATCACAGGTGGTTAAGGTGATTTTAAAGTGATTTATGACCCAGCAATAGTGATAGAAGTTCCCTCTCCAGTGAATGTCGTGGGTTTGAACTAGCATTAGTGCTGGAAGACTTTGTCCTGTCATCAATAGTCATAAGTCCAAAATTCACAAATTATCCCAGTGAAGCCTGTGGAACTGTAGTAAACTGGTCCTGAAGAGTAATGGGGGGAAAAAATGACATACTAATCTGTGAGAGAATGTGTTTTCAAAGGAATGGTTGGCTTGGAGTAGATGCCTTTTCAGTTTAATGACATCAAGCTCGAGCTTAAATATTAACCGCCTTGTATACAGTGAGATGAATGAAGGCTTGTACACAGATCAAATGTGTAGAAGTAAATTGAGGCCCGAGAGAGGTTGCAGCAGGGATTCACATCAGAGTGATGCCAGGGATGAGGGAACATTGGTTTTGTACAGTAATTGAAGAAACTGGGGTTGACCCCTATGAACAGAGAAGGTGCAGGAGAGATTTACATTGGGGCGATCACATTTAATGATGTTGTTGGAGTAGCTGGGGTAAAACTGTCTATTGACCAGAGTCAGGCTACTGACATTGGATTGAACATAATTGACGAGAAAACCAGAGGGGAGATGACAATCTTTGATGCAGTAGCGTGTGATCCAGCTGAGAACTTAGAAATTCTTGGACCACTTGTAGGTTGTAAAATAGCACTCTTTTATTGTTATCAAGCCGGCTGAGAGATCAATAGAAAAAGACTAGGTTATCAATCATATATGTCCTAGAATATGCTATTAAATGATCTCTAATTCTTAGTGAAGAGGCAGCATAATTTATGCCCTTACTCTGTGTAATCATATTGTTTTTCTCCAATTCCCGCCATATAATGTTTCTAGTCTTAATTAGGTTCTCATGAGGTAATTAATACTTAGTGTTGTTTCACATATAAAATAAACAATGCTGTTAATATGGTGTTATTTGCATCACTGAGATAATACCTAGATTATAATCAATATTATGTTATAGTGACTGGGAAACAGACAGATACTTGATTATGCCAAGATTCATGTGTTCCTTATTCCATTCTAATAGTCACTATGTTTAGCCATTTTAAAAGGCAAGTTGTTATTGCAAAAAGGAGACTTACAAAATGGAGGACTTTAGCTGTTATTTCTCCAATACTTTATCATTCCCTCCTCTTGATCATTTCATGATCAACTGGGCCACTTCTAAAGTTTACGACAAATGCAACCAAATGCAACATTTGAATGCAAGAATGCAGGTGATTTACAGTAAGTAACGTAGTACCAAAATGTTAAAAATGCCCCCAATATTCCCAAAGAGGTCCTTAGATAGCCACCATCCTGCAATACTCTTGAATTCTTCAAAATCTATATCTCTGAATTTGTGAACCTCTTGGGTAATGTCTGGAGAAATCAGCGACACTGGCGGATCTATCAGGAATAAAGGTACAACATTCCTTTCCTACAAAGGCACAAAGCCGCCCTCCTTAGCTCGTAGAAAGTCCAAGGCCAAATGATTCTGAAGGGCTACTGTCCTGATCGCGACCACTTCAGCATGGTATTCGTCAGGGCATTTGCAGTTTCATTGGCGACAATTTCCGGTATTGTTCTTAATCCACCTAATTTGGTGCCCTTTAATTAAAGCCAATGGGGAAAACCATCCCAATAAACGTGAGAAGAGCAGGGAGGTACCTCTTGGTCTTCGGAGGTGAAGGCAACCTGTCTAAAACACGATTAAGGGGAACCACATAGCCAATATAATATGATCCCCACCAGTTTGAGGGGAACCATATACAGCCTTTGAATCCGCAAATAAAATAGGTGCCGTTATAGGCGGTAATACTTCATCGCAGCTGTAAAGGTAACGGAGGGAGATTCAACAGAATCTTTCAAAATGGAGCAGCGTGTGTACATGAAAAGGATAATATTTCAGAATACTGGGAAACAGCAGTGGAGTGGAGCAGAGCTAATTGGATAGCTCATTTAAGGATTCGATGAGATGTCTGACTCAGTTTCCAGTGCACCTTTTTTCTGTGAAGCTTGTTTTGCTTCTTTTTTTGCGGAATTCTGTAATAATCTGTTTTGTTGCAGGAGATGCTGATGAGGGGCTTGGTGACCATGATGACACAAATGGCTCCAAAGAGTCCTACAGGGAACAAGACATCTATCTTCCGATTGCCAATGTTGCCCGGATAATGAAATCAGCCGTACCTGCAACAGGGAAGGTAGTGCATAAACTTTATTGCTTGATGCTAAAACTCTTGAGTAAGCCCTTCCTGTAAACATCCTACTTATTTCCTGTTGCTCTTGTTTGGTTTAAAGCAAAACAGCTGAAGTTTAAAGTTAACAAACTGCAATGGAAATAGCAAGAATGGTTCAGTTAATGCATCGTATTGTGTAGCAGAATACTTCTGTTAGAGTAAAACATTGTATCCTCAATCTTCTTCTGAACAACATCCTGAAGGTCATAACTTGCATGTCACCTGATCATCTTGAGATAACTGGAAATGCTGATGATTAAAGTTTTGATCAGTGAGATTTCAACCAGAATATTTCCAGCCGAGCAGATTGTACTTCAGAGTAATTCACTGTTTGTGACGTGCCTGACACAACCAACAAGTTAATTTTTGTTTCAATGATAATTTTCAAATTAAATTCATACCCATTGTCTTTTGCTTGTAAATCCCACCAGACAGCATTTAAGGAGCCTCATTTCTGATGAAGGGCTCCTGACTGAAATGTCGATTCTCTTGCTCCTCAGATGCTGCCTGACCAGCTGTGCTTTTCCAGCATCACACTCTTGACTCTGATCTCGAGCATCTGTAGTCCTCACTTTCTCGTAGCATTTAAAATATTCTGAGAGTAAAAGCAACTGTTGAATGCAAATTGTTCAGAAACAATTTTCTTACAGCAGATAAAAGCAGTAGTTACTTTCCGGTTTCCATGGATCTGTCTCAGGCACATTCCTTCCTTTCTTATTTGCCATGAGTCAGGGACAACATCACATCAGAAAAAAAACATACAATATGGTGAAAATGAGTGAGAAGCCAGATGGTTGGGAAGCCTTTTAAAAGCCAGCAGAAGGAGTTGATGAAATGACAGTAAGCTAGCTTATGTAAAAAGATTTCACTGTTTTATAAAAAATATATAAACGTCTGTGAGAGAGAGAGAGAGGCAAGAGTGGATACTACACTGCTGGAAAGTAAGGCTGGAGAAGTAGTAATGAGGAGCAAAGAAGTAGCAAAGGAACTAAATAGGTACCTTGCATTGTTCTTGATGGTGGAAGGCACCAGCACAAGAAAGTCAGGGGAGAGGTGATCATAATGGCCACCACTAAGGTAGCGATTAGCAACCTGAAAGGTCTGAAGGTGCATAAATCATATTGACCAGATGGATTACACCCTAAGTTTCTGAAAGAGATAACTGAGATTGCCGAGGTATTGGTGATCATTTTTCAGGAATCGTGAGTCAGAAAGGGTGCCAGAGGACTGGCAAATGGCTAAAGTAAACAGCCCTCTTGAGGGAGGCAGAAGATGGGAAACTATAAGCCAGTTAGCCTGACCTTAGCCATTGGTAAGATTTGAGAGTCCACAATTAAGGATGAAATTGTGGAATACTTTGGCAGTGCATGGCAAAATAGGGCTGAATCAGCATGGCTTTCTCAAAGGGGAGGATGATACACTTTGGGGAAAAGTTTCAAAACTGTGAAGCACGAAGAGGTTGGAGCCCTAGTCAGGATTCTCTTAAGGCTAACTTGGAGGTTTCAGTTAGCAGGGTAAGTACAAAGTTAGCATTCATTTTGAGAGGGCGACAATACAAGAGCAGAGATGTATTTCTGAGGCTGCATAAGGTTATGGTCAGATGCATTTGGAACATTGAGTGTTGTTTTGGGTTCTGAATCCAAGGAATGCATGCTGATCTTGGAGGGGTCTGAAGCAAGTTTACAAGAATAATCCTGAAGATAAGGGATTATCATGAGGAACATTTGAGAACTTGGGGGCCATACCCAGTGGAGTTTAGAAGGATGAGGGGGGGATCTGAGTGAAGTTTGCACAACACTGAGGGGCCTGGATGGACTGGACATGATGTTTCCATGTATAGGAGAGACTAGAACCCAAGGGCACTACCACCATGAAGGGATGACCCTTTCGAACTGAGATGAGGAAGAATTTCTTCAGCCAGAGGGCGGTTAATCTATGGAATTCATTGCCACTGAAGGCAGTGGAGAGCAAATCATTGAGTGTATTTCAGACAGAGATAGATACGTTGTTGATTAGTAAGGGGATTAATGGTTACAGGGAGAAGACAGGAGAATGGGTTTGTGATAAATATCAGATGTGGCAAAGCAGACTCAGTGGGCCAAATGGCCAAATTCTGCTCCTATATCTACAGGTTTATGGTCATCCATCTCCTGCTCACTGACATTATTGAAAAGCCAATTTTCACATGTGGATGACCTTCAGCTCTTGGCCTGTTTCTGCCCCCTCACCCTGTTCCTGAATTGTCCTTGTGATGTTACATTCATTTGATGTCTTGGGAAGATCACAACTTCTTGAAGCTCAATGTCCTAAAGACTAAAGTCTTTGTCATTCATTCCAAATGCTGTGATAGAGATTCCTTCCCTTTCCCCATTCTCAGTTAAAAATCACACAACACCAGGTTTAATTGGGAGTCACTAGCTTTTGGAGCGCTGCTCCTTCATCAGGTGGTTGTGGAGTACACAATTCTCAGACACAGAATTTATAGCAAAAAATTTACCACCTGATGAAGGAGCAGCGCTCCAAAAGCTAGTGCTTCCAATTAAACCTGTTGGACTATAACCTGGTGTTGTGTGATTTTTAACTTTGTACACCCCAGTCCAACACCGGCATCTCCAAATCATAACTCCCATTCCCAGTGACTGTCTCAGACATTGTAACTGTGATATCCCACTCATCCTTGGGAATCTCTTCAGACCACGGACTGTCACCACAATAGAGCTTCCTTACATTGTTTGTTTCACATTATGGAGGAACATAAGAATTAGGAGTGGGAGTAGGCAATTCAGCCCTTCGAACCCATTCCATCATTTAGCATGATCACCATTGATTTTATCCTGGTCTTAATTCCACATTCCCATCTTATCCCGACTACTCTTTATTCTGCTTTTCATCAGAAATCTGACTCTATCTTTCTTGAATCTGTTGATTGATTCTGTCGGTACAGTGACTTCCACAGATTCACAACCCACTGAGAGAAGTAGTTCCTCCTCACCTCAGATTTGAACCTAGCCCCTCTCGCTGTATATCAATGATGTCTTGTTCAAGACTGTCTCACGCGACGAACCATCTGTTCAATGTCTACCTTTAGCAGTTTAAATTCCTCAATCAGATTCCCCTCATTCTTCTGAACTCTAGCGAATACAAGCCCGGGATCTTCAACTGCTCTTTGTATGGCAGCCCTTTTATCCCTGGAATCAACCTGATGAACCACCTCTGAGCTGCCTGCAGTGCCATCAGCTCCTTCAAGCAGAAAGACCAAAACTAGTCACAGTATTCCAGATGTCATCTCACCAACACCTTTATATAATTGTAGCAACACTTCTTTACTTTTATAATCCAGTCCTTTTGCAATACATGCTAGGATTATATTTGCCTTTCTCATTACATGCTGCTCCCATGTGTCCATTTTTTTGCTTCCAATTTAAATAGTAATTTGCCCTTTTATTTTTCCTTCAATTCACGTTAATTTCAACAGGAATCTCTTACAAACACTTCGCTACACTACATTCATTGCTACCCACCTAACTTCTTTCAAATACTCCTTGTTTTCATGGTTGGATTATGCTTTGCTGTCTCCTACTTCTGCAGTCCCATGCGTAAGTCTTTCTTAAAACAGTCCATTCCTTTCATTCTAGCCTGCAAATGGATTTCTTCACCTGCCTTTGTCCCTTTAGCAGTTCCTTTAGTGGTCAGAATGCATTCTCTGGTGTTCTTTCCTTGAACATCACCTTTTTAAAAAAACTTTCGACAAGTTTCCCATCGTCCTTCCTAACCCCTCCCTTCCTGATTTGGCGTTTGATTTCCTTCTGATTTTTGAAGTACAGTGGGTCATTAGATTCATAGAGACGTACAGTATGGGAACAGACCCTTCGGTCCAACTTGTCCATGCCGACCAGATATCCCAACCCAATTTAGTCCCACCTGCCAGCACCTGGCCCATATTCCTCCAAACCCTTCCTATTCATATACCCATCCAAATGCCTCTTAAATGTTGCAATTTGTGCTAGCCTCCACCACTTCCTCTGGCAGCTCGTTCCATATACACACCACCCTCTGCGTGAAAGGGTTGCCCCTTAGATCTCTTATATCTTTCCCCTCTCACCCTAAACCTATGCCCTCTAGTTCTGGACTCTCCCACCCCAGGGAAGACTTTGCCTACTTACCCTATTCACAGGATCTCGATGTTTAAAGCATAACATCAATCCAAGCTGTTGCAAAATAAAATATAGCATAAATAAAACTAATGACATTGTTATTTTTGGAAGATCCGTGGACTCTGTTTTTTACATTCAAAAATAACCATCTTCGAAGAGAAATATGAACTATGCAAGAATTAATTGTGCTAGTTAGATTGATGTGCACTCTCTGTCTGCAGCAATACTAGAAGTTAGTAAGTGCATTTCAACTTGGGGTTAGTTTGTTGATGAATTGGAGTGACAATTCTCCCTTGCTGACACCTCTACTGACATTGGGTACCTTCCCTGACTGGGATTGTATCTTTGCATTTATATGACACCAGAGTGATCCAAATGCAATCAAGCATTGTTGAAGTGCAGTCCAGTTCAAAGCACTTCAAAGCCAATAAAATCCTATTAAGTTATTCTAGAGATCATGACTCCCTGTGCTTAACTGAACTATACATTACAGACATTTTATAAACAGCATTGATGTGAAGTTGCAGTGTCACTGTCTCTCAGTATTCCTAACGAAGTTGTCTTTGACTAGATCGCTAAAGATGCAAAAGAATGCGTTCAAGAGTGCGTGAGTGAGTTTATCAGCTTTATAACGTCTGAGGCTAGTGAGCGATGTCATCAAGAGAAACGCAAAACCATCAACGGCGAAGATATCCTTTTTGCCATGTCTACACTAGGCTTCGATAGTTACGTGGAACCTCTAAAACTCTACCTGCAAAAGTTCAGAGAGGTAATACTGCTTTCACTTTTGCATTACATAGAAAGGGACTATCAAGTAGTAGTGTCCATTGTTGGTTTGCTGGTAAATAATTAGCTTCTCTGCATTTGATTTCCGAGAAAGCGGGCTACCACACTCCTCTTGGAGTGTTTGTGCTGTCAGCCTACAAAAGAAAAATATGGTTCCTTCTGATTTTAGCAACCCGGTAGTGAGCTGCCTGCTCTAAACTGTCATGATCAACCCATCTGAAATGAGCTGTGTAGGAAGCGTAAACACAGGCCCATGGTCCTTCAGTCCATCGCTGTGGCACCTCACTGATTGAACGTGTCTAAAAATTCTCCTATTCTCGTTTTTATTTTCTCTTGTGGCCTCACTCCTCTCCGATCTCGGCTGTCCTCCAGTCTGGGCCCCTTGTGCATCGCCTGGTTATAATCGTTCCATTATTGGTACCCATGCTGTCAGCTGTCTGGGTCCTGGTGTTCTAGATTTCTCCTCCTAAACCTCTGGCTCTCTCTTCTCCTTCAGCGAAGTCCTGAAAACTGAACTTTTTGATTAAGTTTTGGGATCACGTGTCTAATCTCTCTCTACCTGGATCAGTGTTAAATGTTGTTCCGTAGCACTACTGTGAAGCACCTTGGGATGTTTTAACCACATTAAAGTGCTATATAAATGCAAGTTGTTGTGAAGAGAGTACCGAACCCTTGCTAGCACATTTTTAGAAAGTAAACCTTTTTTTTTACCAATTGCATTTTTCATTAAAATAAAAATTAAAACTGAATTGAATTGTGCAGGCAATGAAGGGGGAGAAAGGATTAAACACATCAACAGGTGGAGGCACAGATGGCCTGGGCGAGGAACTCACAGAAGAAACTTTCTGTAAGTGCTGCATTTGACCATTGAGTTCTTCTTATTAAAACAAACTTTTATTCTACACTAGCTATTGGAACAAGGAGGAACTGGAATAAATTATTTCAAACAAAGATTGGTCACTTCAGAAGGTCACCTTAATGACAAAATACCTACAATCTTGCTGTCTAACCCATCTGTCTACAATGTGTTGCTATTATTCAACTTGCATTATACAGTAACTTTAACAGAAAATGCATTTGGAAAGTAATTGGAGAGAAGGAGGAGGAGAGGAGACCTGCTCGAGGTGTACAGTATAATGAGTGGAATAGATAGAGTCGATAGCCAGAGACTTTTCCCCAGGGCAGGATTGACTGGTACGAGGAGTCATAGTTTGAAGATATTAGGAGGAAGGTATAAAGGAGACATCAGAGGTAGGTCCTTTACACAGAGAGTTGTGAATGCATGGAATGCGTTGCCAGCTGTGGTGGTGGAAGCGAAGTCATTGGGGACATTTAAGCAACTGCTGGACATGCACATGGATAGCAGTGAGTTGAGGGGTATGTAGGTTAAGTTACTATATTTTACATTAGGATTAAGTCTCGGCATAACATCGTGGGCCAAAGGGCCTGTTCTGTGCTGTACTTTTCTATGTTTTATGTTCTAAATGATGCAGGTTTTAAAAAGTGATGTTGGAGAGTTTGTGAGGTTTGCAAAGAGTGGGACCTAGATAGATGAAGGGACAAGTGATAGTCCTGGAGCATAAGGGCAGGTTTGACAAGAATGTGCATTCATCAGGTGAAGGAGATGATTATTTCTCCGAACTTGTCCTTGGAAGCTATATTCTGCTTCATGGAGATTTTCTGCAGGTGCAGACCAGGTTGTTGGATGTCAAAGGATCTGGACTCCTAACCTTTCTTGAAGTAATGACAACTGGATTTACCAGGGACTGCTTCCACTACTAATGGACAGTAGTGAGAATAGTGATTTGTCTTTAAAGCTGTTGGAAAATTGGGACATAAAGTGATTCTGAGACTTATTTTTGCCCTTTACAGCGCTATCTCTAGTTTTACCTAATTGTTAAATGACTTCAGCATAGAAAGTGGCCCTTCAGTCCATCATGACTGGCATTTTGCAAGAGCAGCTCAGTTGATCCCAGTGTTTCACTTTGCCCCATCACCTTCATTTTTCTCCCCCATCAGGTAGTTATCGCCATGCCCTTTTCAAAGCCACGGTTGAATCCACTGCAACTGCAGTCTCAGGCAGTGCATTCCCAGATCTAACCACAAGCTGCTTATAAAGCATGTTTCCTTTTTTGCCAGTCGCCTTAAATCTGCAGTCTCTGGTGTTTGACCCTTCCAGCAACAGTTGCTCTACTATCCAGATCATTCATTTTAAACTGGTCCTTCAAATTGCCCCTCGGTCTCCTCTCCCTGAAGGATGAAAACTGCATTCAATTGTCATACATCCCTCATCCTTTAAATTTTAAATCAAGGGTGGGGGGGGGGGGGGGGGGGGGGGGGGTGAAATTAATAAAAACAGTAAAGTACTGTTAATCAACCATGCTACCGAAAATACTTTGTTTTCGGTTCCTGATTTCCAAACTTGAGTTGATTTTAAGCATGAGATGGTTGTAAAATATGGTGAGATGTGGGTCATACATAAGCTAAGTGGTTTGCATAGAGGTCTCGGGGCAAATTACCAGTTTCTGTGCTGTAAGCTTCATGTTTTGGGCAGCACAGTGGCACAATGGTTAGCACTGCTGCCTCATAGCACCAGAGATTCAGGTTCAATTCCTGCCTCAGGCGACTGTCTGTGTGGAGTTTGCACATTCACCCCATGTCTGTGTGGGTTTCCTCCGGGTGCTCCGGTTTCTTCCCATAGTCCAAAAATGTGCAGGTTAAGTGAATTGGCCATGCTAAATTGCCCGTAGTGTTAGGTGAATAGGTCAGGGTGGGGTGCGCTTCGGCGGGTCGGTGTGGAGATGTTGGGCCGAAGCGCCTGTTTCCACACTGTAAGTAATCTAATCTAATGTTATATAATGATCTTGACCAGAAGAACATGTTCCACTGAACATTTTTTAAAAATTCCAAGGTGTCTGTTATGCAGCTATAGTTTTTTAGAAAATTTTATCTGAAATCTTTGTTTCATAGTTTCTTAGAATATTTTATCTTAAATCTATGTTTTAGTTTATTAGAAAAGTTTATTGAAATTTTTGTTTTCTAAAAGTTTCTAAATATCGTAAAGTACTTCCTGAGTTTGTGGTGTAGCCTCTGCTTGAAGGGTCTCCTGTAGATTGCAGGTTCCGAATATTAAATTCTGGGAGAGAATTGCTCGATCTAGTGTGTGCTTTTGTTTAATACACAATATTAATTTCAGTTTGGCTGCTAAAAAAACAACTGCACTTTTCAGAATTTTTCATACACTTCTTATTGCTATCAACAGCTAATCAGTTGACAACAGGATTAATCACTACAGATGGTCCACCACAAAACGTTATGGTTTATACTACATCTTATCAACAGGTGAGTGCTCCTCTCTTCAGTACTCAAACTTATTTTAATGCAGCAGTAATGGTTATTTGTAGTTTACAACATTGTTCCTCATTTCCTTGGTCTGACTTATTCTCTTTAAATCGTAGAGTCATCCAGTACAAAAGGCAGCCATTCGGCCCATTGTGTGTGTACAGGCTCTCTGAAAGAATTGACCAGCCAGTCCCACCGCCGCCCCCTTCCCTGTCCCCAGCAAACACTTCTCTTGAATTTCTCTTGTGCCCTTCACCAGTTCATGAAATTGCAAAGGGATTTATGGCCACTGGTATACCCTTGAAATAAAGTCACAATAGTAGAAAATGCAGCAGCCAGTTTACACACAGCAAGATGATAATGACCAGTTGACGCTTTTGCCAGGACACTGGAGAGCGGTCTACTGCTCATTGATTTAGTGTGACATCTTCATGCTAACATGTCCTTTGAAAGAATCTTATCTGACAGTACAGCAATCGGCGTGTCAGCCTAGATAATGTGCAGAAACCAACTATCTTCTGATGTGAAAATGCTCTCATTGAACCATTATGTTCTTTAAGTATATAAATGTATGTTTTAAAGTAAATGCAGTTTGTGGCTTGATGACAAACTACCGAAGCCTATCAAGGTTGAAATTGCAGAACAAGGGGTCATACTTAAGGATGCAAGGTATGCCATTTAGAACTGAAATGAGGAGAAATTTCTTCATCCAGAGAGAGGTGAACCTGAGGAATTCTTTACAACAGAAAGTGGTTGAGGCCAAAATGTTGAATGTCTTCAAGAAGGAAATAGATGTAGTTTTTAGGGCTGAAGGATCAAAGGGTAGGAGAGAGCAGGGGCAGGGGATTGAGTTAGATGATGAGTCAAGGTTATATTGAATGACAGAGAAGGTTGGTAGTGCTGAATGGCTTACTCTTTCTTCTATTTTCTCTCTAAATCTGCAGAGTTGTTGATGTGACTATAATTTTTAAAATAGTTTGTGATTTGTAAACACCCACCAGCTAATTGGTAAGGCAGGCAGTAAATGCAGTTTATGTAGTTCTCTATGAAAGTTGTAGGTGCAGGGTCTGGTCTGGTGTGTGCCCTACTGTCACTCATTGCAGTGGGTGGAGTTTCAGTGAGTTGCTTTATTTTAATATCCCTGAATAAGGGAGAGTCTGAACCTCCAGGGGTGTGTCTGGAGGCATGAGGTCTTTGCGAAATGCAGTAAAAATTTAGAACTGTCATTCTCCCACCCTATAATTAAAAGATGTTAAAAGAGGCTGGGGATTAATTGAAAGAGATTTTGTAAGGGAAGGGTATTGAGGGATATAGTGCTGGGGCAGATTAATGAAACAGAGGTACAGACAAGCTGTGATCTAATTGAATATTGGATGATAGCCAGCAATTTTTAACTCCTAGTTAAAATTAAATTTCTCCCATTGTTCTCATCATGACTTTTGAAGAAATTTAGAACACAGTTTAATTTTCTTTTAATCAAATTTTCATGACCATCATTGTTGTTAGAAATCTTTATCTCTTCCACTGCAGATATTAGTGTTTGAAAAGGTAAGAATATGGAGTGTAAAGAAAAAAGATAGATTAATGTCTTTTCTGTGGAGGAAACTAAAGGAATGTTTCACTTTTACACATCAATCCTGTGTGTGCTGATCTGTGACTTACAGTGAAGCAATTTTAAATTCCTCAGCCTTATTTTCAAATCCATCCAGGACCTTACCCCTCTTCTCGAATTTCCTTCAGTCCCACAATTCTCTGAGATACCTTTGCCCACCCCCGAATTTTGACCTCTTGAGCATTGAGAGCCTTTATCATAGTCTAAAAGCTTCCCAATCAGACTTGTTACCATTTCTATCCACTGTATAAGCCTATAATACTTCATAAAGTCTTTAAACCCCATCCCCCTGGACACCACCTAATTTCTGCATCTCTTCAAACCTACATCTTTGACCAAGCATTTAGATATTTGCTCGGGTTACTCATAATACGACTCATTGTCAAATGTTGTTGAAGCACATTGGGGTGATTAAAGGCACTGTAAAAGTACAAGTTGCTGTTGTCTGACCCACTGTGTTTCTCCACTGTGTTTTTGATTTTGCTTCAGGCTTTCTAGCACTGTTTACTCTGTTTGAATTCAGTTCAGTTTTACAATTGCCTGTTTGTGAGCTTTCATTTTTAAAATGAGCCGACTGTTTGAAGCTCTGTTCTTAGTGGAACTGACTGACTCTCCTTTGGTTCTGGCAGATTTCGGGCGTCCAGCCCATACAGTTCTCCTGATGGCAACCACTGATGACTTAGAAACATATCAATCTCCGTGATAACAAGATAACTGGCTGAAAGAAAGGAAAAAAGAATTGGAAAAGATGAGAGCAGTTGAATGGCTGGCTGACCGAAGAGGATGATCTCTCGCTGCTCTTGTATTATATTCTTCTGAATAGTTGTAGATGCTTTGACAGGTTCCTGGGGTGTGACCAAGAAATCCAGTTTCTGACCCCACCTGAAGGATCATTTCTTATTTACCAGTTTTAAAAAACTGAATCTTTATAATGTATCACAGTTACAAAGTACTTTTGTTTTGTACAAGAGTTGTTGGGTTTTGTGTGGATACATGCAGGAAGCTGATGTCATTGGCCGCTGTGTGTCTGATTTATTACTGTCAGAACTTACTGGGCAGTATCTTATTTTCATATTGAATCATGTTGCTCCTTTTGTAAATCAGATAAGTAATTTCACTAGATGTACCCTTTTAATAAAACAGGTGTATAATAAATTGTTTTTGAGAGTACGGAAGCTGGTGTTTCTCTCCCACACAATTCACAGGTTGGAGCTCGCTCTGTGTAATTGGTTTGTTCAGCACTATTCGAAGCGAATTTCTCACGCCTCCCCTTCCAACTAAAAGTGGCTCTCTCATGGTGATTTATAATGCTGCATTTGAAGATTTGCTCTGAGTGCAAACATTCAAAAACAGTCAATTGTAGCTGATAAAGTTATGGATGTGTAAGATTAAATTGGTTTATAAAGTAGACGGAAATGGTAATAAATCTCAGGATTGAGAAGCTTTTAGACTACGACAAAGGAGCAAGAAACTGTTGAGCAAGACTAGAATATGAATGCAATTTAGCAAAACATGGACTGTAAAAGCTTCTGCAGGCAAAAAGAAAGGTAAAATGTTTCAATGTTTAAAAAAGAAATATTTGGCTACGATGAGTTCTGTAACCCAGAGGACTGTGGAGGATTTTTGAGATTGCTAAAATGTGTGTGTAATGTAAAGGGTTATGGGAAAATTGTGGGTAATAGGAAGTGTCTGATCAGCCATGATTGTATTCAGTGACAGTGACAGTCTGGCCTGTACTTATGTTCTTATTCAAAAATTGAATGTGAGGGATATAATTGAACTTTCAGATGTATAATATCAAGCAGTGTCAGTAGATGATTTATGAAGACTGAATCATGCTGAACAAATCTAATACAGTTCTTGAAGAGGTAACAGGCAGCATTGATAAAAGAGAGCTAGAAGATTTGGATTTCCAAAAGGTACTGCACACAAGGCCAGATAAGAGCCATGGTGTTGGGGTTGTATGTTCACATGGACAGGGGATTGTCTAACTAAGAGAGTTGGGATAATGGGACATATTCAGGATGTAACTAGTGGAATGCCATAGGGATTGGTGCTGGGACTGATTTATTTTAGTGACCTGGAAATGAACGTACCATCGCCAAGTCTGAAGATGACACACTAATGTGGGAATGCAAAAACTCTCAGGGCCCTAAACAGGTTTAAGTGAGTGGGCAAACACTTGACAGGTGGAAAGTAATTTTGAAAAATTAGGTTATACCTTTGGCAGAAAGCATAGAGGAGCTGAGTGTTATTTAGATGGAGCAATTCTCCAGAAAGCTACAACAGAAAAGAGTTTGAACATCCTGAAGTGAATCACTTAAAACCAGCATCCACATTGTGGATAATAGGGAAGGCAAATGTACTGTTGGCCTTTATTTCAAAGGAGATGAAGTATTAAAATAAGATTTTGCAAAACCACACAAGGCACTAATCAGACCACACTTGGAATACGTGAACAGTCTGGTCCCCTTATTCAAGGAAGGATATACTGGCCTTGGATGCAGTCCAGAGGACATTCATCAGATTGATTGCAGAAATTGAGAGGGTTGGGCCTAGAGTTTAGAAAAATGAGAGAAGATCTAATTGAAGCAAATAGGATAGGGCATTTGACAAAGTGGATACAAGAGGTTGTTTTCCGTTGTGCGATTGTCTGAGTAAGGAGTAGTCTATTTAATACAGAGTGGAGGGTATGTTTTTCCTATGAGGATTGTGAATGTGACAATTCCTTACCTATCAAGCCTGAAGTAGACAGTGGATTTTTAATCAGGGAACCAAGGGTTTTAGGATAAAGCAGAAAAATGGAATTGAGAATGATCAGGTCAACCGTGGTATTATTGAATGGCACAGCAGACTCAATGGGCCAAATGGCTTACTTCTGTTCTTATGTTATAAACCATCCATGACTTTGATTTGGTTTTGAAGTGAGTGACTAGAACATAAAACTGGAATTAACAGTTACACTTGTTGAGTAACTCTTGTAAAACAGTTGAGTATATATTTCTTAAAATTTCCTTCTCCACTTTGGCCTTAAAAGAAACTAATGCAACCTGACACAGGTCGGACCAATGCTGATTTCTACATCTCCCAATTCCCATTAAGCAGTCCAGGTAACTTAGACAAAACAAGCTTTGGGGAAAAAAAGGTTTTGTGACACAGCTGTATTCCATATTGATCACCCCACTCTAATGTAAGATTGGAATGAGCATCGGTTCTCACATGCTTGGGGCTTAATCAAAGAATCTGCAGGGAAGGATGAGATGTGACCATCTTGTGGAGGTGGTGGGTAGTGTTAAATAAAAGTGATTGGACTGTTTGTTCTGAACTATTTTCATCAGGTCAGACATGAGGATGTTAATTGATGATTGTTCAATGGACTTTTTTCTGGATCATGCGGTGGCTCAGTGGTTAGCACCACTGCCTGACAGCACCAGGGTACCAGGTTTGATTCCAACCTCAGGTGACTGTGTGGAGTTTGCACATTCTCCCAGCGTCTGTGTGGATTTCCTCCGGGTGCTCCAGTTTCCTCCAAAGGTGTGCAGGTCAGCTGAATTGGGCATGGTAAATTGCCCATAGTGTTAGGTGCATTAGTCAGAGAGAAATGGGTCTGGGTGGGTTACTCTTCAGAGGATTGGTGTGGACTGGTTGGGCTGAAGGGCCTGTTCCACACTATAGGTAATCTAAAAAAACTTTTCATCAATTAACACCCTCATATCTGACCTGGTGATTGTTCAATGTTGAAAAATGTGTTGCTGGAAAAGCACAGCAGGTCAGGCAGCATCAAAGGAGCAGGAGAATTGATGTTTCAGGCATAAGCCCTTCTTCAGGATAAATTGGGCAATTGTTCAATGTTGACCATTTGTAATTTTTCACACTGAAGCAGTCTCTCCATACAACAAGATCTGGGTCATGTTTAGGTTTTGGTTGAGGTGCATCATCAAGGTTATTGCTCAGCAAGTGCTACCTGATAGAACTGTTGATGACCCTTTGTATCATTTTATTGGTTTTTGAGAGCTGATTGATGGGACAGTAACTGGTCGAGTTAAATTTAGACTAGATTACTTACAGTGTGGAAACAGGCCCTTCGGCCCAACAAGTCCACACCAACCCACCGAAGCGCAACCCACCCATACCCCTACATTTACCCCTTACTTAACACTATGGGCAATTTAGCATAGCCAATTCACCTAACCTGCACATCTTTGGACAGTGGGAGGAAACCGGAGCACCCGGAGGAAACCCACGCAGACACGGGGAGAACATGCAAACTCAGCACAGTCAGTCGCCTGAGGTGGGAATAGAACCCAGGTTTCTGGCGCTGTGAGGCAGCAGTGCTAACCACTGTGCCGCCCATTTGTCGCGCTGTTTGCATCCAGGACACATTGGGCAATTTTTTGCATTACCAAGCAGGTGTGAGTATAGCATTCTGTGGAAGTTAACAGCTTGTTAACACAAAACACATGGATATTGGAATCGAAACACCAAAGCTGCAAATACTCAACAGAAAAGTTAGCAACTCTGTGTGGAGGAACTGTGAGTTAATGTTTCAGATCGAAATAACCTTCGCTGAAGACCGGAAGTTTTCAGGCATCTGATCCTCGGTAATGACATTTCTGGATGCTTTTGTGAAGCTTTGAAATTTGAAGTTCAATAGTGCAATAGGATGGACAGAAATGCATTTGCTAAGTTGCCACCAACAGATAACCTTCAGCCTTCAGGCACTTCTGGGCTCTAGTATTCTTTATGTTCAATTTTAGCACCCTCTACTGTCCCTTGCATGCAGTTTCAACCTTTCCCCATGACATGCAGATCTATACTTAAGAATGAATATTTGTAGCATTCATCTCTTGTTTATTCATAGGAAGCTTGTTCTGAATCATCACTTTTAATAATCCCTCCTTGGGATACTGGTGTTGATAGTCAGGCTGGTATTTATTGGGGTAAAAAATGAGGTCTGCAGCTGCTGGAGATCACAGCTGAAAATGTGTTGCTGGTCAAAGCACAGCAGGCCAGGCAGCATCTCAGGAATAGAGAATTTGACGTCTCGAGCATAAGCCCTTCATCAGGAATGAGAGAGAGTAGCCAAGCAGGCTAAGATAAAAGGTAGGGAGGAGGGACTTGGGGGAGGGGCGATGGAGGTGGGATACCCCCCTATCCCACCTCCATCGCCCCTCCCCCAAGTCCCTCCTCCCTACCTTTTATCTTAGCCTGCTTGGCTACTCTCTCTCATTCCTGATGAAGGGCTTATGCTCGAGACGTCAAATTCTCTATTCCTGAGATGCTGCCTGGCCTGCTGTGCTTTGACCAGCAACACATTTTCAGCTGGTATTTATTGGCCATAGTTCATAGCCCTTGAAAAGGTGCTGGTGAGTGCAATCTTGGAACACTTCAGTTCTGGTCTCCCCACTATCGGAAAGATGTTGCTAAACTTGAAAGATTGCAGGAAAGATTTACAAGGATGTTGCCAGGGTTGGAGGGTTCGAGCTAGAGGGAGAGGTTGAATAGATTGGGGCTGTTTTCCCTGGAGCGTCAAAGGCTGAGGGGTGATCTTATCAAAGTTTATAAAGTCATGAAGGCCATGGATAGGTTGAATAGGCTTTTTCCCAGGGGCGGGGAGTCCAAAAATAGAGGATGTAGGTTTAAGGTGAGAGGGGAAAGATTTAAAAGGGATAAGGGGCAACTTTTTCACGCAGAGGGTGGTACATATATGGAATGAGCTGCCAGAGGAAGTGGTGGAGGCTGGTACAATTACAACATTTAAAAGGTATCTGTATGGATATATGAATAGGAAGGGTTTAGAGGAATATGAGCCAAATGTTGGCAAATGGGACTAGATTAATTTAGCATAGCTAGTTGGCATGGATGAGTTGGACCATAGGATCTGTTTCTGTGCTGTACATCTCTGTGACTCCATGACTACAGCTCATATGGTGACTATATTGTAGAAGTTGATGTGATATAATTTCATAGGGCAGTTATGAATTATTGCACCACTATGGTTCAGCTATCACATATGGACCAGATGAGATAAATTGGTTTCCTTCTCTATGAGGATAAGTGATGCAGTTTTTGTTTTAATGCCAATTTGATACCTTAACAGTCAACATTACTGATAGTAACTTTACATCGCATTTAAAATAATACTTTTGTTTTTAGACTGAAGCATTCAGTCTAAAAAGACAATTCGGAACATTTCTAAGTAAAATTGCTCCACATATTTAAACCATGGACATCTCCGCATGATGCAATGTATAAAATATACAGCATCAGCTCCAGAATCACAGCCACCCTTATCAACCATCATCTGTGGATTAGTGACTGGCTTTACAGCCAATAACATTCTCCCCTTACAGAGAATTTAGAGTGATCAAAACGCTTGATGAAGTGAGATAGAGTCATACAGTCATAGGCAGTCATCCAGGACAGTCATAGAGACATACAATATGGAAACAGACCCAACTTGTCCATGCGGACCAGATATCCCAACTCAATCTAGTCCCACCTGCCATCGCCTGGCCAATATTCCTCCAAACCCTTCCTATTCATATACCCATCCAGACACCTTTTAAATGTTGCAATTGTACCAGCCTCCACCCCTTCCACAGGCAGCTCATTCCATATACATACTACCCTCGGTGTGAAAAAAGTTGCCCCTTAGGTCTCTTTTATATTTTTCCCCCTCACCCTAAACCCATGCCCTCTAGTTCTGGACTCCCCCACCCCAGGGAAGAGACTTTGACTATTTATCTTATCCATGCCCCTCATGATTTTATAAACCTCTATAAGGTCACCCCTCCGTCTCCAATGCTCCAGGGAAAACAGCCCCAGCCTGTTCAACCTCTCCCTATGGCTCAAATCCTCCAATCCTGGCAACGAATGACTTAAAGTGAAAAGTCATAGCCTACATCCAGAATAATCCAGACATGGCCCTCATTAAAAACACAAAAGTTATTTTATTCAAGTATATCACAAAATAATTAATATACATACTGAAGTTAACAATGGAGTTACCAGTTCTCTGTCTTGGTATTTCCTATATCACATGGTGTTATCACAATGTTGGTTGATCACCCCTTTCCATCTCCACCTGTAAGAACTGTGTCTTTTTAGTTTTGTAACTTTAAAAACTGTAGACTGCAATGAGAAAGGACTTTTTTTAAAACTTTGATGCTTATTGTGAACTGTGTTTTTGTGGCTCTAAGTTCCTACAGATGATCAGGAGCCAATGAGTTATTCCCAAGTGAAGCTGATTGGTTCTGAGTTAACTGAGCAGGTTGGAATTGGAAACAAGTTACATAGGCACAGAGAGAGACAGCAAAAACACAGACAGATGGTTTGCTCTCTTCAGCAGAAACTGCATGTTCTCTGCAGTAAAATACTTAGATTGAACTTGAGGAATGAACAGTTAAAATCTGATTGAAGATTTGTAGCTCGGGTATCCATTGTTGTGGTTCTGCTCGCCGAGCTGGAAGTTTTTGCTGCAAACGTTTCGTTCCCTGGCTAGGGAACATCATCAGTGCTGTTGGAGCCTCGTGTGAAGCGCTGCTTTGATGTTTCTTCCGGTATTTATAGTGGTTTGTTCTTGCCGCTTCCGGGTGTCAGTTTCAGCTGCAGTGATTTGTATGTGGGGTCCAGGTCGATGTGTCTGTTGATGGATGTTCTTGCCGTTTCCGGGTGTCAGTTTCAGCTGTAGTGGTTTGTATATGGTGTCCAGGTCAATGCGGCATTCATCCCCAAACTCCATCAACAGACACATTGACCTGGACACCATATACAAACCACTACAGCTGAAACTGACACCCGGAAACGGCAAGAACGTCCATCAACAGACACATCGACCTGGACCCCACATACAAATCACTGCAGCTGAAACTGACACCCGGAAGCGGCAAGAACAAACCAATATAAATACCGGAAGAAACATCAAAGCAGCGCTTCACACGAGGCTCCAACAGCACTGATGATGTTCCCTAGCCAGGGAACGAAACGTTTGCAGCAAAAACTTCCAGCTCGGCGAACACAACCACAACAATGAACAGTTACTTCTTCTGCAGCAGTTGTTGTGAGTTTTGACTTTTGAATTGATAAATCAGAGACATTTCTGATTGAAGCTTATAGACAAAGACTAGCTGGTTAGCTGAAGAAGGATCATCTCAACATTGAAATTGGGAAGCAAAGACCACTGACCCATTTTCCAATTTATCCTCAGCCAATAATCTATTTTCCCTATCTGATTACATGTATGTAGGAGGATTAGAGTTTTCATTAGTAGTGTTAGTAGTTTCTATCAGTTTACCTCTAATTACTCAGAAACAATTTTTGTCTAGTATAGAAACCGGGTCTATGCTTTCTGTCAACCTGGATTTGAAAATCAAGTGAACCGGTGTACTGCGCTTGCCTTAAAACATTTTAAATGTTGGTACAACTTTGGGAGTAGCAGAGCTCAATTTACATTGCACTATCCTAGTGGGTCATGACATACCCTTAACAACCATCATCTGTGGATTTACAGGCAATAACAAAGACGAGGAACCAGCTCCAATATGGCGACACGGTAGCTCAGTAGTGTGCACTGCTGCTTCACAGTGCCAGGGACCCGGGTTCATTCCCAACCTCAGGCGATTGTTTGTGTGGGGTTTGCACATTGTCCCTGTGTCTGTGTGGGTTTCCTCCGGGAGCCCCAGTTTCCTCCCAAAATCAAAAGATGTGCAGGTTAGTTGAGTTGGCCATGCTAAATTGCCCATGGTGCTCAGGGATGTGTCATTTAGGTGCATTAGTCAGGGGTAAATATAGGATGATAGGGTAGGGGAATGGATCTGGATGGGTGGGCCAGTGACTGGGTTCTTCTGGGTCCAGAAAATCCTGAAGTGGGATTCCAACACAAAGCACCCCACCCTGGATAAAAGCAAAATGCTGCAGATGATGGAAATCTGAAGTAAAAACAGCAAATCCCACCAGGTCTAAGAGGAAAAGAGTCATTTCGGAATTGAAATGTTCACTCTGTTTCTCTCTCTCCTCAGATGCTGCCAGACCTATTGAGTTTCTCCGGCAATTTCTGTTTTAGTTTCTGATTTCTAGCATCTGCAGTTATTTGGCTTTAAATTCATTGCCTTTACTGACAGATCAGGTCCCCCTCCTGTGCCTAAAACTTCTCTCTTTCTCTCTCTGTGCTCAAAATTTATATTTTTCAAAATTACTGGAGTTGAAACACAATCCCTAACAGCAGCTGCTAAACAAGCAATCAACTCATGGCTTTCTGATAATATCGCTCTCCCACTTTCATTCAGCTCAGGACAGGACTCCCACACAGATCCAATACCTTTTGTCCCCAAGTAACTTCAAGTAAAATGCTCAATTAACAAAAATCCCTAGACATCATGCATGCTAAACCCTTAACATGCAAAACTTTTATCTCTTTTTTTCAAACTCAGAGTTAGCACTTTCTTCAGAAAGAACATTCCCTGACCACGTGTCCAGTTCTGACGCAGGCTCACCAGAACCGTTAACTCTGATTTCTCTTCACAGATGTTGCCAGACCTGCTGAGCTTTTCCAACAATTTCTGTTTTTGTTTCTGACTACGTGTCAGGTTTGTCACCTTTCCTGGGGTCTTAACCTGCCTGTTCCTTGAGGTGATACGGACTGCCTGGCCTGGTGTTCTCACTTCATCTTTCCCAGCCAAACAGAGCTGGACAGAAATCTTCATCTGTTTTAGCAGTTCAAGTAGACATAGTTGTTTTAAGAATTCAGGAAGGAAACATCAGGAACTAGCCCGTGTTTGTATGTCTCAGAGAGAGACAGAATGGGGAAAATCACATCCGGTGAATGTGCAGAAATTCACAGAGATGTGGCCTTGTCAGTTGAGGAGAAATTTTAAAATGATCGTAGTAATGGTGCACTGGGACTAAGTATCTGTAAAGAATATTGTTGGGAAAATGGGTCGAATCTTTCTTTGTGCTATTTATGATAAGTTCTTTCCAAATTGCCAAATATATGTAAAGCTTTGTTATTTCTTTGTCTGTTCTGTAATTAACATGTGCCCTTTGATAAAGAGTACATAGGAAGTCTCATGTGAATATGCTCAGAGACTAAAAGCACAGCCAGTCAGGCAGCATCCGAGGAACGGAAGAGTTGATGTTTCAAGCATAAGCTCATTATTCCTGATAAAGGGCTTATGCCCAAAACGTCGAGTCTCCTGTTCCTCGGATGCTGCTGTGCTTTTCCAGCACCCCACTATTTGACTCTGATCTCCAGTGTCTGCAGTCCTCACTTTGTCCTGTGCTCAGAGACTGCTCAGCATGGAAACCAAACTGCGTGAATTAGAACTTAGGATCTATCAAGCCAAGTTTGACTCAGGGATCTGACCTGTCCTGTATTACCATCAGCTAGAACTACAAGCAGAATTATTCAAAGACAAGTTTTTAAAATACACAAAATTTTCAATGTTTTGATTTCTCTTTTAGATTTGATTGCATCAGTATCCTCCTGATTAATCTTTAATTGCTGTAAACTCCAGGTAAATCCTGAGGATTTGTCAATCCTTCTTCAAAATCTTCAACAGGAGGCTAAAGAAAGCTCATTTAGGAGTACAATGGAAACCAAAGAAACTCTCCCTGATAATCAGGTTCCGGGAGATATGAATTGAATTAGTTTATTGTCATGTGTACTCAAATGAGTACGGTGAAAAGTTTACAAGTCATCACTTTTGGCGCCACCTTCAGTGCAAAGCTACCTATCTACAGATTTTTGAGTACAAATTCTTGGGGGAAAAGAAAAATTAGAACATAACGAAATAAAAAATCCTGCATTACACACTTTCAAAAGTACAAAATCATAGTCATAAATTAGAAAAACTTTTTTTTCAGTTCAGAATAGTAGTCCTTTTGTAATAAAGGGAAAACAGAGAATTTAAGGCAAAGTCCACTTAATCCATCTCATGGCTCATTTATGACAAAGAAGGAGGCCATTCAGCCCTTTGAGACATGGAACCATTCTGTCAAACCAATTCCTGTCTCTATCCTAGCTGCCTTGCATTTTTGCCCCTCAGGTGCCCATTCAATTTAATTTTAAAATTATGAATTGTGTCCACTGTAGGGATTCCATGATCTATAACTTCCAACATCAATTATTCTTCGCCGATGAAAGCCCCCACCTCATGACTTTTCTCCTGTCTCTATTTTTCTATAAAACGTTTCCCACCACACCCCCTACCCCACATTAACTCATTTTCTCCCCTTTTTGCCTTATGTTTGTTCTCAGGAAGTTGTCTTCTTTGTGTGAGGAGCACATTGGAAGAAAAATTGGCAAGTTGCATGCAGGAGGCACAATGGATGTGACTTAATGCTTGCTTTACATTTTAATTCACAAAATATACAAGAGGTGTGTACATTATTCTCACACAAGTTGAATCAATTTGAAGTGAATAAGCCTCCTTTAGGTGTCCTTCTGACGATTGATATCCTTATTACATATTAGCACCAGAGTACACTGACGTCACATTACATTTGTGGTTAAACTCGTAAGCTTTCCAAATCTGCTGAAAGCTTTGCAGGAACACTCCTTTCAGCCTGATGTCGATCAAGGAGTTGTTCCACATTCTCTCTATTCCTTTAGAGCTGGACCAAGTTGGTAGATTTCAGAGTGTCTTTCGATACAGTTCAGTTACTTTTCTGTAAGTGAATAGTGCCCTTGCACTGAAAATGTTGTCACGTCTGGAAATCTGTGATTTAGTCATTTTTGTGCAGGTACACGTCAGCTGGAAAGCTAACTTTAACCTCTGACCTCTCCAGCAGTGACATATCTAGTGCCAACTTAGATCTGGAAGGACACAGTGTTTACATTGGACCAGGTCAACCTGAAGGTCATGGGATAGATAATAATTACTTTCTGTCTCTGGTTTATGAACAGGAAACTTAATCAGAATTATCACTTTGCAGTTACATCTTGCGATCCCTGTTAGAATAGCATACGTGCAAAGCACTAAATGCAAAATAATTAAGAGATTTGAGAGAATCGAGGTGAAGGAACTGTTTCCTCGAGGCATAAGCTTAAAGTTAAACCCAGGCCATGTTTGAGCAAGAAGGAGTTTTTCCACATTAAAGTGGAGTGGGAATCTGAAGCTCTCACACTAAAGGATGATGGATGTCACAGAGCAACTGGAGATTTGAGACTGATACTTTTTTTTTCATTTGTCCATGGGATGTGGGTGTTACTGCCTTGGTCATTGCTTATTGGCCATCCCTAACTGCTACAGTTGAAGTGGTGGGGGTGGCCTTCCCAAACTACTGCAGCCCTTGGGAGTGCAGGTACACCCACAGTGATGGGAGGGAGGGCGTTTCAGGATTCCGATCCAGCGACAGTGAAGATTGTAGGGAATATGGAACAACGATGGGTTGAGGTACAGATCAAGTGGGTCCAGTTGAAAGGCAAGAGGCTGTCTGGCCGATCCAGCTAAAATGAGCAGGTTCAACTGTACCGTTCCTCAGTCCTGTGGTAACAGGATCATGAGGAACAGATACATGGTTAACACACTGAGAAGGCTGTTCATGGTCATAGCGTCCATTCCAGTCAAGGGCCGTGGCCTTTTTTGAGCTGGGTAAGAATTTAGAAAACCAAAATAAAAGCTCCTTCATCCAGCATCTGTGGAGAGAGACCAGAGTTAAGGTTTCGGGTCAAGTGACCCTTACTCAGAAGGAGGATCCCCAGACCTGAGACGTTGACTCTGATTTTTTAGATTACTTACAGTGTGGAAACAGGCCCTTCAGCCCAATAAGTCCACACCAACCCTACAAAGAGCAACCCACCCAGACCCATTCCCTCTACACCTAACACTACGGGCAATTTAACATGGCCAATTCACCTGATCTGTACATTATTTTTGGGCTGTGGGAGGAAACCGGAACACCTGGAGGAAACCCATGCAGACACAGGGAGAATGTGAAAACTCCACACAGACAGTTGCCTGAGGTGGGAATTGAACCCGGGTCTCTGGCACTGTGAGGCAACAGTGCGAACCACTGTGCCACTGTGCCTATCCAATTTCTCTCCACTGATGCTGCCAGACCTGCTGAGCTTTTCCAGCAATATCTGTTTTTGTTTCTGATTTACAGCGTGCACAGTGTTTTTCGGTTTATATTAAGCTCCTTTGTCCAACAGATTCCATTTGTATTTGCAATCGCTTTTGGCAATTTGGAGTGAATTTAGTTTCTGTACTGTGACCAGCATCCCCTCTAGATTCCTTTCTGACTGCGACTTCTGGAACTGGAAGTTCATACCTTGATTGGATTGCTGATGCCAGTCATAGCATCCCTACAGTGTGGAAACAGGACCTTTAGCCCAACAAGTCTTCACCAACCGTCTGAAGAGTAAGCCACCCAAATTCATTCCCCTACCCTATTACTCCTGATTAATGCACCTAGCTTACACATCCCTGGACACTATCAGCAGTTTAGCATAGCCAATTCACCCGACCTGTACATCCTTGGACTGTGAGAGGAAACCGGAGCACCCAGAGGAAACCCATGCAGACACAGGGCTGGAATTGTACCCGGATCCCTGGCGCTGTGAGACAGCAGTGCACACCATTGAGCAACTGTACCGCTGTCACACTGCGCAGAACCTTGGAGCAGGATCTCTGGACATTGACGTAACCGTTCTTTGTGGGATCTTGCTATGTACAAATCGGCTCCCATTGCTCGCCCACGTTTCGGGCAGTGACCACACCTCATGTAGCACCTCTTTGGCCACCAAGTGTTTTTTTGTTAAGACATCCTGAACATATACAAATGGAAAAGCATTTGTTTGCTGGCATCAATTAAACACTTCACAAACGAGATCGATTTGGAACAGATGCTCCAGATGCATTTCCTGATGGTGATGTGCAAAATAGATTGCAATTCAATGTGTATTCTAACCAAAGCAGAAGGCCCAATGAGATGTGATAGGGGGAAGCCCACTTATTGTTTGACTCCCAGCATAGCAACACTGGGATTTAACATTTCTTCAGATGTTCCCAGATCCTCACCCTCCACCTTTATCAATCCTTATTTCTGTAACCTCATTCAGACCCTCTGAAATGTCCACACTTTTATCCTGGCCTCATGTACACCCCTAATTGCCTTTGCTTTGGGAGGTTATACCTTCAGTTGTCTTGGTCTGCAGCTCCCTCTACAAACCTCTTTGCGTCCCCACTTCTTTCTTTCACATAAAATGTTCCATAAAATCTATCTTTTTGGGCAGCTACGGTATCCTTATGTGATTTAGTAGTGAATTTTTGTTTTGATTTGTGTTCCAAATTTCACATGCCTTCCTCTCCCCCAGTGTTCTTTGATTCCCCTGCCTAACAGAAGCTGCCTTATAAATGCTGCTGGCTGTTTACTTCAGAGCTCCACAGTTTTTGTAAGAATCTCCTCCTTGAGGATTTTGCCAGGAAATTTCTGTTTCTGCTTCTAGCTTGGATAGGGTGTACCAGTGGTATGTGGCATGCACATCAAGAGATGGGCATCCAGACCTTACCAAGGCTTTATCTGAGGTCCTGGAAACAACCTGAACCAGAGCAAGTATAGAATCCCGACAGCATGGAAAAAGGCCATTCAGCCCATTGAATCTCCACCAACCCTCTGAAGAGCATCCCACCCAGAAACACCCTATCCCTGTTACCCTGTCTTTCCCCCCAGCTGATCCACTTAACCTACACGTCCCTGGACACTATGGGCAATTACCCATGGTCATGCCACCTCACCTGTACATCTTTGGACTGTGGAGGAGACTGTGGGGACAGCAGATGCTGGAGATTGGAGTCAAAAAGTGTAGTGCTGGAAAAGCACAGCAGGTCAGGCAGCATCCAAGGAGCAGGAGAGACAATGTTTTGAGCATAAGCTCTTCATCAGGATTGTGGGGGAGGCCCAAGGGAGCTGAAAGATAAATCTTTGGACTGTGGGAGGAAACCCACACAGACATGGGGGGAATGTGCAAACTCCACACAGACAGTCACCCGAGGCTGGAGTTGAACACAGATCCCCGTGTTGTGAGGCAGCACTGCTAACCACAGAGCTGCCCATAGGTGGCAAAGTTTCCTTGTGCATGGAGCAGTCAGGAGCCAACAAGACCTCTCAGTGACCTTTCAGCCCACTGAGCTCTTCCTTGGGTGGCTCAGTGGTTAGCACTGCTGCCTCACAGCCCCAGGGACCCAGGTTTGATTCCAACCTTGGGTGACTGTCTGTGTGGAGTTTGCACATTCTCCCCATGTCTGTGTGGGTTTCCTCCGGGTGCTCCTGTTTCCCCTCACAATCCAAAGATGTGCAGGTTAGGTGAATTGGCCATGCTAAAGTGCTTGTGTTGTTAGGTGCGTTAGTCAAGGGTAAATGTAGGGGAATTGATCTGGGTGGGTTACTCATCGGAGAGTAGGTGTGGGAAATAGAACCCACTCACTTCAATAATTTCAGTCTGAGACAAGATCTGAAGCGACAGCATCGTTTATTATACGCTTGCAAGCGTGGTGCCTAAAATAGACACGCAGAGTTTAGCAAGTACATATCTTATATAGGATTTGTTTCTCTTTCCCTCCTCCCACTACTCTAAACCCGGCGCCCATTACTATTGTTTATCTCTTGCCTTATCTGGCCTTGTGCATCATAAAGTATAAGTTTTACTTGGCCATTTCACCACATCTTGCTGTGGTCCATTGTTAGGTATATCCTCCTTCACCACTATCTGTTTCCCTTGCTGGTAACATTTCCTCCCATTCTTCATCCATACTAAGCCTTATGCCCTTTTAATTATGGTTTGTTTTTGTTTTTGCAGAAGCAGGAAACAGATATTTATAACTACTGTTTGTACAGGCATATTAGATTAGATTAGATTACTTACAGTGTGGAAACAGGCCCTTCGGCCCAACAAGTCCACACCGACCCGCCAAAGCGCAACCCACCCATACCCCTACATATACCCCTAACCTAACACTACGGGCAATTTAGCATGGCCAATTCACCTGACCCGCACATCTTTGGATTGTGGGAGGAAACCGGAGCACCCGGAGGAAACCCACGCAGACACGGGGAGAACGTGCAAACTCCACACAGTCAGTCGCCTGAGGCGGGAATTGAACCCAGGTCCCTGGCGCTGTGAGGCAGCAGTGCTAACCACTGTGCCACCGTGCCACCCTGGCTTCTAGCTTCACCTACAACCCCTCCCCTCACAGCACCTTATCTATTTGTCTGTAACATCTACCATTGTTTGCAGGCACGTTTCATTCTTGTATGCACATTTTAGCTAATACAAAAACAATTATATATTTCCTTCACATAGTTTTCATTCTTGTTGACTCAGTTCTTGGTTGAAACAATTATGCACTGATGTGAGTTCAGTAGCACTGTGGTTAGCACTGCTGCCTCACAGTGCCAGAGGCCTGGGTTCAATTCCAGCCTCAGGCAACTCTCTGTGTGGAGTTTGCACATTCTCCCCGTATCTGTGTGGGTTTCCTCTGGGTGCTCTGGTTTCCTCCCACATACCAAAGATGTGCAGGTCAGGTGACTTGGCCATGCTAAATTGCTCGTAGTGTTAGGTGAAGGGGTAAATGTAGGGCAATGGGTCTGGGTGGGTTGCGCTTCGGTGTGGACTTGTTGAACCGAAGGGCCTGTTTCCACACTGTAAGTAATCTAATCTAATTTACCTTGCATAAGTAATTATGACTGCAGAAGTAACACTACTTTACCTATATCCCACAACTGGGCCACAGAGCCGGTTTCCATCCTGTACGGAATCTAATCTAATATTTGATTGTGGGGCTGAAAGAAAAAAAGAACTTGCATTTATATTGCACTTTTGATAGCCACTGGATGTTACAGCCACAGCGTATGGTTACTGTTGCAAAGCAGTAGCCAGCTTTGCGCACAGCAAGATCCCACAAGCAATGAGGCAGTTCCCAGATAATTTGTTGATGTGATGTTGGTTGAGGGATTGATGTTGGCCAGAACACCATGAATAACCCCTCTTCAAAATTCTGCCCCTGAGTATTCCACCCACGAAGGCAGCTGGGACCCCCATTGAGATCTCACCCATTAAATTCTGACAGTGTCGCATTGTCTGTATACCACACTGGAGTATCAGACTTGATGATATACTTAAGCCCTGGAGCAAGACATAAGTCCTGAACCTTAAGACTCAAGAGTCAAGGCTTCAACCAATTCAGCCACGACCGACATCTGCCTGAGTGAAATTTTCTGCTGTAACGTCAGGGTTGATTCAGAGCAGAATAGTATCGGTGCTCCCTTACACAGAACTGATGGTGTTAGCTTGCTGGAACATGGTTGTAGCTTTTTGCATTGTCATCGTGAGTCTGGCAGTCAGGCTAAACCTCCAGGGTGTAGCGTGTAATACATTTGAACTTTGGATGCACTCAATATTGAGAAAGGGAAGAGACTGTGTACTCTCAGCAGTTGCTTGCAAGCTGGCAAGTCATCTATCAAAAGATTAGTGCCTACAATAGAAAACCTGCCTGGGTTTTGATGCTATTGTGTACTTGCTGTATATTGAATATCAGCTTGTATTCACAACGCCTTTAAATTCCCTTAGCTTCTTCCTTCCCCTCCCCCCCTCTCTTTCCATCTCAAAGCTGTTCACAGGAGAGTTGACAAACAAGATTTGCCATGAATATATGAGTGGATAGGGAAAGTCAACAACAAAAGCATCATAGAATCCCCACAGTGTGGAAGCAGGCCATTTGGCCCATTGAGTCCGCACTGACCCTCCGAAGAACATTGCACCTAGACCCACCCCACTATCGGTTCCCTCTAACCCTGCCTTTCCCATGGCTAATCCACCTACCCTGCACACAATGGGCAATTTCCCAAGGGCAATCCACCTGCCCTGCACATCTTTGGACTGTGGGTGGAAACGGGAGCACCCGGAGGAAACCCACGCAGACACGGGGAGAATGTACACACTCCACACATACAGTCACCCGAGGCTGGAATCGAACCCGGGTCCCTATCGCTGTGAAGGCAGCAGTGCTAACCACTGAGCCACTGTGCTGCCAAAAGCTTGGCCAAAGAGGTTTTAAAGGAAAAAGGAGAGCTGGATAGACTTCGGGAGAGAATTCTGAGTTAAGGAATCCAGCAAAAGTGCAGTTAAAGGCATGGTTTCCAATAATGGAGTGACTAAAATAGAGGATAGTTACATTCCCAGGATTGGGTGAGTGCAGATAACTTGGAGAGTTTTGTGGGGGTTGGAGAACATTATGGAGATACAGGAGGGGCAAGGCCATGAAGGCATTTATAAGTGAGGTTGAGAATTTGAATATGAATGCTTTGCTTGAATGGGAGTCTGTGAGTGAGTGAGCTCAGCGTGATGGGTGAATGGGATGGTTGAGGACACAGACCACAGGCTTGCAGGGTGAGAACTGGAGGGTCGCCCAGCAGTAATGAGAACATCTCAGGGTACATTACAGGGCTTTTTTTTACATTCACTTAGATTAGATTAGATTACGTACAGTGTGGAAACAGGCCCTTTGGCCCAACAAGTCCACACCGACCCACCAAAGCGCACCCACCCACACCCATTCCCCTACGTTTACCCCTTCACCTAACACTATGGGCAATTTAGCATGGCCAATTCACCTAACCTGCACATTTTTGGACTGTGGGAGGAAACCTGAGCACCCGGGGGAAATCCATGCAGACACAGGGAGAATGAGCAAACTCCACACAGTCAGTTGCCTGGTGTTGGGACCTGAGGTGGGGATTGAACCCGGGTCTCTGGCACTGTGAGGCACGGTGGCACATGGGCGTCATTGACTGGGTAGCGTTTATTGCCCGTCCCTAGTTTCCTCTTGAGAAGATGGTGATGAGCTGCCTTCTTGAACTGCTGCAGTCCATATGCTGTAGGTAGACCCACAATGCCCCTAGTGAGAGAATTCCCGGATTTTGACCCAGCGACAGTTAAGGAACCGTGATATATTTCCAGATCAGGTGCCTTGAAGGGGAACTGGCAGGAGGTGTTCCCGTGTATCTGCTGCCCTTGTTTTTCGAGATGGAAGTGATCATGGGTCTGGAAGGTGCTGTCTTAAGATGTTTGGGACATTTCTGCAGTGCTGCTACTGAACGCTGAAGGTGGAGGGAGTGGATATTTGTGGGTGTGATGCCAATCAACTGGGCTGCTTTGCCATGGAAGGAAGGCCAACTTCCTCCTTGAGTGTTGTTGGTACTGCACTCATCAGGCAAGTGAGGAATATTCCATCACACTCGTGACCTGTGCCTTGTGGATGGTGGATAGGCTCTGGGGAGTCAGGAGGTGAGTTACTCGCCACAATATCCCCAGCCTCTGACCTGCTTTCATAGCCACTGTTAATGTGGTGAGTTTCTGGTCACTGGTAATCCCCATGAGGTTGATCTTTAAAGAAGACTGGTGCCCAGCCAGTTAGGGAATTATTTACTGTGGATTAGTGGTAATGTTATTGGTTCTGGTAAGGCTCAGATTAACGCTTTCTGGTGGGGGGGGGGGGGCAGGTTCAAATTCCACCACAGCAATTAATTAACGTTCAATGAATGAAGTCTGGAAGTGAAATGTAGTGTTGGTCACGGTCATCACGAAACGATCACTGATTGCTGTAAAAAACCATCTGATTCACAAATATCCTTCAGGGGAGGACATCTTGCCCTCATTACTTGGCCTGGCCTACACGTGACTGCAGACCGACAGCAATACGCACTCAAGCAAAATTAGGGAAGGGTAATAAAGACTGGAATTGTCACAACGCCCACATCTGAAAGCAGTTGAGGCCAAAACATTGAGTGTTTCCCAGAAAGAGATAGATAATAGTTCTTAGGGCTAAAGAGCCCAAAGGATATGGGGAGAAAGCAGGAACAGGGGACTGAGTTGGATGACCATCATGATCATATTAAATGGAAGAGCTGGTTCAAAGGGCCTACTCCTGCTCCTCATGTCTATGTTTCTAGGAATGAATTAATAAAAATTGGATCAGGTGAAGTGCCGGGTTTTAAAGAGGGAAAGAGAGATTTGTGAAGGGAATTTTCCTGTCATAGAGATGTACAGCATGGAAACAGCCCCTTCAATCCAACCCACCCACGCTGACCAGATATCCCAACCCAATCTAGTCCCACCTGGCAGCACCCGGCCCATATCCCTCCAAACCCTTCCTATTCATATACCCATCCAAATGCCTCTTAAATGTTGCAATTGTACCAGCCTCCACCACATCCTCTGGCAGCTCATTCCATACACGTACCACCCTCTGCGTGAAAAAGTTGCCCCTTCGATCTCTTTTATATCTTTCCCCTCTCACCCTAAACCTATGCCCTCTAGTTCTGGACTCCCCCATCCCAGGGAAAAGACTTTGTCTATTTATCCTATCTATGCCCCTCATAATTTTTATGAGGAAGGAGACCAGAATTGCACCCAATATTCCAACAGTGGCCTAACCAATGTCCTGTACAGCCCCAACATGACCTCCCAACTCCTGTACTCAATACTCTGACCAATAAAGAAAAGCATACCAAACGCCTTCTTCACTATCCTATCTACCTATTTATGGGCGGCACGGTGGCACAGTGGTTAGCACTGCTGCCTCACAGCGCCAGAGACCTGGGTTCAATTCCCGACTCGGGTGACTCTCTGTGTGGAGTTTGCACATTCTCCCCGTGTCTGTGTGGGTTTCCTCCGGGTGCTCCGGTTTCCTCCCACAGTCACAAAGATGTGCGGGTCAGGTGAATTGGCCATGCTAAATTGCCTATAGTGTTAGGTAAAGGGGTAAATGTAGGGGTATGGGTGGGTTGCGCTTCGGGGGGTTGGTGTGGACTTGTTGGGCCGAAGGGCCTGTTTCTACACTGTAAATAATCGAATCTACCTGCGACTCCACTTTCAAGGAGCTGAACCTGCACTCCAAGGTCTCTTTGTTCAGCAATACTCCTAAGGACCTTACCATTAAGTGTATAAGTCCTGCTAAGATTTGCTTTCCCAAAATGCAGCACCTCACATTTATCTGAATTAAACTCCACCTGCCACTCCTTAGCCCATTGGCCGATCTGGTCCAGATCCCATTGTAATCCGAGGTAACCCTCTTCACTGTCCAGTACACCTCTAATTTTGGTGTCATCTGCAGACTTACTAACTGCTTCCATCCAAATCATTTATGTAAATGTCCTCACCATGGGGAAGAAACATTCAGATGTAGGCTTCAGAATAGCATGGTGTCTACAGCAGGATCACTGGAATGTATGCATATTTTAATGCAGTTAAAGAGCTCAAACACTGAGCTGCACAGATAGCTGTTCAACAGTGAATCAAGCAGCCTTCGAGAATGCACTTGGTGCTGCTGCCTCAAGCTCTCGATAGTAACAATATCCTTCCACTGAATGTGCCACTGAAAATATAACACCTCAAGCATCATGTCTCCACGAGAACAGGAAGTTATCTGGGGGAGGTGGCAAGGATTATAGCAGAAGACGTTGGCTTTAGGGGAGGTGGGGATTTGTAGCAAGGTGGAACTGGTTGTTGGTGTTGGTTTTCGGAGGTAGTTTCCAATAACCTGTGACTCAGCCACTGCTGTCAACTACAGAAAGAGAGAGAAATACAGTTCACAGAATCATTGCGTTATTACAGTGCAGATAGGGGCCATTCAGCGTACTTTGTCTGTCCCATTATTATTATCATTATCATCATCCAGTCCAGCTCTGTTACCTAGTACAAATTTCCTACCTTCTTCCTGTATCCTGAACCACCATTACTATCCAGAACATCATCTAATTCCCTCTTGAATCCTCAACTGAAACTGCCTTCACTACATTTCCAAGCAGCACATACCATACCCGAATGACTCACTGTTTAGAAGTGTTTTTCTTACATCAATCTTGCTTCATTTTCACATCATTTTGAAATTCTGCCCTCTTGTTCTTCATTCTTTTACAAGCAGAAACAACTTCTCCCTTTCTACTCTGAGCAGCCTGCTCATGATTTTGACAACCTCATCCAGATCTCCACTCAGCCTTATTCTCGACAGTCCCAACTTCTTCAATCTGACCTCCTCGCTAAAGTTTCTCATTCCCAGAAAGATTCTTGTAAATCACTCCTGCCCCTTCTCCAATGCGTTCACATCTTTCCAATCATGTGGTGCCCACAACTGTACACAATCCTCCAGGTAGAGTCTAACAAGTATCTTCAATACTACCTCCTTTCTCTAGTTGCAAGAGGTGTGCCTATGAGCAGCAAATTTTAGGGTTAGCAGATTTTGCAGAGGCATCACAACGATAACTTGTCTTTACTGAATGGCATTGACATGAAAGAGTGCCCTTCCATCTTCCCCCTCCCAATCAACTGAGAGAGGCCCAATCAGATGTAAGTTGATACTGAGCCATTGGGGGCCATTGGGGATGGCTTGGCGGCATTATCGCTGGACTGTTAATCCGAAGAGAAAGTGAGGACTCCAGATACTGGAGATCAGAGTCAGAACGTTTGGCACTGGAAACGCACAGCAGGTCAGGCAACATCTGAGGAGCAGGAGAATCAATGCTTTGCGTATAAGCCATACATCAGGAATGTGGAGGTGGAGGGGTGGGGCAAAGAGGGTTGAGACATAAATGGGAGGGGGCTGGGGGAAAGGTAGCTTGGAATGTGATAGGTAGATGAAGGTTGGGGGTGATGGTGGTAGGTCAGAGCGGAGGGTGGAGCGGATAGGTGGGAAGGAAGATGGACAGATAGGATAGATAAAGAGGGTGGTGTCCACCTTTATCCACTTATTGCATTCCCAGCTACCTCCCCCACAGCCTCACCCCCTCCCATTTATCTCTCAGCCCCCTTGGGCTCTCCCTTCCCCAACATTCCTAATAAAGAGCTTATGTGTGAAATGTCGACTCTCGTGCTCCTCAGCTGCTGCCTGACCGGCTGTGCTTTTCCAGCACCACACTGTAATGTTTTGAGGACTGGGTTCGAATTTGAATTCAATGAAAAATCTCGAATTAAGAGTCTAATGATGACCATAAATCCATTGTTGACTGTTGGAAAAACCCATCTGATCCACTCATGTCCTTCAGAGAAGGAAACTGCCATCCTTACCTGGTCTGGCCTACATGTGACTCCAGACCCCAGGTCAATGTGGTTAGCCCTTAGGAACCTTCTGGAATGAGTGAGAGGCAGCGATACTCTCATGCCGTGGTTGAATAATAAAAATAAAGCTAAGTGGCTAAAAGCTGGGTCAAAGAGATAAACTTTAAAGACAAGCAGATTGAGGAAGAGAGGTTAGCGGAGGAAACTTCAGAGCTTGGGAACCATACAGTTGAAAGGACACCCCCACCCAGCCCCCCATTGACGGGGTAAACGGAATGGAAGGATGCCCACATTCAGAGAAATGTAGAACCCTTGGAAAATGGTACGGCTGGATAAGGTTCTGAGAATGGCAGTAACAAGGGTATGGTGTGATTTGAACATGATTTTGAGTGTTTTAAAACTGGGGGATCTAGGAGCCAAAGCAGGTGGCTCTTGGGACAGCAGTTCAAATCTCACCTCAGCAGCTCAATTTAATTCATAAATCTAAAATTACAAAGCTAGTCTCAGAAATGGTAACCATGAATTTAAAAAAGCATCTGGTTTACTAATGTCCTTTAGGAAATTTGTCGTCCTTACCCAATTTGGCCTCCAAGTGACTACAGACCCACAGCAATGTGGTCGATTCTTTACTGCCCTCTGAAATTCTCTTGCAAGCCTTCAGTTCAAGGGCAATTAAGGATGGGCAATACCCCCCCCCCACCATCCCATGAAAGAATACGGAGAATAAAAGTTCCATATAAATGCAAGGATCAGTGGTTATACGTTATGATCTTTACGTCTCCCCAGCTACATTTTGAAAGTAGCTAATGTTATGAAGTTCTTCATTCGTAAAATTTCTGAGAATTAATCTTAAAAAAAAGTGTGGACCGTGGTGCATTTGGATACACAAACCTGTTTTTCAAAAAAAAAAAGATTTTTGGACTTTATATAAAAAGGACACTTCTTGAAAATCACATGGTTTAAGCTAATTCCTCAGCCTTGTTTACTGGAAAGCACATGTCTGGGTCTATAGCTGTTTTAGATATTGTTCGGAGTTCCGTTAGGGTACAGCCTGCAAAAGAGAAAGTGAGGTCTGCAGATGCTGGAGATCAGAGCAGAAAATGTGTTGCTGGAAAAGCGCAGCAGGTCAGGCAGCATCCAAAGAGCAGGAGAATCAAAGGGCTCATGCCTGAAACGTCGATTCTCCTGCTCTTTGGATGCTGCCTGACCTGCTGCACTTTTCCAGCAACACATTTTCAGCTACAGCCTGCAAAGGGAGACAAAGACTACTGAGCTCATCCTCTACCTTTCTGTATGAACCCTTGGTTGTATCCAGTGGGATAACTGAAACACTGAGTCAACTGTTCTCTTGAAAGTCAACTGAAGGAATTAAGCTCAATTAAATGAACTGCATTTGAAGATGCCAGAGACAAATGTCTGAGTTTAGTGACGATCCGTATCAGGATGACGACTGAAGGCCATCTTGAACATCCCATATTTCATCTTCTTTTTCCTTTAGGAACTAACTACTATGGGCCAAAATGTCATTTTTTTTCTGACAAAATTAATCTTCACGAGATTATTTTTCTTTAATCAGCGGTGAATACTGAAGAAACCCTTGGTTGATGGATCGTTTCATTCTAAATCTAATAAACTGATCATATCAGGAATTGTGTAAAACATTGAAACATTAGTATTGTGACAGGTGGAGTAATGGGGGAACGAGAAAAAGTTAGTGCATTGATTCAAACTTGGTCAGAGCATGATTTACTCAATTGTAATCCTCTCTGATTGTAAACAATATGGGGGCTATCATGCAGCCTTGCTTGACCCCAATGTGCACTTTGTAGGGATTTGCAGTCATAAAGTCATAGAGTCATAGAGATGAACAGCATGGAAGCAGACCCTTCGATCCAACCCGTCCATGTCGACAAGATATCCCAACCAATCTAGTCCCACCTGCCAGCACTTGATCCATATCCCTCCAAATCCTTCCTAATCATATACCCATCCAGATGCCTTTTAAATATTGCAATTGTACCAGCCTCCCCCACTTCCTCTGGCAGCTCATTCCATACATGCACCACCCTCTTAAAAAAAAGTTACTCCTTAGGACTCTTTTATATCTTTCCTCTCTCACCCTAACCTATGCCCTCTAGTTCTGGATTCCCCTACCCCATGTCCTTTTCCACAGTAAACACTGATGCAAAATATTTATTTAGTATCTCCTCCATCTCCTGTGGCACCACACAAAGGCCGCTTTGCTGATCTTTGAGGGACCTTATTCTTTCCCTCATTACCCTTCAGTCGTATAATGATGAAACCCTTGCAGGATTGTAAGGACATTCCTCTGACATCCACTTACTAGAGAACAACATCTAATGTCATAAAATCAAAGAGTTATACAACTTGGAAACAGATCCTTCGGCCCAACTCGTCCTTGCTGACCTGATATCCTAACTCAGTCTAGTCCCATTTGCCAGCACTTGGCCCATATCCCTCTAAACCCTTCCTATTGATGTACTCATTCTTTAAATGATGAAATTGTACCAGCGTCTGCCAGTACATCTGGCAGCTCGTTCCATACACACCACCCTCTGCAGGAAAAGATTGCCCTCAGGTCCATTTTAAATCCTTCCCCTCTCACCTTCAACCTATGCCCTCTAGGTTTGGACTCCCCTACCCTGGGAAAATAAAACTTGGCCAATTCACCCTATCCATGCCCCTCATTATGTGATAAACCTCTATAAGGTCACCCTTCCTTCGCAATCTATGGAGTCCAATGTTTAATTGACAAGGCCGATGGAGCCTGGTGTTCTTCTCCCTGTTTTTTCTCGGAATTGTCTGACAACAAAAACCGTGCCATGGATGAGGTCCCTCTGGGAGGCCGACGACCACACTACATCTCTGGGAGGACTTCCTCAGCCACAGGGAGCAGGTAATTCAGGAGAAAGTCCACCTGGGTTTTCCCTGTTATAGACAACAGGGAAGTATCTTGGCAGTGTGCTGCAAAGGTTCTGAAGGGGTTCACATTGAAAGCTGCATTGACCTTCATCTAATCTAAACAAGGACTTTGGTGAGGAAGGCCAGAACAGTGTAGGATCTCAGAGAATGAAGGTCTCAATCCTTAATCTACCAATAGTCTCAGTAACAATGTCGAAGTGACACTTGTACCAGGGAGTACCTACCCTTGGGAGCTGCCAGCCAATCTGATTGGTCAGCTGCTCTATTGCCCCTGATGGATGCAGACAGAACTGCAGGAAGAAACCCAAAAGGAACATGAGAAGGGATTTCACAATGGGAGTGATTCTACTGCTCAGGGAAGTAAGGGTGGGGTTTGAGGCCAGGTCATGTCAGGCACTAGTGCAATTGGAAGGGTGGGGTGGTTTCTTGGAGTAAAGGCAGGAGATTGGCATCTAGGAATCACTGTGTGCAGGCAGGGTTCAGTCAGTGAGTGTACTGAATACAGATTGAGAGAGAAGATCTCATATCTCATTGTAGAATCTGTGAACACCCAGGCCTGGAAAATAGTTTGCCATCACTGAAGTCACTTCAGATGACCCTAACCAGCAAAGTTTGTGAGAAGATGCCATTGAAGGGAACAATAGAATGAACACCACAATCCAAGTGACATCATGCTTGTAGTGATTGTAATGAGGTCAGCCAGATGGATCTCGTAGAATATGAGTTCCCTGATTAGGGCAGTTAATCTGGTCTAATCAGGGAGCCCTGGCTGACAGATATAAGCATGGGTGTCAAAGGTTCTGCTCACTCTGAGAGTCGGCTCTGAGAAGCGTTAAGTACTATGCACTTTGTACTAAGGTTACAACTTTGGTTCCGATCTCATATGAGAAGCAGCTGGTTCAATTCCCACTGATTGTAGTAAAAGGCTCGAGCCCAAATCTGATGGGACGAAATAGGTTGAGAAAGATTCATCTAGATTGGCTCAACTTTTTTGAACAGAAAACAGCTGCCTAAGTGAAGACCTAATTAAATACCCGGAGGTTTTTCAGAAAGGTCTAGGGACTATCAAAGGAGCCATGGGCCCCTTACAAATTGACCAGGAAACCAGGCCCACCCAGTGCCACTTGCCCTCCGTGCAAACGTAGAGGCAGAAATCAAGAGGCTGGAAAGTGAAGTAATCATCAAACCAGTAAGCTTGTAGAATGGGCAGCACTGGTTGTACCAATAGTGAAGTCTGACAGGTCAGTTCATCTTTGGTTTTAAACAAATGGTAAATCGCTGCTCACAGTTCGATAAATACCCAATCCCTCACGTAGAGGACTTGTACACAAAGCTGGCATGGGGGCTGTCCCTCATAAAGCTGGACATGAGTCCTGTGCACTTGCAATTGCGGTTAGATGAGGATTTCCAAAAGTGTGCTACAATTAATACCCATAAGGGTTTGTACCAACATACAAGGTATCATCAACTTGTGCCATTTTTCAGTGGATTATGAAGAATATTTTAAAAGGTCTACCCCAGGTCACCACAATATTTGGATGATGTGCTAATAACAGGGAAGACCAATAAAGAGCACTTAGAGAACTTCGACATAATCCTTAGATGTTTCTCCACAGAGGGTGTAAGCCTTAGAAGGGAACAATGTTGACAAGATTGGGTTACACCCGTTGGAAGATAAAGTGAGGGTGATTAAAGATGCCTTGGTTCCAACTTCTCTGCTGGAGCTTCAGTCATTCCTTGGATTAGTGAATTATTGCGGAAAGTTCATATATAACCTGGCCTCCTTCCTGACACCCTTACATCTACTATTGAAAAAGGGTCAGACTTGGAAATGGTCTCGTATCCAAGAAGTAGCCTTTAGGAAGTAGAGAAGGAGCTATCATTGTCTGAGGTGCCAGCACCCTGTCATCCCAAGCAAGATCTGGCGCTGACATGCGATGCCCCCCCACACGGTATCAGGGTGGTGTTGACTCACAGATGGCACAATGGAGAGAAAGGCCCAATAGCTTATGCTTCCTGGACTTTGGCTGATGCAGAGTGTAAATATGCCCAGAGAGAAAAGGAATTTTGGAAGTCATCTTTGGTGTGAGGAAGTTCCACCAATACCTTTACAGAGGTAAGTTTGTAATAGTGACAGATCACAAACCTCTGCTAGAGCTTCTCAAAGAGGACAAAGCCATAGCACCCACAACTTCAGGTCGAATTCAGTGGGCTCTCATTCTAAGTGCGAACAATGACAAGTTGGAACACTGCCCAGGAGGCCGAGTAGCGAATATGGATGACTTAAGCTGCCTCCGGCTGGGAGAGACATCACCAGTGGCACCACCATTGGAAGAGTCAGTTCCAGCTTTAAACTTTCTAGACACCCTCAGGTCACTGCTGATATCTGTCACAACACCAGGGAGAGGTAGAACCTAGCTACCATCAGTTCTGAGGAAGGGCCACTCCACCAGAAACACTAATGGTGATTTCTCTCCACAGTTGGTACCATGTTCAGAAGCTGAACTTTTCCAGCAACTTGTAATAGGTAGAATCTCAATTAGTTTGAAGGCAGGTATCTCACTGATGGTCCAACAGACAATATTCAATCAAGGTCAGTGATATTCCCAGGGAGGATTTGACCAAAGCCCAAATAGATAGATGAGGTAAGCTGAGGAATTCTGCTGAGTCATGTGGGCTTGGTTTTTTTTGCAGATGGGGGGGTGGGGAAGGCTGATTCTGGCCAGTCATCACAGCAATGAGGTGTGCATGTGAGGGCGGCCAATGTGAGCTGGCTTCCAGGGGAAGTGAGCCAGACAGGTTGGAGTGTCAGTGATCACAGGCAGCAGAGACTCCTCCCCTGATGAGGTTGTAAAAGGCTGCTGGCTGGGATTTGTTTCGTCAGTGAGAGGGGCAGAGCGATTAGAGTGAAGAGCTGGGAGATCTTGCAGCCGATGTGTTTGTCAGAAAGGCGCTGTCGGTGAGACTCAGCAGGTAGGGAGGTACATTTTGCTGTGTTCAGACTTGGGATTACGCAGTGAATGTTGTAAAGAATTCATTATTTCCGGGGGGGGAGAAAAAGCCACTTTTGTGTAAACTTTAAGCAAAGCACGCATTATTTTCTTCTCTTAATGGGTAATGTTTTTAGAACCAGTGTCTTTTTAGTCGGTGTGTGATTTTTAGGACAGGCAAAGCTCTGAATCTTGTGTGTGTGTTTCAGTGCTGTTTCCGTGGGAGTGAGTTTGTGTGTAAGAGTAATCGTGTAGCAATATGGAGCTCTCACATTGCTCACTGCCAGGTTTAACCCCTTGCCTTCTCCAGCAGCAAGCTGTTGGCTCTCCCTGGGACCTTGCTAAGGTCCATATCTCGCACATGTTAGTTGCAGGGTTTCTCTGGGAAGACTGCCCACGGAGAAATACCTGAGTTAATCTCTCTAGATAGAGGGAACTTGCCCATTGAGACGCGAAGTCTGAAGTGTGCTGCTTTCTTCAAATGCACAATCTGATCAGAACCAGCAGGGTTAAAAATATGCAGCTTCAGAGAGAAATATTTAGTCTCCTCCCGATGTGCCTTTCCCAAGGGAAGGGTTGAATTTGAGAGTGTGTACAGTTCGACATGTAACCAATGAAGCGACGCTTCTGTGAACTATATCGGAATTAATCTGCACTTCCTTTTCTCTTGACAGTGACAATGCAAAAATTCTCTCTACCAAGCAGGTGACGAGAACGAGTAGGCTAGAAAATGTTTTTTTTTAAATCAAAGGTGGGGATGTTTAGGGGAAGGCAGATTTATAAAACGAAGACCGCAGACAATGAGAACATTCGGCCTGTTGCGCCTATACTGGCCCTCTAGCAACTCGTCTGTCTTTCCTTCCTGTTCTGTGACCTTGGCATTTTGCCCTACCCTGAGTGACAAACAATTCCCTTTGAAAACTTGCCTGGAATTTCTCCTTAATACACACACAATGCACTCCCGATCATAACATATCTCTCCTTTTTTATATATTAAAAATCGTAATTAGTCTCTGTCACTTGACCAATGGGACAGTTTAACTTGTCCAGCTATTGGTGAACAGGGTACACCTGGGCCCTGCTCAATTTAAAATGGAAATAGGTTAGCTGGTTTTACATTGTCCAAGTTTAACTGATTCCATTGTTAGCCACCTACTGTTAATCACAGGACAGAACTTTAATCAGCATGTTTTATATCCTTCACCCACCCCCACCCCCATTTTATTGAATGGGGAGAGATGTAAAACTGACTTATCAATTACAGAGCACTAGCAAAGTTCTTATCAAAGCGATCTGTGTGTGATTCTGAGGAGGCAACTTCAATATGGAAATAAGTGATAAGAAGTTCACTGATTTTCATCCCCAGGAAACTGTACTTATAGCCTCCATAGTAGTTTTACAATATACTTTATTCATAAATGCAAATGTTCCAAATCTGATCTGAACAGTCTATGCCGAGGAAAGAAATGAAACAAAACATTGGAAATTTGACACTTTTTTTTAAGCTCCTTCAGTTTCCGGAAACAAAGGCATTTTTATACCTGTGTGGAAAACTATATTAGTGTTCATGTTGGGGCACAGAAGCTCTGACTATTGCAGGATCACATTCCCTTCTGTGTCTCAGAGCCAGACCTGAAGTGGGATTGGTAGCAGTCTGAGACAGCATCACCTCCTGGAGTAGGGTGATTGGAAAGTATTTTAAACCCACCCACTCTTTCATCAAAGGACTTGTGAAAGAAAAGTGCTGGGCTTCTCCTCTCTAAACGATGAACTGGACAGAATTTGTAACTTTTTATTGTCTGAATAATTTTGAGGTGTGGGTCACTTCACCTGAATGCCAGCTTAATTGCAAGCTTTGAATTTTGGAATTATTATCCCACGCTTCCCCTGAAGGAAGCTGCTCAGCTTAGAGTTGAATTATCAGGAGATAGGTACCCTGGTGGGGGAAAAACTAAAACAAAGCAGTCTTTCTCCTAATTAAAATATTGCATCTAATAATCTTGCCAGCCAGTTTGATATTTTTCTGATTTTGTTTTACCCCCACTTAAACTCACAGTTCAGATTGTGTACTTTCAAATTGCCTTTTAACTTTCCAGATTTTTAATTCCTTTATTACAGTTCTGCTTATGTGATTTTGAAACTTAAATGTTTAGACCTAGTCATGGTTTATGCAAGAATTCAATTGTGAAATAAGATCTTTTGATGGTGAAATAGAATATGAATGTTCGCAAATGTGGGAGTGAGTGTCCAGTTCCTGTATTGGATCAGATATAACTACATTTGAGTTTGTAAAACTAATACAAGTTCTGCCTGGGATATTAGTATTGAGCAATTGGCTGAAAAGGTGCCTTTTTAAATGGATAACTTTTTCAACACCACCATTTTTATATTTTGACTTTCAGCTTTGTTTTTTTTACTTTGGATTTGTGTAAAAAATATAGTTAATAAGTTTGCAGATGACACCCCAAAAAAAAGACATTGAAGAATGTTACCTCCAATTACAACAGGATCTTGTTCAGATGCGCCAATGAGTGGCAGGTGGAGTTTAATTCAGATACATGAGGTACTGCATTTTGGAAAAGCAAATCTTAATGGTAAGGTCCTAGGGAGTGTTGCTGAACAAAGACCTTGGAGTGCAGGTTCATAGCTCCTTGAAAGTGGAGTCACAGGTAGATAGGATAGTGAAGAAGGCGCTTGGTATGCTTTCCTTTATCGGTCAGAGTATGGAGTACAGGAGTTGGGAGGTCATGTTGCGGCTGTACAGGACATTGGTTAGGCCACTTTGGAATATTGTGGCATTCTGGTCTCCTTCCTATCAGAAAGATGTTGTGAAACTTGAAATGATTCAGAAAAGATTTAGATTTCCTACAGTATGGAAACATGCCCTTCGGCCCAAAGTGTCCACACCGACCCTCTGAAGAGCAACCCACCAGACGTATTCCCCTATGTATACCCCTGACCAACTGCCTAACACTATGGGCAATTTAGCATGGCCAATTCACCTAACCTGCACCAAGGATGTTCCTGGGGTTGAAGGATTTGAGCTACATGGAGAGGTTGAATAGGCTGGGGCTGTTTTCCCTGGAGTGTTGGAGGTTGAGGGGTGACCTTAGAGGTTTATAAAATCATGAGGGGCATGGACATGGTAAATAGACAAAGTCTTTTTCCTTGTGGTGGGGGGAGTCCAGAGCTAGAGGGCATAGGTTTAGTGTGAGAGGAAAGATGTGAGACCTAAGGGGCAGCTTTTTTCCCCAGAGGGTGGTATGTGTATGGAATGAGCTGCCAGAGGAAGTGGAGGCTGGTATAATTGCAACATTTTAAAAGGCATCATGGGTGTATGAATAAGGGTTTAGAGGGATGTGGGCCAGGTGCTGGCAGGTGGGACTAGATTGGATTGGGATATCTGGTCGGTGGACAAGTTGGACTGAAGAGTCTGTTTCAGTGCTGTATGTCTCTGACTCTGATTCTGTAAATGGAGAGCGTTTCTTGCTGTCCCTCTCTTGACCACTTCTCTTGTTTTCCGATGGCCACCCCCACTCCAGTTTTTCATAGAATCCCTATAGTGTGGAAACGGAACCTTTGGCCCAACAAGTGCACACCCACCCTCCTAACATTAACCCACCCAGACCCATTCCCTGAACCTATTAGTCTCCATTTACCCCTGATGCACCTAACCTACACATCCCTGAACACTGGACAATCTAGCATGGCCATTTCACCCTAACCTGTGCATCTTTGGACTGGGAGGTAACCGGAGCACCCAGAGGAAACCCATACAGGCACAGGGAGAATATGCAAATTCCACACAGCCAGTCACCTGAGGCTGGAATCAAACCTGGGTCTGTGGCGCTGAGGCAGCTATGCAAGCCACTGCGCTGCCCCTTTGCATCATGCAAAGGTATGAACATCTTTTAAACCCTCTGTTATCTGAATTACTGTTTTGAAATTTGGCTCCATGCAAGGTGGAAAGATAATGTATTGGGTAATCTGAGTTAAAATCAATAGAAACGTTCTGCACAAGCCTGATCTTGGGCAGGGAGGAAACCATTGTACCCATACAGCAAGTGCATTCTTTTTGACCATGTCAATTTCACAAAATTGTGATTAATGAAGTAATTATAGGGAACTGGTTGTGTGAGGAGGAGAAATAGTGTTAACTTCTCCATTAATTTCCCCCTCCTGCTGAAGTTTACGAAGAAGGCATACCTCGGAGTTGGTTGGTGATGAATGAAGCCGGTGAAACAGAGGGGCCCTATGACTATGATCTGATTGTGATTGGAGGAGGCTCTGGAGGCCTTTCAGCTTCAAAGGTATGGCATGAGTCACGGTGATGACCCTTTGTTTTTGAGCCTATAGTTTTATACAAAGATTTGTTTAATGTGTGAGGTGTCTGACACTGAACTGAGGTGAATGAATACAATGCATAATCTTTCACACCGAGGATCACTTCTAACAAAGTACAGAAAATATGCAATAAGGAGTATCCCACTCATGAGTATGGAATAACACCCAAACTGAGTGAAGGGTGGATGGTGCTGTAATGGTAATATCATTGTTCTGATTGACTAGAACTACTAGATATTGAATTCAGATTTTACCAGAAATCTGGACTCTAATCTCCCCTAATGGTGACCATGTGAACCCTGTTGACTTTGTTGTCAAGTTCAACTGGTTCACTAAATTCTATTGTGGAAAAGGAGCTGCTGACCTTACTGCCCTGGCCTGCATGTGACTCCCAACTGGTGGTTAACTGGGATGGGCAATAAAGGCAGACCAAGCCAGAGATCCCTACGTCCCATGAAATGAAAGAAAAAAGGTCAGGTCAACTAATGTATTTTTGGTTACAATATTTTAAAGAACTTCTCTTGATTGCCTAACAATAGAGAGGCAATTAATGGAGTTTGGTTCTCTTTTGAAAAAGTGATTTAAGACAATTGTAGCAAGAGGTTTCATGCTTTTAAAAAAATGGTCTGTTTGGTTTTGATGGTCTGGTCTCAGTTTATGATGACCAAAACCAAATACATTCATAAGGCAACCTTTAGCAATGTTTTGCCATCATTGTCCAATACAGCCTGCATATCAGGTCAGCCCCATAGCAAGTTTGTGTGAAGGTCAGTCGAGACGGGCAGGGAGCTGTAGACCAGTGAATGGGAAGTTAGCAAAAGTCATGCAACAGCTGAATGCCTCCATGTTATGGAGGTGGTGAAGGAGAGTTGGAGCAACGTGTGGCTGAATCCGGTGGAAGGGCTTCCAGTAAATTTCTCGAGTAGTGGGAACAGGTCAGGGGAAATAAAGGGAATTCCTAAGAGCTGTGGTGTTAGTTTAGTCTCGGGGGGGGGGGGGGGGGGGGGAGGAAAGAAAGTGAAGAACCTTTTTTCAGGGTCTTAAAGTGTAAAGAAAGGTGATGTTTGGGTGAAACAGAATGGGAGATTTTCGGGTGGCAACATTTCCTGTTTTAATTCTTGTGCAGTAGGATAATGTTTAAAGCATGAAACCTCATACTAGAATTGTCTTAATCACTTCCAAAAGAGCACCAAATTTGAAAACTTGTCTCCCTTGAGATCCTAACAAGGGAGTTTCTTTGAAATACTGTAATGAAAAATACATTAGTTGGCCTGACCTTTTTTGGCACCACCATTGTCCCCATAAGACATAGGGAGCAGAAATTAGGCCAGTCAGCCCATCGACTCTTCACCATTCAATCGTAGCTGATAAATTTCTCAGCCCCCTTCTGTTGCTTTTATCTCTGTGTAACCCTTGGTCCTCTTGATACTCAACCTATCTATCTCAGTCTTAAATATACTCAATGACTTGGCCTCAATGTTTTCTATATTAATGAATTGAATATTATTTGCTGGGCCTTTTTTTAGTGACAAATAGCACTTAGTACCTGGAAACTAACTGACTGGAAATCTGAAATAAGGTATTTTGCCTCTGAAAGCAGTTTTAATGGGTTATCAGTATTTGCTGAGTTATCTGCACTTGCTTGAGACAGCTGATGTTGGTACCAGTCTACTTCCAGAAAAGTTGGGCTGAAGTCTAGACTGAGTGTGGTTTTCGAAGGGTCTGTTGTTTTCCACACATTCCTCCTCTCCTTCCTTCCCCAGCACCCCCTCCCACCCCTTCCCAAAATGTTTTGGGGTTGTCACAGGCAGAACTAAAATTTTGGTGCTTTATTTAATGGACACTAAGGCATTCAAATGCATTTATTTTTTTAAATGTCTGAAACCTCTGGGAAAGCATATTTTGCAAGCAAAGCCATTCCATTCCTCTGGAAAAGGATGAGGGCAATGAATATGCATGAGCACAATTGGAGGTGCCTAACTTTTTTTTTTGAACAGTTGTGATCTTCCTGGGAGGATGTGAACCACTTCATATGTTGGTCTGAACTATGCAACAGTGGGATGAGTTGCATGAAGTTTTTTGTTCAAGGTTGAATTAAGCTTTTTTTTTAAAACATAGTAAGGTTAAAACAAAAACTACTTGTACCAGGCACCAATGAGGCCATTCCTAGAGAACTGTACAGTTTTAGCATCCTTCCTCTAGGAATGAGCTCTTAGACCTGTGTAAGCACATTCACAGACCCTTCAGTCCAATACATCCATGCTGATCAGCTATCCTAAATTTAATCTACTCTCATTTGCCCTGAGAGGGTATGCAACCAAGGCTCCTTAAATGAGCTCATGAGACAACCCTCTAGGAATGAATCTTTTTTTTTTGAAGAAATTAGGCACTCAAATAAAACACACCGAAGTCTTGACTATGACCGGATGGATGCTAAGTGTTTCTCCGGGTTGACCGTTGGAAGAATCTGTCTATTTAGAGACTGCTAACCACTTAAGATAGGTGAGGAGTTACTCCTTCACTCAAAGGGTTGTGAATCATTGGAATCCTGTTACCCAGAGGGCTCTGTTTAATCATGAGTATATTGAAGATCCCAAGCTTTTTGGATACTGCGGTAATGCAGGGAAAATGTTAAAGGGCCAAATGTATTCTCCAGCTCCTGTTATCCTGTAAGTGCTGTGTTTTTAGTGGCTTTTTCTTTTTGCTACCTGGCTAAATATGCATTGTGTGCTCTCTTACTCAGGAAGCTGCCAAATATGGGAAGAAAGTTTTGGTCTTGGATTATGTTACTCCCACACCTCTTGGGACCACATGGGGTAAATGTTTAATAGTTTTCTACAGTTTAAAATCATGCAAAAAATGTAATTTTAGACTTCTAAAGATTTGGCTAGAATCCTTTAGTGTTTTGGGCACTAGACTAATGTCCTCTCCCGAAGGACATAAGAATTGTTTGAAGATGAAAGCCAGCAATCTCTTTCGTGTTGCTGTTGACTGTCCTGAGAGCCACATGTTTTTGCAATGGAGTTGCTGATCTATCTGTATGCCTGATGACAAACTTTCTACACTGTATTAGCTCTTAACCTGGTATCTCACCAAGTCTCTTCCTGAAAGAAATCTATACTTTGCATTTGAATCCATTATAACTCCCTCCGCTACCATTCCTGATGAAGAGTTATGCTCGAAACGTCGACTGTCTTGCTCCTCAGATGTTGCCTTACCTGCTGTGTTTTTCTAGCACCACAAACCAATTCTGATCTCCAGCTTCTGCAGGCCTCCCTTTCTCCTACCACCTACCCAGGCTGATCAATTCCACTTGATCATTGCTTCTATTAGAATGTGTTTCTCAATGTTTTCTCTCCCATTGGCCCTGCAGCTGTTTAAGACCTCAGGCTCCATCCTGATGCCTTCAGTGTGACTGGTTTGTGATACGGGTGGGCAATAGAGCCTCCTACTCCATGAAGTAGGGGTGTCCTGATGTCTGGTGTGACGAATCTGTGCAGAATGCTATCCAGTGATCAATCATGTACTGAAGTCTTCAGGATGTATACTTGCAAGCAAAGCCATTGTCTCTCTGGAAAAGAATAAGTGCAGTGACAGTAACACTTGCCCCGAATAAATTGAAAGCCAGTGCAGTGAGGCTTCACTGCCTGGAGAGAGTCTTGTCATTCTTTGTACAGACAGTGACATTGGGAATACGTGAGCTAATGGTCTGACCCTTTTCCAGTCCTTTATTGACTCTCTGGAGGAGGAGACCCTTCACACTGGCAGCTGAGCTTGCAGAATGGCAGAGGATGACATTATGTGGGACACAGTTAATATGTGGAATGCATTGCCTGAGGGGGTAGTAGATTCAACAGTACCTCTTTTTTTTATTTCAACTATAACATCCAATCCCATTTAGAAGTAATTGCAGTGTTTTTAGAGTAATTTGAGAAAAATTAGGACTAATAATGCGAGGGCTGAATAACACCACCCTGAATATGGTATGCTTGATTCTGGCCTGCGCTCCTGGTTGGTAGGATTCCCAATGAGCAGCATGTGTTGAAAATTGACTTTGACTCTGGAGTATTTTGTTATTTTGAGGCTGAATCTGCTTAAATACTTCTAAATGTAATCTGCAGTTGATTTTTGTATCTGAAGTTTTAAAAACAGTCTGAAATCTTTGTTTGGAAATTTTTTTGACTTTTTTTTGTTGCGCCCCTTTATCAGGTCTTGGGGGGACATGTGTCAATGTGGGTTGTATCCCAAAGAAGTTGATGCATCAAGCTGCAATTCTACACCAGAACATAGAGGACGCCAGGACATTTGGCTGGACGTTTGATGAAAAAGGTCTGCTCATCGAAGACTTGTGACCCCTGTGATTGTGTATCGGAGACTGCTTTAGTACACTGTTCATGTTTGCTATCGTTGTATATTCAAGCTTGTTTGTTGTAATAGAATTTCCCCCCTCACTGTCTCTGTTCACCTTGTTTAAAGCCTCATGCATGCTACTACCTATTCCTCCGCTATTTCAACACTGTCTTCTCCTGAGCTAACCACCTACTTCCATCTCTCTCTAACTGGAACTCTCCAACTTTACTCCCATAATCTGAAATTTTACCAGCTGCCACTTATCTGTTAACCCACTGCTCGCCAACCTACAATTTTTCCATCTTGGGACCCTCCAACCACTTGGCATTAATGTCAACTTCCCTGGTTTCCAAATTTACCACCTCTTGCCTCATCCCAGATCCAACTCTCCAACTTGGCACCACCATCTTTACCTGCCCCAGTTGTCCATCTTCCTTCCCACCTATTTGCTCCACCCTTCTGATCAACCTATCACAGTCTCACCACCTTACCCCTCACCACCTGCATCCACCTATTGCCTTCCCAGCTGCCTTCTGCCCCACCCCAACCAATCTTCCTATTTATTTCTCAGCCCCGTTCCTGGCCCCACGTGCTTGAGGAAAGGCTTATGCTCGAAACATGGACTCCCCTGCTCCTCAGAAGTTGCCTGACCTGCTGTGCTCTTTCAGCGCCGCACTTTTCGACTCTGACTCTCTTGCATCTGCAGTTCTCACTTTCTCCCTTGTCAGACTTCCTGTCAATTTTCAGTCATTCTGCTTTTTAAATCCCTTTTAGGGCCTCACACCCTCTTTACCTCTGCACCCCCAACCCTGTTCCTTTGAGATGGTGCTGGGTCAGTTTGGGCCTCTTGCACATTCCCAGTTTTATCATCCATAAATTGACAGCTCTCCTGTCTATCAGCTGGCTAAATTGAAGGGGAGTTAAATCCTCCCCTTGTTAAGAAGTTGGGGGCTGGAGGAGACAGGGTTGCAGAATTCCAGCTTTGTTTTGAGTTGAAATAGGACACTCTCTCTGCCTTCAGTATAATGCAAGAACAATGGTGCTTAGTTGAACAGTATACCTCTGGTTCTACAATCCCCAAATTGGCTGTGCTCTTTTTTGGAAGCTTTGCTCCACAGTTACTTTCGATCAATGCAGGAGGGACCAATAATCCAACCTGCTAATGTTCCTGTAAATAGTTCTAATCGAGTCAGATTCTAGAATAAAATCCAGCCTGATTTTTAGAATTAAATTTTGGTTAACGTTGTGGTTAATAGCAGGCAGTAGTTTTTCAAGGCTGCAGAATTTCTTTAACAGAACAAAGTTTTTACTGCACGTGGCAAAAAAAAATCATGTTTTCTAGCTAGAACTTTTTAAGAAAACTTCTTTATACCCATTAGACTGGTTCAATTGATTTCCCAACATTGTCAATTATGATTTCAAATCCAGAAAAATTACACTTCTCTCAAATATTTACATTTTAATGTAGCTGGTTCTCAGTTCTTTTCTACAAACTGATTTAATCATCTAACAAATACAGAAAACCTTGATTATCCAAATGAGGGGCATGGATTATTTTTTTTGGATAACTGTTTGAATAAGATTATTTCTGGATAATGGATAGTGTTTTTACAGGCCCTTGATCTTGTTGGGATAATTGATGTTCCGATAATCGCGGTTGTTCTGTACATAATAGAGCTTGGACCTTTTTTCAATTTTTTTTTGTAACATGCAGATTTTAAATGCTTGTGGCCTGGAAGTAGAAACTAAACTTTTCTACTGCAGTCACTGCCTTTTCTGAACTGTTCTATGCTTCTCATTTTTAAAGGGAAAATCTACACTTATTGACCCTGGTCAAGTCTCCTCCAAACTGCCCTGCTCTGTCTTAAGATTAGATTACTTAGTGTGGAAACAGGCCCTTCAGCCCAACAAGTCCACACCGAAGCGCAACCCACCCATACCCCTACACTTACCCAACACTACGGGCAATTTAGCATGGCCAATTCACCTGACTCGCACATCTTTGGACTGTGGGAGGAAACCGGAGCACCTGGAGGAAACCCACGCAGACACGGGGAGAACGTGCAAACTCCACACAGTCAGTCGCCTGAGTCGGGAATTGAACCCAGGTCTCAGGCGCTGTGAGGCAGCAGTGCTAACCACTGTGCCACTGTGCTGTCTTGGTTTTCCAAACTAAAATCAACCCTTTGGATTAAACCCAAAACATGTCCATTGGCTTTGTTCACACTAAACCAGCATGTTACAGATCTTCCATTAACACTCACTCCATGGTGCTTCTGCACTTGCTAGAGCAATCATTAACCCAGTGTCTAACGTGACTGAAAACAAAATACCGAAGATCAATAGGTCGTGCAATCTCCGTGGAAAGAGGGAAAGGTAACACGAAGTCCAGGTGGCACTACTTCAGAAGTGATGCCCTGATTCTCCTGCTGCTTGGATGCTGCATGACCTGCTGTGCTTTGCCAGCACCATGCTCATTGGCACTTCAGAGCTGGCATGAACTGGGGGGGGGGGGGGGGTTGGTAGTGAGGTGGGAGAGGCACTATTTATGCAATAGTGGAGTGTGAGGGGGTACTAATAGTGCAGGTTAAGTGGTTGGAATGGGAGACTGTCAGCACCATGGTGTCTGTTCTGGGAAAGACTCCCACTGGAGTGGGAAAGGTCAGAAGGGACATGACCGAGAATGCAACAAATAAAGCTGAGAGGAGAAATGAGAGGAAGTTCTGTCTGAAGGTGCAGAACTAAGTCCATAAGGTTGTAAAGTGCCTGGACTGAAGATGAGATGTCCTCTAGTTTGTGCTGTCATTTGCTGGAGCATTACAGAATGTCTAGGAGAGAGATGGGCAAGAAAGTTGGGGGTCATGCCCATACATTGATTGGAGGGACTCTAGCAGTAGTTACCCAATGAAGAGTTAACATAGCTTGTTTTTAAACTGTTTCAGAAAAGTAACCAACCCCTTTATGAAACGTTAAAATCCAAACTGTTAATATGATGTAACCTTTCATCAGCACTATTCCAAGCTCACTCGAATCATGGCAAAGGGAATAGGTTCCTGACCTCCCACTATTACTACATTTAAAGTTTGGATGACCTTTTGTTTGGAGTTCTAGGAGACCAAATTACATACTGGTCTTTAGCAATATATTTGTTAATTTGAGACTTATCAGCTGTGGATGCAAAGGATAATGGTGTCTGGAAGAGTTTGGGGAAAATTGGGAGCACCTTAAACAAGTGTCCAACTCCATAATCTGTTGCAAACTACCTCTGCCATGCTAAACTTTGTTGCATTGAGAATTATAGTCAAATGTGACAATGACTTGCCATTGAGTTCTCCTCTTGGGCATAAAGATTTCAATCCCCAAAAAGATTCTACTCCAAAGTAACGTGCATTTGTTTTCTCAACAGTTCACCATAACTGGACAACAATGAGAAATGCTATTAAAGATTACATAGGCTCCTTGAATTGGGGCTACAGAGTTTCTTTGAAAGACAATGGTGTTACCTATGTGAATGCTTATGGAGAATTTGTCAGCCCTCACAAGATTAAGGTACTAGCTCCATGAATTGTAAATGCACCAAATTATTTCTAGTGTAGTGTTAATGCATGTATCTAGTGAAACCAACCGGGAGTTTTAACTTTAAGCAAGATGTTTCCGTATTGATTGCGTCAACAAATCACCCAGGGTTCTTGGCAGTGCCTCACAACTGGCTTAAATGGCCATTCTCTCCAAGCTTCCCATCTTGACTTGGACATCCATTGCCATTCTTTCCATTTCTGAAACCCTGGACTTCTGCATCTGACTACTGGAAGTAGCCTTGTCACTGAGTGAGTGACAATTCCAACACCTTGACCTTGTACACTCCGTATAATTGGTTGGTTTGGGTCTTACCATTTTCCATCCAATGGATTCATCTGAATGCATTTAGATATGGACATGTTGGCCAACCCAGCATCCACGAGATGAGTTATCATGAATTATTGCCAATGCGTGGTGTGTTGCACGCTGCTTTTGGGGACAGAGCTCTGGGATGTTTGACTCAACAATAGAGTTCAAAGACAAGGTAGCAATTTTGGAAGCTGTGTTCCTGTGCATCTGCTGCACTAAGGGCTAGTCGATATTTTTTCAGTGATTTAATTCCCTTTGACAGACTGATCTACCTCCAATCTTTCAGATTGACTTATGAAGCTTTAGTGAGTCTGAGCAGATGTGAAAGTGGCTGGAAATTTACAGCTGTTACTGAGAAATCACTTGCTTTTGTGATGGGCTTGTGCCTTTGTTACTATTGCTATCTTAATGAGGAATGCCTGATCACACCTACCTTTCAAACAGTTGTAGGAATCCCAGAGGTGTTAATGCATTTTGACCCCTTGAACTACCAGCAGCACTGAACTGATCAAGATTATATCAGTCCTGTATCAACCCCTGTTTAATTGATAGCTTTCCCCCACCCCAGTTTGCTGACCCATTAATTCTCATTGTGTACTAGTCTCATTTAAATACAGTGAAGATTGAGTGCACTGTGGCCTTATTGCATTTTCCTACTGAATTAGACCGTTTTGTGGCAGATTACACCATTTTGAGCAGGAAGTTGAAGTACAAATTGGCTAATCTTTTTTTAAAAAGTGCCCAATGGAAAGTACCTTTTTTTTATCAAATGACTTCTCGGGGGCATTTAGATTTGAAGGAAACATATTTGGAATGCTACAAATTGAGATGGAAGAGATCTGTTCTGCCCTTCAATGAGATCATGGTTGACCTGTGACTTCATTATACTTGCCTTTGACCCATCTGTCTAACTTTTTTTAATTTAAGTTTGTTACTCTAATTTACTCTAAACCAGGGACCACTTGTACCAGAGTCCCACAATCCCTCTTGGCATGAGGGGTTTCCCAATTTTCCTCCAAGATCTGCTTTAAACTTTGGGACTACATTCCCTCTAGTTTGAGTTAGCAGGAGGAATTTTGATCTCTTGTATCTCCCTTAAGTTTTTTTTAAAAAGAAAACCCTTTGATCAAATTGTCCCTTCTCTACCTAGATTGTAGGAAGTAAAACCTCGTTTGTTTAATTGTCCTGTCCACGTATGACCATTATAACCTTCTAACTGAATCCTTTTGCCCTTTTTTATAGGCAACAAATAAAAAGGGGAAGGAGACCTTTTACACAGCAGAAACATTCATTGTAGCCACTGGAGAGAGGCCTCGGTACCTAGGAGTACCTGGTGATAAGGAGTACTGTATCACAAGGTATGGCTACTGACAACCAGTTATCAATTATTGGTATTTACACATGAATACAGTGTGAGCAAGAAGCAATAAACAGCTAGCTTGTCAGGCAGGAGCAGAATAATATCACTTATTGGATCCATTGCTCCCAAGGTGGTCCCCTCTACATTGGGGAGACTGGGCACCTCCTAGCAGTCTGTTTTAGGGAACATCTCCGGGACACCCGCACCAATCAACCACAATGCCCCGTGGCCCAACATTTCAACTGCCCCTTCCACTCTGCTGAGGACATGGAGGTCCTGGGCCTCCTTCACCGCCGGTCCCTCACCACCAGATGCCTGGAGGAAGGACGCCTCATCTTCTTCCTCGGAACACTTCAACCCCAGGGCATCAAGTGGACTTCAACAGTTTCCTCATTTTCCCCTTCTCTCCCCCCCACCCCCCAACCTCACCCTAGTTCCAAACTTCCAGCTCAGCATTGTCCCCATGACTTGTCCCACCTGCCTATCTTTTCCACTCTCTCCTCCATGACCTATCACCTTCATCCCCTCCCCCACTCACCCATTGTGCTCTATGCTGCTTTCTCCCCACCCTCTAGCTTATCTCTCCACGCTTCAGGCTCGTTGCCTTTATTCCTGATGAAGGGCTTTTGCCTGAAATGTTGATTTTGCTGCACTTTGGATGCTGCCTGAACTGCTGTACTCTTCCAGCACCACTAATGCAGAATAGTTCAAGTATGGTTCCCAGTGTCATGATTGGGTGGCCAAGTGGAGTCACAATGACAGCTGTGGAGCTTACCAGCCCCCATCCATATTGATAGGTCTTCTCTTCTCCATCACCACTTCTTTTTTCCCCACCCACTTTTTTTCTATTCAGAGGGGCTATGACCACTTTCAAGCCTGAGCCACCATGCTGTCCTCTAGACAGTGAAAGAAAGAGGAACATTATTGCCTTAAATCCAGCAGAAGCAAATCTGCCATCCTTCCCTGGTCTGGTTTCCATGTGACTCCAGACCATTTTAGAATGGCTACTTGGTTCCATTCAGAAAGCTGCTTGCTTCCACCCCTCTCTTAAATATTTCAGGATGGTCAAGGATGCCGATGAAATGCTGCACCCACATTGCACAGAATGCTTTTAAACCAGTCTGTCCCTCAATGAGCTGTTGTCTGAAAATACCAGACTGTTCACTGAATTCTGCATCAGATTTCCATCAAAGGAAGCAGTTAATCATGCTCCAGTAATTGTTACAGTAGTTCCCAGCCTCTTCAGCTTGAAAGCAGATGTCAATGAAACAACGGCACGTTCACTTGTTTCAGCTGAGCTGATTGCTCGGTTGATCATAGATTTTAACTATGGTATGGTAGCAATGGAGACAGTGATCGTTTGAGGCCCCTCTGTTACCCAGCTGCCTCTCCACCACCACACCCATCTCTTGCATAGAGGTTGGCTTTTCTGGCCTAGTCTGACCACAACCAGTTGCTGGTGGCAAGAGAAAGTCACTCCATCATAAGAACAACATGGTGCACTATTCACCTGGTCTCAGTTTGGTTTTTAAACTCGGGTAGCAGTGTTAACCACTCTCCCACCTTCCAAATGTCTGACTGTGAAGAGCACTTTATAAATGAGGATGTTTCCCATTCTGCTTATTTTCACTGCCCATTCTAGTGATGACTGCACATAATGGAACTGTAAACCCAGAGATGCTGTTTTTAGTGAAGACCTGTTCATTCCCTCATCATGGGAGTGGGATATACTTTAGAGTTCAATATGGGCCGTGAGTTTGTAGCTTTGGTCCAATGGGTGGCTTACCCAGTAGAGCGTAGTGGTATCTACAGTAATTATAGCTGCTATCTTCATCAGTTTTGAACTATCTTTAGTAATTGTTTTAAGATCATAATGTTTCCACTTTGCTGAAGATGAACAACTTAGATTATGTTTAAAATTTGAATGGCTAGGTACAAGTGACATGAAGTACTTTCTCATTCCCAATTCCACACTCCAATGTTGAGAATAGGTCATTGTCCAACATTTGGGAGAGTAGGAGGTAATGCAGGTAGGGGGTCTATCCCTGGTGTCCCAGTGAGTGTTTAACCCTGCCATTGGCATCACTAAATGGATCTTCTGTTTTCCCCCAGTTACTGTTGGAACTGGCTGTTGCATTACAACAGTGAGTGTTTCCTTCAGCTGTGTGGCAGCATTTCAGATCATAGATTCCCGACTGTGTGCAGGAGCAGACTACTTGGCCTGATCCTCCTGAAGACCAATCACCCTCGCCCTATCCCTGTAACCCTGCATTTCCCATGGCCTTTTCGCCTCGCCCAGACACCAAGGGGTAATGCAGCATGGCCAATCCACCCCCCCCCCCCCCCCACATACCTTCTGGATGGTGGGAGGAAACCACAGCACCCAGAAGAAACCCATCTTGCTGGGAGAATATGCAACTCCATGTAAATAGTCACCTGAGCATAGCAATACTGACCACTGCCACCTTTGAAATGTCTGATTGTGAAGAGCACCTCATAAATGAGGATGTTTCCCTCATGCTTTCTATTTTCATCGCCCATTCTAGTGACGATCTCTTCTCACTGCCTTACTGTCCTGGGAAGACTTTGGTAATTGGAGCGTCCTATGTTGCGTTGGAGTGTGCGGGGTTTCTTGCTGGAATTGGGCTGGATGTGACTGTGATGGTTCGTTCCATCCTGCTGCGGGGATTTGACCAGCAAATGGCAGAAATGGTTGGAGACTACATGGAGACCCATGGGGTGACGATCATTCGGCAGTTTGTACCAACTAAGGTAAGCTTTGTAACAGTTTCTAGCTGGGATGTGCATCAGATGGAGTTAGGGCAGTGCTGAAGATTGCTGCTAATGTTTGTTATAGCTTAAATCTTTTTAAGAATCATTACTTTTTATGTTGGAGATTGGTGCTTATTGTAAGCTGCTATAGTCTCTGGTTAGGAAATCTGGACGATAGCTCTGATTTTGAAGGAGTCTGATCTATTATCTACCTCCAAAAGACTCAAAGTTTATTCCATGACTGCGTTTAAATTGCATCCAAAATAAAAGCCTCCATTTTGGATTCACACATGGCAGTTCTATAGTTGGACCAAAAGTTCTGAGTCTCACTCTAATTACCCTGGATATTTAAATTTGAGTTCTGTTTGAGGAGGCAGGTGTTTCCTCCACTTTCATTGGCCAATATTTTATCAACTAAATCACTAAAAAATACTCTAGTTACTACCATTAGGTGTGGCAGCTTGTTGCATGAAAATTGGTTGTCAAACTTTTCTTCCACTTTTAATCTTGGTTTTGTTTCTGGAGGAATCTGGTTGTCACCAACTTGTTTGGGAGCTATGTAAACAAGTTCACTCCTGGAGAGCAATCCCCCTGGGAGTGAAAGGCTGAGGGGATCAGATGGAGGTTTTCAAAATCATGAGCGGGCTAAGTAGAGGTAGACAGGGTGAAGCTGTTCCTGTTGTAAAGGCAATGAGCGTAGACTTTATTGATTTGCAAAAGAAGCAAGAGCGAGAATTGTTCAGAGTTGGGATCTGGAAAGCACTATTTGGAAATGTGGTAAAGACTGGTTCAATTGATCCATTCAAGCAAGGGTTTGATGGTTTCTATCCAAATGTGCAAGGTTGGGGCGGCGGGGGGGAGGGAAGGGAGGGAGGGAAGGGGGGGGGCGGGGGGGGAAGAGCGGGGCGGGTGGGGGGGGAGGGAGGGAGGGAAGAGGGGGAAAGCAGGAGATTAGCATGAAGTAATGCTTCCTTGAATTTGTGGTGAATGGGCTGAATGGCCTCTGTTAGTGCCAAACTCCTGTAGTACTTCTAGTGCTTCGTGATTGGATTGGAAACCTTTTTAATGTTCAAGTGAATTGTATTGGGCAGAGAAGTAAAAGCCATGAAGTGGCAGGATGATTTGTTTTTGTTCTAATAAATGTTGCTTGTATCCTCCTGTTTGTAGATAGAGCAAATTGAAGCTGGAACTCCAGGGAAGTTGAAAGTAACAGCTCAAGCCACAGATGGCACAGACCAAATGACAGAGGAATATAACACAGTAAGTGATTAAAGGATGAAACTAGACTGTTTGTTTGTCAGTAGAAGCATTTGTCCACCTGGATGTGAATAACAGACACCGATCAAAAATGTAGCTCTGTATTTGACCCAGTTGCTCAAGACTGTTGTTTCTCTTCTAGCTGAGCCATTGTGTAAATGAAAAGTTCTATTCATTGTTTTTTTTTTATTATTAGAAGTCACTTGCCTTGGAATCTTTTTTGTGAAAACTTGTGCTGCTTTTTTCCTCAAGGTATTACTGGCAATCGGGAGGGATGCCAGCACTAAAAACATTGGCTTGGAGAAAGTGGGAGTAAAGGTCATTGAAAAGTAAGATAATACTTTGTTTATATATAATGCTGGAAACTACAGTTTCAATCTTCCTGTGGAGAATGTCATTCTTAGCAAAAATCACTCTTTTTTTTGGCAAATGTTCATCAGACTCTAGTCTGTGTTGTAATCAAACTTGCTCTGTAAACTCACTGTTCTTCCCCCCCAACCTTCATTTGTACAAGTGAGTACAGAAACTCCACAGGTCTGGCAGCATCAGTGGAGAGAGGAACACTTCATCTTTAAAGTCCAGTGACCCCTTTCCTCCACATACCAGACCCTTTTTTTTTTGAGTTTTCCCAGTGGTTGTGACCTGTCTTTCAGGTTTTGGGCTCCAATGGGATTTTAAATCTTGAACTAAAGAGCTGCCATTGCCTGATGTTTCTTTCTTTCCCAATTGGATGCCAAGTTTCAAATGAAGGACATCTGCCTTTCTTGTTGGACTGGCTGTGGTTATAATTGGGAGCATTTTCCTTTGTTTTGGAGTCGGAATGTTGTGGGTTCAAGTCTAGTTTCCATTCGCAGGATGTGACATGCTATGGCTCTTTTTTCAATGTGGGAGGGGCACAATGAGGTTATTCCCAGTGTCCTGACCAGCCCCCACCCATCAATCTCCACTCCCTTCATTTGTTGCATTGGACTCACTTCAATAATTCCTGAAGTTTGCCAGCTGTGAAACATTTCGCGCACTCAGTTGAGTGAATACTCAACACTAGTTTTATTTCAAAGCTACTTTCTCTAGCATTCAGATCACATGGGTTTGTCCCTTTTTTTTTCTTTCAAAGGCGATTGCAATTGGCCATTTTTTTTTATGGCATCTATTAAATGGTAGCCTGACACACTCCCTTCTATTATTACCTTGGTGTTTGTGGGGGCTTGTGTGAACTGGTGTTGCACTACAACAGTGACTACATTTTCATGAAGTATTTATTGGTTGAAAAATGCCTCTGCATGTCTTGTGATTCAACAAGGTGCTACATAAATGCAATCTGGGCAGGATGAAATGGTTAAGCCCTTTTCTTTTTTTTGAAAAAGTCTCCATTAAAGAGCGAGCTGTAAATGTGCTTTCAGCTATTTAGATGCAAAGTGTTCTGACTCAGTAATTTGGCTTTGTTTTTAAAATAGTGAGGTGACTTTACTGTCTCTTGTCTGGAGGAGTTGTCTTCCATAGCTTTGCATTTTGACTCTCTCTCCTGTTGACACCTTAACCTCTATTCCCATTGCAACTTGTTCGTCTCTCATTGGGTGATTTATTCTCAAATCTGACTTGTTTGGGTTGGGTTCTCAAGGGAGAGATTGACAGCAGGTACTAATGCAGTAACCAATAACGTTCATTTAGGCACCCTGTGAACTGCTGTCTATCCCTCAAATATTGTGTCAACTAAGACAGTATTGATAACAAGAGAAAAGATTTTGATGCTGAATCTAAATTAAAACATCAGTGCTAGAATTTGCTAAGGTCAGGTTGAGGTTTTTTAGTTTCACTGACATCAGAACTGACTTTTTTTTTGTCTTTTTAGGACTGGTAAGATTCCTGTTGATGAACTAGAACGAACGAATGTGCCCCATGTTTATGCCATTGGTGACATTTTGGAGGGAAAGTTGCAGCTCACACCAGTGGCTATTCAGGCTGGCCGCTTACTTGCCAGCAGGTTATATGGAGGATCCACCATCCAGGTACAAACTCCAATTCTGAATTGCTGGCTTTTTTTATTTTTGCAGAGTACCCAAACTGCATCCATAGCAGCTGGAGGCTTTTTGTTTGGAGTAAAGACTTCAATGTGCACGTTGGGAAACTAGATTTCCCAATCAGTACCTTCCTGTTTACTTGGCTGATTTGTTAATGGATTGTTCCATTTTGTTTGAAGTGTTCTCAGTGTCTGCCAACTTTCCTCCAAGTCAAACCATAGAATTCTTCCATGCAATGGGCTGTTGAGATTAAATTTAGGGATGCAGGGCTTTATACCTGAAACATTGACTCTCCTGCTCCTCCAGGTGCTGCCTGGTCTGTTGTGCTTTTCCCGCACCACACTTTTCAACTCCAATTTAGGGCTGTGATGCAAATCTCTAATTTTAAGGGAATCTGATTATCAGGTTGGTCACTATCTCCTTGAATGGCCCAGCAAGGGCTGAATGACTGACTACCTTCTGCTCCTGTGTCTTATGGCCTTAATCTGTTTTCCGAGTAAAAAATGAGGTCTGCAGATGCTGGAGATCACAGCTGCAAATGTGTTGCTGGTCAAAGCACAGCAGGCCAGGCAGCATCTCAGGAATAGAGAATTCGACGTTTCGAGCATAAGCCCTTCATCAGGAATATGTTAATCTGTTTTCCCCAGATCCAGAAGCTGATTTTTAAATTTATGGTTAAAGAACTTGCTTTAGTGGTATTTAGAATGATGGCATTGTGGGTAGTTTACTGAAATAGTTGACAAGGGACTTGCAATGCTTTTGGAAACAAGTCTAAGTCCCACAGTAGATATTAAATTTTAAATAAAATTATGTAATTAAATATTTTAATTCAGTTTCAAGAATCTGGTGTGGTTTTGTGGCCATTAGTGAACTACATGTGTTAAGACTTTTTTGGGTGGTGAAATCTGTATCCTGTATAAGTCAAGATCCATGGTCTCTGAAATGCCCCAGTAGTTCCTAAAGTTGCATCAAAGCACTGTTGTATTGTTACATTTTTCTGCATCTGTAACATAGACCACTGTTCATTTCACCTCTTTTTTTGAGGGAAATTGGGAACCGGTAATAAATACTCATCCTGTCAATGATTGCCATGTCCCAAGAAAAGAATTTAAGTTTTCATCTTTAAGAATTCCCAAAGTGCTTTACAATGGTTTCCAGTCAATATGCTGGAGTGGAACAAGTGAATGTGAAGGAGTTCCTAATTTTTTATTTTAAAACTCTTCCTAATTTTTTTATCACAAGGTTTAATTCAAATCCACAATTTCTTACCATTCACTCTTTTGCGCTTCATTTATGCTGCAAATATATTAACAGAAAGCTGGCTAGAATTGCAGTGTGTGGTCTGTGTCAGTAAAACTCAATTCCACACTTAATCAACCCCATACTTGGTCATGGGCTGGTGGCCTGGCAAGTAACTAGGATCTCAAACAACACAAGTACTTCTGTGTGTCCCAATATGTCACTGCATGATAAATAGACTTAACCATTTAGGTTCCAGGTTCTGAAAATTTATCCCTAACCTCTCCAACTTGTAAGGTGCTCCTGCATTTAAAAATAACCTCTGATCTAGCTTTGTTACCTGCTTTGGTGTTTTTTTACTTTGGGCTAAACACCAGCTGCTTCTGCAAACAAGCTGACTTCTCTTTAAGAAATCCCCATAAGAAGGCTGCAGTGTACATTTGAGTCTGACTGTTCCACTTACACTGACTTTGTTGCTTATCAACAGTGTGACTATGTGAATGTACCCACCACTGTCTTCACCCCCTTGGAATATGGAGCCTGTGGTTTTGCAGAGGAGAAAGCTTTGGAAATATATGGAACCGAGAATTTGGATGTAAGTCATCAGATTGGGCGGGGAAAATGCTGCTGGTTGTTGTTGTATCCAGAAACTGACTTTTATTTTCATCTACAGGTCTATCACAGTTACTTTTGGCCCCTGGAGTGGACGATCCCATCCAGAGATAACAACAAATGTTACGCCAAGATTATCTGCAACAAGCAAGATAATGTATGTTCCTCCATTACTGACATGTGGGTGTTTTTGGCTGGAAGCATTTTAGTGGTCTCTGATTTAGGAAAAGACATTATTATACTGAGTACTGGCCTAGATTTGAGCACTCCGGTTTCTGCAGTGGCCCTTGAATCCACAATCCTTTGAGATGAGTGCTTTTCCCTGATGTAGCTGCTGTCTGTTGCAAAGGCAAGTAAAATGGAGGTGCTGTCTGCCTTGCCCATTTTTGTCCCATATCCCCCTCAACCCCTCCTATTTACATACCCATCCAGAAGCCTTTTTTAAATGCTGTAATTGTACCAGCCTCTAGCAGCTTGTTCCAAACATTCACCACCTTCTGTGTGAAAATGTTGCCCCTTTGGTCCCTTTTTAAATTTTCCCCCTCACCCTAAACCATGCCCTCTAATTCTGGACTCCCACCCCATGGAAAAGACCTTGTCTATTTATCCTATCAATGCCCCTCATGATTTATAAACCTCTACAAGGTCACCCCTCAGCCTCCAATGCTCCAGGGAAAACAGCCCAGCCTATTCAACTTCTCCTCCTTGTACCTCAAACCCTCCATTCCTGGCAATGGCCTTGTAAATCTTTTCTGAACCCTTTCAAGTTTCACAACATCCCTCTGATAGGGAGAGCAGAATTGCATGCAATATTCCAAATGTGGCTGAAGCAATATCCTGTACAGCTGCAATTACTATGCTCAGTGCTCCTTTCAATAAAGCAAGGCATACCAAATGTCTCCTTCACTATCCTATCCTATCTATCTGTGACTCTACTTTTGAGGAGCAATGAACCTGCACTGCAAGTTCTTTGTTCAGCAATGGGGGTAGAAGAAGGAGCAACTAAAAAGTGGGCCAAGTTACCCCTTGTAACTTGCTTCACTCTGAGTAAGATGTGATCTAAACCTCCACTGAAGATGCCTGACTCTCCTGATCAATCAAAATTGATCTTCCTTTTTTATTAAAATATTCAAAGATTCTGCCTCCAATGTCCCTTTCTTTTTAAAGCAAGTGTTCTATATAGCCACTATTCTCCACTTTTTTTTTTATCTGCCTTAAGAGGGCATCTCCTGGTTCCACACTCCTACAGAGAACCTTCCACTGTCAAGATCTTTCAGTTGGTGGTCTCAATGGTATCCATGATGTAGAGGTGGACAAAGTTCTAAACATTTCTCTGCACTGGCATACTTGGAAGTACAAGCTTTCAGGGCGCTGCTCTTTCATCAGGTGGGGCAGGGTCGTAAGACAGTGTCACACGACTGATGCAATGTAATGAACAAACCGAGATTGCTGCTAAGCCTTCAATTACTTAAAATGAGGATGAAGTCTGTCCTATGATCCTGCCCACTAGCTACCTGATAAAGAAGCAGTGCTCTGAAAGCTCGTACTTTCAAATAAACCTGTTGGGCTATAACCTGGTGTTGTGATTTTTAACTTTGTCCACCCCAGTCCAACCTGCACCAAACTTTCAGGACTTAGCGGTTGTTCAATCAAGTCACTCACTTGTTACTCTTAACTCCAGGTACGGTCCAAACCTGTCCAATCCTTCCTTCTAACACTACTTGCTCAGTCCAGGCATTTAGTCAAGACGACCTTTTGAACTACTTCCAAACCCTTTTGTTCCCTCTTTTTTTTAAAATGTTGGGAGACTGATACGCTGTATGTGGTCCTACTCATGCCCTGTATAACTGATGCATTCACAATACTGTTTTGTATTGGGTTCAGCGCCTTCAAATTGTGAAGCTATTCCTTCCCTTTCTTTTACATCCTCTGCCACCACCTGCCCACGCTTCTCCACACCCCAGTGGGATTGTCTGCCCTTCCCAGTCTGACTGTTACACACCACTGTTCTGCCATTCTCTCATTCCGATCACTAAATCTGGGCTATTAACATTTTCCCACCCCCCACCGTACCCCAAAACTATTGCATAAATATTGTTTCCCCCCCTCCACTCCCTTAACAGTTAACTCTGCTCAACATCAGTTTGCTGTCTCTCCATGGATGCTGTCTGACCCATTGTGATCTCCAGCACTTTGTTTTCAATACAGATTCCAGCATCTGTGATAACTTGCTCCTTTTTGGTATTTAGTTTCTCTCCGAACAAATGATAAAGTTCTATTAGCTTTCTATTCAATAGATCTCTGCTCCCTGCTTATCCTTTCAAAGTTCCTTTTGTAGCCGGTTTCATTGTTCTCCCATCTAGTGTCAGAGTGAGAAAGAAACTTTAATTTTCCTCTTGGCTGTAAACATAAGGTTCAAGTGTGGTGTGCTTTCTTTCAGAATCGGGTAATAGGTTTCCATGTATTGGGTCCGAATGCAGGAGAAATCACTCAGGGATTTGCAGCTGCAATAAAATGTGGATTGACCAAGGAACAATTGGACAGTACAATAGGAATTCACCCAGTCTGTGCAGAGGTATTCACATGACATTAAAGCTCTGTAATGCTGTTCATTTGAGGTGCTTGTTAATGGATTTTTAAATAGTGTGGCTCACTAATGGGTACAACCTCGACCTGCTCTACATTAATATCCTTGTGTAGTCAAACATTCCATATACTTCATGGGAGTAAATATCAAATAAGTTGACTTTAATCCAGACGGAGATGGTTGAATCAAAAGATTTTGAAACCTTTTTATTTGAAGCATAAAAGCATTGAGAAGAGAATTGATGCCAGTAACTAAGTTTTTAAAGGAATTCAACAACAGGGTAGATCTGTGGGCCAGTTACCCCTCCTGGTGGGAGTGGCTGAGAACCATGTAGTAGTCAAAGCTATTGGCTGTTTGGAGTCCATTTGGGAATGAAATCTAAACCAGCACACTCCAGAAGGCTTTGGCTGCTGGATGTCACTTGGGCTTTATCAATCTCAGACATGAAGCTATTGAGAAATACCCAATTCGGATGGGTGAATTATTGACTACCTGGTCAACTGGGTTAGCTTGAGGAACTGAACAGCTTCTGTTCATAAACCTTTTTCATTCACTAAATCAAAAAAGTGAAACCATTTGTAAATGCAATGTCTACTGACTTCTAGTATTACTACTTGGTAAATAATTAACATCTAAATTCCAATTGTAAAATTTTTGGACTTTAAGTGAGCAGCACTGCAAAATAGAAGTACAGGCACTAAGTGCAATATTTTGACTCCATAAGAAAGAACTGAATAGTGACGAAGTTTGGTTCTCTGCCTATGATTTACCTGACTTAGAGGTGCCAGTGTTGGATTAGTAGACAAGGTCAGAAGTCGCCGGTTATAGTGTGACCGGTTTATTTGAAGTCTCAAACTTTCAGAGCACTGTTCCTGCAGGTGACAAAGGAACAGCGCTCCAACAGCTTGTGACTTCAAGTAAACCTGTTCACCTATAACCTGGTTGTGTGCCTTTATAATACACTTGGCATTATAATTGTTTTAACTGACAAGTATAAGCCCTCTGCAGCTAGCAGCTCACTGCTTTCTGCTGTGACATGGTTAATTGCTCTGTCATGATCAACTGGCTTGGAGAGATTTCCAAATGCATGCTTATTAGCATACACTTTTGAAAAGCATGAATATTCAATTAGCAACTTGTCTCAACACCTGAAATTCAGATTAATGCTGAGGTGGCTAGACTTTTTCTCTTTAAAAAAAAAGTTAAAGAACTGTTTCAACTAATTATCTGTGTATTGATGTTTCATTGTGTTTGTTTTTGGATCAAAAATTAATTCTTGGATTTTTTCTTTTGAACCCTTTTGAACACTTTCTTTTTCAGTCTGCAACTTCAAAAGGCCTGCTATTTCTTTTGTTTTTGAAAAAAAATTACTTTTGTATTCCCCTCAATGTTTATTTTGGTTTCATAAATATGCCATAAATCTTGACATGCTTTTAATTGAGTGAACTGAGCCTGTACACTAGAGTTTAGGATGTAATTACAATCGAGCCAAGGAATCAGTCTGACTCAATGGAGTGTGTGGGTGAAGGTGGCAGGAGAAGTACCAGGTATGCTTCAACATGTGTGTCAAACTGTGAAGCTACAAGATAAGGCTACTTGCATTTGACAATTCACACCACAAGTGATTAGATGGGGATAAACTATTTCACAACAAGCAGTTCTGATCTCAGCTCTACAGAGCTATGTCCATTCATAAATGGCAGTGAATAATGAAAGAGGGAGGAGGGTCCAAAATATCCCCAGCCTCCAGGATGGAGAAGCCTAGCACTTCAGTGCCAGATGAGGCTAAAACAGTTGCAACAATCTTGGCCAGAAATGCCAAGTGGAACTGCGGGTCAGATATCAAACCATGTCCAAATACAGGAAGGAGGTGGATTGCTTGATGTAGTAATAATAATCTGTCAGCAAAACGAAAAGACTGATCCCCTTCCTGAAAAGGATGGGCACTCTCTCCTGAGTTGGAGGAAAGAGGGTTGAAAGTGTCAAGTTTCTAGGAGTGATAACCACCAAGCTGTCCTGGCCTCCCATGTAGATTCAATGGTCAAAAGGCACAACAGTGCATCTCCCTTTCCTTGGGCTTGGACAATTTGGCATATCCATAAGGACCCTCACCAACCTTTACAGATGCACCATACAAAGCATACTACCTGAATACATAATGGCTTGGTACAGCAACTGCTGTGCCCAGGACTGTGAAACCACAGAAGACTGTGTACTGCACAGACCCTCATGGAGAGCAACCTCCCATCCATGAATTCTGTTCTTCCCATTACAGTGGGAAGGCTGCAGACATCTAAGACCCATCCTACCCTGTAACACTCTCCTACAGCCACCTCTTTCAGGTGGAGGATACAGCAGCTTGAACATGTGCACCAGGTTCAAGAACAGTACATACTGTCAATGTAGAATGGGTTTGGACCCAGTCAAGGGGTTGCTTTATTCTAGATGGTGACCAGCTGCTGTATTGGAGCCGCACCAGACAAATGAAGAAAATTGTCACCCTCGCTCATGACGACTCCTATAGTAGATATAGATACATGAAAGAGGAAGCTGCTTTAAATGCAAACGAGAAGGGGAAGCCTCTGCTCTGCAGATGTGTATAGGGAGGAGTCCTTGAGCAGGTTGTCTTCAGACAATACTGAGACATTTGAGACATAATTGATTTGTGGCTCCCCTCCAGGTTAAAGAAAGGTCACCAGACTCCCCATTATTTAGGACAGGTTACTGTTGGACCTACTGAGTCTCTCCCACAATTGTTTTTGCAAGATAAACCATATTTGGCCTATTCCATTTGTGCTGTAGATATTGATTCACTATAATCAATTCTAATGATTTTTTTTTCTTTTAGGTATTCACCACACTATCTGTGACGAAGATGTCTGGTGGTAATATCGAACAGTCTGGCTGCTGAGGTTAAACCCTGCTGTTGTCACTGTTTGCCATAATGGATCGTTTTTTGTCTCCGCACTCAACACTCAGCCCATCAGTCTGCGTGTTAAAGATGCTGCAGCAGTGGGCTCTGCATTGTGAGACAATGTGAACGTCCGTTTGGCAACTAGTACAATAGCGGGGTTATTCCGAATCCAAGCAATAAGCTGCTGCTCTGTAGGAGCATCAACCCTGATGCTTTCATGAAGTCCTGGCCTGGAACCAGTTTCGAATGGAAGGCTGCGATGGAAAACCTATGAGCACAGTTTAGCAATTCTTAGCTAACTCAGACATAAAGGGCTTCCACCATCACTGGAGAACTCTGGCAGACCAAAATTAGAAACTAGAAGGGAAAAAATTTAGTGCATTTTCTGTACTTTCCTTTGTCTGGACACTGGTATTTCCTTTTCTATACAATACTATAGATTTCACCGTCTTTTCACCTTGTGTTTAAATGAAATGTTTGTTTTAGACGACATTTTGATACTGAAGCTGAATATATTTATTGGTCTAATGGGAGTGAAGTTTTGCCCTGAGTGATTGAATACTCAGGCCACTTCAGCCCCTGTTCAACCACTTCTTTTGGGCAGCAAGTGAAACCAGTTTTAATTGGTTGTTTTTAATTGCCCGCCACTAACTCCATCACTATCTTTTAGACTTTGGGCATTAACTCATTGATTCCTAAAACATATCCTTCCTCAGACATGTTGAACCTAGGATGAGGCCTCCAAGATGTTTGTTTACAGTAGATCTTTAATGTACTAGTCTGTTGTCCTTTTTCCTCTTCTACAAACAAAATGGCTTTTGACACATCACAAACTCTCTGCCTTCTGAAGGCAAAACAGTGGGCTGTGAATTAGACATGTAAATGATCAGTGTGAGTGGGTTGGAATGTTTGTGTAAAGTCGTTTTTGTCCACCCCTTTCACTAAGTGAAACTGAAGTAAGTCTCCCTTGTTTTGCTTCAGAATCCAGGCAGGTTTTGAATTTGACTTTTATCGTGTGAAGCTAAACTACTTTGTGCTGCTAGTGCAACCTTGAGTTTGTAACCTCAGGCTTAGAATTACAACTTTGAGCCAAGAAACAGACATTTGAGATGCCATTACAGCCTCTGGGCATGTTCCCCCTCTGCTGGTGCATCTGTCTGTGCACAAATGCAGCCATTATTTAACTTTCAAGACTGTCTTCAATGTATTGGGAGGAACTCAAATTAGCTATTGCAATCGTTGATCCTAAATCATGTGATCTTTTCCATCCTCTTTGATTTATTGCACTCCACATTTTGTAGTTTCAAGCACCACTACCCAGTCACTGAGCGCACATCTGCAGTTCATGTTGGCTGCATGTAGACAGTACAGATGGCACTTGTTTGCTTGAGGAACTTTGACCTCAGTGCCTACCTGCAAATATTTACAAGTTTACAAGAATTTCTACACTTTAGGTGTTGACAGCTTAATACTATATTTGGTACAATACTTTCTGTGATTAGAAATGTGCAAGTAAATTATTTGATTGTACTTCCTGTCAGAAGTATTTTGTGGTCTCCTTTTATCCATGTTCAAAGTTGCATCATTCTGCATCTGTCTCCAGTAACTTTAAACTGTCTACATGGCAAAATTATGTCCCTGATGTACTGTTATTACAAAGTTGAAATTTGTCTTGCATAATTAAAAACTTGAAACAAATCATGTGCCTGTTTTTCATTGCTAATGTCAGTGAAGGTTAATGAATAGTGGGGTTAGATGGGAGGGCAGCCAGGAGCTGTGACAGGTGAAGTGTACAATGGAAAGCTGTCGTTGTATTTTTTTTGCCCTCTGCTTTTTTTGGGGGGGTTTGTTTTTGTCAGATCACAAGCTGCTTGCAGAGGTTTGTCAACTTTTTTTTTCCCTGGATGAATTGCTGCAGAAACAAGTCCTGATTTTAGATTAGTGTGGAATCAGGCCCTTCGGCCCAACAAGTCCACACCGGCCGTCTGAAGAGCAACCCACCCAGACCCATTCCCTGACATTTTACCCCTTCTCCAACACTACATGGAATTTAGCATGAGGAATTCACCTGACCTGCACATTTTTGGACTGTGGGAGGAAACCGGAGCACCTGGTGAGAATGGGCAAACTCCGCACACAATTGCCTGAGGTGGGAATTGAACTCCGGTCTCTGGTGCTGAGGTAGCAGTGCTAACTACTGTACCACCGTGCTGCTGCTTGGGAAGACTAAGTTTTTTAAAAAAATTCTCAATGCCAGGTTTAGTCCAACAGGTTTTACTTTGGAAGCACTAGGTTTCAGAGTGGTGCTCCTTCTGTAGTGGGAGTATAAGCTTATATTCCATTCCTTCATGAGGAAGGAGCAGCACTCTGAAAGCTAGTGCTTCCAAGTAAACCTGGTGTGTGATTTTGTACTTTGTACCCCCCAGTCCAACACTGCTCTCTCCAAATCTCTCTTGGGAAGAGGAATGAGATGATTTTGAGGTGTCCTTAACTACTGCCTACTGGCATGTTCTTACCAGATGCCTACTGCAATGAAGTAACATTCCTGAATTTTGTTTTTGTGATGGTGACTGCTCTCTGATCAGCCATGCATCTCTCTCTGCCCTGGGAAGTTCCTCACAATGCTAATCTCTCAATCAAAATCACACCAAGCGCATCACCTTTTAAAGTGGGGGGGGGGGGGGGTGTGAAGAACTGGCACAGCAGCTAGCAGTGCTGTCGTGCAGTACCAGGGGCCTGGGTTCCGTTCAAGCCTTGGGCAAGTGTGCAAACTTCACAAACACAAACCTTCTCCCCATCTCTGGGTTTCCTCTGAACTGCTGGGAACCAAGGCACCCAAAGCTGTGCAGGTTAGGTGGATTGGCTATGCTAAGTTGCCCTATAGTGTCAAAGGCCACACAGGCTAGGTGGATGAGCTGTGGGTGATGCAGGGCAACAGGAATAAGGGGGGGTGGGTCTGGGTGGGATGATCTCCAAAATGTTAATATGGACTCAATGAACCAAATGACTTCTTTCTGTACTGTAGGAATTCTAATCTATGATCTTCCCTTGCTATTTGGATGAACCTTGATTTGAATGCGTTTGTTGATAGTTACACTGGCTGCTCTAACAGAGGTGGGTTTTGGGTAATCCTCTGAACTTGATAGCGTTGGGGTGTAATTCCAAGAATTTGAGGCCTAAGTAACTAGACATAGTCACAAGTATTGGAATCAAAATGCTGATGTTTCTGTGGCTGGAAGTAGAGCTCATCTTGGTACAAGAGGAGATTAGAGGCTTGATGGTGTACAGATGGAGGCAAGGTTTAGGGATCTCTGCAGTGATATCTTGTCAATGATAAATGCTGGAGGAATGGTTTTCAGTTTTAAGTTTGAGGGGCAATGAAAGATGTTGAACAGAAGCCAGTGAGTGGTAATGGTTATAGTGAAGATGAAGCATCAATCTAGGTGAGTGCCAATAAAGCAGAACAGTGCAGCAAATCTCCAAACAGGCTGGTGAGTTCACTGACTGCAGACCATGGGATATTAGGGTCTGAAGGCTATAAAGTGTCTCAAAGCAAAATGAGGTGCTGTTCATCCAGCTTGTCTTGTCATTCTCTGGATTACTGGTCCAGATTTAAGACCAATGTGACAGTATTGCAGTGCTAAGAAACTGGAAGATCAGAGTCCTGCTTATGGATTGGACAGAGGTATTCCACAAAACACTCACTCAGTCCTCACTATATACACACACTCACTCTCTCACTCACTCATACAGGGTGTACACACTCTCATTCTTAAATGTGCTCTCTTCCTCTCCTTCTCTTCCCCTTCCCAAATCCAAGTGTGCAAACTCTCACGTGCTCACTTCCTCTGTGCACGCGTACACACACCCCACCACCACCAGGGGTAGTTTTGAATTTACGGATATATTCTATTTTGTTCAGAAAGCGCACAACCTGTAGACAGTCAATGTGGCATTTTATAAATTCCTACTTTGGAAATAAAACCAGTCTGGCTCTAGGGTGAGATGCAAACAGACTTGGAACATGGCGTTGCACCCAAAATGCATTGTCTGAACTCAGAAGTTATCTTGAGGCAGGAATTCACATATTAATCAATTGAAACCTGCAACTCCATTCTAACTGATGAAAGACTTGAAAGCCATCTAATGTTTGCTCGATACATTTGCATGAGTTGTATGACCCTTTGATCTTATAATATAAATTATGTCCAATGTACAGTATTCTGTCTCACTAGCTGCTGGAGGAAGGAGCAGAGGCTCTGAAAGCTTGCGGTTTCAAATAAACCTGTTGGATTATAACCCAGTGTCACGTAACTTTTGATAATGCATTCTGAAAAGTGGGTTTTGTAGTGTAGATTGAAAGGTTGCAAGTTAAACAGTTGCTTCATTGATGAGTGGGGCCTTGGACAGTGAGGAGGTAAAAGAGCAAGTATTTAATTGTGCAATTGCATTGGTGCTGTGGGTGAAGACAGGCCAAGTAACATTGAAATGTAGTCTGACTAAGCCCCTGACTAGATTAGATTACTTACAGTGTGGAAACAGGCCCTTCGGCCCAACAAGTCCACACCGACCCGCCGAAGCGCAACCCACCCATACCCATACCCATACATTTACCCCCTACCTAACACTACGGGCAATTTAGCATGGCCAATTCACCTGAACCGCACATCTTTGTGACTGTGGGAGGAAACCGGAGCACCCGGAGGAAACCCACGCAGACACGGGGAGAATGTGCAAACTCCACACAGACAGTCGCCCGAGGCGGGAATTGAACCCGGGTCCCTGGTGCTGTGAGGCAGCAGTGCTAACCACTGTGCCACCGTGCCGCCCTGTTGTGGGGGGTAGTGGAATGGGACAGGTTGCAGAGGAAGCAGTTCCTTCAAAATGAAGAGCAGGTTTATTTGGTGGTGTTATGCAGCAGATAGTAGATGACAATCCTTTTTAAAGCAAAACTTTGAGACAGCCTACCAATTGCGGAGATGTTTGGCCCATGTTCCTGGCATCTCACCAGCACAAACTCGTCACATTACGTCTTCGTGTGGTAGGCAAAATGTGCTTTTAGTTTAGACATCCTGTTAGTGGGAAAAACCACACATGGTGTTTACTGCATGGTGGCAGAGTGAGATAGCCAGCTTTGTGAGGTGTTCCTGTTTCTGGGGCACCTTCCCTTTCCAGTACGATTGTGGGTCTGAAATGCACTTGTGTGGTGGAGGCAGGTTTTAATGGAGGTATTCAAAAGGGTGGCAGCTGATCAGACTGATATTTGTAGTGTCACATTATACAGGCTTATATGGGGGGTGTTTAGGAGATCAACACTGTGATTCTCCTGCAGAGAGCTGGTGTGGACAAGGGTCTCTGATTATATTGTATTAAACCTGAGACTGTGCATGAACGAGCACTGTGATAGGAGATTGCTGGTTAGTACTGGGATCCCAGTGACTAAGGGTCAATGATGGGATCAGAGTTGGGGGCTTCATTGATGTACCTGTCAGTTTATGTATCTGAATGAGTTATAGTTCAATAGTAACATTGATCATGCTCGGAAACAGAAAATGAACCAACAATTACAGATTTTCGATCCTTTTTTTACAAATTTGTTATATTGAAGAATTTCAGCGTATTGATATTGAAATGTATTTCACATCCAGTGTTACAACTGTCACAATTCCAAATAAAAGTTAACTTTTTAGATGGAAGTAAAATATGCAGCTACAGCCGACATGAATATTGAGTGGTAAATATTAGTAAAAGACATTTATAAGCATCCGCTGATTTTTAGAAGAGAATTAGGCTTTGGTTATGAATATTGATAAATGAATATTTATACAAAAGCTTTCTAAAGCAATAGGAAGGCTTAGTTTGCTTATTTGCATAATAATAGCATTAACTTCAATTAAAAATGCATTTAATGTGTTAGAATGGGAAATGCCATGCATCTGTGCAATAAATTAATGTTAAAATTAGCCATGTTTTTTGATGTCCTCATTATTCTAGAATAATTTGCCAAATGAAAATATTCAGCTCCTTAATCTCAAAGCAAGGCTAAAGATATGAACATTATTAGTGCAAATTAAATATCACATTGTATTCAGTTTCGTGCGATCAATGAGCTGTTTTCTTTCCTAAAACGGAAGTACAATTTAAAATGGATAAAAAAGCCACCTGGGAACCTGGATTTGAATTCACCCTTGGGTGATTGCATGGAGTTTGCACATTCTCCCCGTGTCTGCGTGGGTTTCTTCTGGGTGCTTCAGATTTCTCCCACAATCCAACGATGTGCAGGTTAGGTGGATTGGACATGCTCAACTTGCCCTGTAGTATCCAGGGATGTGCAGGCTAGGTGGGTTCGCCATGGGGAAATGGGGCTACAGGGATGGGGTGAGGGCTGGGTCTGGGTGGGATGCTCAGTGTGGACTCAATGGGCCAAATGACCTCTTTCCACAGTGAAGGGATTCTATGATGGGGTTTCAACCACCCACCTCAGGCTGACCCCTGGATTAATAGTCAAGGAGCATTGCTATTATGTTACTGTTTAGAAATTGGAAACAAATATATGATAGTCACTAATAATTCCAATAGGGAACCTGAGAGAATCATCTTTTATACAGAGGGCAATGACAATGTAAACTGCACTGCTAGAGGGAGGCAAGTTCTACAAATGTATGTTAGTGGGGGAGGAGTAGGTAACACATGAGGAAGAAAGGAAGGTTACATTGATGAGGTTGTATGAAGAGAGATAGTGAGAGGTTCATGTGGAACATAAATATTCTGGCCTGTTGGCTGAATGGCCTATTTTTGAATTATAAATACAATAAAATGCAATGAATGTATTTATTGAAATAGTCCCTTTTGTATTTTATGGGACATTTTCCAGTGCTTGACCATAGCCTTGGCATTGCAGGTACACATTTAAATACTTCTTAAATGTTTTGATTCCCTCCATGCTTTGGGTGTACAAAAGTTCCCTCAAATCCCATCTGGAACTAGATTCCAAGATGGTAGCTCCAACAAGATAGGCAACATTCAGGGTTCTGAGTCCAATAGTATTAATGTACCAATGGATAGATACCAGAGTTTAAAGGTTGATCTATAGAGTCAAAGCCCATTGATGACTTGTTCCCCAGATATGTATACTCACAATCAAATTTTCATCTGATTGCCCTCAATTAACTTATAGTTAACACTTGTTCCAGAGTTCAACTTATCCTCTCGTACCGCTGCCATCTCTACAAGGTAGCAGCAAAAATGTTCAAGTAAGCTGTTACAGGTTATGTTGGTTGAGTACAACTACAGAAGTCCATGTTCATACAGAAAATGTAAGATTGCCAAGGATAATTAAGAAATGATTTGTTTCTCTGGGTGGACTGTATTTTCCAAAACAGAAGCAAGGCCTGTCATATGAATTCTATGTGCAATTCACAGTTGAAAGCCTGGATTTCAAACCCCAGCATCTCCATTACGTGTAATGCCTTTGACAACAATTCTCAGATCCACCCAGTCTTTGACACATCCAACAGCAGGAGGATGGCTAGAGCTGAGAGGATTTGTCTACGGAAACTCACCAAAGAGAATCTTTTCTTTCGAGTGTGCAGCAAGGTTCCTCTCCCTCAATTGTGAATGTTAAACTCATCGGGGAAAAATTGGTGATGACCTGGCACTGTCTTTCAGGCAAAGAACTGCCAGACAGCTGACCAATTCAGCAATGGGAAAGCCTGCTCACAAATTGAAACATTTGTGGGACTTTTTGTCCTACTATGTGCATGTGGGAGCATCTGTGAATGTAGGAGGAGAGTGCATGCGTCTTTGTGTACGTGCATGTTTCAGCACGTGTCTTTGTGTATACACACACACACACATATAATATATACGTAAAATACACATGTGACATATGTGTGTATAAAGGTACATGTGAACATGTGTTTTCTACACTATGAGAACAGAGTGTTGTTTGGTTGGCAAGTGGACAATGATTGGTAGTGGTGTTGTCATGGAGAATGCATCAGTGAGATGATGACTGACAATTAACTGCCAAACTTTGATTAAATTTAAACCAGGCAGGTTGACCCTGAATGGTTGAGAAATTGGCCTGAGGAATGTGAAAGGACATGTTGGAATGTATGTGTGTACATACGACAGATGTTTATGTTTGAATAAGCATGTGTGTATAAGCGTGACCATGTGAGATATTCTGTAAATGAATCTAGTATTATGTAAAAGACTACTGCCTGGTTTCCTATTTTACAGAAGCTTCAGAATGAATTAACCGTAAGTGTGTGCGTATGTGCCTTTGGTGTATATGCAAAGCATAAGGTTAATTTGGAAATTATTGAAAATATTTACTTTGGTAACTGTTTATCTTAATATATGTAAATTGGTTGAATGTATTGTTCATAATTGCTTATCTCTTCAGGGTGAATCAAGGCTGGTCACGTTTTACTGCTGTAGTCAATAAAAGGATTGGTTTGATCATGTCTGCACAATACTGTGAATAGCTTATTTAATTTCTTGATCAAAATAATGAACAGGTTCATAGCGAGCCTCATAAATTAATCATGAGAGAATGGCTCCGGTAAGGGGGCACGATAGCTGTATTGTAAAGATACATGTGCATTGTCTCCAGTTGAAATCTAAAATAACAAGTAGTAATTTTAGGACTCACAAGGAATGGTGGGAAAATCACTGTAAATGTAGAAAAATACTGATCATGCTGTTTCTGATTGCAGCTGAACTGAGCAGAGGAATCCTGCCCTCATAGTTGGATACATTACTCCAAAATGGAAACTTAAGGTGATTGCTGACTCAGTAATAAGTTGCGCTCATCAGGACATTTCAAGAATACAAATGTTACAGGTATTAAGACTGGTTGAGCTTGGGCTGATTTGTTGACATGTGAACCCTAATTGGTAGCAATATTGCCATGAAGAATAGACCAGTTAGGTAATGATTGACAATTAACTGCCAAACTTTGCTTAAATTTAAACCAGGCAAGTTGGCTTTGATTGGTCACGATATGGGACTGAAGAATCATAGCTAGGGACGTGTTGTTACTATTTTAAGGCAAAATGGGTG